>NC_134265.1:93285973-94485973 GCF_031893055.1 Leptodactylus fuscus | reverse complement strand
TCAGTAAGTACAGTGAAAAGTAGCTACTGTAGTCACAACACATTGTTTTCTGTTTGCAAAAAGTCCTTACTAAACAAACCAACTGACTGCAAACAGAGAAAAGAGCATAGATGCAATGTAACAGATACTTAGTCTATAGCTTATGATATGCTTATAGTATATGCTGCATGTTATGGTGTGGATTTTTGTGGTGAGTATTGAAAAGCGTTTCATACTAAGCCTTTAACCATGGCCCTTCTAGGCTTAACATTTGGTGGCAGTTAATTCTGGTATTAATGTTTTGATCAATAATCTACCAATAAAGAGGGGACACAATATTTTTCCACTTCAATCTTATTGTATTCGCTATTATGAGGGGTGACTTTACCTCCTAGGTGCTTGCCTACCTTCACCTACTTGACGCTCCAGCATGCCTATCAATAAAATATCTTTGGACAAAACCAGTTGCATTTAGCTGTATGATATTCTTTTGATTGTATACTGCACAGATGAAGTTCAGTGTCAGACATGGTGGCTGGTGTAATGTTTTGAAGTATAGATATGTCGTATCAAGAATGCCAAATATAAAGTTCTTGATGTTTTTGTCTGCAAGTTGTTTTTTTTTTCCATCCAACAATTTCAGTTTAAAAGATGGACATCTGTCAGTCACACATAATAACATAGTGTAAACCATTTTTCGTATGCCATTTAGTATAGTAAAGTAGTGCGATTTTCTTTCTATTTTATTGCATGCTAAAGGGGGTGTGGGGAGGGGGGTCTTAAACACTGACACCTCCACCAATCCGCTGCTCAGCAGATTTCACTTCACTTCACCAGTCATGGCACAAACATTGTTCACTTGACCTGTCTGCAGTTCACTCCCATTAAAGTCAGTAGGGCTTACAAAGTGCAGCACTGTGCTATATAAACAGTGAAGAGGCTACAGCATTATCCCAAATGCCATGACTTGCCACTCAGTTGATTTGTGGGGATTATTTGTGTCAAGGACAGGTCATCAGTACTTAAAGGGGCTATTTGGGTTATCCTTAGGATAGGCCATCAATATTAGATCCGCGGGGGGTCTGACACCGCTAAAGAGACTGCGCACTTCGTGGTCTTGTTTGCATACCGTGAATCGTGGTACTCTCTTGCTGTACAAACTGTAGTGGCAAGTGTGGGTACTGCAGTGCTGTCCCATTGAAATCTATGCTGCAGTACCCACTATCACTGCTACAATTTGTACAGCTAGCTCATGTAAACAATGCCACAAACTGTGCTGTCTTTTACCGTTGTTGGAGCCCTGCAGATCTAATATTGGTGGCCTATCCTAAGGATAGGCCATCAATGTTATAAATTGGATAACCCCTTTAAGTCCTAAAAAAGAAAACCACCTTTAGTTGCCCTCAGATTGTAAGACTACAGACAGTATAAGAGAATTAGAACAATATAGCGGTGTGTATTTTCAAAGCTCTTATCTCTTCCAGTAACCATTAAGTACCAAGAGCTCTTGCCAGGCTGTGTTTGTCTTCCAAAAATAAGCAAATCAGGCAGCAGCCTCGTCTTCTAACCTGAGGGGTTTTTTTTATTCTTGATATGTCTGCGGTAGTCATATAGCCAGAGCCCGTCTGGCAGACTATATAGCAGACATCCTGAAATATGACCCATTTATTGGTTGAAGAAATAAAAATCATGTAGAATGACCTAGCGTGTCATCTCGAGCTAGTAATATTTCTGCCTGGGCTACTCTTAACTAATTTAGACCAAGCTTACCGTGAACCTAATAGTCATTTATTTTGTAATATACAGCTGAAAAGGTAAATTACTAGTGTAGTGCATTGATTTAGTGTTTTTTGGGTATCCATAAGTATTTTGGAAATGTCTTATTTTTGTATCTTGTATATCTATTTATATTAGTGTTTATGTGGTGCATAGAGTAAAAGCAATTAGAATAATGTCTTTTCACTTGTAGTCTGTGACTAAATGGAGTCATAAGAAAACAGATGTATGTTTTTGTTTTGTTTTGTTTTTTCATTTCATATTTTCATTTTTCATGTCTATGTTGAAGAAAAAAAGAATCCTAAGAAACAAAAATCCTAAAATCCTGCATTTTTGCACTCTGGGCAATAAGCCTAATAGTCTGACACTTCCTGTCCTGTGGAAGATTTCTTTGCAGTAGTCATCTCATTTCCAGCTCTGTCAGAATTAGTGACAGGCTTTATCTATAGGTAATTTAGGAATAACTATTCACTAAAAGTGAGGAGTGATGTACTGTACATATCACATAAAGATATTTAGTTTAAATATCTACAAGATATGTAAATGACATAGTCACGAGTCCAATGTGGGCATATGGCTTGTATGTTAAAATACTAATCCTCTACACCTTCAATGAGTGACAGCTTTAAGCATCAGCACTCACTCACAAACTTCACTTCATGTATTGCCCTGTTCACATATGCTTTTGTATTCTGTCTGGGGAGAGTCCGCATGGAGACCTCCCGAACGGAATACAAACGCAATTGCAAGTGATGTGGTGGAAATGCACACGGACCCCATAGACTATAATGGGGACCGTGTACTTGCTGCCCACTGCCCGCAAGAATCATGCGGACATGATTCGTGCGGGCAGTGAGCGGCAAGCACACGGACCCCATTATAGTCTATGGGGTCCGTGTGCATTACCACTACATCGCTTGCAATTGCGATTGTATTCCATCCAGGGGGGTGTCCATGTGGTAGTGTAGTGTGAACCAACCCTAACATGCAGATTTTGTTGTCGATTTATCACGGATTTAACCTTATGCGTTACAAAGGGTGAATTCCTCAGTGCAAATCTGCAGAGACTTGGTATTCTATGTTTTTAATAGCCACAATGCATGCAAGCTTTTTTTTTTTCCTTTTTCTTTATTTTTATTTTTATTTATGAATAAATATGATTTGTTCAACTCTTATCCATTTTCTGCTCTCAAATCTGCAGCGTATAAACTATATGTAAACATACCCTTGAAGTTAAGGGAACAGTATACCAGGGATAGGGGAGGTCTGTGCTACAGAAACCATAAGTACCATTAACCAAGAGTCTCATAAGCTGTCTGTTTCTCTCCAGCAGCAGATGTGGTTTTTCATGACAACAAATTTTCTTATCTGTTGCTTAACACATTCCCTTTGTGTAAATTACAGAGTGTGTCCTGTACAAATCGCTTGTTCACAGAAAACTTTTAACTGTTTGGACTTTACTTTATCTTGGAGCTGCAGAAAATCAGAGCTGACCTTCAGTAAAACAGCTGGCGCCTAATGGTGTTATACTGTGTGAGGGAGAACATTTAGTGTTTTCATAGGGTCTAAAGCTGACCATACACATTAGATGTCAGGCAAACCTGCTGACTTTGGCAGAAATAACCGACCATCCAATGTGGACGTGGACTCCCAGTCTCTGCCTCAATAGCAGATATTGCAGGAGATAAGGCGGATCCATAGGCAGCAAAATAGCGTGGCGCAAACGCGGCGCTACATGCCAAAATAAGCACAAAAAACGCCAGCGTTACTCAGTGTGAATGCTGCCTTAGATGGATTTCAATGGCTCAATCCTTTATCAGGATAATTAGATGTTTTCAATGCGGTCTACTCATGGTTTCCTCACCATTCAGGGCACACAAACACTCATCCAAGCCTTCTGGTGTATGTGAGGGAACCATTGAAATTGCTGTATGCCAAACCAACGCTTTGAAATTATCCAGTCCTGGGTAAAACTATTAACGGAAGATTAAAATTAACCAGATTATTTTCACTTCTGCTATCTATTTATTTTGGGTCCTTTTTTGTTTTAACTATACAATTTCCTGGTTTAGCTATCATTTGTTGTATATCACAGCAATAGGGGTGAGTTCACGTAAGGAATAGCTCTTGATGTATATCTCATATACAGACCGTGACTTTATAACTGTATAGGTAAACCATGGCATGTGTTGTCTGTAGGCTCACATTGTAGATAAAGTATACTTCATTGTGTATTTTTATTATCATTACATAGGAAAGTATACTGTGCTTTCTTCTCTGTGGATGGAATATAACTAAAACATTGACTGCTAAATTATGACCCCGTCAGCCATTAGAATGAAGCGGCTGCATTTCTGTTTTAATATTGCTTCACTGCAGTACTGCTAGAATTGCTTTACTGTTAATAACTCTACAACAGCGCCCTAGCCACATTGCTGTGCATGGAACAAGGTTGCCCTTCGGATAGGGCTGTTTTAGCAAACGAATGTCATTTTAACATTTTCTGTTTCGAGTGTATTTTTTTTTGAAAATACGGAAAAAAAAAGGAAAATATCTTTCAGCCTCCTGTGGGTGAGTTAAATCCCATGCCTTAGCATAAATGTCAGGTGTTTTTTCCAGCCACTGAAATGAATGTGGCCCATATTCTACATATTCTGAACCGAACAGGTTATCCCAGATTATTGGACTAATAATGTTTCCAATAATTTTATCGGTAGAAAAGGTGATACTACTGAACTATGAAATTTATTGCTACAGATTTTGGCTCTCTGCTTTCAACATGCTTTTTATTAGATAGTGATCCTTTTTGTAAAAGCAACTAAAGTTACATCATGATTTATATGAATGTAAAACATGTTTATAGCCGTTCTGTTGCCGTATTTCTGAGCAGATATGGCTAATGTAGAAGAAGTAGATGTGGCATTTGTTCTGTAAATTTAACCTAATATTTGAAAGTCTCTTTTCCTGATGCTTTCCATACTAATGTCTTTGGTATTCCGTACAATAGGAGAAATAATAATATGAATTGGGTTACTTTGTAAATCTGGTGCATGCCATGTGCAGTGTCATATATGTACTAACTGTTCAAACCATCCCCAATTAATATATAATATCCAATAAATGGGACAGTGTGTAATTATTTGTATATTCCATATAGGATGAATCAGCACAAGCCTCCATGCAACCATGCAAAGTCCATGTACTAATCCTGGTACTTCATGGAGGTAATATCCTGGATACCGGCAGCGGAGATCAGAATTCCAAGCAGGGTGACGTCAATACCATCAAGTCTGTGTTTGACACCGTAATGAGGGTGCATTACCCAGCGGCTTTAGGACACATTGCAGTCAGGCTCGTTCCATGCCCAGCCATCTGCTCAGAAGCATTTTCACTGGTATCCAAGTGAGTCTTTTATTCCCCCCCATTCCATTTGTAATCTTTTATCATGTTGTCCAAGCAAAGCAAGCTAAATATGTAAGTTATCATAATGCAGGAAAAGTAGGCACATTTATTATGGTAATAGATGAGCTTTTCAGCTTGTTACAATGCAATATTATGGAGGAGGTTTTTAGCCTTTCATGTGTATCAGTAGAAAGTAAACTAAGCTTACTTTTTTTAATGTTTAAAGGGATTCTATCATCAGAATCCTTTTTTTTTTTTTTTTTTTTATTTTTTTTTTTATAAAGACCACATTGAAGTTAGGCTATTCTTTCCCTACTTTGTTGTTCTGATTCGCACCACCGTTCCTGAGAAATTTCTTATTTCTTCCTTATATAAATGAGTCTTCAGAAAGCACAATGTGCATTCCCCATGTGCTGAGAAAGCCCAGGGGCATCCCTTGTGCTACCCGAAGACTCTCCAGCAACGCCTCTGTTTTGTTCCACTGCCGCGTCATCAGCTGGCAGAGCCGTCTGTGCATGTCCATTCAGCCACTTTCCTGTGGCCAAACGGATGCTCGTTTGGCTGAACAGACATGCACAGTTGGCTCTGCCGGCCGATGATGCGTGTGATGACTCGGCGGCAGAACAAGACAGAGGTGTCGCTGGGGAGTCTTTGGGTTGCACAGGGGACACCCCCGATGCTTTCTGAAGAGTTATTTACATAAGGAAAAAATAATAAATTTCTCAGGAACGGCAGCGTGGATGAGAATATCAAAGGTAGAAGGAGAATAGCCTTTAAAAAAAATATTTGTACCAATACATAAATATGACAAGTGTGAGGGGGGAAAAGAGTTAATCCAGATGTCCAGCAAAACAGTTTTTTTAAAGAAAGAACTTTAATTATACTGTACTAATCTTAAAAAAAAAAAAAGAAAAAAAAAAAGACATAGGCAAGTCGTACATTGAGGGCTCACCCATTCCCCAGGCCACAGGACTAAATGGATTTGTTCTTTTGCAACATTCTTCCTTGTGTAAAAAACTGATTTATTGCCACTTGGATTACATTTTTTTGTTCATACTTGGCATTTTCATTGGTATTGCAATAGGTGAGTCTTTAAATAACCATCATTTATGTCCCCAATTTCACTTTCTCAGTTAGCTCTTTCTAAGTTTGCTGGGTAGTTTGTATGTGTAGGAGGGACACTTTTGGTATGTATGTGCACTCTGTATATACGGTACATGCCACTCAACCAAATTTGGTGGAGGAAATATATTAAGGTGGGTACACTGTACAAGTTATGGATCAGTTACTTCCCTAGTGCACTGTCCACCAGATTTATCCATAGGGCATAGAATTTTGGTGATGACATATTGATCCAGGAATATATTTTTATCCTAAAATGAGGAAAATTGACTTCTACCTCATAGAGTTTTTGTCTTCCTCTGGATCAACATTGCAGGATATTAGTAACGTTTTGTAATGCTGAAAGAGACATATGCATGTGCACCTACACCTGATGCATCTGTATCAGTTGCATATAAACTATCCCTTTGCCGCCTGTTCTGCCTCTTTCATCAAGTATATGATAAATATGTGGTAGATATGTGTCTCGTATACTCTGTCCTTTCTGGACCTGCCATTGTCATTGTAGAGAACCGCTCAGTGTGCTATAAATACTTTTAATTCCCTTATATAAAACCAACATATTCCTCACTGCTTCATAGACTTAGTTTGTCCATACAGTTACAATCTCACCATAAACATAAATATCTAAACTGCCTGATCAGGGGAAGTTTAGAGGGTAAAAAAATCTGTGCAAAATGGCGAATAACCCTTTTTATTTTTGTGTGACTGACAGCTGAAAATTTGCAACAGGTCGAATTACTTTATATTTTTGGGCAGAGAAAAGTTCCTGCATTTTTACAATGCCGATTTGGCTGAAGTCCAGAATAAAACAGCTAATTTATATACATTCTCTGTTTGGATCGGTCTTGGTTATTTAGTCACCTTGGCTGAGACTAGTCTGCTAGAAATTTTAGAGAGCTTATCTCATACTTGCGGTTCTTCTTAATATCTATTCCAATATTGAAGTGTATTACTACTGGCAAGGATGGACTGAATGTTAAATGCAATTACTTCTCATTCACACGACAGGGCCTTGTACTCTGCCATGAAAAAGTTAGTTTTTCATGGCCAAGTGTACTTCTGAGGATAATCTGTTTTTGCACTTCGCTCATAAACTTGAGTCTATTGAGGGATCTGTGAAAATGCTTCCATACATGACAAGTTCTAATATTTAACAGATAATTCACACAGACAAACAGACTGTTTTTTGTTTGTTTGTTTTTTCCTTATGGCCACATGAATAGACCTATTAGATTCTATGAAGCCATTTGCTGGCCTTTAGGCCTGGGTTCACACAGGGTTTTTGGTCGCCGCAGGTTCCGGTCCAAAATACGGGTAGATGCGACTGGATGGCGGTGCAGTGCACCCGAAATCCAGTCTCACACTCCGCTCTGAATTAGGCCTAAATGAGTGGGCCTAGTCGTGAGGGTGTGTCTTCAGGCGGATTCGCGAGGCGACTCTGCCTGAAGAATGAGCATGTCCGTTCTTTTTTTTCCGGGAGCTGGAACAAACCGCTACCGGAAAAAAGAACTGACCGGCTCCCATTGAAATCAATGGGAGCCGTCTTTTTGGTCAGGATTTTGAGGTGGATACGGCCTCAAAATCCTGACCAAAATACCCCGTGTGAACTCAGCCTTAAAAGAATCTTAGCAGACGGCCGTGACACCCGTCTGAATAAGCACGAAGAATGCTGAATTTATACAAAGCATTTCAGCTTGAATTTGGAGGATGTTCAGGCAAGTAAATATCATTACTGTGTAGTCTCTTACATTGCATTGTTTCCTGAGGTCTTTCTAGAGTTTTATTTATTTTGTCTTGTAGAGATAAGGAGTATCTTAATGTGTATGAGTATCCAAAGAGGAGGATGTACCAAAAATAGCACAAGCTGTTTTTCAGTTCGGCCCTGCTGTTAGGGAAGCTGCAGATAATATTGACCAAAGACATCAATAATCTCTAAAATGATAAATCACCTAGCCCTGTCCTTTGGACTGCATTACAGATGCATTTCATTTGTTTTACTAAATATGAACAGTCTGTGTACAAAGAAGATGCAGTTACGAGATTTCCCTGGCCGCCTTGTGCTCAGACGTATTGTACATATACAGCTGCATAGACGGACTTGGAGGGACTTGTCTCATGGCGACAGCCTATTTCCATATACCCTGTTGAGAACAAGGGCTGCCACTTTACCTTTGAGCATCTCCAGCGCCATCGCATTATTGACCACCCCTGAAGGAAAGCTGTAATGATGGTCATATTGTTTGTGTCTCAGATTTGCAAGAAACCAATATAATTAAAAGGATGCATAAAATGTAAAGTAATTCAATACAGTTATTGTTACATTTTTATTTGGAGGTTTTATCCACTCTCACCTTTGGATCATGCACACAAATATAAAATATATATGACATCACCGGCAAATATGTGACTTATCATGGCAGCCTGGACAACTACTGCTTATCTCGCTGCTCTTTTGCTTGCTGTAACCTGTTCTGTGTCTCAAGCATTGTGCAGGGTTGATCTCTTCTCACTCCCCTGACATCTGTAGCTGATTATAATGTGACATCCTGTGATAGCACATTATAGAAGGTGTTATACTATAATGTGTGATCATAGTATAGCATACAGTTTAAACATCTTTGTCTAGCAAACCGTTCTAGAAATTCCTTAAACAGTTGTAAACATTGTAGACATTTTGCGCAGTAAATGTATAGAAAAGCTTTTTCAAAGAGGACCTTTCACCATCTCCACCAATTCTGTCTCAAGGCATCTTTCAAAAGGTGTCTTTCCACGGATTCTAATGCGTTTGAAATTTTTTCTCAAGGCCCCATTGTTCCTTTGTTCATTTATTAGTTTCAGCATAGGTATATTCTCTACTCTGTTGCATTATATCAGGTGCTGGCCTGGTGTAGAAAGACAGGGACAGCCCACATGACAATGATTGTTTGGGAACAGAATGATTATTACAGGAAGTGAAGCAGCACCTATTGAAGGATGGGAAGAGTTGGAGTTGTTGGGGGTAGTGAATGGCCCTCTTTAAACACATTAGTGAATTATAGTATAGGCAGAGTGCATTCTCTGTTAAAGGAATCCTAGCATTCAAACGCATTTTTTTCTCATTAATAAGTCGTTTTTTGTCGGTATGATGATGAGTTATCTCGCAGCACTGGGGGCGGGCCCCAACGCTCAAACAGCACTGGGGGCGTCCCCAGTGCTGCAAGAGAACTCTCTCCAGCACCACCTCCATCTTCTTCAGCAACGTCCTCTTCATGCGTCTTCTTCTGGCGCAGGCTTCAGACTTCTAGGCCTAGGGCAAAGACGACCGCGCATGCCCGCCGGCCATGAGATAATGGCCGCTTACACAGTATTATAAGCGGCCATTTTCTCGTGGCCGGTGGGTATGCGCAGTCGACTTTGCCCTAGGCCCGAGGCCTAGAAGTCTGAAGACACGTGAAGAGAACGTTGCTGAAGAAGATGGAGGCATCGCTGGAGAGTTCTCTCGCAGCATTGGGGACGCCCCCAGTCCTGTTTGAGCGCTGGGGACCGCCCTCAGTGGTGCGAGAGAACATAATTTGCATACTGACAAAAAACAGGATTTCAAGCGAACGGCGGCGTGGAGAAGACCATGAAAGGTAGGAGAATAGCCTTTCTTAAGGCTATTCCAATGTGTTAATGGGAAAAAAAATGTGTTTGAATGATAGAATCCCTTTAATTGTATACGATTAAGTCATGGATTGGGCAGCCACAGCTCTCAGGAGCCCACCAAATTGATTTATCAGAGAATGTACTCCTGCAGACGTGTGACACAGCTGTATGCAGGATCTGTTCAAAGTGTGTAAAAATTCTGAGGTCCTTGAGCCTCTGCAGGACTGCAGAAAGAAGACAAAGTATGGTATATGCAAAGATAACTGTGTGTGAATGTCTAATCCAGCTCTTATTCTATGTATGGCCACTGCTCAGTACTACTTCTTTTGACCTACGTAAATAGTCCCTGCATAGTACCACTCTTTTACCCTGCATAAATAGCCACTGCACAGTACCACCATTTTTATCCTGTATTTGTGGGTAAATTTTATCATTCCTGCAATTCTAGTGTATACTACTTCTTATCCTGTATATATGGACACAGAACAGTATCTGGGCACTGCTTAATACCATTTCTTCTAAGGTGGTTTCATGCTACCGATTTAGGTCTTTTTTCTGATCCATTAGAGGATCAGATCAATGGGCATGAAAATGTCAGGCTGATACAAACAGGCTTTCCATTTAAACTTTATCTTCATGTTTAAGCTTAAAACTTGTATCCAGTCTTAAAGGGTTATTGTTATTGTTTGTGTAGTGAAAAATTATACAATTTTACATTATACTTTCTGTATCTATTCCTCACACTTATCTAGATCTCTGCCTGCTGTCTTTTTGTTTACTCGCAGTGGGTAAAGATCAGTCCATGGTCATGTGATGGACAAAAAGCTGCCCAGCTCGTTACACGATAGATATCCAATTAATGAGCTGTGACTGTAACATGCTGTGCACCTGTGTGTCCATCTCATGACCACAGACCAGAAGTAAACCAAGAACGTCAGATATTAGAGAGGAATTGATACAAAAGTATATTGGAAAATTGTGTAACTTTTCATTATACAAACAACATTTCTTTGCTGAAACTGAACAACCCATGGGACCGGTTTAGAGTTGGCGAGTAATTGAGTTCTGAGTTAAAGAAACTTTGTGTAGATAGGTCAATAATTTTATTTCTTTACTTAATAATCACTATGGTTGTACATATTGTGTATTAAGTAGTAAAGTGGTTTTAATGCATCTGCTGTGCTTGTGTGTTTGCAGTTTGAGTCCATACAGCTATGACGAAGGCTGTTTGTCAAACAGTCAGGACCACATCCCCCTTGCTGCCCTTCCACTTCTGGCCACGTCCTCTCCACAGTACCTAGAAGCTGTAGCAACGGTTGTTCATCGAGCCAACCAGGTCTATTTGGATTTCATAAAGTCACAAGAAGGCATGTCCTTTACTGGGCAGGTGAGTTAAAGGAAGACTGAAATTATTTGATACCTCTTTATTTATAAAGTGAATAAAGATTATGCTTTTATTTTTATTTTTTTGCTAAATAAGTTTGACATCTGATTGGCATGATAGTATGAAGTGTACAGATCCAGAAGCAGCTTGCTCCATACATTATAATGTTCACTTGCCATGCTAATACAGCTTCTTTTCATTTTAATGGAAACTGAATTGCAATATAACCGCATGGACATTATATAGTGTATGGAGTCAACTGCTTCTGGCTCTGTACACTGTATAATATAGGGCCTGGCAGAAGTCCTTAACAGCTAATCTGTGTGGAGGCTGGGTGTCAGCCCCTTCTGATTTGATATTGAAAACCTATCCTAAAGATAGGCTGTTAAATAAATAGATAAAATCTCAGAAACCCATTTAATGCATTAACATGGCATTAATTAGAAAAGCAGTACTGTCCTTTATCAGTCGAATCAATCCCCTTCCCATGCTTCTCTGGTGTCTGCTGGTCTTTCCCTTGTATTCCCACTTAACACCCAGGAAAGCCCATTTATAAATGAGCAACCAGACAACAGAATATTCCCTTCTGTAATGCCCTGTAAGGGTTGTAGAGCAGGGTCATCAACGATTTTTTTTTTCCCCTTCCCTGACAGAAATGAAATTTTATCTGCAAATTGTATTTAAGGACCCCTATTAAATATTAATGGTGCCATTACTTTACTTGCCACATCTAAAATTCCGCATCAATGTCCTTGGGAACATACACTAGGTCAGTGATTCCAATCTAGGGTGCCATGGAGACCTCTAAGGGGTACCACGACAATCCGGAGGCATGCTACACTGGCATGCGTAGAATGCCGATCTAGTTTAATAGAATGGTGGATCAGGAAGCCTTTATCTTCCTGCTCTATCACTAGGGCATATGTTGGTGAAGACCTGATGCAATGAGCTGCAGACAGGAGCAGCAAAGCTCCAAGAGAACGAGGATGGCTAAGTGTTGCTTGTTCTTTTATTTATATGGTACAACTACAATGTGGGGGCCACCAGGGAGTCTTACTACTTGCCTTAGGGCTACTAAGGGATTTTTGTAACGGTAAAACATTAATTTTAATATGTGCTCAATGGCAAGTCTAGGATGTTGTAGCTTTGAGGATGCAGTCAAATGGTGAAGTTGTTATACAGTTACAATTGCATTAAAAATGCATCGTGAAAAATGTCTAGAGCTTTGATTTGGTGTTTGGTGAAGTTTTCTAATTTTACAAATGAAACTAATTTAAGTTTCAGCTTTAAATTCAAAAATTTAGTGAAAATGATTTGGTAACCGTGCGCAGAGTCTGAACAGGTAGCAAAACGCTGTGCTAGATCATTTCTAGATTGAGGCCATCTCAGTGGTTCCTTTTATATAAAGCACAAGATTTGCTCTGTCAGGCCTTTCAGGGTTATAGTGGTGTAAATATAGGTAAATGCTGTGAGCTGTTTTTAGGAAGTAGTGGACATGATGAGCCTGAGTATAGCAGAAAGTTGTATGCAATAGGCATAAGGTAAGACATGTATACCATACTTGTATTCTATCAACAAAGTCACACCTATTGTAAAAGCATCTCTGCTGACATAAGGGATAATTTGTCCTTCTGAGGTCCCAAGGGCCATAGAGTGAAAAACATGGTAGCTTGGATTCTTGCCAGCTCCAGCTGGATGAGAGACCTTTGTGAAACTTCAATTTTCCATCAAACTTAGCAGGCAATGTTTTTATTACTAATGGCATTAAATTAAAGCTGATGATAAAAATGGAGTCATTCATCAATAATAAGTGATTATTGGGTAGAATTTAACAATTTTAAGATTCTTCTTTTTATTTCTTTTTTAATCCACTGTCCAACTTGAAAGAAAAGTCTAAGAATATTTGACCAGTGTGAACAACTGCAACAGCTTTTATGGGATTTGTATGGGAGTTATTTGTTTGGTTCAATTATTAACCTACTTTTGTTTAGTGTGCATGTCCATCTTAAAGCATAAAACTGATAGACTATGTTCATTTTACTTAAAATCCTGGTTGTATTGTAATGCTGTAGTAAATTGTAATTCCTTCTTTCAGGTTTGTTTGGTTGGCGACTGTGTTGGAGGAATTCTGGGATTTGATGCCTTATGTTACAGCAATCAAACTGTGTCTGAAAGCCAGAACAGCAGCCGCAGAGGAAGTGTTGTCAGTGTTCAGGTATCACACATTCATTCATGTTACCCTTTCTGTCCATTACGTTAAAAGTAAATGCCACAGGTTACATCTGGAACATTGCTATGGGTAACATGTCCATCCGTCTTGCCACTTGCTTTCTGACATTTTCTGAAACCTTATTTCTTTTATTTTTACTGAGATACAAAAAACTAATACGTTAGCTAGAATAGAGAGAATATGTAATGACGTTAGTGTTAGAAGGCTGCTTATTCTTGTTCTTTAGCACAGGATAGCAAATTAAAGCAGATACCACTTTACTGCTACCGGCAGTATTTCCAGTATTTTGCTGTGGTTTTAGTAGAAGTATGGACTTATACTTAACACTTTCCTCCTCACAAGTGGGTTACATTCTGATTAACATAGGAAAATAAACATCAACTCCTTAATATATTTCTTCCAAATCACTTGGAATCCGATGACATTGGGGAAATCTGTGACATACAGAAGATGGGGACACTAAAGGGAGTCTACCACCTCCCCCAAGCATATTCAACTGTCACCATTGTGTTACACAACTAAATGTACGTCTGTTATGTATGTCACATTTGTAGAATTGTGAAAAAACAACTTTAAATTAATATACTCTTGCTGCTGTCCCCTAGCATCTTCTGCCTTGGTCTGCCATGCAGTGAGGGTTGATCCTCCTATTGCTATGATATCACCCACCCAACTAGCAGTAAGAGCACCCCCAATGCACCAACTGCCTCATTTCCATAAGTCTTCAAAGTTGTTTTTCTCCAAACTTGCAAAGTGACCTATATGACAAAGGTATGTTTCACTGTAATGTGCCGGCGATAGAGTAATATGCCCTGCTTGGCAGTGTTGTAAAGGTCTCCTTCAATCACTTTTATTCACAGTAAGAACTTCTAGATTTTTTCAGAAAAACTGTATATAAAGTGTGTTTTTTTCAGCAGTATTCAGAGTATTTCCCCATCCATTTTTTTCATCTGTTAAAATTCAATACAGTTGTTACTTAAAGTGCAGGATATTAAAATACATTTTTTTAAAACCTTCTCCCCTGTGGCACTGGTTACCTGCTGTGCCAAGTAATACATTTACTCAGTTACCTTTTATAGAACTAAGAAACAGAACTTGCAGCTTAATTTGGAGAGTAGGGCGAGGGATTTCACCTGAGTGTTCCCAAAACAGTTAGGTCAAAACAGGGAACTGGGGAACAAAGCAGCTTGTCTTTTGAGAAATCTGTTTAGTTAGCAATGTTGGGATCCAAGCATTTCTATTGTATCTTGAACCTGTAATGGACCTTTATTATGCACTGAAAAAGGGTTTGTTTGTCATTTAATATAGGTGATCATGGTTTAAATCAAAAAACAATAGCAGTGCCCACTTTACTGTTTTCTTGTTTTTTTGTTTTGTTATGTTTTATATTTGCTTTTCGCCTAACACTTTAACTGCCAAACACGAAAGAAGCAAAGCATAGAAAGTAGACTGAGTAATCTGATTGCTGATATATATTATTTTCAATTTCTGTGACTTTGATACACCTTCCCTTAGAGTCATTATTGGACATATAGCACTGTTAAATATCTTAAGGACGATATATGATAAATTTAATATATAAAATAAGTGATAGGATTGTGCAGAAGTGAGCTCAATACTGTTAAGGCTATATTGTTGTCATAGCAGCTTCATCTCTGCTGATGTCGGCTCCTCATGTATGGATTGTCATGTCCGAATCTAAGTGAACCAGAGGAACATTAATGCTATTAATGTAAATAGAATACACCTATTGTAACTAAATACTCAATGATACAGTACAATCGGTGAAAAAATATGATGGAATACATGGAATGTAAAGCACCATGGAATTAATGGTGCTATATAAATAAACAATAATAATAATAATAATAATAATAATAATAATAATAATAAAAATAAAGTAATAAAGAAAAGTTTTAAACAAGAATAATAAAATTTTGATTTTTCAAAGTAGTTCTGTTTTTCTTTAGTTAGCTTTTTATACTATTTACATTCTCCTAAGAAGCTTCATGATGTAGTCACTTGGAATAGTTTTCCAACAGAGTTCTCAGGTGTGCTGAGCACTTGTTGGCTGCTTTTCCTTCTCTCTGCTGTCCCTATGTTTGGTTTAGGTTGTAAAATAAATCATGGTTCCACTAAGTGCAAACCAGATGGGGTGCTGCAGTAGCCATGCTTGCTTCATGTGCCTTGAACTTTTCAATAAATTATAAACTGTGTTACCATCAAGCACTCAAACATTATTACACCTTCTCCATACTTCACGGTGCCACATATGTAGATCACAAAGTCAAGATCGTTTGAAACAAAAGTACCAAAATGTTTTTTGTAGGAAAAAAACCTGCACCTAACATCTGTCAATAAAAATCTATTTCCTGTAAGTTGTTTAGCATAGTAAAACCATATGATGCAAAAAAAAAAAAAAAAATAAGCCAAAAGGGTACAACATAGTAATGATGGCCTGGTACACAGTTGAAGCCTATATGAGTTCCTTAAGGTGGCCCAGCCAAGTAATATTATGAGCATTTACTATTTTATCCAGTAAGTTGTTACACACATTGCTGTACGGGTACTTTGATGTGTTCACTGTTTATTCCAGGACACAGACCTCCTGTCTCCAGGCATCAGTGTCAACAACAGTTACTGCAGTAGCTCAAACCTGGAGACTAGTAGGCACTTGAGCCGAAGCAACATTGACATTCCTCGCAGCAATGGTGAAGATCCAAAGAAACAGCTTCCACGTAAGAGAAGTGATTCCTCCACATACGAGCTGGACACCATCAAACAGCACCAAGCATTTCTTTCTAGGTATGTAAATACGGATCACTTACAGCTGTAATGTAAGCTTTTAATTTAAGATGTATTGCCTCATGTATAATAGAACATTCCAAGTATTTTTTTTTTCTTTTTTGAGTGAATGTTTATTATAATGCTGCTTCTGATGATGTTTTTACATGCTGCAGATTAGTCGCAGCACTTCCAGCTAAAAAATGCTTCCAAAATGAAAGAAAATGGTATATAAAATGGAGATAAGTGGTCTAGTGTTGTCCCTCATAAACCCCAAGCAATGACAGCCCCAAATCATGTATTCTATTCTTGATATAACACAGAACCAGGGCTAGACTGGTACAAATAAACCAATTGCTGTATTCTACACAAGTCTCTACCCCACACATAACAAACAGGAGCCCCAACTTTGTTTTAGTCTTCTGATCTACACTTTTCTTCAAAGCTGGCCCCATCATTTTTGGTCCTTATCATGACGTTCCTCTTACTCTGTCACCAGAATGATTCCTGCCCTCATTCTTGTCCTCACCACAGTATCCCTTTTACATCTCCACTAAAGCTGCAATGATGGTGTAAACTAGTATACAGTAGACATCAATGACACAAACACAAGCTATCCAGAGGGTACATGCAATAGCTGCCAGCAGAACAAGCTGTTATATCTGTCTTCAACATTAACACAATTTTATTTCATATAAACCTCTGCCAAACGTGTCAAAATTCAACAAACTTCCCCCTCCTTTAGTCTGAGAAATTGGAACTAATATGACTATGTAAAAAAAAGAAAAGTCCTGTATGTGTTTTGCATTCATTGTTTTGAATTCATGTGAACAGTGAAAGCAACTATGTTACACAGTAGTGGTGTAACTTGCATTGCTTACTTTGATCCAGCACTTGTAAGAATCCATTGAATGAACTAACAAAATATGAGGATAAATTGAAAGACACAACAAGTAGATGTGCTTGCATTGCCTACTTACAAAAGTTAGTATTTTGACATTATAGAAACTGGCACTTATCTGTTTCCAACTTGTCACAACCCACAACCAAACAAAGAAATAAATAGTAAATAAATATCATTCTTGTTTTAGTATGTATGTTCCTACCGTCAGTTTCACCTCCGATGACTATCTTGTATTTATAATGTTTGTTCACAAAATGTCTTTACAGTTTACACTCAAGCGTCCTGAGAAATGATCCAGGGTCTCGTAGATCGAGCAGCTCAACAATGCTGGATGGAGGCAATATCGGGAAGTTTGAATTTGAGATTTCGGATTTCTTCTTATTTGGGTCCCCTCTTGGACTGGTACTGGCTTTGAGGAAAACTGTGATTCCTGCTCTTGATAGTAAGTGCCCGTGACAGTAAGAGAAACTAGGAAAAGTTCTCCCTTTATGAATCAGTGCCTTGGTTGCCCAGATATTGCAGTTTTTGTAAGTTTTGTAAATATGCAATTGAGCTCTTTGGATCAATGAAGTTGTTACTATTGCTACATAGAGGTATGTAGCAATGCCCTCCTTGGTCCAAAGAGCTCATTTGCATGTTGATGACACCAGAAATTTTCTCTACAATAAAGGCACCAATTTGCAAGGAGTAAACACAGGTTAGGGTCAAATGAATCAAGCTATCTGCAAGGATTTTGTTGATATGTTGGGCTCTGGAAACTCTCCCTTGTTAAAGGGGCATATAATAAACTTAGGTGGCTTTGTGTTTGGCTGGGATCTATACATTTTTAAACTCCAGTAACATCCATAAAATTTCTTAGCTGCTCTACAGCAGCCATGAGGTCAAATAGCAGCAGACAATACTCCTCTAATACAGAAAAGTCAGTGATTGTAGTAACACAAGAGAGGAACAGACCACAAATAAAGAGGCTTCATTGCCCTCTGAGGTATAAGTCTTGACCCTCAGATGACACCTGACAAAGTCAGAGAAGTAAGGTTCTCATGAGAACATTCAACAACTCACTAAGAAAAGAAAGCTCTGGAAGAAATGGTCATCTAGATTAGTTTACACATAACAAGACATTTACTGGGATACACAACATCAAAGCGCTGGATGTCTCATTTGAATTGCCAGGTAGACTTTCCACCTATCCATTGAGGAACTGTGACATCATTGTGTCACAGCACAGGAATAAATTGCAAATTCTGGTATGATTTTATTCAGTTTCTCACACTGTCTTCAATGTGATAGCCCTACTGTGATCTTCCTGTAACATTAATCGCTATGTAAGCGGATTGCCATCCATTTTCTGCATCTGCTAAATGGACTCTAACATTTCTATTTTTTCCTGAATTCTTGTGAAAATAAATAAGTAAAAATGTACCTTTTGAATTAATTGTACAACAATATTTGTATAATGCTAATACTGAAATCTGACCCAACTCTGACTTCACGATTTTGACTCTACAGCTCTGGTCATATACACTACATATCATACCCTTCAGTAATTTTAAAGAACACCTTTCATCACCTCCACCAATTACAACTTTTGTGTCATCCAATAACTCTAACACAGATGGAATAGTTTGTTTTAGCCTCTACCATCTCTGAGCAGTCGCTGCTGTTAGTTTATGCAGCCAATATTCTAATCAGGCTCATTACTGTCATGTCAGCAGTCCCAGACGGACTGCTGTATACCAGGCCCAGCGGCCAGCCAGAGACCACCCACCTGACAGAGAGACTAATATTGGGTGCTGACACTTTGCAGCGACTGCTTAGAAATGATAGATGCTAGAGGAAAAATGTCATCTACACCATAATCTGTGGAGCAGCACCTATTGAAGGATCCAAGGATTCGGAGTTGGTGGAAGTGGTCAGGGGGCCCTATAATTGTGGATGCCTTCACCTGTAAATGAGCATTGTGTATACAGCTTTACACTTTCCTCAGCTGTCTTATGATAGAATGTGCTTCTAATGAGACTGAGAAAGAACATCAAATTGGATAAACTGACATGCAGCCCTAAAAACTTAGACTGTTTCTTCCTCTGTCTTGCTTGCATGCTGATTAGTGCCTCACGATCACCGATATGTGTTTGTTAGATAGGGGAATTGTGACAAATTAACATTTAAAAAATATATATGAAGGAAAACTAGGCATTTTAAAAGTATTTTCTAATATCCAAGTCATTACACTTACATTTTATACTTAGCAGGATGTTTTTATGCTTCTGTCAGACATTCCACTTTTCTGTTCCTTCATAGGAACACAAAAATGGATAGTAAGCTGGAAAAGAATCCTTTACATGATATACACCAACAGGCTTGGGTCCCAGTGACTATAAAGGTGTCTGTCATTTGCCAGACAAAAGAGCGCAGCATTCAGCGCTTTTTTTTTTATTTATTTTTTTATTATTATTTGTGAGGATTCTCAGGCTTCTAATGAAACCTCTAACTCGAACATAAACCTAGCCTAAACAAAATTGGTCAATATGTTGCATGGTCACTCTGGGATACTTGGATGATTCCTAACTAGACTAATGCAAGGACTTTATATGTTTTCCCTGTATTTGCATAAAAGTCCTTGTTCTACTTATATTTGTTATGGACTTGAGATACCATAGACAGTAGTCCATCTCCCTGTTTATGTAAGCACAGAAAGTAATAAATAAATGTGAACAGAATTATTGTAAGGCAACAATATACACTCACCGGCCACTTTATTAGGTACACCTGTCCAACTGCTCGTTAACACTTAATTTCTAATCAGCCAATCACATGGCGGCAACTCAGTGCATTTAGGCATGTAGACATGGTCAAGACAATCTCCTGCAGTTCAAACCGAGCATCAGTATGGGGAAGAAAGGTGATTTGAGTGCCTTTGAACGTGGCATGGTTGTTGGTGCCAGAAGGGCTGGTCTGAGTATTTCAGAAACTGCTGATCTACTGGGATTTTCACGCACAACCATCTCTAGGGTTTACAGAGAATGGTCCGAAAAAGAAAAAACATCCAGTGAGCGGCAGTTCTGTGGGCGGAAATGCGTTGTTGATGCCAGAGGTCAGAGGAGAATGGCCAGACTGGTTCGAGCTGATAGAAAGGCAACAGTGACTCAAATAGCCACCCGTTAAAACCAAGGTAGCCAGAAGAGCATCTCTGAACGCACAGTACGTCGAACTTTGAGGCAGATGGGCTACAGCAGCAGAAGACCACACCGGGTGCCACTCCTTTCAGCTAAGAACAGGAAACTGAGGCTACAATTTGCACAAGCTCATCGAAATTGGACAATTGAAGATTGGAAAAACGTTGCCTGGTCTGATGAGTCTCGATTGCTGCTGCGACATTCGGATGGTAGGGTCAGAATTTGGCGTCAACAACATGAAAGCATGGATCCATCCTGCCTTGTATCAACGGTTCAGGCTGGTGGTGGTGGTGTCATGGTGTGGGGAATATTTTCTTGGCACTCTTTGGGCCCCTTGGTACCAATTGAGCATCGTTGCAACGCCAAAGCCTACCTGAGTATTGTTGC
Source organism: Leptodactylus fuscus (assembly GCF_031893055.1). Lineage (NCBI taxonomy): Eukaryota > Metazoa > Chordata > Amphibia > Anura > Leptodactylidae > Leptodactylus > Leptodactylus fuscus. The sequence continues at coordinate 94,465,202 of NC_134265.1, read as the reverse complement.
TGACCATGTCCATCCCTTTATGACCACAATGTACCCAACATCTGATGGCGACTTTCAGCAGGATAATGCGCCATGTCATAAAGCTGGAATCATCTCAGACTGGTTTCTTGAACATGACAATGAGTTCACTGTACTCCAATGGCCTCCACAGTCACCAGATCTCAATCCAATAGAGCATCTTTGGGATGTGGTGGAACGGGAGATTCGCATCATGGATGTGCAGCCGACAAATCTGCGGCAACTGTGTGATGCCATCATGTCAATATGGACCAAAATCTCTGAGGAATGCTTCCAGCACCTTGTTGTATCTATGCCACGAAGAATTGAGGCAGTTCTGAAGGCAAAAGGGGGTCCAACCCGTTACTAGCATGGTGTACCTAATAAAGTGGCCGGTGAGTATAATTTATTATGATTTAATATTTAACCCTACTATATATGAAGATGCCAAGAGACTGAAAGTTATATCCAGAAACACAGAGTTACAATATATCAATGTATGTCATGTGAGACCACATGTCCATGTCGGTATAAAATATTCTTGTTTTTGATGACAGTTTTCCAGCTTAGACCTGGCTGCCAGCAAGTTTACAACCTTTTCCATCCAGCTGATCCATCTGCATCCCGCATTGAGCCACTCCTAGAGAAGAAGTTTCATCTGCTGCCTCCTTTCAACGTCCCTCGATATCAGAGGTTTCCTTTAGGGGATGGTAACTCTGCCCTCCTGGGTGAGCAAATACTGCACATATCTTACGTGCTAGAAAATATTTTACATAAACTATACAGAGTTGGACCTTTGGTCATTGTCAGAGGACACCCAATTCCACAAAATATTAGAAAGGTAGAGAAGGATAGGGGTCGTAGAAATGTTACTCCTGATATTTTTTAAATAAGTCTAAGAAGAAAAAGAAAAAATGATCAGTTATAACAATTGAGCTCTACTGGTCCAGTTGACAAAAAGAATAATGTAACCCTTGCACCTACCTTGTTCGACTATATCCTGCTACTTTTGGCTTTAAAATGATAATTTCCACATGAAAGAGTTGAGGCAAGTCTCAGGTGTTTTTTTTTGTTTTGTTTTTTGTACAAAAAAAATCTCAATAAATAGAGGGTGAAAGATTTACACTAATTAGACTGACAGACATTGGTCAGTGTTTAGTCATCAAGCTTTCCCCTATCGTGACCCAAGTGTGTACCTGGCCAACAACATCTATGTATGTTTACCATATTATGCACTTAATATTTAGTATTTGGGTAGTGATTAGAAGTCCCTTGTATAGATTGGCACTTATAGGAGAATTGTGATCTATATTGCCTGTACAACTTATTGGGCATGCTACAGCTTTTTTAATTGTGGGGTTTTTTTTCTGCTCTTTTTTTTCCTTTTAATTTATACAGATGTAATAGGAATGTTTGTAGGTGTGATCTAGTGTGTATTGATGTATTGGCAATCACCTGTAAGTCACTTATATGCTGTTGTAGGGGGTGGTTAGTGGTATAGTGAACATGATTTCTTGTGCTAAATAATGATGTCACGAATAATCTGTATGCAAATGAGCTGGTCACTGCACCTGGGACATGACCTCGTTTTACAGAATATCATTTTTTTTCTTGTGGTCACCATCTATGTCCCCTTCCCATAACCTAAAGATTGACAGGTTGCAATGAGCGACCACCACAGGTCCAGCCACAGGCCACGATCAAATTCACCAAACAGCTTATTTACATACAGACCAAAAAAATTAAATTCTCTACAGTAATACTGTGTAGTTCACTATGTTACAAATCAACCCTACAACAGCAGTTCTGAAGAGATTGTGGTGATGGTAGACTCTCTTTAATGATCAGTTAATAATGGTACAAAAATACATATAATTAACATGTTTGCAACTGGCCTTCAGCTGAAAATATTCTATATAAATGGTGGTTATGTGTCAAATAATAATTACAAAGCGGTTGTCCAGGATTTTAAAGCAGTAAAACTAAAACATTATGCTCTCCTCTTAATTCCCCTCTACCCCAATGCACTCTCCACTCTGGTGATCCACGCCAGCATTTTGCTTTATTACGCAGTGAGAGCATTCTATACATGTACATATGCCCAACATAGCCAATTTCTGTCCTCTGTGATCTTTTACCAAATATGCCAACATCATTGCTGAGACTAGTGGTCGGCTGCATTGGTCATATTCAAATGTACATCATGTCATCATTGCACTGTTAATGGATTTCTTAAAAAAAAAAAAAGCCTCCCCCCCCCCACAGCCTAGACAACTCCTTTAAGGAATGCTGCCCTTAAGCCTCTTAAAATCGTTGGTTTTGACAATGTGAGGCATTTTGCATTAGTGATATGCATCATCTCTAAACATGTGAGGCACCAGACCAGTAACCATCTTCCTGTAACAAATTCAGAGAGCTTCTGCATTATCAATATATATTTTATCACTTCGATGACATGGTGTCAACCAGTGACATGGCCATAGAAGAGGTTAGATGGATATTCCACTACACTCTGCACCTCCTCCTTGGGGACTTCTTCATCCCCACTTCAATAACTTGCTGAGCTACTCTTACAGATGGCCAAGTTGCTTTCATGGCTTGGGAGTTTTAGGCTAAGGCCCCACATTGTGGAAACACAGTTTTTTTGTTGCTGATTTTCCAGCGTTTTTTTGAGCCAAAGCTAAGAATGACTACAAAAGGAATGGGAAATATATAGGAAATTCTTTTACTTCTACTGTATCTTCTGCTAAATTCACTCCTGGCTTTGGCTCAAAAAAAATAAAAAATGCAACAAAAGTTGCAATAGAAAAACTGCTTTTCAGCAATGTGGGGCCTCAGCCTTAAGATGACTCCTCTTGGTGTAGTGGGTGGACTTATAGCTCTTAGGGCCCGTTCACACGGAGTAAACGAGTGTGTATTTTGGCAAAATACACGTGTAAAAATAAGACTTCCATTGACTTCAATGACATTTTTTTACACGTGTCAAAATACATGTGTAAAATGTCATTGAAGTCAATGGGAGTCTTATTCTTACACGTGTATTTTTACACGTGTATTTTGCCAAAATACATGCGTGTTTACTCCATGTGAACAGGCCCTTAGGCTGTGAGAGATCTGGATATAGTGCTGAGCAGTGTGTGTGTGGGGAGGGACGCTATACATAGAGGGGTGGCTCAGTATGTAGTGGTCAGGAGTCGGATGGAGCAGTATGCAGTGGGTGGGAGGATGATTAGAGAAGAGCGGTGGGGGTCTGTGCTGGGAGCAGTCCTGCACTGTGGTTGGCTTCTGAGCTATAGCCAAGCAGGATATGGAAACAGGATCATAAGCCAAGGATGCAAACAAAATGAATTTGCAGCGCTGGTGTTCTGTAGGCATGAGAGATAGGAATTAACCGGTTAAGATATGTGGGGGATTTTAATAAATTGCAGAGAAGACTGAGGGGCTTCTTTAAAAATTTAATTTTTTCCGTAGCCAACCCCTTTAATGTAGTTTTAGTATTAATATCAGGACTCCTCCTTATGGCCTATATATCCAGTCTGAGGTTAGCAATTGTCTGATGACTTTTTGCTTCTCACTGGTGGTTTAGTTGCTTATGTTACTTTATGATCTCTATACCTTTGCTTTGCTGGAAGTCATTTCTCCTTGCACTGGTGTTTGTGCACAATAATCAATCTAGAGAGGCAGATTTGGGGGAAGAAAGGACCAACAGACTGAACCAATAATGAGACCGGAGGTGCGTCTTAGACTCCCTGTGGGTACTGTAGTTAAGCTGTATTCATAAATCACAGCTCTGCCCTAAAAGAACAGAGTTAAAAAAAAACACCCAACAACAAGATCTGAAGAAAGTAAATAGTAGAGAATCATCCCTAACTTGTTTTTTTTATTTTAAGCTTGTAATTTCACATATATTCAACATTTATGTCACAGAACAGGAAGTCAGGGGTAAAGACGCGCCAAACGTTTATTAATTCATAATGTAGTAAAAATGATATCCCGGAAATTATTTTGTCTGCTTTTACACTATTAGTATTGCTGACACTTTAGGATAATTTGGTGTTTGCACATGGGGCTTCACCTATCTCCTGGTGGAATCTGACCCTTTTTTTTTTTTTTTTTTTTTTTGAAGCTTTGAGTAAAATTGTAGTAATCTGGGTTCCTTACATTATTATTATTATTATTTATTATTATTATTATTATTATTATATCTCATGCTGATTTCACTTTTTTCTCATTTTGTTTTTACCTTTTACAATGTAGAAAAACAATTCTGGTTGCTCAGACAGTCAGGGCTATCAATCATTGTATGAAGCTCTGTTCAGATTAGCGCTGTGTCCAGTGTTAATAATGCAGCCATGACAGCTGTGACTGATTCTTTTGATTCCTGACAGATCCCATTGATTTTTTTTTAGTGGGATCTGTCCATTAAATGGAATCCTAACAGAAAGGTTCCTGTATTTCTGACAGCAGAGCTAGCACTGCAAAGTACTTTTGCCTTGCAAGAATACCAGAAACTCTGCTAGAGTAAATTGTACTGTGAAACAGCCCAAGACCCATCCCTCAGTTCAGTTTCAGAAAATGCGATAGGTTATCATCTGATCAGTGGGGGTCCATCACCCGGACCCCTCACAGATCCTCTAATCCTCCTGCCTTCAGTTACTGAAAACTTTACCAGTAGGCAGGAAACTGAAGCAGCCCTATTGCTATTCAAATAATAGGGACAGGACTTTAGTTCCCTTGTTCCACTATCATACAGTGACTAGAAAACCACTTAAAGGAAACATGCTCCAGAATTGATATATAACAAAAAAACAATGATTCACCAAAATTACCTATCCATGTCTGGAGAGCTGTCCTCTTTAAAGAAGATGCTTCACCAAGTACAATAAACTAAATATCATCATCTGCTTCTCTCCGTGCCCCTGATCAATTTGGTGCTTTTCAGTTCCAAAAATATGGCCCTTGGAAGATTATATGTAACCTAGGTCTTATTCCCCAATTGGGTGGCAACAAAAGCTCTCTTGGTGAATAAGAGCCATTTTTCATATAACCTTCCAGCGGCCATATCATTTTAATGTGTGAACAGATTAATAAAAATAGCATATCGATCAGGGGCGTAGTGAGAAACAAATAATGGTGTTGCATTTTAGTATTTTATACTTGGTGACAGATCCTCTTTAAATACCATGTCCAAGCTAAGTTAGAAGGTCAGACTATATGGGATTTGTGTGTTATATTACCCTGATGATGCATAAGTTTGCAGAGAAGCTGTCTTAATAAAGTTATAGGAAATTTCTGATTAAGAGCTATGTACAAAGTTCAATTTTGCATTTTAGACGCATTGACACAGAAATAAAATTGGCATAAAAATTCCAACTGCTGTGCCAGTGGAGTGTAAAGAATATAAAGAGTTGGAGGCGATGATATGCGCCATCTTTAAAGAATTTATATATTTATGAACTGCTCAAGTTCTCTATGAAAGCCATTAGCATCACAGTCTGACTCTGTTCAGACAATAGGCACATCCAGCTTTTTTTACTTTTATTTAGCGAGTTCATCTGCTCTAAATATTTACAGAAGACATCATTATCATGGAAATAATTTTTTTTTTCTCAGTGATTCTCCAGTTTTTTTTACATGAAAAGATATTTGTTTTATACATAGTGAGAGCAAATTGGAAGTAAAGTGTAAATGGCAAAACCAAAATGGTTAAAAATAAATAAATAAAATGGATTGGTTTCAATTTAAGATGGCTGCACAGGTAAATAAGGGGGCGCTATATACATCATGCCCCAAATATTAGCAGTTGTAATGAGACCAGTGAAAATGGAAAAGTGTGTTGACAGAATGTATGTTCTCTGTTACATTGTCTGGTTACATGTTTGTAGCGTTTTGTCTTGTTTTTTGTTTTTATTGTTTCCCTCATCTCCATCCAGTCGAGGCTGTACAGAACAATCCCATCCTTCTCATGGAAGGCAGCCCAGCGGTTGCTCTCCAGCGTCAAGATGGCGTCATGGAAACCAGTATCCCTGTTCCTGTCCTAAGCTGCCAAGACACTTCCAGTAGATCTGCCACTTGCGCTGAGTGTGTGTATCCTCCCCTCCTATTTTTTTTCCTCTGCACCATGATTCTCTACCGTGTATTGTCTAAGCTGAAAGCTTTTCTACAAGAACCTATCACTATTCTATAAATGGGCGCCTATATTATCGCTACAGGGAATTCTGTGGATAAAAATAATCATAAATCAGACAACTGGGTCATATATTGCCAATTTATATTAATGTGATGTGAGCAATTAAATATTTGGTAAAAAAAAAAAAAAAAAAAAAGTGAAATGTATTTATAGCATATAATAATGAAGTTGATTGAACATGTAAGAAAAGCTTTCAGATTAAGTCAAGAAGGGCATGTGTAGATGTTACATTGACCCGTGCCCTGTATGCAATTTTTACTTTCTATGGACGTTTAAAGCTTTATTGTACATAAGTAAAAGTTATTTAACACAATGTAATCCTTTCAGCCATTACATCTACTCTACACTGCTTTATATACCTCCTGGCTGTCCATTTTCTGCTTTATTAAATGCTACAACTAGTAGTTAGAATCGCACATGCTGTTTTCTGGCGGTGTTTAGGTAAACCCTGGAGTATCGATATCAATTTTTGTTTTTATTTTTCCTTCCTGCTGGATCCACTTTATGCTTAGGATGAAAAAATTGCCTTGAAGGCGGCATGTGTGACATCATTTTTATTATTTCTAGTTTGTGGACATATAATTGCATGCTTTTCTATGTATTTTCATCTTGTCTGTGTCTTTATATGGCATATCATATTGTATTAACCCTACTTTGAGGTATTGTGGAGTCTGTAAGAAGCTTTTAGATAACAGATGTTAGCTACAGTATGTCTAACCCACAAATTGTAAATGTCAGACTTCATACCAAGTATTTATCCATGCAGTTATCCTATAGTGTTTATTTTTTCATTAACAGAAATTGAACTAGTTTTTGGTACTGTTTATTCTGTACCAATCTTTAGTGCATGTTTTATACCTACATTTCTGTAACAAAGTAAAGTTTTATAGGTTACTGTCACTATGGTAAGGGTGGCATTATAGTTGGAAATAAATGAATGCAATTCATTGGGTTATTAGGAATATTCATCTGCTAATTGGTAAGAATATTGTATAGAAGTGTTCTGCACAACACAATTATCATTGGACTATTAGTATCTGTGCTTTGTACTGCTCTAACCATGGGTTGCCCTAAGTTCTAAGGACCATGTTGTCCTGAAAACCTCTTCCCATGTATGACCACCCTTAGGGGTCAGTGCACACAGAGTTTTTTGGAGCTCATTTTGACGCTGAATCTGTTCTCAAAATCAGCCTCCAAAAATGCTCCTAACGGAGTTCTATTGGGAGGCTTTTTTGGAGGCTGATTTTGAGGTGGATACAGCGTCAAAATCAGCGCCAAAAAACTCTGTGTGCACTGACCCTTAGTATTTCAGGTTATTCAAAGGAATTGCCCAGGAATATAAAACAAGGTAATTGTTTTGCAACCCAGAACCTTCCAAGAAAAATGGGCTGAGTTGAAGTTCCAGACATGGCCCATAAGCAAGAGTTGCAGTGTTTCTATTTTAGTTAACCCTGAAGTAACTTCAAGCTTACAGCTTCACTATAACCATTGCCGGCAAAGTATAAACAGCTATGAACATCTACAACAAAGCACTTTTTTTTTTCTCCTTTTGTGATTTGTTTAGGTAGGAACATTCTCTGGCCCAACAATATACATGTCGACATTAGTCAATATGTTAGTACTTTACCAACACATTTAAGTTTGTGTTCATAGTGAACCATATGAAACCGATATATATTTCCCTGTTTCTCAGTCTGCAGTCCAAATTTCCCTTTTTTTCTTTTAATGTTCCCATTATTCCTTCTAAATGCATATGTTTATATATGTATATATGTGTACATAGACAAGTCTGTGTGTGTTTGTGTTCATATAATTATCTCATGTACATATATATGTATATAAATATATGTCATTCGCTACAGGGTTTTGCATTGCATCAAACAATTATTTTATTTTTTTTGTTTTGTTTTAGCCCCACCTTGGAGCAAATGTCTTTTTTTTATGCATTTGCATTTTCCCTCCCCAAAGTTCTGGAATGAAATAAACTCCAGGTTGATATTTCATTTGCTTGTCTTTGTATGGGTTTGACTACTAATACATCTTTTCTTTGTGTTTCTGAATGCTTTACAACGTTAACATCTGAGGTGTTGCATCTTCATCCCTCCTAATGCCTTATTGTTTTCTTGTCCTGTTTGGGTCTGAATTTTTAATTTTACTTTTTGTTTTGTTTTGTTTGTTTTTCTCCCTGTTCTCCTGTTTTTGTTTTTTCGGTTTCATAGCGGATGTTGTTCAGTTTCATGGTGCAGTCTTCGTGGAAAATGCCTCCCCTTCCTCCCCCATAACAGCTCCCCACTTCAGGGGGTACAGAAGAGCCAGTGAAATCAGCATTGCAAGTCAGGTTTCTGGAATGGCTGACAGTTACACGGCTTCAAACATAGCCAACAGTAAGTGCCTTGTTGCCTAACAAGTGTGATCCAAGATTCCACAGCACTTGTAGCCCTGTAGATTATGAAACCTAACCATACTCATTGTTTCAGTACTTGTGATAGGACTACGACACCAGCCCTGTCCAGAAGGATGTCATTTCAATTACAGATATATTACTTTTGTAGATAGTCTACCATTCTAAGACCTCAGATCTAGATTCTGTGCTGTGACACGAGAACTGTTAACAATATGTGTAATATTAATTTATTCAATTGTGTCAAAGCATTGCAGCTGCTATTTTCAGGTAGCCATTGACTTGACGCTTGAGGAGCTGCGGATAAGCTGAACATGTTGGATGTTTTGTTTTATTACTACAGGCGAACCATGCTATTCCCTGCTTGGCATACAAGGCTCTCACATGCTTCTGCTTTAACTTGCACAGTCTTCATATTAAACCCCAGCATACTCCCCATGCTATACAGTTATGAGGGCTGCTTTGGCTATGTCAGATAGCCCAATTCACTTCGTAAACATCATTTTCTCTCCCTGCCGCTTTTTTGACAAGAAAATATGCTAATCCATCCGATTGTAAGCATGCATCTATATGTAGATTGATTTTCCCCTCATAGTCCTTGTTTGTATGGCTGTGTCTGAATGACTTGCTTGTAATGATTCTTATAACAGGTCATGTCTTTAGGGGTGTTTGCTCATGCATGCTATGAATGGATGCTTTAGTGTGCAGATTTGCTTTATTTTCTTTGATACCTTACTTCAGAACTATAATAAAGTCCTCTCCTCCAGCATGACTCATCCTCCCATCTGGTCATATTACATGATGCAGACCACATTCAGATAGCTTTACTCAAGTGTCTTACGTGTTTAACCCCTCTTCCCTGCATGTTTTCACTTGTCAAAGACCATCATAATGCATGAAAGCTTTACTAGCTGAAATTAAATATTTTATACTCCAATTCCCACAAAATACAACTTTTCATGCATGATTTATACACTTATCTGAAAGTAGCAGCAAGATTTATGGCGATGATTCTCCTTAACACATAACTTATAGCGCTACAGTAAAATACTTTCTCAGACCAGCATTGCCAAATATGTCTGTGCCCAATGGGTTGAGGCTAGAAAAAGGAATCCTGGATGGCTATCAAACTGATTGTATTTACCCTGAAACTGTAAAGAATTGAAAATAGAATCAATCTGTAACATTTCTATGTAATGAATATTACAAAGACCATTAATGTCAAGCGAGAAGCCAAAATTCATTGCCCTAAAATGTTTTACTCATTGTGGTCATATTTAATGCTTAATAAATCTGGAATCATCATAATAAGAGAAAAGCCGCTTATCACAAATCATTCCTGTTTCCGGTAGTGCTGCTCATGTGCTTTGGGATTAAAAGGGTCATTGTTCAGTAGATAACATCCAAGTATGATTCCAAGTATGGAAGTTTATTTTGCTGTTTCAGTTCTCTCTTTAAAAGGCCATGGGACCCTGTTTCTGCCGAATCTCCCACATAACTAGGCACTGCTGGTCTCACCAGAAAGAACAGCTTGGAATCTCTTCCAGATTTTAAGAACACTTGTGGACTTATAAGGAACACATGCACTATTGGCACCTCTTAATCTGTGAAATGACAATATTTTACAGTCTGTAGTTTGGTTCAGATGTCTTCCAGCAACTCATAATGACATGCAATACATACAGTATAAAAGACCGTGCACGGCTGATCACATTCGCTGATTTTGAGATATACTTTTTTGCTGGAAGACATAATAATTGTGACGTGATTTTGCATGGTTTGTGGTGTTAATTGGTGTGTTTGCTTTGTTCCTTTAGAAACAAAAAATCATCTTAACCATTCCAAAAAGCTAAGTCTTCTGTCACAGCTTGCCCTCCCTTACAAACCTAACACAAAAACAAGTTCCCCCACAAAACTTAATCAGTACCATACTGAGCAGAGTCACATAGGAAGAATGCTAGAGGTGGGGGATTGGAAGCACAGCACCAGCCCAGGCATCCAAGGCTCGGACATCTCCAAAGGTATTCCAGATAGAGAGGCTGTCGTACTATTAACCCATCCAATGGCCAGATTTCTCAGATGTAACCCCCTTCTAGGCACATTTATTCTGACTCCTTCTGTATTGCCAGGGCTACTGGTACTGAGCAGTGAGAGCTGATAAGTCTTCACACCTGAAATCTCACAAGATTAACCTGCTGCTTATAATTTCATGCCATTTTCTTGTATGTCTTATGTATTTCTTTTTATCATATGTTGCCTTTGTGTAAGCATATCATAGGTTGTAAACATGTGTCTGTCATTTGGTTCTTTTTCATCCTCACATAGCAAATTAAAACTGGTGTTTTCTACGTAAGGCTAAGGGCTCAAGCTGCAAGTTCACAGCCGGTGAGCTACAGTGGAATCGCCAACAGTTAACCTGCTCTGAAGTACAGTACAAGAGTAGTAGATGGGATTTCAACAAATTCCATCCACACAGGAAAAGAAAACTCAGAGCACAAAGTGGGGTTTGCAGTGGGTTCTCGTCAATGACTGCTGCCTGTTTTAACTAGGTTGAAAGCCAGGCTTAGCTGTATGGGAAACAGCTAAGCCTAGATGTGGCCTTAGCCTAAAGGGATTTTTCAGAATTAGAAAAATGGCATGTTTCCTCCAGCACTTGTGTGGCTGAGGTGCTGTGCTTGTGTAAGAAGACAGCCGTGTTGTTATAATTCTGGACAACTCCCTTATATAAATTAAATAATTTGAGATTTCCCTAATCTTTATTACCACACTGCTGGCTAAAAAGTACCTGTGACCAGTTCTTCCCCATGAATAATGCCCAACCTCTACCTCACTACAGGGATATTAGAGAAAGTAATATTCCGCTTTTAGAAATGGGGCACAGCTATAGATGATATTTTATCTCAATGAACAAAAAGAGGTATTCCATGAATGGATTTCCTTGCAAAGTGATTCACATCTCTAAACAGGTGATATAGAGAGGGAAAAAGCCTTTAAAGAAGCTCAATGTATACCGGCAGCTCAGTAATATGAATATACAATCTATCTCCATTCAGTCCTCTGCTGGTTCTACAAACTCCTGTATTCTCCTAATTTTGGTACATATTTCAGAATATAGCAATCTTTCTCTACCAGTCTTGTCAATAGGAAGCATTCACCAAAATGTCATTCGATGAATTGGTGTTGGTGGACTGTTCATTTTTCATCCAGAATGCAGGTTTGGCTATAAACGAATATCGTTCACGAACATATGCAGGAGTTTATAGGAAACATACCAGCTGAAGATTTTCTTCGAGATGGGGAACATTCCTTTGGTCACGAGTCATATCTCTTGAACCAGAATGTCCGTGTTTGTTCTAGATTTACGGTACATTCTTTCTGCTAGGAAAAACTGAAGCAGATGGCTCAAGCTACAGTTTAACAAAAAATAAATTGTATGCGAAATTGAGCATTGATGAGCCGCACATTACCCTTGCGTACATTACGTGAATAATATAACCATAGATATTATGGTGATATTTTCTATTAATAGTAGTGTCCCATCCAGTGCTAATCAAATTGAATGGGTTCATAGCAAACCGTGTTTGTTTGTAATAGTTGTGGGCATGGACTTCATCGGGGGGATTAATAATATCTGTAGTAACTACTTGGAATGCTTTCTTACCTAATGTTTTAATGAAACTAGACTGTTTAGCATCAGTGTCAGAAGTCTGCATGGAGCAACAAGTAATGGTATACACTAACATAACTAAGGACCTTATCTTGCATGTATGAAAAATCTGCTCTTGGAATGTGCTGAGACGTATTTAGATTGGGAAACTGCAAATGCATGTGAAGCACGGTTTGATGCGGGGTTTGCTTTTTTTTTTTTTTTTTTTTTTCTTTACAAGGCTGGACTAAATTGTATTCTATATATGTGTGTCAAGTTACTTATACAATAGTGGCAGCCATTTTAGAAGTACGGTATATTTCCTTAAAATGACTGTCATGATTGTGCGCAGTTCACATTGTTTTCTTTCCTGTAAGATTTGAGGGGTAATGTGTTCTCTCTGTTAGTTGCAGCAAAATGGTGGGGCACAAAAAGGATTGACTATGCCCTCTATTGTCCGGATGCCCTCACTGCTTTCCCTACAGTTGCTCTTCCTCACCTCTTCCATGCCAGTTATTGGGAATCCACAGATGTTGTTTCATTCCTATTGAGACAAGTGAGTGATATGTTTGTTTTTTATTTATTTCTGTTTTGTTGTCACCATCTAACTGCATCTTTACCCTTTTAAGAGAAAAAAATATAACTTAAATTTTCACTCTCTTAAAGGGATCCTATCATAGAAACCCATTTTTTTTTTCTGAGTAGCACGTCGGAATAGCCTTAAGAAAGGCTAGTCTTCTCCTACCTTTCGTTGTCTTCTCTGTGCCGCCGTTCCATAGGAATCCCGGTTCTTGTATACAAATTAGTTCTCTCACAGCACTGGGGGCGGTCCTCAGCGCTCAAACAGCACTGGGGGCGTCCCCAATGCTGCGAGAGAACTCTCTCCAGCGCCACCTCCATCTTCATCAGCAGCGTCCTCTTCTTCCGGCGGTGGCTTGTAACTTCCAGGCCTCAGGCAGAGCAGTTTACGCATGCCCACAAGCCACGAGAAAATGGCCGCTTACAATACTGTGCAAGCGGCCATTTTCTCGTGGCCTGTGGGCATGCGCAGTCCTCTCTGCCTGAGGCCTGGAAGCTACAAGCCACCACCGGAAGAAGAGGAGGAAGGCTACGCTGCTGACGAAGATGGAGGCGGCACTGGAGAGAGTTCTCTCGCAGCATTGGGGATGCCCCCAGTGCTGTTTGAGCACTGGGGCCCGCCCCCAGTGCTGCGAGAGAACTCATTTGCATACCGACAAGAACCGGGATTCCTAAGGAACAGCGGCGTGGAGAAGACAACGAAAGGTAGGAGAAGAATATCCTTTCTTAAGGCTATTCCGATGTGTTACTTAGAAAAAAGAGTTTCTATGATAGGATCCCTTTTAAAAATGTTATCCAAATAATCCTATATTTTCTGAAAGCAACTGTCACATTGTGAACATTTCACCTAGATATTTTTTTCCAATTATATATTTTTGTTAATTTGGAAATAAACAATAGACAAAAAACTGTCTCAAAATAGTCATTAAAAAGGATTTCCCACTAATGACATTTATCCCAAATCCTGTGATCAGTTTGAGTCCAACAGTTGGAATCTCTAGTAATCAGGACAATGGGGGTGGCGGTGACCTTGCTTGGAAACCACTCTTTGTGTCTGTGGGACTTGGAAAATGACTGGGGAGAAGTGAATGGCACCATGAACGAGCATGAGGGCCAACACCTTATCTATTCATATAGGGCACTTATGGGCCCCCATTCTCTTGCTCTATCATTGGGAAAAGTCATTTTTAACTAAGCACATACTTGCATAGCGTTTAGAAAGGTTATTCCACACCTAACTTTTGTATGTAAATCGCCTCAATAGTTTTTGAATGAACCCGTTTTTATCCATATGCTAATTAGCCTATGGGTGCACCCCAGAAATCTCATCGTGCACCCTCTGTGCAGCACAGGTTGCAGCTGTTTATGACTCATCTCCCTGCTCGCACACACACATAGGACAGAATAGCAGAGAGAAGGCTGCTGGGAACTTCCTGTGCTGGCTGGAAGCTCATTAGCATATGAATAAAAACGGACTTATTCAAAGGCGATTTACATACAAAGGTAGGTGTGGAATAACCTTTCTAAAGGCTATGCAAGGATGTGCTTAGTTAAAAATGACTTTTCCCAATGATAGAGCCCCTTTAACGCCCTAAATAGTCACTCTACTCACTCTGCTATCACTTAATTCCCTTAGGGGTGAAGTGTTGTTAGTGGGGAAAAAACATAGTGTACAAAATACAGCATAGCAAATGTATACTTAAAAATGTATAGCATGGTGATGGCATCCTCTCAGTATGTACAGCTGACGCTGTGCTATAATGCCAAAGACCAACAATAACTTTGATCCAAAATGCTTAACTCCTTAGATACCATAAATAATAACCCCCCTTCCTCCATATATGATCTGACGATAGCCCTCAGTTTGTTCATCTTATGTTGACAGCTATAATAAACTGCAATGCTAACGTGTTGCAGTGTATGATATTGCCAATGACAATATTGCACATACCAGTCACCTCCTACTGAAACTTAGCAAAAAAAAAAGTTAAAGTTTAATAACCATGCCAGAATTTCTGTCCTGATTTTTTTTTTTTTTTTTTTTTTTGGTCACCTGCTCTCTAAAAATTAAAAAAAAAAAAAAAAAAAGTACAGCTTGTGCTACAGAAACCAAACAATTAGCTTTCTCACCATTGATGTAAAATGAGACATAGGAAAAACAAGCTAAGAACACCAGAAATGCTGGCTGTTTGGTTTGGGGGTGTTTTTTGTTTTTGTTTTGTTGGGGTGTTTTGTTTTGGGGGGGGAGCGGTTGGGTGGTTTTATTGCCTCTATATAGTTTCTTGACAACATTGTAATTCATATTTATAAGAAGTTGTGTATATATACTTCAGAACAGTGCCAATAAAAAGCTATGCTTGTCCCTCAAAAAACAAGACCTCGTTTAAAATTAGTGCATTTTGAAGATGCTTATTCAAAAAAGCAGACAATTTAAAAAAAAAAAAAATCATTTATATCCATGTTTTTATTGTACAAAATTAGCAAAATCTATAAATACTGCTACATGTTTGGTATCAATGTATGCATACTCACCCACAGAATAAAGGTAATGTTATACTTATGCTGAAATTAAACAATGTTGGAAAAAATTTTCTCCACCTTTTGAAAAATATAACTCCTCAATCATTGTAGAAGTACTTACTGTAGTTTAATCTTGCCACGTTACAACCTGGAGGAGTACACTTTATAAACTCAAGATGTATGCATCCACTTAGAAAAAAAATTTCTTTTAAATGTTGGACTGCCTGATGATAAGTATTTGGCAACAGCATGAAAAGTCATGTATTTTATGTATTTTAATTTCAGGTCATGAGACATGAAACGGCAAGCGTCTTGGAGTTGGTTGGAAAAGAAGTTTCTGTGTTCAGCCCATCAAAACCAAGGGAGAAGTGGCTAAGGAAACGAACACACGTGAAATTAAGGGTAAAAAACGCATTTTATTCGCTTTTTTTTGATTAACTTGATATTTCTCCATTCAAATTATTGTATTTTCTCGCTTTCTTACAATTTACATCCTTTTTAAATATGACATATAAGTGCACCGCAAGTAAATTAACTAGTATAGTTTCATTGTCATAACACACAGGAAGTTTGTTTTGCCCATAAACAATCATCAGGACCTGCAGAGCATCTCACCTGTTGTCCAACAC
Source organism: Leptodactylus fuscus (assembly GCF_031893055.1). NCBI lineage: Eukaryota > Metazoa > Chordata > Amphibia > Anura > Leptodactylidae > Leptodactylus > Leptodactylus fuscus. Next base: position 94,449,240 of record NC_134265.1, on the reverse strand, counting down.
CATCTCGCTAACGTTACAACTTTTATTCATTATAAAAATTAGCATTTTGCAGTCACTGGGGTGAAGAGTCAGCTCATAAAGTCAAACTCCCCATGTGCCCCATCTCTTCTTTTCAACTCTGTTGCATCTCTCTTTTGATCTCCGTTCTACCAGAGGTTAAATCTGTAAAGTAATAGGGTGTCTGAAGCCAGGTATATGTTCCTGACTAAAGATCAGCATGCTCCAGGTGTTCTGTGACATGGTTTGGGCCTGCGTGCATGCAGCCCAAATACATAACAGAACACCAGTCACATGTGCGGTGCTTATCTGAGGCCAGGGAAATACAGCCAGCTTCATGATGAAGAGTCACTTACACCGCTCAAGCACAGAATTTTTTCGGCTGAGGCCAGGGGAGGTGTAACATAGCTGAAAAGTAGAGGGGGAGCTTGACTTCATGATCTCCACAGCAATGACTGCAGAATGATAATTTTCATAATGAATAAAAGGGCGGTAATGTTGGACAACAGGTGAGGAGCTCTGCCTGGCCCATTTTATGGTGCTCCTGACCTGTAGCTTGTGAGTTAGGTAAAAAAAAAATTGTAAACAAGATTTTTTTTTTTTTGTAATCTGTGTGCTCCTCTTTTGTGATAACACTGCTGTCAGACATTTGGGCTGTTTATTAATTCTGCTCATGTACTGAAGGAAAAATAAAAAGCGCACATCAGAAATGCATCGTAAAAATGTTAAACTGTGCTCCATAGTTTGTGGATTCCTGTTTTTTGCGTTGACAAAAAAAATAGCATCAAATGTCAGATTGCTACAAAATGCACCATGCAGTTACGTTTCAGGCAGATAAGTAAATGAATACAGGTATGGGATGATTAGACATTAGAAGCCATATGTGTTGTCTCTCATGGCAGAGCTACTGTTTGGCTTTTCTCGGCAGTATAATGCTTGCCCACACATAGCAAGGGTTTCCCAGCAAAGTTTCTGAGAAAATGCAACACTTCCCAGACCTGCCCATGCACTAGATTTATCACCTATCAAGGATTTGCCGGGCTGGCATAGATGTCACCTACAGATTCAGTTGCACCATCTGTGGGAAATATGCTACAGGACACCATACAGAATCTGTCATCCCCAACCATATCCCATCTTGTGTCCAGGCTAGAGGGACTCAACAGGGTCCTTTTAATTATTCAGTATTCCCTATAAACTTCCATATTAGCATTACATATCTCATCATTGCATTCAAACATATAAAGTTTAATTTGATTCCAATAATTCCTTCATGGCGGTTGATTTTATTTTTTATTTTTATTTTTTGTCAATGAGTGTAGTTTTTAGTTTTCTGCTACTACCGTAGTTGTGATTTACTATGGAGAGTTATAAATCTAGTGACTATCAGATGGCATCTCATGTTTCTACAGAAGACTGAAAAATGACAGCGGCAGGTTTCATTGCAACAGCCACCTCACCCTAATCTTAAATTATAGAACACGTCCCTATATATTTTTTAATCCTTCTTCTACCTACCAGAATGTTGCTGCTAACCACAGAATTAATGATGCTGTAGCCAATGAAGATGGTCCTCAAACTCTCACTGGAAGATTCATGTATGGCCCTCTTGACATGGTCACGCTTACTGGAGAAAAGGTTGGTTATAAGGATATATTGTTTTTATCTTTCATCACGTGCATTGAATAAAGGAGTTGTCTGAGGAGTGTGATTTTTAACTTCTGGGAATTTATTCAACCTGGACCTGTTGAAGTTACCAGTGCTGTGGGGACTACTTTACTCCTGTAAAAACATGGATGGCACAATCAACCATGCATTGCCTGCTATTTCTGATCACGTGACCTGGGGTAGAAACCAGCCCATAACTCCAAGGTTCAGGTTGAATAAATCCCCGGAGGAAGGGAGTTAAAATTTCCCTTATAATTCTACTCCATACTCTTAGTCCCAGCTTCTTGGATGTGGGAATGTTGCTTCATGTCTTTGGGAGCTGCCCTCTGATTTGTTCCTTTTGGTTGGAGGTCAAGTCCGTGACTGATACGCTCTTCCTCCAGGGGTTCCCCCTAGATCCCTTAGTCTACCTCATCAACCTACCTCCCCAGATATCTAGGTAAAAAGACTTCTAAATTATTTTTGTATATTTGCACTTCAGCTAACACCCTGGCAGTTCTCCACTGGAAGAGAACTCAGCCCCCTGCAGGCCCTGCTTTGGTGGCTTGTATTAAAGACATTAGGAGTCTAGAGTTCCTCACAGCTACAATGAACAACACCGTGGAGACTTTCCAGTCCATCTGGACCCCATGGGACACATACTGTGTTCTCCATGGTCTGTGATCTCTTTTCTTTCCTACCCCACTCCCAGAGGCGTAACGAGGGGTTCAGCACAGGGTGGGCAAACACGTCTAAGTGGGCCCCCAACTCAGATATACTAACACTATCACTACATGGCAACCGTGTAGTGGTAGATAGTGGCTTTACACAGGGTTGCGAAGAACAGGAACAATGTTGTGGCTTATAGGTGACATCTCTGATTGTAACTGTTTACATTTATCATCTCTTCTATCTGGACTACCATGACCACATCTTCCATCTGTGACTGTAAAGTTTGTAACACAGACATCTCTGACTCCTCACTTTTCCAGTCACCCAACCACATTGTCCTCAACTATGTAAAATCTCTATCCTGCTGCTACCCCCAATTATAAAATATATGATATAAAATCACCTTGAAATCAATAATACCCCCATGTGACTCCTAATGCTTCTATGTGCCCCTTTTAGTTAATAGTGCCCCTTAATTAATAATGCCCCTAACTAATAATGCCCTGTGTAGCTCCCTAAATCAATAATGGCCCTGAGTGCCACCTACAATGAATATTGAGGAAATTCACCGAGCAAACCACCAGGATTCAATTCTCACTAGAGAATAGGTATCTTGCACGTAGGAGCTTTTCAGCAGCAGTAGCAACATCCAATACCTCCAGGAGGTGAAGTGAACACGAATAAAAACAGACCAATGGATGAAAAAGAACTGCGCTTGCTCCAGATCCGTAAATTCAACACGTTCTTTATTATGGTTCTTAATACACGACGCAGCGTTGTGTATTAAGAACCATAATAAAGAACGTGTTGAATTTACGGATCTGGAGCAAGCGCAGTTCTTTTTCATCCATTGGTCTGTTTTTATTCACCTACAATGAATATTGCCCATTTCCCCTATTATTAATTATACCCTCTTCTGTCTCTTTGTATAAATTAGGCCCTTGTACAAAATGCCCCTCTTGTATTATTAATGCCTATTAATAGCAAGTGGACAAAACACAGAGGAGATGAGGGTTGGTGAAACCTAAGAAAATCATACGCTGGCTCGGTTCACACCAGCAATTGAACTCCGTTCAGGGATTCTGTCCTCCCTTCCACTTGAAAAATGCAGAGAGAAAAGTCCTGTATGCAGGAAAAGTCCTGTTGCAAGCAGGACTTTTCTATCTGCATTTTTTGGGTGGAAACCGGGCAAAAACCCGGCAGACCCCATTATAGCCTATGGAGTCCGTGGGTAACCACTTTTTAAGCCATTTGGGTTTCCATTTTTCAGTTCCTCAAGCAGAACCGAAAAATGGAAACAGAGTGCTAATGTGAACCCAGCCTTACCTGTCCCGAGTTCTCTGGTGTCTGGCACCACTGTCTGTTCCTTCATGAGTGGCCTCCTCGCTGGCAGGAAAGGACCTAGTGATGTGTATTAGTGACATCACCGAGTCCTTTCCAGCTGACCCTGAGGACAATCACATGCAGTGCAGGGAAACAGCATGTGTGTTGCGGAACAGTCAGCAGCACACGCCTGGGGACAAGTGACTAATTGTTTTTTTTCTTCCATTTTTTTCTCATACAATCCTTATCTGTAGACGTTATTATTCCCTAGAAAACCCCTTTAATACTGCCCCAATGCCCCTAATATTATTTCCCCTTACATCCATACAGCCCCCTCTGACCTTTCTCTATATTTATATCATATCATATATTTATATATATGATGTGTGAGGGTAACCTATGTTCCTGCTCCCCCACTAGCTTACACCTCTGCTCCACTCACCTTTGTCTTCTGCTGTTGCCTCTTGTACCCCATCTCTGTCCCCCCTTGTCTGTCTCTAGGTTTCACATTAAGGACAGTTTGATTGTATTGTTTTATTTTTACTGTTCTTTTTCTTCGTATTGTGATACTGTTTTTGACTTTTGACTTTTCAAAATCAATAAAAAAAAATACAGTTTTAAAAAAAAACAACCATAAAACTTCCCTTATAGATTGTACATCACCTTGGAATTATGGTGCGCTAAAAATAAAGAATAATAATTCATCTCATCCCCTTTAATGAGCACAAAATACAATAAACACCAAAATGACAGACAATCTAGTTTCTGCTTCTGTGGAGTCATCTGGATTGTCATATGATCCGAATTGTGGTTGAGATAGGTAGAATTCTTAATTTGGGATATATTATTTTTCTTCTAGGTGGATATCCATATTATGACTCAACCACCATCTGGAGAATGGGTTTACTTTGATACTGAAATAACGAACAGCAGTGGTAGGATTTCTTATGTGATCCCAGAACATAGAAAACTTGGAGTTGGGGTATATCCTCTCAAAATGGTTGTCAGGTATTGTGAATTTATGCCGCAATATACATTACATATATTATATTTGCAGGAACTTTCTAATAGATAATAATGGCTATTATGGAAAACATTGCACGTTTAATTGTGTTCATATTCAGCAGGACACTAAATAATGAAGATTGCCATATCTGATTGGCTCCACATGCACGTATGCAGTCTGTGAAATACAGGCCATATGTTGTCCTTATATCGCAATTTAAACCCTGATCGGGGACTCAGATTTTAAGCATCACAGTTATCTCTAATGCTAGGCCGGACTTTATCACATTAGTGGGCCCAATCCAAAGGGTTCCTTACTGGCCCACCCCAATATAGTCTGAGGACACACAGAATGACAAATATTTTTTATGTTAAGTAATACTCCAAATTTCACCATTGTCTTGTTTCACCCCAGTCATTTCTACCAGGTCCTTCTGTCCCCCAAACACAGTAATATTGCAGCAGAAAGCATTAGTCACTACATGAATTGTGAAGCTCAGAGCTGATGGCTCGATGCTCTACCATTGAAATTAAGTCTATTGGCGTCATAGGTCAGTACAGTAGTACCATTGGGAGGTAAGGACCGCTAGCAGCACTGATGATGCTGCTTGGAGCCTCGATCCTTGCTCAAAACTTTGTTCTCAGCATGCTTCCTAGACCTTAGCCAGTCTGTTCTGCTATGTCTATTCACATCAAGGGTTTGATCATATATGTGGCCATCTTGCTTCATCATACAAGTCTTGTTTAGTCATATTATGTGGTTAGAATTGTAGTTACATTTTTATATCATTTTCTAGCCTTGTCATAGAAGTACTTTTCAGTAAGTCTATCATCAGTGTGGGAATATGTGGTTTGATCTAACTAAGGAAAGATAAATTAGTCAACTATGCAGGACATGGATAAAATCTATATGTTTACCTATGGGATTAACTGAATATATTACTTTTTTTTTCTCTTTAGGGGAGACCATACATTTGCTGACAGCTACCTCCATGTTTTACCAAAAGCAACAGAATTTGTAGTTTTCAGCATTGATGGATCTTTTGCAGCCAGCGTTTCCATTATGGGTAGTGACCCGAAAGTCAGAGCGGGAGCAGTAGACGTAGTGAGGTCTGCCTCCTTCTTCTTACTGACTTTAGTCTGCTGTCCATCATGAATAGCCAGAACCATCTAACACTTCTTTAATCTTCTTCTAGGCACTGGCAAGATCTTGGCTACCTCATTATTTATGTGACTGGCAGACCTGACATGCAGAAGCAAAGAGTGGTAGCATGGCTTGCACAGCACAACTTCCCACATGGTGTAGTATCTTTTTGCGATGGATTAGTCCATGATCCTCTGCGACACAAAGCAAACTTTCTGAAAACCCTGATTCAAGATGTAAGATCCATTCACTTAATCAAGTACATTATTTCAAAAGAACGCAACATATGGGGTGTAGCTATAGGTGGTGCAGAGGTAGCAATTGCTACTGGGCCCTGGAGCCTAGGGGCCTTTGTACAACATAAGACACCACTATTATAGATAGCATATGGTTAGAGTGGGCCGCCATTACATATTTTGCATTGAGGCTCAGGAGCTTCTCCTTTACACACAGGATAGAGGGGTTATGCTCCATGAAACATTACTTGTCCACAGGAAAGTTGATAAATGTAGGTTTGCATGCTGGCCTCATTGCTGGGACCATCACGATCAGTAGAATAGGGTTATGAGCCCCCATTCCACAGGTGCTTGAATAAGGCGGTGGTTACACGTGCACACGTTGCTCCAGTCAGTGTCTTTGGGACTGGTAGGGATAGTCAAGCCCTGTTCTTGACTACAACTGTCAGTGCAATAGACTTTGAATAGAAACACTGTGCATGCTTTCTCCCCTTTTAACGGGTTGTCTAAGCAATTTATAATGTCTGCAGGTGCGGCAAATTAGCTTGAAAAATATTAGAAATATACTCCCCTTTCGCCACTCATTTCCACGTACAGCTGCTGTATACAGATCCCACAGCAGTGACTTCTCATTTGTGTAATAGGACACGCGCCAGCCAAATGTAACCTCTACACAAACCCCACATGACTGCTTAGGTCAGGTAAAAGCATACCGTTTGTGAACAGGTCACATGAGGCCTGCGATTGGCTGCAGCATTCCCTTGCACAGACAAGACGTTAAAAAAAGGAACTGGACAACCCTTTTAGCTCCCATAGATTTCTATGCCATGCGATGCTTGTGAACACCTCCACCTATTTATTAAATTCTATGGAAAAAATAGCCACTGTGAATCTCCAAATATGGGTAACAATAGATACGGTAGTTTCAATGATATATAGTTTATATACAACATTAATACAAAATAACCTCTATTATAATGTATTTAATATTTTATAGTTTAAATATTATATATTTGTATTATTTTCCCAGGTACACATGAAAATCCATGCAGCGTATGGCTCCACAAAAGATATCTCTGTATATAGCGCTATAGGTTTGTCACCAATGCAGATTTTTATTGTAGGCCGGCCCACCAAGAAGTTACAACATCAATGTCAGGTAACCTTTGTGAAATTACTGTCCTGAAATAACAATTTTTATTTATTTTTTTTCCCTATGGCTAGAATAGCAATGGAGAAAGCTATAGGAGAGACTCCTATTGGACTTGTTCAGTGTTATATATGTATTACATTAACACAGATATCCTGTAGCCACTGTGTGAAATAAATAATGCTAGACCCAGATGAGATGACACAATAGCACACGCTTGCAGAATGGTGCTGTATGCGATAACCACCATATACAGATGCTTGCAGCAAGACACACACCACGTCGCATATACAAATGTGTTCAGTTTGTCTGCTCTGTGCCAAAACTGAGAATAAATGCACACACACAGAGTAGCGCTATATGCAATCTCCATTAATAAGGCAGACACAATAGTAAAAACAAAAAAAAAAAATCAGTGAATTGTACCACACATTAAAAAGTTTGTGAGAGGAGATGGAACATTCTTACCAACTCCAAGTCAGGGTGACAGGAACAGATGATAAAACTTGCCTTATATGCACCCTAATTTATATCCACTGCAACCCCAATAGCTCCAGTCCTACAAGGGTAGCCCTAAGAGTCATTGGACTCATTTTCAGTAGCTCTTGGCTCATTGTGCTGCTGAAGCCAAGGACAACTCACCAGTCAAACACTCATTTTTGGAAGATTAAAAGTCATGTCGTGACACATAAGACTGAGATTACCAGGTTTTGGGCTTTAAAGCCCAGTCCCAAAATTGATAATAGGTTTCCCTTAATTTTGTTGGAGATTTTAAAGGCTGCGGCAATACAACAAAAAAAAGCTTTGCTTCAGCAGATTGAGGACTGCTGAATCTTTTTGTAACTTGCACTTGCAGTATCCTCAGTCACAGTGCAACTCAATTTACTTACGTTAGTGGAGGAGTCACAGGGCAAAACAGGGATCTTTGGTCAAATGATAGGAGTTGCGTTCAAGGTTGCGATGTAGTAATTGAACATTGTTCAGTTTCTTTACCCATATGGATTCATGAAATTGAAATTGAGCCCAGCAAAAACAGTTAGCCAATAAAAAGTGACTTTCCCCCAATGAGTAATTCAGGCAAAGCTAGACTATTTATACAATTGAGGTAATCCTTTCCATATGTAACGTGTTTCATTCTTGCAGTTTATCACTGAGGGTTATGCTTCTCACCTTGCCCAACTTGAATACAGCCACCGATCACGGCCTGCCAAGAACACAAATAGGATAGCATTGCGGAAGGGAAGCTTCTGTCTTCCGGGTCAATCAGATTTCCTGAGAAAGAGGAATCACTTGCTTCGTACCATCTCATCACAACCCACTAGTAGCAGCAACCACAAACCGGAAAGAACACAAAGTCAGTCTGAGAGTGACCGGGATCGTGATAAGGAACGTAGCCAAAGAAGTATGAGTATTGCAGCGGGATGCTGGGGCAGGAGTGCAGCCAACCCCAAGCTGGAATCTGGCGTTTTAAGTCAGAAGTGAGGTCCCATATTTCTGGACACTTTCTTGTTCGCTTGGCTCTTGTCAGTTTAAAGGTGGGGGTGGGGACAAAAAGTGACACAGGCACAACTTTGTTGGAGAGACGACGTGGGCAAAATGGTGCTACTATATAACAACAATAGCAGAGCTGGTGATCAGAAGTGTTGAACTGCAGGCCTTAAAAGGGTTGTCATGCCCAGGAGATAATTATCCGAGAACCACAGAGGGGTGCAAGTCAGATTCAAGTAGCCCAATGTTTTTATTTATTTTTATTTTTTTAAGCAGGTTGAATGACTTCTACATGTAAATATGTGCCTCCTATACCTTAGCCATCTCTGAATGCACAGCACACATCCTGTCGAGTAAAGAAAGGATAATCCATTATCACATTCTCCTAAAAGCTTGAGTCTGTTAATACTTAAGAACAGGCAGCCTCCACAGAACAAGCTGGAAACTGAGGAGACCAGAGGACTTCAGGCCTGACCTTGTTGGCTTTCTGTCTTGCAATCTAAGGCACAACAAATTAACAAACATTTCTTTCCTTTTTATTTGAGTTCTTTGGCTGCAAAGAAGGAAGACACTTTTCATGCAATGACAATATTCCAGGATCTCTTGACAGTCTGCCTTGCTCATTTCAATATGTTGTGGACTCATGTAAAGGACACCTTTATAACCAGATGTGAAAGCACTGCGCAGGTATACTTTGCTGTAACTTTGGTCATCAGAGGATAAGCTCAATCCAGTAACCGAAGTCCTTTTGTATCTAAAGTTCTTAAGATTCTGTAATTGTCCAGTTTGCTGCTTTTGCGTGTAGTTGCTCAACTGTACAACCTCATTGTTTTCTTTGCACTGATAATTTTTAGATTGGAGATCTGTTACCATCTCATGTAGCTACACATCATTGTCTGTAGTGCATGATAATTTTAATATTGCTAAGCCAGGGGATAGATATTTTTTATTTTTTTTTGTGCTGTTGATTCACCCCAATATGCAGAGCAAAAGTAGGTGTGCCAAAAAAAAGGTAAGGTAGCAAAACAAGGCCATATCTCAATTTCCCCAACTCCACTGTCAAACTGGACGAGATAAAGTGCAGATGCATGGAGATGTACGGAGAACGACCAAACAGTAAATTTAATTTATTCCACTTATTTAGACAGACTGGCCAATTTCAGAAGAATATAGTATTGTAATATACTGTACACACTAGCACTGTGAAATCTCCCACTTTGTCACCTATAGAGGTGAACCGAAGCCAAAAAAGGGGATGCTTTCAGCTGGTAAGCTCGTGCACAAGTATTCTATTTTTTTTTTCTGCTTATTCTTTGCTGTGAGTTGCTGCTCCCCTGTCTAAACAGGGAATACAACTAAAGGCCAGTTTAAGATCGCTGTAACCTATAGAGAGTAGGTTGTACCATTTGCTTACATGTTTGAACAGCAACACCTTTCACTTCTAAACCCCTTTACAAAAGCTTATTCCAATTATATATCCATCATATCAGAAAAACTAGATATTAGACACATGTACATTGTATAGTAGATAATTGCCTTTTTTTTCCCAAAAAGACTTTATTACAAATAATCTATTCCTTTATATTTCTTGAATTGGTAAAAGTTTACAGATGGCTAAAACATGAAATTTCTGTCATGTGGTCTGAAGAGAGGTTTTGCTAATTTACCACTTACAATATAAAGCACAGCGGACATTACGTATTGTAAGCCGATAGCTCTGAGCCTGTGGCTGTATAGCAGAGACCATGGCAGTCTAGGGATATAGCTTATGAAACTGCTAAAACAAGAGATTCATCCTTAACCGGGTAAGTTACAAATCTAACAAAAATGGGTATAAAGAATTAGATATGGCCTTTCAAATGGTGAATGCGGCAACAAAATAAATGCACAAAGGGAGGAAATGTATGTAAATTTATTGTTATGTGCGAGGGATGATAAACTATTGTGTGTAGATATTGTACAACATACAAATGTAAATGTTCAGAAAAGTGGTTATATAAAAGTGAAAGTTATTTATTTATGTAGAAAATGTCTAGGGTGGGGGAGAGCCTCCGGGTTTTTAATGAATATTAAAAAAAAAAAAGATAAAAAAAATAAAAGTAGCTTTTTTTGTTTTCAGGCATTATGTACAAAGCAATTAAATTAAAGGACCAAGTATAATGTAATTGTCATTTGCATAAGTGCAATATTCTAGATTTATCCTCATTGCTCCATATCTCCCATGTAGAATTGACAATCATACTCTGTATATCTTCATACGTTCGCTCTTTGTTAAGCTTTCTCAAAACACTCTGCCTTTCCTGACTATGGGTTTTTGGACCTTTTGCCACGTGGAAATAACATAACCGAATATATATCTAATTATGACCGCAATAATATCAGGTGGTGTAGAAAATGTTGGTTTGTTTCCTGAGGTTCCACCACAAAGGATTTGGGAAAGAGAAGTCCAGCTCCGCATTACCTGTTAGATAATATGTGATTTACCATGTCCGTTTGTATTCATTCTCCAAAAGCAATAGTCAACAATCAGCTTCTACATAGGGTTGGGGCCAGCTCACTCTGAAATAGCTGTGTGTGTATCTAAGTGACAATGCCTATTCTTTATCAGTTTGGAACTGCTATTGTTTTTGTCTGTTGCTTCAGAAGGCCTAACCACAACCTATGTCTGTTTTCTCCTATGAGAAGTTGTATCCATTGATTCAACATCTTAGACTCAAATAACCAAAAAGAAATAAAAAAGAAAAGTTTACAATGTTAGAAAATACATTAAATGAAAACCAGAGCTTATCTTACTGTCCAAATTCCAACTTTTTCACCACTAGCTGGCTGTTCTAGACACCACAAGTATTGATGGAGTTAAATGCAATTTGCCTCCCATGTATAGGATCCTGCACTTTCTCAAGCCCGGACAGAAAGGTATTTTACCTTTGCTGCATTTCCTAGAAGTTCCAGTAGCCTTACATTTCTCGTATTATCTCCAGGAGTATAAACTAGTCTGTCGGTTTTCTATGTAATAATTTATTTATAAGGAGTTATTTGTTGGGGATAACAATAACTGTTGGTTTGCAGATGTACAAGAGACTTGCACATGACTATGAACTCTTCCAAATGTCTGTCTGCTGCTCCCTGGTTTTCATTTTTTGTATTACTTTGGTGTGTGTACAAATACTATTTTGCTTGTATGTGTGTAAGTGTGTTGTTTTAGGCCTCTGTGCTTTCTGTGCAGTACCCATTGTACGTTACACAGATTAAAGATTTGGGAAGGCTTCTGGATTGTTTCTACTTTTCTGCAACGCCGATGAGAGTAAAATAATAATCTGTTCTTTCAAGGAAAGAGGTTCATGGTATGGTCTCCTTACATAATATGCACAACATGTACAGCAAGGAAACTAAAGCTAGATATCTTGCCCAAGAAGATCTGGTAAACACTTCCACATTTACTTATTTTACACAAAAGTAACGCTTGTACCATTGTAATATCAGCTCTCTCATGTGTAAATGTTCCTCAACACTGACAAACCTATATTGTAAATGCTGAGAGCCAGCCATCTCCTCTGCTAGGCCGGGTTCAGACAGAGTTTTTTTTGGACGTGGGAAGTCGCCCCTGAATCCGGTCTAAAAAGCGACTGTCGTGGATTACGACAGTCGCGACGTTCCGCTCCAGATTAGGCCCAAATTATAGGGAATTACTTGTGACTGAAGGAAAAAACAAACAAACCCATAAATCTGTCACCCAGCTGTATGTGTATATGAACTGAAATTAGTTATTCTGTATTTGCATATTGTTCTATCACTCAGAATGTTGCATTTATTATTTTTGTAGTAATTATGCTCACTAATTACTTATTATCAATCACTTCTGTTCAGGGCCTTAGGTGAGAAAGAATATAAACCGTATTGTCAAGGTGACTCTTAATAGTAAGAAATAGCTCCAAGATGACTACATCCTGTAGAGAACTATGTCCCCCGTCTGAACAGTCAGCAGATCTTCCTGCAGTGTCGCATATAATGACTTGCTGACAGACTCCACTCCATCCTGCCAAGTTATGAGTGTAAAGTCTCTTCCAGAAGAAAAGCGTCTGGCTGAAGTGTCAGACTGATTGTTTATGACAGAGGACACATCATCCAAACATCAGTGTCAATACAAGTGACTGGACATCTTGCTTCAATTACAGTGTTCCCAGTCTGTATGGAGCTGGTGCCAGTTCTACGTTTTTTGCTTTTTTAAAAAGTTTTAAACATATCAGTTCAGCTTCTTGCAGACCGCAGTTTCTAAATACTATTCCAGTTTGTTACACCCATTTATATGTGCTGAATTGTGTAAATCTGAAGCGGAAAGCCTGGTGAGGACTACAGTGGAAATTGAGCATCGTGCATGGCACTTGTACAGAGGCAATGTCCATATTGTTCTTTACACAAATGAGCTTTTATACAAGTGATATGAAATATAGACCAACTTTCCTTTGTCTATGCATATTGAACCTAAGATGAAGAAAATAAAATGTAATTTGAAATGGGCATATTATGATACAGCAGATCACCATATACCTCGCTAAACATTATGTAATAGAGTCTTAAACGGGGAGTAAATTGAAAGTGACAAAGATGAAATAATATCTCTGAACTGATCCGTAGGTAAGTGGTGACTAGTGTTGAGCGAATAGTATTCCTCGAATACCTCACTCCCATAGGAATGCGTGTTAGCAGCCGTCAAATATTCACTGCGCTTAACCCCTTGGTATTCGGCTGCTTCCACGCATTCCTATGGGAGCGAGGTATTTAACAAATAGTTTTGAATACTATTCGCTCAACACTAGTGGTAACCATTACAGAGGGGTACAGTGGATGTCATAGCTGCAAACAATGCCTGTGTATAATGAGAAAACCAAGTGTGCCATTTCATAGCAGTGCCCACAGTTTTGGGTTTGGTTTTTTTTTTTGTTTTACATTTGATTGAAAAACAATGACTTTCACAGCGGCACAAAACTGCTGCCAATTTGTAACAGACCAATGTTTAAAAATGAATACACACACACACATTACAATGTGTAAGAATACATTCCTACTTTTATTTAAAGTGACTAAAACTGAAGATGAACAGACCAAAGTGGTCAAAGCGCAAAGGTGTAAACTGCACAATGTATAACATAGAGGTGATATAATTATGAATAACAGTCTATGGTCTGTAAATAAACTGGTTGTAGAATGATCAAAAGTGTAGACAGAAAAATCTTGTTGTTTGGAAATGGCCATTATGACATCCCTGACCTCTTTTGGAAGGTTAAGCCATCATTTGCTGTTGCATGCTGCAAAACATAAAGCAAAGAACAATGTAAGCAGTGAGTCTCACACCTTGTAAAAGCATTCCCTAAGGCTGCGTTCACACGGAGTTATTTGATCAGGAAACTGACTCAAATTCCTCCTAAAAATGCCTCACTATAGGACTGTATGGTGAGGTGTTTTTAGGAGGAGGAATTTGAGTCAGTTTCCTGATCAAAAAACTCCATGTGAACACAGCCTTAGAGGCATTAATATGGCCCATGAAAGTGGCTTACACTTCTATGTCCCTGGTTGTGTTGTCCCGCAGTACAACTATTCACTTCCCAGTGCTCTCGCTATGGTGTAGAACCAACATGACTGACCTCACTAAGCACCCTTCCATATGTGCAAAGAAATAACTTTTATATAAAGAGCGCTTTGTTATTTATCTCTTCAAGAATTTACATAAAGTACTTCAGAAAGTTTAAATACTGGCTCCCCTTTACTAAAAGACTAACCATGCCTTAGTACAGCCATACGTTAGATATAGTGATTAGGGAGGACGTGTATTAATGGAGCCATTACATCTTCATAGCCAGGACAGTTTGTGTAAGAAGCAAATAAGCAAAGGGATTGTAAATACTCTATTAGAATATTCTGCCTAAATAAATTGGGGTCAAGCAATGTATCCAAGTAAGACGTGTCTTCACATTACACAGACACACCATTGATTTGTATGAGAACTGTGTTCCTCCAGCACCAGAAGTAAGTGTAGGCTTGCTGCCTGGTTCACCTACATATTACAATGGATTTTCCTGTGTGTTTTCCTCCATGTAAGTGGGGTTTTATAAATTATCACTACAATACACCTTATCACATACACACCTTATTGATCTCTCGGTGTCGTTCTTTGCTTACTATTTCTTCAAGTACTTCACCATCTCCTTTAATAAGTCTACATATAAACAGAAGCAATGCTGGTTAGTAATTATATACTGTATGTTCCTATGAGAACACAAAATAAAAATCTTTCCAGTTTGGTTATAAGTCTACATGAAAACTAACTAAATACTCTTGTGTTAAATGTTGCATAAATGAACAGTACAAGCACTTTATTGGATAGATTTCAAAGTTTTTATGAGAGAAAATGCCTCTTTCTACTCTTATCATGCTGTTTTCCCTGTTCCTCCTCCTTCGGTTAAACTGACTTTAACACTCAAAATCTCTGCAGCATTCAACGCAAGATGAAATTCAGGTCACATGATTCAGAGTACACGTCTACTGAAGTTTGTGGAGAAGGGGAGGAGTGAGCGCAAGTTATGAAGTTATCGCCTGTCAATAGGACAATAAATAGAGCGAAAGGATGCATGCTTGCCTTCCTACTCAATCAAGACAGAAGAACCAAACCAGACCCATTCAGATCACATTTTACATCAGTTCAACTAATGCGGGAAAAAAAAAAAAAAAGCAGATGAAAACAGATGGCCTTCCGTTTCCATAGACCTCAATGTTTAAAAAAAACACGATCCATTACTGTCCTTTTTTTTTTTGGACTGACACAAATGTAGTAAAAAGCAACCATGCCACTCTTATTCATTACAGCTCCTTTTTCATGAAAATCAAGTTTTATTATGATCAACATTCGCTGAAAAGGGCTTTAGGGGTTGTGAAGGAGCTCGCCTTACCAAACTGTTTGGCACATCTGTGATCACCTTTCTTACCTTTCACTCACGCCCTGTGAGTGTCTGGGATCATAGGATAATATGAAACTAGCTTTATAAATTTTATATACTTACTAAACTGAGTGGGTCAGTACTAGCCACTAACATATACAGGAATATATATCAATAGATGGTCAAGCAAATACAGATAGAAGCACAAAACAATGCAGAAAATAAAATGGGAATAGAAAGAAAAGAAACAGAAAAAAGTTTGTAGTTTGGTTCACTGAGGTCTAGGCCTCAGGGCATGTGCTTAAGTTGGTCAAAGAGCATGTGTCCTCTACATGCTGTCCAGGAACCAAGAGAGCCTTTTCCTCCACAAGTGAAACCATATACTACCCTGGTCTCCTCCCCTGAGTGATGACATGAGAAGGGGAAGTCCCGCCCTCCATCTTGAAATCACATAACTATTAGAGATGAGTGAATAGTATTTGATCGAATACTATGGTATTCGATTACAATCGAATACCACACGGTTTTCACTGTTAATATTCAATTCCCCTCCTACCTTCCCTGGCGCTATTTTTGCACCAATAACTGTGCAGGGGAGGTGAGATAGGAAGAAGTAAAACGTAAGCATTGAAAAAAAAAAACGTAAAAAGTAATTGGCTGGCTAAATCAGGTGACCTCCGATTTATAAGAATAGTCCCTGTGAGATTCGTTTCAGATAGATTTGGATGTAGATAGGGAGAGACTTCTGCTCAGGGTTTAGCTAGCAATTAGCTTCTGTTAGGCAGGAAATATCACACCAACAGCTCCTATAAGAGCTACACTGCTTGAAGAGTGTATATACACCTCCAGTATATACACTCATCCTGCAGCTAATTTTCACAAAAGCACTTTCAAGGGCTTCAATTCCCTACCACTGGTATACATTATACCTGTCCCATACGGGTGTGAAGTAAGGTGTATACTTGCCATACAGTATATACCGTACTTGCTATACACTCTAAATATATACTGTCCGTCTATACTTACAAAACAATAAGCTTGTATACATCCGTTTATGCGCCTAATATACCTGTCCCATACGGGTGTGAAGCAAAGTGTATACTTGCCATCCGATATATACCGTACTTCCTATACGCTCTAAATAAGTGTATACTTGCAAAACAGTACGTTTGTATACATCTTGAAATGCATAAGGCTAGCGCAATGGGACGGGGGCGTGGAGATCCAGCTGGGGGCCCAGGCCGCGATCAAGTTACTGCAGATCCAATGCCTATTGGTGAGGGGCAGCCAGCATTGCGCTCATCCACAATCCCTGGCTTGATGGCAACATCAAGCAGGGTGCAACGCTGACGAGGCCCGAGGAACAGGTGTTACAATGGCTAGCGGATATTGCTTCCAGTAGCATTTCCACCAGCCAGTCAGCCACTACCTCCAGTCGTGTTCCTACCCAAGAGTCTGCCTCTCCTGGCGATTTAGTGGTTGTGGACCCGCAACCTGCATTTTCCGTCCTCAGTGATGAGGACGAGACACAGTTCCATGTTTCTATTTCAGCTCACAAGTTCATCCTCCTCCACCACCACCATTGAAAAACGACATTTAAAGCCACCCCATTAAGGCTCACCTTAAGGGCCTAATATTATGCTCCGACAAGGCTCTATTCATCCCAAGAGCCTAATACTCTGCTGGTAGAAGGCTCACCTCACCCCAAGAGCCTGAAGCTAAGTTTGGGAGGGCTCACCCCCAAGGGCCTGAAAAGTAAATTTTTGTATGGCTCAGCTTAAGGGCCTCTAACTTAATTTGGAAGGGCTCACCTCAGGGGCCACAAAAGTAATTTTTGGAGGTCTCACCACATCACTCACACATACACAATGACAGTTAAGGGTGGGGGCTGTTTGATTTCGTCCTTGCCTATGCCATCTGTGGTTGTCATGGGCAATGTGATTTAAAGGGGTGCTTGCTAATGTTTCTTTAGCTTAAAATTTCTCTTTCTGTCCATACTAATGTAGAGAAAAGAAGGTTTCCAAGTATTTTTCCACTTTCATAGAAGTTATATTGAGTTTGGAATGTGTCTAGTTGATAGGCTGTGAGAGTGGGGTAATACTGGGTCATGGGCGTGTTAGATGCCCCCAGGCATGCTTCCCCTGATGTCCCAGTTGCATTCCAGAGGTGGTGGCATCATTTCCTGAGGTGTCATTGTGGACTAGGTGACTCTCCTTAGTCGAATATTGGTTTCCCCTTAAACGAATATTTTTTCCCCATCGACTATAATGGGATTCGATATTCAATTGAATAATGGAATATTGAGGGACTATTCAAATCGAATATTTCACTATTGGCTCATCTCTAATAACTATTAACAGTCATAATTCCTCGCCAGATTACCGTAGTGTCAGGCAAGGATCTGATGGGGTTCGTGGCAAGACCCACATTGTGTAGACACCAAGGATGACACCCCAATCCCCTTTGGGTAATGAGTTAAGTGTCTGGACTTTTCCCCTGCTCCCCACAATAACATGTCTGGATTTAAACAGTGCGCCTTCATCTTGTGCAACTGAGGAATTTATCGGTGTGACTGTAGCATGTCCTCCTAGGGAAATATTATTGCAAAACCATATTTCCTTTGTAGTTTTGGCTACAGACACAAAGTCTGATGTTTGCATATTCAGAGGTTTTTCCAGCCACATTTTTTCAGGATCCCCCTGCTGATATATTGAGTTTAACACAGGTATGCTAACAAAGACCTGTGCAAGTGACTCTCTGGGGTTTGATTACAAACCAGAAATACTACCTTCCTGAAGCCAAAAGGGTTAATATGAACACGTGATAATACACCACAGAAAAAAACATGCCTGGAAATACATAACTGGACTTTCATCATCACAGGGGTATTACTTCTCCTGCCAGAGCTTAACTCTCTACATTATAGATATCCATCACTAATTGCATATAAAGTGGAAGATGTCACTCACAAATGTTCTAGAGCAGAAATGAAGTCCTAGCAGGAAAAGAAAGACCCTTAAAGCCCTTTTCAGATAATTTTCAAATAAACAATATCCTTATTTTCAAGAAACTGGAGCTGCAATGCAGAATAAGAAAGTCATATTTTTTCATAGTGTAGAAGCCACCCAACCAGGTACTGACATTAGTTTAATACAGATTTTACTTTGGACAGACTCACTTTAAAGAGGATCACATCCAACAAGTCCAGCTCTTTACATTATTTAATATCTGCTGCTCCACTGAGTCTCCGCCAAGTAATCACTGCTGTTAGTTTTGGTACCTGATAGGCTATTTAGGCTCTGTACTGTCAGGAGGGGGGTGTCAGGCAGGAGCAGACAAGGGGAGTGATTCTGAGCGCTGTCATTGGCTGCCTCTGATTGGAGCTCTGAATCACACTCCCTGCCTGCCACCGCCATTACAGAGCTTAAATAGCACATCAGGCACCAAAACTACCTGTGCTTGTTGCTGGGGAACGGTGGAGGCTAGCAAGAGAATTCCAACTGTGCTGGAATAGAGATTTCAGAACAACTGTGCTGGAATCAGTGGAGCAGTGCTTATTTACGAATGCAAAGAACTTGAATTGGTGGAAGTGGTGAAAGTTAAGAGTAACACTATATTGCTAGTAGAGGTAAAATGTGCTATGTTTTTAAACATCAAGTTTAAAAATTCAAACAGGATTAAAAATGATGTGCCAACAAATGGTAATAAACCTTCATTGCTCACGAGAACACGCAGCAAAACCCAGCAAATAAAGCTAAAAGCCATTAAATAAGTGCATGCTAAAAAAAAAAGCTTGATGGTGTCTGGTCCTGAAGGACTCTAGGCCTCAATTATTTAAAAAGCAAAAAGTTACATACTTAAATATATTGTAGCTCATGGGGGAGTGAAGCACTAGAACTATAAGAATAATACAGAATATACAAGCAGGTTGAGTCCATGGAATTTTTGTGGCTATATACAAGATAACCTTTGACTAAACCTGTATGAAAGCTAAGGCTACGTTCACACTGCCTCGTTTTATCTGCTGTTTGATCCATTCTGGAATAACAATGGACAGAGAAGCTGACTGGAGGATGAAGGATGCAGACTGAGCACAAGATCTTCCACTTAAAAAGATAAAATAAAAGCAGAAAGCTTTCTTCCATTGTTTTTTTTTGTTGATTTTACAGTTAAGTGGCAGGTGCAGGTACTGCAATCAATGAGAGCTGAGCTGCAGTGCGGCATCCAGTCACTATACAGGGACCGAAGCCAACTGCATGAGTGTCAGAAATAACCCCATACATCTGCACATGTTCTGTGCAGGGTCTGCTGTTACCACCCCCACAGACCATAAATTACAAATTCTCAAACAAACTCTTTAACCTTTCCAATGTGTATGGTCAGTTTTAGGGATCTCACCATTATAACCCCCTAAATTGATAACTCACATGGGTGTACGGCTTAACACAGGACTTGACAATACCTAATTTAAGGTCCCTTGGGTGACCAGAAAATGAACCCTAGCAATTATCTTTTGCTTTTTGTATTTGTCAGCCAGATGCTGAATACACTGTCACATAGCCGGATGTCTCCTTCTTCCCCTGCAAAGACAATCAGAGACTACTCCAGCAGGGCAGAGGCAACAGTGCAGCTCTGTATAATGACAGTGCTGTGAGATCCTCCTGCATTTGCAGAACACTAAATACATCAGTAGGTTGTCATATGTAGTCCCCTGTTAGCATATGGCACATCATGGAGCTGGAGAGGCACATGGCTTTAATGACAAATCTATGTAACTCATTTACTAGGAATGTGAAAGCATGCTACAATAATACTTTCAACCAAGATTGTTTTTTCTCACAAAATGTATGGATACAAATGAAGATGGAAGTGTGGTGTCACAATAAGTTATTCTAGTCACCTTATTCTACCAGTTTCTGGATCCATCACTCTGCGGATAACACTCTGGCGAGCATCCCACTCTTCCTTGGTCATTGGCTTCATTGCTTGTATACGGGTTTTCTGTTCATCAGTCAAAACTTATGGAAAAATAGAAACAATATTGCTTATTTGATAGCCATCTCAATTGTTTAATGCATACGCGAACATCATGAGAACGGTTTGTGAAATATATGTAATATTATAGCTTCTTTACCTGGACCAGTGTTTTCCATTGACTCTTTCTGCCACAGATCTAGTGAGGGCCCAGGGTGCAATTCTTCAGTCCTGTTTGGGGTTTTCTGCTCTTTCACTTGGACTATATTTTTTTTATGTTTTTTGCTTTTCTTTTTAACCTTTTTCTTCTTTTTTACTTTTTTATCACTCTTCTTTTTCTTTTGATTCCTATGGTCAGAGCTGTCACTTGAGTCATCTGTAGAACTTGAAGATGATGATGATGATGAGCTAGAGGAAGATGATGTACTAGCCTTTCGTTTTCTTCTTTTCTTTTTCTCTGATGGTGAGGAAGATGATGATGATGATGTGCTCACTTTTCTCTTTCCTTTCTCTGAAATTACATTTTGTGGGCTAGAGATTAAGGAAAATTGAGGGGCAATGTTTGCAAATTACAGCAAACCCCATGTGAACTGGAATCATAAACCAAATGCACCTGCGCTGAGGGCCGTAGCTGCTCTATGAATGCTTACACAGAAGTTACTGTCATTCATGTCAAACTGACACAGGTAGTGCCAGGCTCATGAATACAGCACAGCTATATAGCACAGAACTGTAATGTACAGTAGACTGAAGTTGTCCCCTCACCTTTCCTACAGGTATCTCCATGATATTTGGGATGGGATGATTTCTTCCGTGGAGGTGAAGAACTACTACTGCTGCTGCGTCTATGGTGAGAAGTAGATTTTTTTTTCACAGACTTGTGATGCGACTCTGAATGACTTCTACTGCGGTGTTTTCTCTTTGTATGACTTTTGTCCATAATGGTTCCTCAGCATGGATAACTGAAAACCAAATATACTCTGTTATCAAATGAGAAATGTCAACAATGCCACTTCAGAATAATCCATTTGATACGCATTACTTGCCAGGAATCAGGATACATTGTGAATCTAGTGTGCTTTAATATAGTCAGTAGTCTATTAAACTATGGATCAGTTGTTAAAGGGGCTCTATCATTCAGAAAACGGATTCTGAGCTAAGCATATGTCTGAATAGCCTTTAAATAGGCTATTCAGGTGCTGCCTCCAGTTCTTCCAACCCCCCCCCCCTCTGTTTTTAGTAAAAATTTATAAAATCGATATGCTAATGAGGCTCACCGAGCACCCTGGGCATTCCCCAGGGCCAACTAGCACCCCCGCATCATACCTCAGTAGCGCCACTCCGTGGCTTGTGCTCCGTTATGCCCTCCTCCTCCACATTTGCTGTACCACCTACATCCTCTGTTGTCTCACTCCTGGAGCTTCAGATCCCGTGCATGCGCAGTAACGCTCCATTCTGAGCACTACTACGCATGCCTGAGCGCCATTTTCTTGTAGCTACCTATAGAACTCCGCATACTGTTCAGTATGCTGTTCTATAGCAGACTACAACAAAATGACGCTTGGACGCGCAGTACTGGAAGCAGCACCTGAATAGACTTTTTAAAGGCTATCCAGGCATATGTTTAGCTCAAAATCCGTTTTATGAATGATAGAGCCCCTTTAACATTCTGACCACAATTCCTAACATTGTGTCATCTCAGTTAGCCTGTAAGGTCAAGGTGTGTTATAAAGGCAAACTTATTATGGATGGCGTTTTGTACTCAACAGGCACAAAGTGGATCTGGCCTCTTCATAAATCAGACACATACCCATGTGCCAAATGGAAAACTACGCTAGTCAGGAACTAGCAGACATTTTCTGTGTAACTCACACTAGTATACTAGCGGGAGATATAATAAATAGTTTGGGCTGAGATGTCCTCACTCTGCTCAGCCCACATTTGCAAAAAGTTGGAAATGAGGCGCATAATATATATATATATATATATATATATATAATTGTGTGTATATATGTGTGTGTGTATATATATATATATATATATATTATTGTGTGTGTATATATATATATATATATATTATTGTGTATATATGTGTGTGTATATATATTATTGTGTGTATATGTGTGTGTGTATATATATATATATATAATATTATTGTGTGTATATATATGTGTGTGTGTACA
This sequence comes from Leptodactylus fuscus, assembly GCF_031893055.1. Lineage (NCBI taxonomy): Eukaryota > Metazoa > Chordata > Amphibia > Anura > Leptodactylidae > Leptodactylus > Leptodactylus fuscus. The sequence goes on along the minus strand of NC_134265.1, from coordinate 94,426,489 downwards.
ATATATATATATATATATATATATATATATATATACACATACACACACTCAATTACAATGCACTGCACATAGCACTAGTCTATCCAGTCAGCATACAAAGAACATCCCCACCATGACCCATTGGAGACAGCCTGAGCTGCTCACAGATTCGGGGCCGCTGTGTACATGGCTCCCCTGTGTGACATATCACTTGTACGTCACAGGAGAACATATTATAATACAGGTGACTACATGAATGGTGGCCGCCGGAGCCTGCACACAAAGGGTTATATACATTGCGGGCTCTGCCTTATTTTCTGCCTCTATTTACCTGCCGGACTCTTTGTGCAGCCTCCTTACACGTCCCCGGCTACAGAGCGCGCTCTCCCCAGTTCCGGGTCACTATTATGGAGATCCTTCATTTACTGGATCACTGCACGAAATACATTCTGGATAACAAGTTTATTCCCTAAATAATGTTTATGAAGGGAATTCATGCCGAAAATTACTTTTGCTATGCCGAAAATTTGCTATTCTTCTACCAGGTTAATTTTAGATTGCAGATGGTTGTACTTTTTTCCTCAAATGTATAAGTAAATGTAATCTACAGTCACTTATCAGTCAGTGGGGAAAAAGCTGCATTAACCCATTAAAACTCACAGTAATGGGATGCAGCCTTGGAAGCGATATTACACTGCTTTTGTATTGTATCAGGTTTCAGCATTGCTGTTTTCACAGCTGTTTTTCAAATTCAGCAGGATTTATTGGGGGGGGGGGGGGTGTTTGGCGTATGATCCTGTCTTTTTTCGACCTCACATTGTCCTCAGTGACCTCAAATTGACCTCTGAGTCTTCCTTTTATTTTTTTTTATTTTTTTTTGCCTGAAATAAAAGATTAGGAGACAAATTTTAGGTGTTTGGTTTTTTTTGTTTTTTTTTAGGTATTTATTTTTTGAAACCCCAAAAGAAGGAATAAGAGTGAAATTCTCTACACATCTGCGTTCGGTATTCCATTCGGAGGGTTCGCTTGGGGACTCCCCGAACGGAAACTTATACGCATTAAAAAGCAGTTAGCTAAGAAACCATACAGTCCGTGTGGTTACCATTTGGTGTCCGCACATTTACATATGGAAACAATCTGCAATATGTACATGAGATTAAGAAAATCTCATTGGTTTAAATGCTACTATATTACACTATGGATTTTCCACTGTGTACAAGCTGCAGCATGTACACATAGCCTAAGAAAGAAATCATATCCAATGTATGCACCGCCTCATTTCTGTATACGGTACTTATAGATATATATATATATATATATATATATATATATATATATATATATATATATATACCTTCAGATTATTTCAGCTGGTTCTCACTGTGAGTGTATGGGATCTAAATTTGTCATATTTTGTTTTAATGTTGTGTCCACTTTTTTATTATGATTTACTCTGGTTGCTTTATTTTTATGGTGTGTATTTTTTGAGGGGGGGGGAAGGGATTGTGTATGGTTGGTGGTTTCAATAAATCATGATCTGATTAAAAAAGAAGGGAATCAAAAGAATACAGGGGTTGTCATTCACATCCTGCAGAGCACAGTTCTGCTTGTTAACAGACTAAACAAAACGCATGTGTAACCCTGGGTAGTCTAATCCTATAATTCTCCTACACCAAGTTAGCATAACAAATAAGGTTACCTGCACTCAATGCTAGGCACCAATGCAAAACTTGTGACCCACACTTACCATGTACTATGTATATTACTGGTTTTTCTTATGTTGCAAAGGGGATTTTAAACTAGCACAGCAGCCCCTTTAGCCATAATCTGTATTTTCCATTGTTCCTAGTAGCAAGTATAGGTGCAGCCCGTAATTGGCAGTAGTCAGCATGAAGTTACCAAAGCTCAAGTGCATCATGTATGGGCACCCTAAGATGGATGGCAATATGACTGCATAATCAGACCAAGTAGGGATTGTTGTACGGTCTGCATATGAGAAAATACAAAGTAAAATAAAAAAATTATTTTACATGCGTTAGAACAGTTAAAACAAAATGGTTTCCACAGAGGATGTCCCTAATAATAATTTATTATAAAAAGTTCATTTAGATCATTTTGCTTAAAGAATATATAATCATGAACTAAAATGTTTACAGCAATACTGGAGATTAAATCACCATTTTTTTTACTATATTGGATAAAGGAGATTTTCGTACTACACTTATCATGCAAATAGGTGTTCGACAGCATGACAAATAAGTGTTTGCACTCTGACCGAAGGGAATCCTAGTGATCATGAAAACGTTGGTCCCCGATTTTCCAATTTAAATGGAACAGTGATGCCCATGTATGACCACAGTTTCATTCGCTTCTGTGACTGATGGAGATAGGCATGTATAGCACTCTGTCAGTTCCACAGAAGTGAATGGATGGATCAGTGGTCAGACAAGAGACCGGTGAACCTTGTTCTCCTAATAATTTGCATCCCAGCATGTGCAGACCAGCTAGTGAAATCCCCACAATCAATTTATATATTTTGTCAATATGGTACAAGTGTTCTTAGTGTTTAAATTAATGTACAAACAGCCACAGTTTCTTCTCCGTTTTCCTTTTTCATCACTGTAAATCCATCTCCTTCCCCCACAGTCTCTACTAGTTGCGGTTCCCTGTTACACATGGGACACAGTTTATTTCGTATGACTGATGCTCTCATCCATATTATAAGATTCCATCTTTCCCCAGAAGTAATGGGAAGAGCTCCATGAACTTGCTGACCTCTGTGAAGAATTCCATGACCAATGGTATGTTCAACCTCTATATACCTTCTTTCATTGGATGGCACCTGAGTAATGCAATAGAGAGACTTGAAGTGAACTATCTTGTTTAGAAAGCTTTTTTTTACACACTCTATAAAAATTAAAAAAAAGTCAGGTAGCTCAGCACAAAAATGAATTACTCCCTCCTCGCACCACCAATAACAAAAAAAAACAACAACAAAACCACACAACACTAAACACAGTACTATAATCTCCACCTGTATATCATTGTGGGTCTGGAACTGAAGCTGCATCATAGACACTGTTGTATGATGTCTATTCTCCACCAAGGTGTAATCCTAGTTTAGCGGGTATCATTCAACCCTACATGGCACAAATCCTAAAGAATCACAAGGTGTGTAGTACAACTTTAAGGATGTGATTCCTTGGAGTGCTACCGTATATACTCGAGTATAAGCCGACCCGAATATAAGCCAACCCCCCTAATTTTACCACAAAAAACTGGGAAAACTTATTGACTCGAGTATAAGCCTAGGGGGGGAAATGCAGCAGCTATTGGAAAATTTCAAAAATTAAAATGGCCGAGTTCTTGGGTGCAGTAAGTGCTGGGAAAGGGGAGGGGGTGTTTTGGTTGTCTGTCTGCCCCTTCCCTGAGCTTGAGGACTGGGTTTTTTACCCCGACTTGGAATTCAGCCTGGCTGAATATAGGGTATCTGCAGTGCTCCTATTAACCCCTTCCCGACGGAACAGGAGCACGGCAGGTACCCTATATTCAGTAGACCGGGCAAATTCAGACACAGGGAGACCTAATGTGTATGTGTTTCACAGTCATTTTCTACTTTGAGGGCAGGTTCACACCAGCGCCCAATCTCCGTTATGCAGGTTTACGTTTACTGCCCGAGAAACATTCATGGGTTTGAAAAGTCTCTGCCGGTGAGCGTCTTCTGCTCTCCGCATTGAAACCGTTTTTTTGTTTTTTTTTCAGTCGGACATGCAGGACTCTGTGTCCGGTAAAAAACAAAACGGTTTCGCCAGGGGCAGCAGAAGACGGCTCACCCACAGACACTGAATGTCGGTTTCTGTCTTCTGCCGACAGAAAACGGAAACCTGCATAACTGAGATCAGGTGCTGTGAACCAGCCTTTATATGTATTCTAGGGAAAGGAGTGATTTAGAACTTTTATTTATTTTATTTTTTATTATATTTTTTAAAACTTTTTTTTTTTTCTTTTTACTATTTTTTTTAAGTGTATTGCCGTCAATGGGAGATTCTCTACATTACTATTACGGCTGGTCATAGACCAGCTGTAATAGTAATATAGCGATGACAGGCTGGGAGCCTTCATTAGGCTCCCGGCTGTCATTGGAACAGGTCGGCTCCTGCGCAGGAGCCGACCTGCAACTTTAAAGGTATGGGGCCGGTGGGGACCGGCCCCGGGGGCTAATTTTGAACTTGGAGGGGGGAGGGCATCTCCGGAGGGCACCTCCACTGTAATGCTTACAGCGGAGATGCCATAGCTTATGCCTACAATCAGAGATCGCAGGCATAAGCTTCAGCATCTCTGCTATAAGCATTACAGCGGAGGTGCCGGTTTCTATGGCGACCGCTCTGCAGAGCGGCGCCATTACATTTACAGACCCGGCATCCGGACCCGGCATCCAGACACCAGGGCTGTACATTAAAATCTGCAGAAGTACTTACGGTACTTCTGCTAGCAGGCCAGGAAGCAGACACGCCGGGTCCGGGCCTGAGCTTACGTGGCCACGTCACCCGGCGTGTGATGGAGCGGTGGGGGGGACGGGGTCTGCTATCCTGGCCTGCTACCAGAAATGACCTGAATATAAGCCGAGGAGCACTTTTTCAGCACAAAAACTGTGCTGAAAAACTCGGCTTATATTTGAGTATATACGGTAATATATTTAATAGGTGAAGAATTACCTCTCTCATGTCAGAAAAGTACAGGTTTCCATCAGTGAACTCTTTTCCTAGTGAAACATTCAGAGTGACTTCAGAGTTGTCATAGTGGCAGCTCAAATCTAAGTCTTTATCCACAGAATACTGTACGACAAAGGCTTTGTGATTATCCAAGCAGCCCCCTCCCCAATCTGGATATAAAATAGAGGCAAGGGGGCGCAGATATTTCTCACGGAGAGGAGTAATGAATGACTCATCTAATCCAAGCTCATTCAGAAGGACCTAGGAATAAGAGCAAAAACAGGTGAAGTGTGTTAAACTCCTAACAGCACATTTTTTATTCACAATGGTTAGGTTACATTCAGACTGTGTTAAAACCACAGTAAAAATGTGCATATTTTTTCCAGTTTGCTTTCATTTTACTCATAAAATTGCTTTCATTTTGCTGTGATTTCAGCAAAATCGTGGTGAAATGCAAGTAACTGCAGTAAAACTAAGAGCTATATACTTATAGTTAATGCAATATCCAACAAAGTTCAAGGGGGTTAACTGCAAGCCAACAATTGTATAGTATAAGTCTTGGCCTTCTTAATTATTTTGACCCAGGGTGACTGCCTACTTCTTACACCCTTTGGATTTCTATATCTTTGATTTTTTCTATTTGCTTTCCCCTTTTCCCACCTTCCCCTATCTTTGAACCTTTAATACAAGAGCTACACCAACCGAAGATGTAGCGACTGCTTAAAGATTTTGTGACTCCCTTCCTGTCTATAGTCCATAATGCTGTATTCACACTTGCCAGTTGCAATATGGCATCAAATACTGACGTAACATTCCAAGTTTTTGTTTGCATGTGGTATTATGGATCTATATTTTTCAGATTTGAAGTAGGCTCTGACCAGAGCCAACAAGACCATACTAACAAGACTATAATTTACATAATCATGATAGTGAAAGAAAAATACCCCATAGTTATTCATTGTGTTTGGACGTCCCTTTTCCAGTTGTGATTTCTCAAAGTTTTCAAGTTCTTCTATGAAATCGCTACAAAACTGAGGAACAAAAACCGGGAAACAATATATCCTTTTGCCTAAAAACACAAAATGGGCTATAACTATACATGTCCACAGTTACACATAAGAAGACACGCCAGTGCATGCTGAGTACATACAGACAATATTTTGGCCAAACTCAACAAATTTCTATTCTTGAGGGTTAACATGGATACAATAAACATGGGAAATAACACAGAGCAGAGAACAATATATAGATAATAGGAATAGTTTTCTCTAATGTGAACAGTTGCAACAGGAGTGTGGCTGCATTGTACAGCTAATATCTCTCCAGTGACTATGTGGGCACAGTGGTAGTGGCCGTACATTACTCTGATTTGACAATACATCCACACGCCTCAACTATCTGAAGGGAAGGGGTTAATTAATAAGTACTTCTAAAGAAACGGCTTAATAAGGGTACTGCCCAGAAAGATCTCACAGCATTGGAAATATTAGTTTTCACTGGAGTTATGCTTTATTACCTGGGATTGAATGCAGATGATTTAAAAGACCTTCCAAACTTGCACTTGGAGACTCACAATAATGAACAGCTTCTAAAAATTCTTCAGTGAAAATGGACTCCTTTTAGTAATAAAAAGGTAATTATTAGACAGCAGTTCTGTTTTCACCATCATATTTTGTGTAGTAAGGTGCAGCCAAGTTAAAGAGGACCTTTTACCACCTGTGCCATACAGCACTTACATCATTTAATAGGCATGGCTCCATTGATTCTGGCACAGTTGGAACTTTCTTCTCTAGCCTCCACCAGTCCAAATCAATCAATGCTGTTAGGCTCTGTACTGTGTGGTGGGAGGTGTCAGGCAGGAGCGGACAGGAGGGCGTAAATCAGAGTCAGAACTAAAAAAAAAAAAATCACACCCCTTGCCTTCTCCCGCCTTACACTGCCAACCTGACTGTATAGAACTTAAATAGCATATCAGGCACAAACTAACAGCACTTATGGAGGAACAGTGGGGTCTACAGAAAAAAAATAACAACTCAACCATAATCGCTGCAGCACCTATAAAGTGATGCAAAGATCTGGACTTGGCCGAGGTGGTGAAAAGTCCTCTTCAATATGATCACTCTTAAAATTCTGCCACAATCAAGGAAAGGTATCGTGAGTACAAGTCCTATTGTTTAGCTTTACCTTTTATGTTAAATATATTTTTAAGACTATTTGGTGACATTTTTTAACTTCTCATATTACCATCTATATATTAAAAAAAATCCTCAGCATCTGCATTTTACACTGACTATAAGTCTAAATCTAGGCTGAACGCTTCCTGTTTTTTTTTTAGTTCTCTTTTCAGCAGCCATTTCATCATCATCGGTTGGATTACAATGACAGGCAGCACCCAGAGCTAATGATCACTGCTCACCCTTTCCTGCTTATTACTCTGTGACCAGTGCAGAGGTCACTGCATATCTAAAGTACTATCCGATAGAAGTCAATGAATATTTCCAGTCTATTGTATTTATGGTCAGTGTGACTGCAGCTCAGGTAAGATGGCAGTCCCCATAAACATGTACAGAAAAAAATATCCAAAAAATGTACAATCAGAAAATAAAAACGTTACAACAAGTATTTTAGTATCTGGTTTAATAATAGAAAAATAATCAAGAAAAATGCCACAAAGTTTATTTTTAGCTGCATTTATTAAATGAATTAACAACTCTTTTACTTATGGGATCTATAGCAGCCCATAGTTATAGTGGGCAGGTAATGGAGTATTTCCTATTCTTACAGCTGTGAGCGCTATGACAGCAGATGGTTCTTACCTAAAGAAGAAATAAAATCATATAACTTAGTTTATCTCCCTTTCTCTTTTTATTTGCCATTGACAAGTCTGCAGAATATTCGCTTATCTTAGGGTGCATGCACACGGAGTAACGCTCCACTCATTCAGACACGTAAACACGTGTCAGAGTGACCGCTGTAAAACAGAATCCCTTTGACTTCAATGGGTGCCGGTCTTATGCGCGTTACACATTGAAATCAATGGGAGCCTTTTAAACCCATTGATTTAATGTGTAACACGTGTAAGACTGGCACTCATTGAAGTCAAAGGGATTCTGTTTTACAGCGGTCACTCTGACACGTGTTTACGTGTCTGAATAAGCGGAGCGTTACTCCGTGTGCATGCACCCTTAAGTTGGTTTAATACACAAGTGAAGAGTGAAAGTGTGCGTACCTAAACTAAACTACCAGCCTGATACAGAGATTTCTAGTGTGTACACAGGCGTGCCAACTTACCTGTAAAATATATACTTCTGGGTGCAATGGTTTATAGTGAATTGAAATTTCTGCCTTCCTTCGCTTTGATTCTTCTGCCAACATCATTCTTCTTTGTAACTCTTTTCTAACCTGAAAAAAGTGTTTTCATCATAGTAATATATAAAATGTAGTCTTGAAGAAATCTACAGCATATAAAGGGTCTCACACTTATAAACAGACAGAAAAAGGGATTGTTGTTGATAGCAACCAATCACAACTTCAATCCTTATTAAAATATTGGCAAAATTAAAATGCCAACTATTGTAGTTGTTTTCAGAAACACCACTTTTTCTTTTTAACCCATGATGACAAAAATCTAGGAATCTTCTGAGATTTTACGTAAACATTGTGGTGACCTTCAGTGATAACTATAGAAACAGGAAAATCTATGAAAATATCTGGGGAAATCCCAAACAGCTGTCATCATGCAGGAGGTGAATGTAGTAGGTGGTCATTATAATACTTTACATAATACCTTGAGCTGTGAGGATCAGTCCAGGAGCTATCCCTCCAAATTCTTCCATAAGTGTATCAGATTCCATGAGCACTTTTTTTTATTTATTTATTTTAATAGCAAGATTGAGGTAACCCCCATATAGAAGACATAAGGAAGACAGCCTACTTAAAAAATAAATAAATAAACTAGCAGGAGGACCCGGCTTCGCATGGGTATATTTATTTTTTTGTTTGTGTAGTGGCTCCATAAGAATTGCTTAGCTTTGCACTGGTGTATTTTGTATGTCGTTTGTGTGTGTGTCCATAAGCATCATGTGATCATGTGTATCTCATTTTGGATATCAGTGAAAAACCTGCAGTTGGTTGTTATGGATACCTGGAGTAAAGCTGTGTGAATGTGACCTTGTGTAACAGTGCCATCCACAGCGCCCTGCCCCTTTAAAGCTGACATACAGCAGTGAAGAAAAATGGCTGGGTTGCTATGGAAACCTTGAGTAAAACTCTAATGTGTGGTACTCTGTGCAGAGCCGCATATCTAGTCCTCCGGTGTGTGGTACTGTGTGCAGAGGCGCGTATCTAATCCTCCCACGTGTGGTATAGTGTGAAGTGGCGCATATCTAATCCTCCGGCATGTGGTATCGTGTGCAGGGCGCGTATCTAATCCTCCGGCATGTGGTACTGTGTGAAGACGCGCATATCTAATCCTCCGGCGTGTGGTACTGTGTGCAGACGCACGTATATAATCCTCTTTTGTGTGGTACTGTGTGTAGACGCATGTATCTAATCCCTCGGGCGTGTGGTACTGTATGCAGATGCGCGTATCTAATCCTCCGGCGTGTGGTACTATGTGCAGACGCATGTATCTAATCCCCCGGAGTGTGGTATTGTATGCAGATGCCCGTATCTAATCCTCTGCCGTGTGGAACTGTGTGCAGACACACATATCTAAGCCTCCGGTGTGTGGTACTGTGTACAGACGCATGTATCTAATGCCCCGGCGTGTGATACTGTATGCAGATGCGTGTATCTAATTCTCTGGTGTGTGGAACTGTGTGCAGACGTGCATATCTAATCCTTTGATGTGTGGTACTGTGTGCTGAGGCACGTATCTAATCCTCCGGCGTGTGTAACTGTGTGCAGATGTGCGTATTTAATCCTCTGGTGTGTGGAACTGTCTGCAGACGAGCATATCTAATCCTTTGATGTGTGGTACTGTGTGCTGAGGCACATATCTAATCCTCCGGCGTGTGTAACTGTGTGCAGATGTGCGTATTTAATCCTCTGGTGTGTGGAACTGTCTGCAGACGAGCATATCTAATACTCTGGCGTGTGATACTGTGTGCTGTCCTGTGTATCTAATCCTCTGATGCGTGTATCTCAGTTTGGATATCAGTGTTGGATTGTGTATGTGGAGTGACTGTGTGTATTGCAGTTGAAATATGAGTGAAAGAGTTGCAGGTTTGTATTGGCTAATGGGGGTCATTGTTTTGGGAATGCTGTATCTCAGCAATGGTAGGTCCCAGCGAGTTGAGACCTCGTCTTAAACCTTCCCAGACACCTGTAGTGTCTGTGTGCCAAATTTGGTGAAGATGAGTCAAGTTGTTTGGTCACGTATAAAGAACAGACAGACAGAAATCAATTTTTATTCTATAGAGAGATATGGGAGTGTAATGATGAGAGCCTCAGCTATGTATCTTTCTTGGAAATGTTTTTTTACTTGTTCATATCAGTCCTACACATACCTTTAGGAATGTTGTGTTTAAGCTGTGTTTACATTGGTGGTTAATTCGCTTCAGTGGTTTTATATGTATAACATGGGAGATTGGCCTTTCTGGCCAGCCAGTTTATTACCCTTTTCCCCATTTCCTACCGTATGTAACAATGTTTTTATGTTCTTTTAATGTTACAAGTGGAAACATTTAGTTAGCATCTGACATGTTTCAGTAAAAACAAAATAAAAATAGTATGATGACATCACCAATGAACTAGTGCTAACCATCTTTTTGCCTCACCATTTCCAGTACATGAGCAAACTTCTCAGCACCATGGCATCCTCTGTTTTGTAATGCCTAAAACATCAGATAAATCTGATTAAATATTGTAATATTAATTGAAGATACAGAAAGCATTCAGAATGAGATTGTGAGCTATATGTGCAGAACCATGGCAGTAGTGTCTTCACTGTGTGGTAATCGTGCTAATAAATCACAATTCCATCACACTGTGTGAATATCACCTAAGGCTCAAGCTACATGGTGACATAAATGTCATCTAGCTAAAACAGTCTGCAAACTATCATCACTGGGTGTAAAAAGAAAGTCAAATTTCAGACTAGACGTATCACAGTTACATGTGATTTTCATTGCAATCTACAATAATGAAAAAAAAGCTAGAGGCAACAATACAGATAAATTTTTTTTTTTTTTTTTTTTTTTAGCATGACTATGTTGCATAACACATACTGCTGTTAAACCCTAGCCTTCCTCTAAAGTTATTTAGGCTGAGGCCCCACATTGTGGAAATGCAGCGTTTTTGGGCATTGCGGAAATGCAAGCATAGCATAGTGAATGCAATTTTGTCTAATCCCAGCCCCACACTGCAGAAAAAAAAACGCTATGGAAAAGCTGCGTTTTTCAAAAATGCAGCATGTCAATTATAGTTGCGGAAATGCTGAGTTTTTCCCTCCATAGATTTCTATGGAAAGTGTGAAAACCGCAGCAAAAACGCAGCATGATAAATGTGTTGCGGAAAATCCGCCGAAACGCTGCAGAAAAGCATCAAAATCCGCAGACAAAAACTCACTGTTTTGCTTGGTTGAGGCTAAGGCCCAACGGCCGGAACTGCTGTGCTAAAGCACTGCGGGAACAACCACGGCGTGAACACATCTTGGTTCTTCCCGCAGCGCTTTGAACAGAAAATTCACTGAATTTTCCTACGCAGACTTTCTGTTACAATTATATCAGTGGGAAAGCCACTGGTGTTTCCGTAGATATAATTGACATGCTGCGATTTTCAAAACTGCAATAGTTTCGGAAATCACAGTGTGTCCGTGTTGCAATTTTTTTCCACAAAGTGGGCATGGGATTCACATGAATCCCACTCACTTTGCAAGTATTGTAAAATGCCGTGATTTTTCCAGTGGCATTTCCACCGTGTCCAAATCGCGGCGTTTCCAGCCCATAATTCCTTAGGATTTTCAAAATAGCCTTTCAATTACTTTCATTGCACATGAGAAACTTGAGTAAAGCACGACGAAAACTCAACAGAAAACTCATGTGAATTTCTGCAGCACAAAACTGAAAAACGCGATGCGTGTTTTTTTCTGAAACACAAAATGCTGCGTTTTCTCTGCGTTTTTTTTTTACGCTGCATTTCCGCCCAGTGGGGCCTTAGTCTCAAGAAGTTTTAGGAGAACCATTGTATGCATCACAAACCAAACCCTATTGGAGGTCTCTGATCTCTCATGAAAGGGTTATTCCCATTTTATAATATGATAGGTCATAATATTCTGGCTGGTGGTGGTCCAACTTTTCGGTCCACCTGAATAACCACATTTCATGACTGCCGCTCCTCCTCTCTTAGGATTGTGTAACCAATGAATTATAGCATATCAGAAACTACAATCATTTACTACAGAGGAAAAAAACATTTTAATGTTGACTATAACATATATGAAGATGATAAATAGGTAGCACAGTAGCTTAGACATGTCCCCTTAAAAAAAATAATGAAAGACCTGTCTGTAGTGAAACTATGGTACTTGCAATAATACTTACACTACATAAGCCTCCTATAAGTAATGATTATAAGTTCTGTATCTATAGTACAGCCACAAATGTGGGGCCTTAGCCTATAGCTGATAAACTACTTTGGCTCTGTTCTCATCTCCTTTGACAGCCTGCAGTCTGTACATTGAGAATCTATTATCCCCTGAGCTCTCGTTTATGTACTGAGATGAGACCTGGATATAATGTGTAGAGATCTTTATGTCAGATAGGATGGTTGTGAGGCGAAGTTGGTCAGGGGGGCCACAAGCTGAGCTTTTGCATCAGAGCCCATGAGCTGGGTTCACACCAGCGTTGGCTCTCTATACAGGGATTGTGGAAAGAAAAGCGCTGCAAGAAGGTGAGAGGAATTGACACACAAATATGCATCACTTTTCATTATAAAATTAAAGGTGCTCCCATAAACAACAGTTGTCACCCATTCACAAGGTAGGTAATAAATATATGTTAGCTAAGGGTCTGACTGTTGGTTCCCCCACAAATAACTAAAACAGATGTCCTGGACTCGCCTGTGTGAGTGGAGAGTTAGTGCACATACATGACCACTGCTCCTATCACTTCTACAGGACTAAGATCAGGATTCAGTACAGTGCTGCATTAGTCCCACACAAGTGAATGACACGTTGGTCACCTATGGAGCGAATATTGTTCTTTTTAGCTGCTGAAACAAGGCTCTGAACTGCATTAGGCCTTTAATGTACCTTTCACTGTATCACTGATTCCAGAACAGTCAGAATTTTTTCTCTCTCCCCACTGTTCTTGACTAATCGATTCGGTTTTCTTTTGGTATATGATATGCTATTTAGGATCAGGTGGGCAAAGTGAAACAGGAGCAGATATGGGATGTCATTCATATAAGAGGTAGATAGCATCAGAGCTCAATATCACACCCGTTGTCTGCTCCTGCCTGACTCCATTCACCTGACAGTACAGAGCCTAAATAGCACTAATTGCTGGGGAACAGTGGGCTAGAGGACAAATTCTAAAGCGGAGTTCATACCTGTGCCTGATCTCCATTCAGGGATTCTGTCCCCGAATCTGCTTGAAAAATACAGAGAGAAAATTTGGGCAGAAACCGGGCGGATCCGATTGCATTTTAAATGAACTGGGTTTCCATTTTTTTTGGATCCCCAAGCAGACCCAAGGAATGGAGACCCAAACGTTAGTGTGAATAATAATAACCTAGAATAACTGTTATCTACAGCTCTGCTGCAGAACAATCAGGTCAGCTAATTGCAGTTTGCCAATAAAGCCCTCTCTGGTATCTCTCTATGTAAACACACAGATTACTCTAATGCTAAGCTCATACTAGCATTTGGCTTTCCATTCTTCGGGTCCACTCGGGGACCTGAAAAACAGAAAGCTAACCCGCTTAAAAAGCGGTTATCCGTGTAACTCTCATATACTATAATTGGGTCCACTGGGTTTCTGGCCAAAAAATGCAAAGAGAAAAGTCCTGCTTCATGTGCATATTATTTGATCAGCATTTATATTAGATTTCTAGTAATCAGAATACATATTGTGATACTTCATAGAGTCCTGTTCAGCAAGCTGGGGGGAGGCGGCTTTGCCTGTTTGATAAGGAATACAGGAAGTGAGAAGAAGAGACAGCAGGTAAAGTCGCTGAAACAGGGAGATGGGAAAACCCCTTTCAAAGTATAAAAAGCCAGACTGGCCATAGGACATCTGAATCACCAATTCTTACTTAATATGAAGGAGCAGACAAGAATGATACTACCCTCTCATAGTCCCTGGTGAACTGCTGCACATCTGTAAACCTGACATGGAGCTGATACTCCTCTAGGAAGATGTTATCAGTGTAGAAACAGGCGCAGATGTAGGAGGGCTCACTAGCCCCGGCCGTCATTATACACAGCTGTACGACCCCCTATTACTCCATTCTGTGTACACAGTCAGTTCCGGCTACAACACATGACTACTCCGCCTCCGTGTAGTCAGAAACCGTCTGCAAGTTGTCTACCTCGGGGCTCTAGACACTCACTGACTGTACTTCCTGTGCGCCTGATACAGCGGCTGTCTAATGGAACACGGTCCCTTATGCAGCTGGTGTCGCATTAAATGAGATCCCCCCGGAAACATCTAGCAGCTGAGAGCACAGCAACATGGCATGTTTTCTCTCAGTCATTGAACCCTATGCGTTCACGTATCACTGAGGGTCGGTCACCTACCTCCATAGGGTGGTGCTAGGCATGGAGCCTCTGCAGGTGGCGGAGGAAGTGGTGGAGACCAGTCCTAACAAGCTGGAGGATATTTACAGGCTGCTGGCCGAGGGATCCTTCCCAGCATCTTTCTGCTCCAGCAAGAAGAAGAACTTGAAGAGATATGCCCGCAAGTTTATCCTGGAAGGTAAATTCCCTATCTGACCCCACAGGAGACATGTATGTAGTGTCTAGTCTGTATTGCATTACATCTGTGTAATGCTATTAGTTGAGCACACTGTAAGGCGACGTTTACTTTGGCAGTTTGTGCACAATAAAGTTGTTACATTGTGATTGTGTGTGTATGTATATATATATATATATATATATATATATATATATATCAAATCAAATAGGCTTTATTGGCACGTCCGAATGGATATTTGGCAAGCAACATATATATATTATATAATATATATATATATATATATATATATATATATATATATATACACACACAATGTAACAACAACTTTATTGTGCACAAAGTGCCAAAGTAAACGTCACCTTACAGTGTGCTCAACTAATAGCATTACACAGTACTCCACTAACTCCATCCCATAGTGCTCAACTAATAGCATTACACAGTACTCCACTAACTCCATCCCATAGTGCTCAACTAATAGCATTACACAGTACTCCACTAACTCCATCCCATAGTGCTCAACTAATAGCATTACACAGTACTCCACTAACTCCATCCCATAGTGCTCAACTAATAGCATTACACAGTACTCCACTAACTCCATCCCATAGTGCTCAACTAATAGCATTACACAGTACTCCACTAACTCCATCCCATAGTGCTCAACTAATAGCATTACACAGTACTCCACTAACTCCATCCCATAGTGCTCAACTAATAGCATTACACAGTACTCCACTAACTCCATCCCATAGTGCTCAACTAATAGCATTACACAGTACTCCACTAACTCCATCCCATAGTGCTCAACTAATAGCATTACACAGTACTCCACTAACTCCATCCCATAGTGCTCAACTAATAGCATTACACAGTACTCCACTAACTCCATCCTACAGTGCTCAACTAATAGCATTACACAGTACTCCACTAACTCCATCCCATAGTGCTCAACTAATAGCATTACACAGTACTCCACTAACTCCATCCCATAGTGATCAACTAATAGCATTACACAGTACTCCACTAACTCCATCCTACAGTGCTCAACTAATAGCATTACACAGTACTCCACTAACTCCATCCCATAGTGCTCAACTAATAGCATTACACAGTACTCCACTAACTCCATCCCATAGTGATCAACTAATAGCATTACACAGTACTCCACTAACTCCATCCCATAGTGATCAACTAATAGCATTATACAGTACTCCACTAACTCCATCCTACAGTGCTCACCTGATGGCTGATTCTCTCCAGAGGTTAACAATATCAGGTCAATGGGCTCTTCTGACACCCTCACTGGGCAGTTGACATCAGGAGTTGCTGCCACTAGCAGGGGATGCAGAGCCAACAGGACACATTTTGGCTGACATTTTAACACCTTTGTTATTCTGCTTATATTTATTTGCAAAACAATAAAAACTGAGTACTTTGGGTTTACCTAAATATAAAGGGTGATGATGATGATTATTATTATATGTATTTATTTATTTTTTGTTCAGCTGATTGCCTTTACTATGTTGGACCAAAAAATGAAGAAAAAAGGGAAGTCGTTGTGGACCCAGAAAGAAGACATCATATTTTCTTACAGAGCCATCTTACAGATTCTGGCCATCATTTAGGACAAAAGAAAACTGTGAATAGGATTCAAAGCAGATATTATTGGCTTGGGGTTGTGAAGGATGTAATGGACTGGGTAAGCTTGCGGAGTCTCTCCACTAGTAATGTGTCTAGCATGTAGAAACAACATTGGATATTTAATGCTGTTGGCATCTGAGAATATGGCCATTTTGATGGCTAGAGGATTTATGAAATGTAATATGTATTGTTCAGTTATCAGACTCTATTCCTTCCGCCCCTCCCCCCACTTCCTCCTAAACGGTTTTTTTTTGGATTGGAAACTGAGGCAAAGGCTGTCTCAGGTCCCGGACCAAGAAATGGGTAGCCGCATCTGGATGTCAGTGCAGTGCATCGGCATCTAGTCGCGCACTCCGCTCCGGATTAGGCCCACTGAATGGGCCTAGTCGGGAGGAGGGAGTGTCTTCAGGTGGATTCGCAAGGTGAATCAGCCTGAAGAATGAGCATGTCCGTTCTTTTTTCCAGGACCTGGAATAAATGGCTCCCGGAAAAAAGACCTGACCGGCTCCCATTGATTTCAATGGGAGCCGTCTCTTTGGTCAGGATTTTGACGCAAATTTGGCCTCAAAATCCTGACAAGAAAACTCTGTGTGACCTCAGACTAAGGCTAAGACCCCATGTAGTGAGTTGCAGTGGGAAAAAAAAGCAGCTAAAACATGCTGTGTGTTTTTTCCGCTGAGTCTTTGCTGCATTTTTCTCTGCTGTTTTTTTTTTTTCCCCCTATTCAATATGCAAAGAAAAAACTTTTAGTTCCTCAGCTAAAAGTGACATGCAGTATTTTTTTTTTTCCTGCAATGTGTGGATGAAACAGAATCTCATTTACTTTGTTGCTACTGTAAAACACAGCATTTTAGTCTACATCACCAAAAACACTGTGTTTCCTGAGGATTTTTTTTTCTCCAGCTGCCTTCTTTGTTTCTAGCTCAGTTCAGCAGCCAACTCGTGCTTGTTTTAAGCTGCATAGTTATCTTTGTAGTTACATTCAAAGATAACCAGGATCAAAAAACTTTTCTAGTCCTTATCAAGGCTCAGCAACTGAAAACAGTATCCAGAGAGAAGAGAATATTACAGGAGCAGGGACTGAGTCCTCAGCCCGACCAGAGAGGTGGTCTGTAATCTAGGCAACCAAATATAAACACTGAGAAGGGGTAAGCACCTGACTCTGCATGGATTTCAACCGCATATAGCAAGGCGTCAGATGCCTACACAAGGCAGAAGATGCAAGGGGCGTGAAGAGAATGAACTAAGGGGCAGTGAGAGGTGATGACGCAGATGTGCTCAGAGCACAGGGGGAACACTCCCTGTGGTCCCTGAGCTTAATTTGCATATCACAAGAACCAAATTTTTACAGAAGCCGCAGGTAGCAGAAGAGACTGGACGGTAGGAGTAGAATAGCCTTTTTAAAAAGGCTATTCCAACATGCCATTACTTCAAAAGGTCTTTTTTTAGAGATGAGCGAATATGCTCGATAGAATACCTCTGCTGCATAGCTCCTTCTGCAAAGACACTTCCAGACACATAGCTTCCTTCTGCAAAGACACTTCCAGGGCTTCAAATTTTTATTGCCCCTCCCACCCTCCCTGGCGCCGGGAGCTATGCGGCGGAGGTATTCGATTGAGCATATTCGCTCATCTCTGGTCATTTTCTAATGATAGACTTCCTTTAAGCTGCAAGTCTGAATATGATCCTTGAGATAGAAATACCTCTTTAGTTCACTGCTAAACTCAGTCTTCAGTAAAGATAAGCTGCCGCTAATAAGAGTTTAAAGAGCGGAAGAAAAGTAGCCAAGTGCAGCAGCATGTCTGTTACTCACTCAGCTTTTCCTTCTTCCTATACTCGTACAGAACGTTAATATTGATAAATCCCCCAACACAGGCTGCAGATCAGATTGTAAACACAAGTCTATTTTCTGACATTTGACATTTGGCTTTATTACTCTTCTCTTATTATTGTAATGCAGATCAAAGTATGTGAAACCTGTCAGAATGCTGAACATCACAAATATCCATTTAAGAAAACCTGCAAGCCTGTGAAAGCAGACAGTCCATGGGAAATCTTGGGCATGACTCTGCATGGTAAATATATTTCCATATATACACTGCTGTAATATGACAAATAACAAAACTGTATATTCATACATCAGATTATAATCCAGTGTGTATTTCCATGACAGAAATCAGAGTCTTAATCCGTGTATTTCTGCTGTGGGTTTACTTTGGGTGCGCAACAAATCATTACAAGAATTGACCCCCATTTACATTCAGTGCAGCTTATTCTCAGGATTTCACACCAAAATAAGTAACCTGATACTTTTTTTGTCCTTATTAGGGCCCTTTCCAGCAACATCTCGACTCAATACCTATGTAATAACATTAACTGACTTCTTTACAAAGTGGACTGAAGCCATGCCTATCCCCACAAATGATGCATTGTGTATCGCCAAAGCACTGTCTTCCATTTATTACAGGTTTGGACTTTGTTTGTTTACTTGTTCCAACATTATGTTTCAGCTCAGCCAACAGGTTCTCTATACTGTGAATGCGGAGTAGTTCCTGCAGCCAGGATGCCAGAGAAAGAGAGGGACGATGATTTCCACAATCGGGGAGTGACCATTTGAACAGCAACTAGCATAAATCCAAGTAGCCTGTGGGCATGCTTCTTAGACTTCCTGGGGAATATGGAAAGGAGAAGAAGAGCAGGGTCATACTCTAGAACAATACCGATCACCATCCAAATTATTCAGCAGCCAGGGTGATAAGTTAATGTCTCTGGAACAAGCTCCAGAACCATCAGCAAACTGCTCATTTTCTAGGAAAGCAATAGCCAAAGAGGTATTGTCGCTGCAGGGGAAATGTAGTATTACATAGCAGCCTTTCAGAAGAATGGTTGTCCATGTCAAACAAAGATGGCTAGGGTCCTTCAGAATAGGAACTGCTCTTCATTCTGGCTAGTACTGTGCCCATATCTCTGATGTGAATATGCAAAAGCAGGCCATAAAAACAGGAGTTGTCTTAATGATCCATCCTCTTAAATTAATTATGTATTAGCTTATTATATTTGAATTAGAAATATCTTTGTGAGCAATTGGTGTGCAGTCTGCTTACATTGGAAGGATGATCGGATGAATTCAGATCCTCTCACTATTTTGCGAGATATCTTCTAATTTATTTATTTTTTGTGCAAACTAAATCTACAGACTACTTAAACTGTATCTTGTAGTCTACATGTCAATCTTCTTGATGTGCTGTCCAAAAACAAAGTCATTTTTTCAAATTATGCAGCCTTATACCAGGGTTATTTAAAGGGGCTCTATCAGCAAAATCATGCTGATAGAGCCCCACATATGCGTGCATAGCCTTTAAAAAGGCTATTCAGGCACCGTAAAAGTTATATTAAACTACCCCCCTGTTTTAAAATAATAACCTAAAAAAGAATGTGCCCTACTTACGGAACTTGCACGCTGGGCGGGCATTCAGGGTGTGTCTTCATCTTCTTCCCTGCCTCTTCTTCCTCCGATGTCTTCGGGTCCCGTCCTCCTCCGGCGCTTGCTCGCGGACACTGATATAAAAAAAAAATAGCTTGGGCGCATGCGCAGTAGCACGCGGCTTCCTACTACGGCTACTGCGCATACGCCCAGGCTATTTTTTTCAGTGTCCGCGAGCAAGCGCCGGAGGAGGACGGGACCCGAAGACATAGGAGGAAGAAGAAGCGGGGAAGAAGATGAAGACACACCCTGAATGCCCGTCCAGGGTGCACGATCCGTAAGTAGAGCACATTCTTTTTTAGGTTATTATTTTAAAACGGGGGGTGGGGGGGTAGTTTAATATAACTTTACCGGTGCCTGAATAGCCTTTTTAAAGGCTATTCACGCATATGTGGGTCTCTAGCAGCATGATTTTGCTGATAGAGCCCCTTTAAGACCATAATCAAATGAATGGAGGTACAGCATTTGCATCATGGTATATAAACTGCTACATCATAAGTGTTCATTTGGTAATACGTTTGAACCATAGTCATCTAAACAGGTTATACTTGCACATTAAAAAAAATAAATAATTCTAATACTTTTCATTTGCTATATACTTGTCTATGCAGATTCGGGGCTGCAAAAAACATCTATGTCAATCAAACTTGGAACTTCTGTGAGGAGGTATGTAAAATGATGGTATAGCAAGGAATAAAATTGAAGTGGTAAAGTATAATTTGGAATTTCTGAGATCGTTCACTTAATTTACTGCATGACCGTAGCAGATATGCTAAGAGCCTATTCAGACAACAAACTTTTTTGACCATGTGCAGTCCGATATCCAAGAATATCTAGAGCATGATTAATATGTGAAAAAAAATAGGTCTTTGAAAACCCATTGAGGTGAATGGGCCTGTCACGGGATGGTTAGAGTCCGGCAATAGGCAATGTGTAATATATATTTCATGTGGAATGTATTCTCTAACCTGTTGTAAACATCAGTGTGTAGTTGGCTGATTCGGGTCTAGTGTGTTAGCACATTGTATGCAAATACCTCTAACTAGTGAGGACAATGGGTGGAGATAATCTGATCAGTGTCTCCAAGAAGATGTTGGATGGTGCATTGTCCATAGTAGACAGGGAGTCTGCTCTCCTTGGTATAGGTGAGGGGGGAAGGATCTGTGACTCAGCCCTTCCCACCCACAGATATAGGTGTAACAGTTTTAGTATATAGTTGTAGCTGGAGTTAGTATGTGTTAGCCGGCCTGTGCACAGCTCTGCAGAGAGCCAGGATATAGTTACAGGACCAAGGAACCAAAGTTATCATTGGATTGTGACTTCTGTGGACTTATTGTTATTACGGTTGATGTGACCGCTGCCGGCTACTAACTTTGTGGATTACAATAAATTGCTGTTGTCTCCCGACCTCTTGCGTCCGTGTTGATTCAAAAGACCATCCGGAGGAAGACGTATACCTTTGCTCCGTGACAGGGCCCATGAAAATAATGAATACCACACAGACCTGTTAAACACACACCCGAGTTTTTGCTCATGTGTGCTCTGTATGTATCACATTGTTAATATGGTAATGCTAGATATTTCAAAAGGATAAAACGGACACTGCAAAAAAAAGCTGCCCGTTCCTATTTAACAAAGGAAACGTTTGCCTACACAGTGCAGGCTGGTGCATAATGACCACGTGACGCATCCTCTTCTCCCTTTCCTAGGTTAGCAAGCTGCTTTACGAAAGATGGAACATTTCTCAAACTCTGTCTTCAGCAGACTCAAGTGACTACACAGGATTGGATGATCAAACTTATGAGATGTTGGCGTCTTCTATAAGGAAGGTGGTGAATGACAACCAGGATAATTGGGATGAATATGTGGATCCCATTTTATTCCAGTTTCGGACATTAGTTAATCCAGTAACCAAATATACACCATTCTTTCTTATGTTTAATAGAAATGTTCAAATTTCCAGCATGGTAGGTACAACATTTTGGTCATATGTCATATGCTACTATTCTTATTGTTATATGCTATTCTTTTTGAATAATTAGACATATAGTTATAGCTATGCCTTGTGCACCCTACTGATCAAATACTGATGGGTTATACCAAAAATAAGCCTTTAGGCTACGGCCCAACCTAGCGGGCTGAAGCGAAAAAAACAGTGTGGGAGAAAATGCAGCAGAGACACATCACAATTTTTACTGCAGCACTTTTCACAGAAAGTCCGCAGACTTTCTGTTTCAATTATACCTATAGGGAAATCACCTGTAGTTCCGTAGGTATAATTGACCTGCTGCAATTTCCAAAAAACGCAATGGTTTTGAAAATCGTAGCATTTCCACAGCATGTATTTTTCTGCAATGTGTGGATGGGATTCACTAGGGACTGTAAAAACCTCAAACAAACCTTATTTATTTGTCCCCGGTGTCTCGCACATTGCTTCTATTTTGCTGCTCCCAATACTTTTTCCAGTGGAAATCCCCACCGCAAGTAACTGCTGAGGCTAATCAGCGGCCTTTGGAAAGGGCACCTAACATCACAGGCAATGTCTTCCTTTCCTGAGGCTGCTGATCTTGATTTTATGAACAGAGTTTGTGCTTATCACTTGGCCAATAAATATCATTTATAAATGTTCACAAGTGATCAAGGAAATCATGTATTTGCCTCAATTCTAAAAATATGGCGGAAGCCTAAATTTTATAGTTCATTTCAAAGTAATGCAGTTTTCCTCCTACAAAACCTAAATGAACCATTGCTTGCATTTGATATTGATGACTAGAGTGAAGCTGTGGAGCAATCCAGTGCTGCTGAAGTTGCTTGTCCCAGGAATGAAGATTTAGTCCAGCACACCTCTGAAGTGCAGCTACAGAGAACAGCAGTAAGACAAACGGTAGGATTCCTACATATGCTAGGGTTGTATTAAAGGGGTTTTCAGGATAAACTGATAATTCTCCCCTAAACTAAACTCCCTCCACCCTTTTTAAAACAAAATCTATTATGACGCTTAAACGGAGCTTGTCACCAGACCCAGCACATGTACTAACATATCGGTAGGTTAGGGTCACCTAAATGGTGTTTTCCTCTTGTGAATTGGTTCCTCTTTTGCCAAGATATTGCCACTTCTGTCAGTATGCAAATGGGCTCTTTGCAGCAATGATGGTGTTGCCATTTTTTCCTTGGAGCAATGACAATGCCCTCATTGCTCCAAAAGCTCATTTATATATTGTCAAAATGTGTGATCTCTCAGAATCTGAGGCTCCTATTCACAAGGGCATAACCCTGTGAGATAGGTTACCTGATTTAATCTGCAGGGATGGATTCTGGTGACAGACTCCCTTTTGATGGCTGTTATTGAAAGGGTTGTCTGTGATCAGCTGTAATTTGTGGCAGTCGCACTGCTATTACAGGAGTGGTTTGCATAGAAGTGTTACCATTGAAACTATGTAATGCACAGATGTTCCTGGCTCTCCAGAGGAAAAGGTTCTCTGTGTAGATACTCTCCACCTTGTTAGATAAAGGAAGGAACTGCACAATTCGTATTTGCATTAGTCTTTCTGAGCCAAAGCCAGAAGTGGAACCTACACAGATGAAAAAGTATAATAGAAAGCTTTGCACCTCTGCAGTGTTTTTGGATCTGCTCCTGGCTTAAAAATACTGATGCAAAATACTGGACTTTGTAGACCCAGCCTTAGGCCTCATGCACAAGATCTTATGTACTGTCAGTATGCTAGCCTTGTTTTCTTGGCTAGCGCTTTGACCTATTCAGTTATTCTTTAGCACCATACACACACCCATGTATTGTCATGGGGATAGGAGCCTGGTGCAAAACCTTGGAAGGGTATGGGCTCAATGAGTGCAGTTGAATGGGAGCCATGGAGTCGCTGGTTAAAGATGGATGTCATCCATGTGCCGTCCATACCATTCAACCACGGAGCCAACTCGTGCACACAACTGTTAGCATGAGGCCTTATATTGTATTTGAAAATGGGTCTCTTGTCTATTGAGTCCCTTGAGGTGGCTCCAGAGCTTTACTTTAAGTCTCTAGTTTGCAAGTAAAGATGACCTTGCACAAGGTACTATACATATTCCTACTCTATGGATATTTGGTGCATTTGTGTAGATGCAACAACTGTAATGTCATGTGTTTTTGTATTGTTTCTTCTGTAGGTTTTGTCAAACCTATCAACTGCTGACATACAACACAGGAAAACTGCTCAGAAGTCCAGAAGAAACTCGGTGCCTATAACTTTCCAAGCACAAGATGATGTGTTTGACAGTGTTGCAGACCAGGCTTTGAAAAAGTTTAAGCACAACCATATAGTTTCCTTCAAATTTGAGACTGTTGTGTCCCCAGAGGAGAATGTTGAAAAGGAAAGTTAAAGCTGCAGTGTTTCTTTGACTCCATTAAAGAGCACATTCAAGCTTTCAGCATATAAAATCCCATACACAAAAGGTATATTAACCTCAATCTTCATTGTCTACCCAGAATCCAGTCCCACACTTTACTGTATTAGTGTTGGAAATGTTTTCATTATGTGTATCCAAGATGTCCTGTTTGGATAATGTGCACATCGTGTCTCTCTGCTTACGTTTTAGCAAGCAGCAACGTTCAATGTCTAAAAATTACAAATATAATACCAGGATTTATTCACAATAAAATATTACGGCACTGTACAGTATGTAGTTGTATTGGGCTTCTAATGGGTCTTACTGCGCTTCTACATTTGTTCAATTTCATACAGAGATGCATAGTTTATTTCTGACATTAAAAATAATGGTAATAAAGGTATATCTGTAATATGCATGGTATGGAGGAACCAAATGACAGCACACAGAGTGCCTAAAGCTCCGTAGTAAGTTTCTATGCCTCTTTAGACACTGTGTATAAGAAGCTTTAGTCCAATTTCACACAAACATAATAAAAGTGCATTTATTTTTTTTGTGCCTGCATTACCACCACAAATCCTGGCTTGACCATTGGTCTCATCATCCGAACTAATAGTATCATAGGTGTTTAAGTTGGTATTTCAGGTGATCAGACCATATTTTTATCTGCCAGATTTGTGGTGCAGACAGAAGGGCATCCATTCACATAGTATTCAATTTTGAAGAAAAAAACAGGCCACAAAGATCCCTTCTTTTGTCCCCTTTTTTTTTTTTTCTTTTTTTAAATGTATATCTATAACACAGAAGTGTAAACTACCTTGTTTTGTGTCTGGGGGAAAAATGGCTAACTAACCTTTGGGTTGACTTCCATTGGCATGCCTGTTTAGTGGATCACTTAGGTTGGCCAGAACGTGATCTGAACATTCCCCTAATTGGACACCGCTTCTTTTTAAATCTGTATGTTTCCTGTTTTATGAAGGATTCTGTTTGGTACTGACAATGTTTTCTGATAAAATGTAATAAAATATACTGTGTGTGTGTCAAATTCATAGAATTACATATAGTCTGTATATTTGTTTGCTTTATCCATGTACATATACACTAGGTACATCTTGCTGGTGTAAAAATAGTATTAATTAGTCTATATTTGATAGACTTTTATTATTAAGTCAACATTTAATAAAATAAGTGTTTTTGCAAGTCAACTTTTTTTTGTTCAAAAGTTACTATTAAGCACATAGAAGGATAAAATATTGTATGTGCTAAAGCTCTTTAAACTCTACACTAGTCTTCATTTGCTCAGTACTAAGCAGCAGCTCTCCAACAGAATTCTGGGTGACCCAAAGTTTAGTAGGATAGATATGGTTATAAAGTGTGGTAGACTTGGTATAGAGTGGTAGCCATCCATGTCACTCCATTCAGTGTTTATGGTTTCCACAGGAACAGCTAAACACTGTTCTCCATCAGCCTCATGGACACTGAATGAAACATGAATGTTCACTGATCTATTTAGACTTCTGAATGAGGATCTTGGCACCTGGTGATAAATGCCCTTTTTGGGGAAACTTGTTTTAATATAATTATTTTATGTAAAACACCTTGTACATCACTGCTATATATAGTACAAGGGTATATACATGACATGAAGTGATAGCATATACAGTGTTGGCCAAAAGTATTGGCACCCCTGCAATTCTGTCAGATAATACTCAGTCTTCCAGAAAATGATTGCAAGCACAAACTCTTTGGTATTAATATCTTCATTTATTTTGCTTGCAATGAAAAAAACACAAAAGAGAATGAAAAAAAAGTCAAATCATTGATCATTTTACACAAAACTCCAAAAATGAGCCGGACAAAAGTAGCACAATACACAAGCCTAATACTTGGTAGCACAAACTTTAGACAAAATAACTGCGAACAACCGCTTCCGGTAACCATCAATGAGTGTCTTACAATGCTCTGCTGGAATTTTAGACCATTCTTTGGCAAACTGCTCCAGGTCCCTGAGATGTGAAGGGGGCCTTCTACAAACTGCCATTTTGAGATCTCTCCACAGGTGTTCTATGGGATTCAGGTCTGGACTCATTGCTGGCCACTTTACAAGTCTCCAGTGCTTTCTCTCAAACCATTTTCTAGTGCTTTTTGAAGTGTGTTTTGGGTCATTGTCCTGCTGGAAGACCCATGACCTCTGAGGGAGACCCAGCTTTCTCACACTGGGCCCTACATTATGCTGCAAAATTTGTTGGTAGTCTTCAGACGTCATAATGCCATGCACACGGTCAAGCAGTCCAGTGCAAGAGGCAGCAAAGCAACCCCAAAACATCAGGGAAACCTCCGCCATGTTTGACTGTAGGGACCGTGTTCTTTTCTTTGAAGGCCTCTTTTTTTTCCTGTAAACTCTATGTTGATGCCTTTTCCCAAAAAGCTCTACTTTTGTCTCATCTGACCAGAGAACATTCTTCCAAAACGTTTTTGGCTTTCTCAGGTAAGTTTTGGCAAACTCCAGCCTGGCTTTTTTTTATGTCTCTGGGTAAGAAGTGGGGTCTTCCTGGGTATCCTACCATACAGTCCCTTTTCATTCAGACGCCGACGGATAGTACGGGTTGACACTGTTGTACCCTCGGATTGCAGGGCAGCTTGAACTTGTTTGGATGTTAGTCGAGGTTCTTTATCCACCATCCGCACAATCTTGCGTTGAAATCTCTCGTCAATTTTTCTTTTCTGTCCACATCTAGGGAGGTTAGCCACAGTGCCATGGGCTTTAAACTTCTTGATGACACTTCGCACAGTAGACACAGTAACATTCAGGTCTTGGAGATGGACTTGTAGCCTTGAGATTGCTCGTGCTTCCTCACAATTTTGCTTCTCAAGTCCTCAGACAGTTCTTTGGTCTTCTTTCTTTTCTCCATGCTCAATGTGGTGCACACAAGGAAACAGGACAGAGGTTGAGTCAACTTTAATCCATTTCAACTGACTGCAAGTGTGATTTAGTTATTGCCACCACCTGTTAGGTGCCTCAGGTAAGTAACAGGTGCTGTTAATTACACAAATTAGAGAAGCATCACATGATTCTTCAAACAGTGCCAATACTTTTGTCCACCCCCTTTTTTTTTTTTTTTTTTTTATAAATTCTTTATTTATAATAAACCAGACAGATCAGATAAACAGTAAGGCCGAGGAACCCCGGCCTGTAACAGTGAAAAATACAAATGCGCACGTCCAGACGGGCGGAACAGGCACAAAGCACATAAAAGAGAGCCCGCAAGGGCGGACAAAGACAGGGAGAAGTACAAGAACAAGGGGGGGGGAGGGAAGAAAGAAAAAGAGGGAACAGGGCACAGCTCCGAGCACCAGCAGGGCAACCAGCCATTGCGTAAGGCAAAACAACCAACCAAGTCTCTGCAGCTAAGGGTACCTTGGGAGGGAGTCCATGGGGCCAAACCTCCACACAGGCCTCCCGTATAGTGGTCAAGCAACACTCGGGAACCTCGGAAAAGAGATGAGGAAGAGCGAGAATGATAAAGAGGAACCCACCCGAAGCATCCCCCCCCCCCCCCCCCCCGAATGTAGAGTCAGGGCGACAGCTATGATACAAATCAGGTGAACTAAAGGACAATAAGACAGGGGCCGGACTTTCCTAAAAATGCAGATTTGGAAAAAAGGCGACACACCTTCCCCATAGTAAGCGAGACAGAGAGGGCGCTACTCCGGAATGTTGCGACCGTAGGCGTGGACGAGAGCAAAGGCTACGAAGTCTAGGGACGGCAAAAAGAGCTGGAGGGAGGGGGAATAAAAGAAAGTGGGGAGAAGGTCAGGAGAGAAAAAGAATCAGGACGAACACCGGGTAACCAGACAAATACACACAAAAGAGAAGAAAACAAACAAAATCAAGGAGCTCAAACCAAGCAACCCTTGGGACAGGAGACCAACAAAAACCGAGTTTGGCTAATCCGCACTCTGGAAACACCAAACCATGGGGGAACCCCACTAAAGCAGGTCTCAGAGGCAGACCGCAATCTACACTCAGAGAGCTGCTGAACCTAGCCAACTGGGGGAGAGGCAGTCAAGAAAAACCAGAGCTACCCAGTCCCAAAGCAGCAAAAACCCAGACAATGGCAAAACGAATCAGAGCATGAGGGGGTCAAGGCCCAAAACAAACAAATAGATCATAGGTACGTTCAAAACCAAAGACTCTTACGCCAGAGATAGGCCGGGGAACACCACAGTCGACCACTTGTCTACAAACCCTACGGAGGCGCCACAGAGTAAAAGGGCGCGACAGCGGGAGGCAGAGGGGGGTGAACCATGAGGGCGCAGACCCGCCTTGGAGAAGGGGGGGCAAGACTCTCCTCCGGCGAGCGGCATGGTACATAGCCACGCCGGTCGCCCGCCACAAAGCTTAGCTAGAACAAAGAGAAGGGTAGAAAACAAAACATCAAAAGAGAACGATAAGGCATCACATAATCATCAGAAAACAAGAGTCCCAACAGTGTTTAGTCAGCTGGTAAGGATACGGATCCTCTGAAGGGAGGCAAAGCAGGGTCCAGTATGCAACGTCTCTGACGCGGCAGAGGAGGAGAGGAAGACCGATCGACAGGTGGGGCAGTAGGGAGCGGGTATTCCAGCCAGTCCGGTAGAGACAAGTCCGGGACATCCATGAATAGAGATAAAGCAGCCGCCTGATCAGGGGAGTGAAGAGTGAAAACCGCTCCATTGCGACGGATTTGTAGGTGGAAGGGATGGCCCCACCTGTACGTAGCCCCCGAGTCCAGGATCAAACGAAGAGTGGGCTTTAGGAGGCGCCGCATGGCCAAGGTGCGACGGGAGACATCTGGGAGGAGGGAAATCGAGCCATCCATGAAGGGAACCGGACCATGACGCCAGGCAGCCTGTAAAATCTCCTCCTTCTCCTTGTAAAAGTGGACCCGGCAAAGGACATCTCTTGGGTCGGTGGAGGAAACCCTCCTGGGTCCCAGCACTCGGTGAATCCTATCGATATTCATCTCCGTGTCCAATGGCCTGGAGAGAACGGTGTTGAAGACAGATAAGGCAACAGAGCGAAGTTCCCCAGTTGGAACAACATCAGGGATGCCGCGGATCTTAATATTATTCCGATGGCCTCGATTTTCCTGATCATCAACTTGCACCAGCAAATGGCGGTTAAACGTCCACCCCCTTTTTTATGTTTGCTGTGGAATTATATCCAATTTGGCTTTTTGACAATTCTTTTTGTGGTTTTCCATTGAAGACAAATTAAATAAAGATAATAATACCAAAGAATTTGTGATTGCAATCATTTTCTTGAAGAAAACGAGTATTATCTGACAGAATTGCAGGGGTGCCAATACTTTTGGCCAACACTGTAACTAGGATTCTCTGAGGCACCGCGGCTTTTCCTTTAGTGCTTTTCACAGGAAGTCTGCAGAGTTTTCCTCTGAAGACTTTGTTTCAATTATACCTGTAGGGAAACAGCTGGCGTTTCCGTATGTATAATTTGACATGCTGCAAATTCCAAAAGAGCAACAGTTTAGGAAATTGCAGCATTTCACTTTCTCACTCACTTCCCTAGCTAGCCTGCCTACTACAGGCCCTTCATAACTAACTCAAACTTCCCCCCCATCATACTTACCTGTCCTCCGGTCAGGACCTTCTGGAGTGCTGGCATGCACAGTAGCCCAGAAGAAGTGATGTTCCGTGCTCACAAGATCCGGACTAGAAGACAGCGTTACCCCCTTAGAGAAATAGAACTTTACTGAAAAATTTGAAAATGTGCCTGGGTGGGTCACATGACCACCCCGGCAATATAGGTAATTATAGATTTTTGGTATACTAAGTAATTTAGAAGGTAGGTGGGAGAAGGGAGGTGTATTTAGCTTAGATTATAAAGATCAATTTATCCCGGACAACCCCTTTAAGGTACATGTGGGGGTTATTCATTTATATATGGGGCAGTGTTGAGGCTATTATGTTACGCGCCAAGGCACTGTGGGGGTAATTATACTACAAATGGGAGCAATGTGGTCGCCATATTATTACACAGGGGGTACTGAAGGGCCATAACATAACTGTGATAAGTAATTTATAAGTGATCGCTCCCCTTGTGGTACTCTATTGGGATTTTTTTCACTAGGGGGTACTTTGCATAAAAAGGGGAGAAACATTGCTCTATAGCTCCAGCATTCTCGAGATTCAACTCCAAAGTTTTTGATGCCATTTATATAAAGACAATATAATATCCATATTTAAGATGGTTTACACTTCAGACATAATCTATTCCAGTTTTCTGGCATAAATGCTAAAAAAATATATAAAGAGACATACATATGGTACAGTCTAACTGTATATAAAGAGACATGTATGGCATAATCTAGCTGTATATAGGGGTATATATATAAGGTACTATCTAACTGTATATAGAGAAATTTATTACGGTACAATCTTGCTGTATAAAAAGAGAAATGCATACTGTATAAAATAGATGCAAATAAGATACATAAATACAGTACAATGTAGCTGTATATAAGGAGACATACATATAGTATAATATAACTGTATATAAAGAAACATACATACAGTACAATGTAACTGTATATAAGGAGACATACATATGGTATAATATAACTATATAAAGAAACATACAGTACAATGTAGCTGTATATAAGGAGACATACATATGGTATAATTATATAAAGAAACATACATACAGTACAATGTAGCTGTATATAAGGAGACATACATATGGTATAATATAACTGTATATAAAGAAACATACATACAGTACAATGTAACTGTATATAAGGAGACATACATATGGTATAATATAACTATATAAAGAAACATACATACAGTACAATGGAGCTGTATATAAGGAGACATACATATGGTATAATTATATAAAGAAACATACATACAGTACAATGTAGCTGTATATAAGGAGACATACATATGGTATAATATAACTGTATATAAAGAAACATACATACAGTACAATGTAGCTGTATATAAGGAGACATACATATGGTATAATATAACTATATAAAGAAACATACAGTACAATGTAACTGTATATAAGGAGACATACATATGGTATAATATAACTATATAAAGAAACATACATACAGTACAATGTAACTGTATATAAGGAGACATACATATGGTATAATATAACTATATAAAGAAACATACAGTACAATGTAGCTGTATATAAGGAGACATACATATGGTATAATTATATAAAGAAACATACATACAGTACAATGTAGCTGTATATAAGGAGACATACATATGGTATAATATAACTGTATATAAAGAAACATACATACAGTACAATGTAACTGTATATAAGGAGACATACATATGGTATAATATAACTATATAAAGAAACATACATACAGTACAATGGAGCTGTATATAAGGAGACATACATATGGTATAATTATATAAAGAAACATACATACAGTACAATGTAGCTGTATATAAGGAGACATACATATGGTATAATATAACTGTATATAAAGAAACATACATACAGTACAATGTAGCTGTATATAAGGAGACATACATATGGTATAATATAACTATATAAAGAAACATACATACAGTA
The DNA here is from genome assembly GCF_031893055.1 of Leptodactylus fuscus. Classification (NCBI taxonomy): domain Eukaryota; kingdom Metazoa; phylum Chordata; class Amphibia; order Anura; family Leptodactylidae; genus Leptodactylus; species Leptodactylus fuscus. The sequence goes on along the minus strand of NC_134265.1, from coordinate 94,394,767 downwards.
CAATGTAACTGTATATAAGGAGACATACATATGGTATAATATAACTATATAAAGAAACATACATACAGTACAATGTAGCTGTATATAAGGAGACATACATATGGTATAATATAACTATATAAAGAAACATACATACAGTACAATGTAGCTGTATATAAGGAGATATACGTATGGTATAATATAACTATATAAAGAAACATACATACAGTACAATGTAGCTGTATATAAGGAGATATACGTATGGTATAATATAACTATATAAAGAAACATACATACAGTACAATGTAGCTGTATATAAGGAGATATATGTATGGTATAATATAACTGTATATAAAGAAACATACATACAGTACAATATAACTGTATATAAAGAAACATACATACAGTACAATGTAGCTGTATATAATGAGACATATGTATGGTATAATATAACTGTATATAAAGAAACATACATACAGTACAATGTAACTGTATATAAGGAGACATACGTATGGTATAATATAATATAACTGTATATAAAGAAACATACCGTACATACAGTACAATGTAACTGTATATAAGGAGACATACTAAATAATCTTACTGTTTATAGAAATGAATACTATATGTTGTACATAGGAGACAGGTACTGTATAATTTTAATGTATAGAGAAGACAAATGCACAATATAATGGAGCTGAATATAAAGAGATATACCTACTGTATAGCTCGTACATTCATTAGATTCAACTCCAAACTTTCGATGCGATTTGGATGAAGAGAATGTAATACACAGGGAATAATAAAAAAAAAAAAATAAAAAAAAAAAATATCTGCGCTAGCCGGGACTCGAACCCGGGTCGCAAGAATGGGAATCTTGCATGATACCCCTACACTACTAGCGCTCGTGCTAAAGGAGTGCACTTGCCCTTTAATCGGCGCTGATAGCTGAGGCTGGTCCGGCTGCTGTGGAAAGCATCTATAGTGTCCTGTGTGTGGGCGTGGCGGGATGACGTCACTGTGTAGCGTTGCTGCAGCCTGAACAGGTTGTTCTGACTGAGCGGCGGCTGCAGAAGGTGAGTAGCGCTATCCTGTCTGCGCCATCACGTGACCCTGCCCCAGCCTGCGGCGTTAGCGCATCTCAGGCGCCTCGTCCCATAGTATAGCATTTGTACTGCCGTTAGTTATTGGCAGATGAAGAGTTAAGCTGCCTGCTCTTGTTTTTCTGAGAGACATCCCAGGGTCAGACGAGGAGTCCCGCTGTATATAGCGGCACCTTCTATAGGGCTCGGGCTCCATACTGCCGGCTCCTTCAGAAATACTGACTGATAAAAAATGCATAAGAAACCCGAGCCTGGAGGAATGGCCGCCTGCACTTGTCTCCCGAGCCTGACTACATGATATTATCATAGCCTAGTAATGTCACAGATGCTCTACCTGGTTTCCCCACCTAGTTCTAGTAGTACTATGACATGATGTTTGATCCAACCTCTGTAGTGGACCTGTGGTGGGCAGACACATGGCAGAGCCTCATGTACTATACAGGGGGGGAGGGGATTATTAGTAATGAGGACATGTTAACCCTTTTACCCCAGAGAAATAAACATATTTATTATCCCCTTATGCATAAAAATATAGCAGAGATTCCATTTATACGCCGTACTTGCCACTGTCCGAAAAGGAAACGTCTTCTGGCGTCAGCGATGGCTGAAATCTACACCAGCTGGTGTAGATTTCATTGTAAGTGCATGAACTTAATTCTACATGTCCTCCGGCTGCCTGAGGAAGATGAAGACTATGCTGCATACTTCCCAACAAAAGTAGAAAGAGGGACAAAATGTGCGGCATGCTGCGCGCGCTGCAGCAAGTTTAGCTCCACGCACTTTTATGTTGACTCCGCCCATTCTCATTCATTTTTCACGTGCTCCCACACAGTATAATCCTCCTACAGTCACCCGTAAATGATATGTCCCCCCTCTATCTCTCCCCCAGTTTCATATACACCCTTCATCTGCCCCCAGTTACATGTCCCCCCTCCATCTCTGCCCCCAGATTCATGTCCCCACCATGTCTGCCCCCAGATTCATGTCCCCCATCTCTGCCCACAGTTTCATGTCCCTCCATCTCTGCCCCCAGATTTATGTCCCCCCATCTCTGCCCCCAGATTCATGTCCCCCCTCCATCTCTGCCCCCAGATTCATGTCCCCACCATGTCTGCCCCCAGATTCATGTCCCCCATCTCTGCCCACAGTTTCATGTCCCTCCATCTCTGCCCCCAGATTTATGTCCCCCCATCTCTGCCCCCAGATTCATGTCCCCCCTCCATCTCTGCCCCCAGATTCATGTCCCCACCATGTCTGCCCCCAGATTTATGTCCCCCCATCTCTGCCCCCAGATTCATGTCCCCCATCTCTGCCCACAGTTTCATGTCCCTCCATCTCTGCCCCCAGTGTCATGCCATCCCCCCCTTCATCTGCCCCCAGTTTCATGTTCCACTTCAATGTGTACACACATTAAACTCACCTTTTCCTCGCTCCCCCGCCGCTCTCTCCGCAGTCTCGCTAATACTGTTGTAGGCGCGATGTGACGTCATCACATCGCGTCTACACAGCCACTAGCCGGAATGCAGCAGCAAAGCAAGGAGCTGAGCTCTGACAGCTCCTTGCTTTAGCCGCGTATATATTCAACTCAGATCTGCGTCCTCTGGACGCAGATCTGAGTTGAAATCGGGACATACCTCCCTCCAACTGGGACTGCGGGACACGTCACCGAAATCGTGAATGTCCCGCAGAAATCGGGACGGTTGGGAGGTATGTATGTTGTTTTAGGCTAAGGCCCCACATAGCGAACTCAGCAGAAATGCATAGCATTTTTCCACAAAGTTTTTCATTGCCTTTTTGCTGAGTGTTTCTCTGCGGATTTTCTGCCCTTATTATACCTGTAATGAAAACAGCGGCATTTCTGTTGGTATATTTGACATGTTACAATTTTCAAATAACATCAATGTTTTTGATAACACAGCTTTTCCGTAGTGGATTTTTTTCTGCAATGTGTGGATGAGATTAGCCAGAATCTCATTCACTTTGCAGGTACTGTAAAACGCATCACTTTTTGCGGCGGCGTTTCCTGCAGTATCAAAAAGGCTACGCTCTCACAATGTGAGACTTCTGCCTTAGTGTAAGGCCCTACGTGGCGTCAAAGCCGCAGCAGCAATGCATCGTGGTTCTTCCCACAGCATTGTTCACAGAAAGTTTACAGAAATTTCCTTTGCGTACTTTCTGCTTTAATTATATTTACATATTGCAGACAAAAATCTGCAGCAAACTGTCAATTTCACCTTCAGAAACGCTGGCATTTTCCGTAAAGGTGTAATAGGGGCAGGAAAACTCTGTGGACTTTCTGTGAAAAATGCTGCAGAAAAAAATGTGATGCGTTTCCACTGCCTGTTTTTCTACAGCGTTTTATTGGTGTCTTGCTGTGTGGGGCCTTAGCCTAACTAACCGCTGTGCTAAAGAGCAGCAGGATCAACCGTGGCATGAATGCATTGCGGTTCTTCTCACAGCGCTTTGAACAGAAAGTTCACAGAATTTTCCTCCACAGACTTTCTGTTACAATTTTATCTATGGGAAAGCGTTTCTGTACTGTAGATATAATTGACATGCTGCGATTTTCAAAACCGCTACAGTCCGCGCTGCAATTTTTTTCCACAAAGTGGCCATGGGATTCGCATGAATCCCATCCACTTTGCAAGTATTGTACAACACTGTGATTTTTCCTGCGGCGTTTCCGGCCCGTGGGGCCCCGAACTAAATGGGTTTTGTCACTGAATACACTTATCCTTTATCTTACGGACTTTGATAATTGGACATTAACTTGGAGTAGAAACAAATACTACATTTTCTAGGCAACCAGATTATTTTAGCATTTAGCATAAGGTACAGTGCTTGGGGCCACGTCAGCTGGACATTGATGGCATATTCTAGCAATAGGCTACCATTGCCTGTCATGAGGCAAGCTGTTTACTATAATGAAATATGTCTCGTTCATTTGCAGGGGTATCTCAGAAGATGTGCCTTACATGGTAAAAGAAGCAGCAACAATGAATCCTTGTCATGTTATGATTTGCACCATCGTATTCACAGCCTGTGACCTTACTGTGTCCACCCTATTGTACATCTTCAGTTGTAAAAAGGCAAGTATTATTCAGGACATAGTACAGTTTAATATATTTAATTCCATGCTGGATGTGTGGGCGACCTCTTTGCTAAGAGCATCTATATGTCTTGGAGCTGTATTAGGAGTAGCATGGAATCAGATGAATGGTCCTCGTAGACTGCAGGCATCCCTAACTCCTATGACCTTATTGTGCTATCTCATTGCATCTTATGCTATGATCAAGCTCTTGCTGTACTCAGAGGAAGAAAAACCTGTACAAGATCCTTGGTTCTGGTGCCTTCTGGTGTGGACGTGGGTATCCTCAGCTTTCACGCTCTTAGCATGGAAACAAATGAGTGAGATGGTCCCTTACAGACAGGAGGGAAGACCTTATTCTGAAGTCTTTAATGATCAGGAGGGCAGGCAAAAACCGGACAAAGAAAATGAGATATCAGGAGCAACTGTAGGAAGATTATTATCTTATTCTAAAGAGGATTCTGGATATTTGTTGGTTGCATTTCTCTTCCTGCTGTTATGCACTGTAGGTAAGTGATGATTAAGTCTTACAATACCATGTCATTTATAAAATGAGAAATTGGTATTGTAACAGATACATATTCATTATATACCTGCTCTCATTCTGTGCAGGTTAGCTCTCTGCCTGAAGAAAGAAAGTTTTCTCTGTAGATGTACCCTATAGTCAATGTCCAACCCTTTAACAGGCGTTGCAACATGACTATGGATATCAGTTACTTTCTCCAAATGAAAGATAGAATACAATTATGTTCTTGGAGAGAACTAATTACATATCTTTTTTCCGAGGGAACAGTGACTGACCTATAAGCCCCCATTGCTCACATTCTGCAATAGAAAATAACGTAAGGATGAAAGTTGTACTTGCAAAATGAAAATAGCCGTCACTTGCCTGTCGCTGTGCTCAAGTCAGTATGAAGCACCAAGAAGGCTCATAGGCCAGACTGGTTTAAAGGGATTATCCGGTTTCTAACCTTAGGATAGGCCATCAGTATTAGATCTGCGTGGGTCTGACACTCAGGACTGCCACAGATCAAAGGTAACGATACAGCGCAGTTTGCGGTATTGTTTACATACCGGAGAGTATGGGTATGGCAGTGCTGCCGTGTATGTCTCAATGGAGCATTGATTGTGCAGTATCCACACTCGCTGCTATAGTACATATGGCAAGTGAGCAGTGAGGCTCGCGGTATGTAAACTGTCTTGGTATCGGACCCTGCAGATCTAATATTGATGGCCTATCCTAAGGATCATCAATGTTAAAAACCGGATAACCACTTTAAAGATACAGTATCTGTTTTATATACATCTTAGTATTTACATTCACATATTTTCTGTAATAATAGGGGCTGAAGGTCAACTTGTAATTGTACAACATAAGATCGCAATACCGTGCTACTACTTTATACCCAGTGGGGTACATTTATTAATACTGTGTAAAAGAAAGAGAGTAAAAGCTTAGATTAGACAGTCTTGAATGGGTTATGCCACGGAAAATATTTATTTGCATCAAAGACAATAAAGTGAAGCCTCTTGTTTGAGAAGGGGCAAGTTGTCAGTTGACAAATGCAGTTTTCCTTTATCACAGGAGAAATATTTAGTCCGTATTACACAGGACTGGTCATAGATGGTATTGTCGTCCAAAGAAGTTTGAAGCAGTTTTCCAACGCGGTTGTAATCCTAGCAGCCCTGGCTGTGGGGAGGTAATATTCTAACTCCTTTCTCTGGTGTGATAATCTGATAAAACCTGTAGCGTAGTATACTATCAGTAATATTGGGTTGTCAAACAAAAAGTTGGTTTACTTGAACCTAGAAATTGAATTAGAATGTTTTAGTATGTTTGTGATATTTATAAATGTGCTTGTGCTGGAGACATCTGTGAATCCAAAAGGTAAGTTCACACAGGGTTTTTCGGTCAGGATTTTGAGGCTGTTTCCGCCTCAAAATCCTGACCAAAAAGACGGCTCCCATTGAAATCAAACAATTGGGGTACTCAGATGAAAAGGCTTGCAGCTCGACAACCCTCTTTGCCGATGTAATGGCGAGGAGAAAAAAGGTTTTATACGTTAGATGTTTGAGACCTACTTCTTCCAAAGGCTTGAATGGAGGCCCACAGAGAGATGATAGGACTGTGCCCAAGTCCCATTGTTGTGCGGGGGCGGCCACTGCTGGCCTAATCTTTGTAGCACCTCTTAGAAATGCATTTATTACTAAATGCTGAGATAACTGCCTCCCCAGATAGGCGGAAAGGGTGGCCATATGTACCTTTAGAGTGGCGGGAGATAGCCCTTTATCTGCAGGAAGTCCAAGATCACAGGCATCGGGGGATCAATGGAACTCAAGTCGTAGTCCTGAACAGGCGAGCGTCCTCAAAATGGCCTTAGACAGTCCGTTATTCCCTAATATGGACTGTCAACTTCCAAGCTGTCAGGTTGAATTTCCTCAGAACCTGACATTTCAGCTCTCCTTGTCTGATCAGGTTCTGGGAGGGGGGAAGCCTCCAATAATTGCCTCTGCTAATTTCTATGAGTTGCGCAAACAGGATCTCTTTGGCCAGAATGGGATTATTAGAATTGCAGAGACCTGGTCCTGTCTAAGTTTAATCAATACTTTTGGTATCATGGAAACTGGAGGGAATATGTAGAACAGCCTGAACCTCCATGGGATGGACAGGGCATCCACTGCCAAGAAATTGTCCTGCCTGTAAAGGGAGCAGAAATGTCTCTACCTTGACTTTGAGTCGGGTCGCCAACAGATCCACTTCTGGAAGACCCCACCTCCCGACGATCTGCTGGAATACATCTGGATTGAGATGTATGTTCAGGGAGCCTCTGATGTGAACAGCAGATAGGTGGAACATGTTCTTCTCTGCCCACGTGCAGATCATCCTGGAGACTTTGAGCAGAGCTGGAGATCTGGTTCCTCCTTGCTTGTTCAGGTATGACACCCTGGTCATGTTGTCTGACCGTACCAGATCTCTTTGTCCAGGGCCCGCGAAGATCTGTTCCAATTCGTCTACACCTCCATCTGAAGGGGACGTAAATGACATAAAGCCCAGGGGACTGCCAGGGGCGGGGATGACATCAAGCCGAGGACTTTCATCTCCGTCCTGATGGAGACACGGCAGGTTCTGTATAGGAAGCGGGCGGCTTGTATAATTCTCTGTTTTCTTGGAATGGTTAGAGAGATCTGCAGCTTTTCGGAGTCTAGGAGGAAACCCAAAAACTTCCTCTGGGGTGATGGCACAACCTCCAATTTCTCCCAGTGTATCAGCCACCCTAACCTCTGGAGGAAGGAAATGGCTGTCTGAAGATGTTGGAGAAGAACCAGGCTGGACTGAGCTTTGATGAGCCAGTCGTCGAGGTAAAGGACGATGAATAGACCTTGCAGTCTTAAGGCAGCAGCAACTGGGGCACGACTTTTGTGAACACAAAAGGGGCGGACGATATGTCGAAGGGAAGGGAAGCAAATTGATAGTGCTCCCGGTGACCATAGATTTCCACAGCAATTCTTAGGTACCTTCTGTGTGGGGAAAAAAATGGGAATGTGCAGGTAGGCATCTTTTAAATCCAGAGTAACCATAACGTCTCCTTGTTGAAGGAATGAGGTTACTGAGGTTACCGATTCCATTCTGAAATGTTTTCTTCTTATGAAGCAATTCAGAAATCTTAAAGGGATTCTACCATTAAAACCTTTTTTTTTTGTGGATAAGACGTTGGAATAGCCTTTAGAAAGGCTATTCGTCTCTTACCTTTAGATGTGATCTCCGCCGCGCCGTTCCTTAGAAATACAATTTTTTACCAGTATGCAAATTAGTTCTCTTGCAGCAATGGGGGCGGGCCCCAGTGCTTGAAATGCGATGGGGGCGTCCCCACTGCTGTTCGAGAACAGGCTCCAGCGACGCCTCTATCTTCGGCTGGATCCTCCCCTTCTTTCGTTGTCTTTCTTCAGCATCACCTCCGACGCCTGGGCAGTTGGCTCTGCCAGTGAGACACTAGTAGAGCCGACTGCGCGTGCGCGCAATTGTGGCCTCGAAATTATGGCCGGCATGCGCAGTCGGCTCTACTAGTGTCTCACTGCCAGGGAAATATATAGGAAGCTTTTATACTTCTGCCTACTGTTCCACTATCCATAACCTATTCCATCCTGACTTTGGCTCAAAAAACCGCAACAAAATCTGCAGCAAAATAAACAAGCTTTCCGGAATGTGGAGCTTTGGGCTAAGACCCCACGGGACAACACGCAGCTATAAAGCACTGCGGGAAAAAACGTGCCAGGAATGCATTGCGGTTCTTCCCACCACGCTTTAAACAGAAAATGCGCAAAGTTTTCCTCCACAGAGTCACACTCAGAACTATAGCCACCAGTGCATTTACATAAGTGAAACCCTGATCAATTATGGCTTTTTCCTTCTTGCTGTCCACACAGTTTTACAGTTACTTTTACGTTTTTGTTACAGTTACTTTTATGTTTGTAGATAAGAGGCTGCTAGTAAACAGAATAAGGCGATAAATGTACAAACCAACAAAGAGAATTCTATTCCTCCTCTCCTTTCTCCATAGCGTTGTGTGTGAGGCTGAATACAGATACAAATCTAATGTAAATAAGCAGTTAGAATGTAGATAATGAGCAGGAGAACAGCGCATTAAGTGATGAAGGAAGCAGATTATTATAAAGTTTCTTATTTTTACCTGTATTATTTATAAAAAGTTGTTTATAATTGGAGGTATACATTAAGGCGGCATTCGCATATCCGAATGTGTCATCCAATACTCCTCTAAGGGGGCGTCTGATGGTCTGTTCCACTCAGATGAAAATAGAGCACGACTTATCCTGTTCATGTCAACAGAACAGAACCGATCGGAAGCCCCACAGAGGTAAGTGCATCGCAGAATGTACTCAGATGACACTCTGATGTTATTCTGAGTGAATTCAGATGCAAACATGGCATCATTGCAGCAAAGGCTTGTGGGAAAGTCGGGCATGATGTTCAAGGGAGCTTCCCCCAGAGTGCAGCATTCAGAAGCACTGTTTCCCTCAGCGCATTTACACCAAGTAGGGCCTCGGTCTTAAAGTGACAAAGTAAGGTGCTCAGACATATTAGATCCTAGTTGGCCAAACCTGATGACATCAACATGGTTGGCTGATAATTTCCTCTTTATAGGGGTGTGCTCACACTTTCCCAATGGTGGATGTCAGGAGAAAAAATCATGTTGAATTTTAATATGCCAAATCCTTTCTTATCATGGGGTATAAGCCACAGCTAAAGGTATCTAACTGTAGTTTATTCCCCTTATGTCTGACAGCAGGCAGTGTAATACTATCTGCAGGCAGCATGTTATAGCAGGCGGATTCATATATAGTTTGTGACTAAAGATTTAGTATAAATTGTCATTTATCCATTTATTTCTCTGTTCTTTCAATGCTAAGAAGAGTAAATAAGCATTTGGTTATATGTAGGGTTATCAATGACATATTTACCCAGGCCAAATTACCATTTCTAGGAACAGCAGTTTAGAGTTAAGTATAAGTTCACACGGGGTTTTTTGGTCATATCCGCCTCAAAATCTTGACCAAAAAGACGGCTCCCATTGAAACCAATGGGAGTCGGTCAGTTCTTTTTTCTGGGAGCTGTTTGTTCTGGCTCCCGGAAAAAAGAAGCAACATGCTCATTCTTTCAGGCAGATTCTCCTCGTGATATCCGCCTGAAGACACTCCCTTCCGACTAGGCCCATTTATTTGGGCCTAATCCGGAGCGGAGAGTGCGCAACTGGATAGCGATGCACTGCATTGGCATCCAGTCACAGTTACCCGTATTTTGGTCTGGAACCTGAGGCGGCCTCCGCCTCAGGTTCCGGACCAAAAAACCCTGTGTGAACTTACCCTTAATAGGCCCATTTCTTGGTCCTTGTAAATAGCCCCATATAATTGTAAATCTTGAATATTATTTTGTTTTTACCAAGTAAAGCCTTTATAACAGAGCCATTACGTTTATGCAGGATCAGTTGTCAATAGCATACTGGCCCTAGAGGAACTTATTCATTTCCATGGGCAAGCTTTTTATTTGACTGATATGATGTCAAAAGTACTTTCTAAATTAGTATTATGATAATAATATATCCTTTCATTTTACTGGATAACTGTTATATGTATTTTTTCAGCTCATTTTCTGCAGGGGTACGAGGTGGCCTTTTTACTTTCACATTTGCAAGACTAAATATCCGAATCCGCAGTCTTCTCTTTCGCTCCTTGGTATCACAGGAGATTGCCTTCTTTGATGAGAATCACACAGGTTAGTATTTCTTGTTGACAAAAAGGGAATTATTAAAGGAAATGACATGCAGCAAGGTTGCCTCCTGCCTTTTACAGTACCTGCAAAGTAATTTTGGCTAATCTCATCCACACATTGCAGAAAAATATCTGCAGCGCAAAATCACAGCATGTCAATTATACCTACAGAAACACTGACATCTTCCATATAGGTATAATAGGGGCAGAAATTCCTAAGACAAAAACCCTGTGGACTTTCAGTGGAAAACGTTGTGGGAAAAAACGCGATTTTTTTCCCAAAGCGTTTTGTGCTGCAGTTTGCTACATGGGCCTTAGCCTAAGGTTTTATTCTGCAATGTGTAGATGGGATAAGCCAGAATCCCATCCGCTTTGCAGGTACTGTAAAACGTTGCATTTTTGCAATATGTGGTTTCAACCTAAGGCTAAGGCCCTATGATGCAGAAATTCAGCGTATTTTGTTGCAGATTTTGCTGTGGTTTTTGAACTAAAGTCACAAGTGGCTTGAAAAGGAATGGGAATTATAAAGGAAGGTCTTTGACGTTTCCCTTGTGTTAAATACACTCCTAACTTTGGATCAAAATAACGCGGCAAAACCTGCAACAAAAAACGCTGCATTTCCGCAACGTGTGGCCTCAGCCTAAATGTAGATTTTATTGTAATCTAATATTCAAACTAAACATGTTTATTGTTATGACGTGGTATAAGCTAAAGGATATCTTACATTCTGCCAACTTCACAGTAAAACCTCAACTAAAAACTCATTCTTGTTACTATAGAAATTTGATTAAAATTAATGTCTTAATTAATGCCTACTTTGTCAGGCCTTGCCGATTATCTGATGTGTTAGGGTTGTGACAACTTTCGCCCAGTGCAGATGTCAGGGCTAAAGAAAGATTGGGCTGCTGGATTTCAGCAAGGCCAAACCTTTTGTTTTTAGCATAGCTAAGATCTTGGCAAAGGTGTCTGGCAGTAGTATAAGGTGGCCGTGCATCTTCAATAGCAGTCAGTCAAACATTTGTTCTGCTGCCATCTATTCTTCTGAGCCTCCCATACACATGCATTCTCAGTTTGGCCGAGAATGCATCTGTTTTTAATAGGATTAATGGAGTAAATTAGCACTATACCTTTTCAGTGCTGGAGTCCTGGGTTCAAATCCTGCCAAGGACAACATCTGCAAGTAGTTTGTATGTTCTCCCCATGTTTGCATGGGTTTCCTCCAGGTACTGCAGTTTCCTCCCACACTCCAAAGACACATTGATAGGGAATATTGATTGTGAGCACTATATAGGTCAGTGACCAAAATGTGTGTAAAAGCGCTGTAGAATATGATACTGCTGTACAAAAAAGCATAATAAATAATAAATAGTATTTCTTAAAAGGGCTTATCTTCCATGAGAACACATACGATAAGTGGCCAGTTCCTCTGAAATTGACAGGTTTACTTTCCTTTCTTAAAGCATTCTGCTGCCTACTAATCTCAGAATACTAACTTAGTCAGAGAAAGTTAAGACTTTTTATCTCAGCAAGTCTCAATTCTCTATACATTAGATAACTGCTATGTTGACATGGAGTTACCTTGTAGACATAGCTGTCTTCCACCAGGTGGCAGCAAAACATTATTCTCTCATTACTTCCGTTCATAGTATTGGTGCATCATAAGGGCCCCTTCACACGGAGTTTACGCTCCGTGTATTCTGTTATACACTCTGTGTATTCTGTCCATTTTACACGCTAAAAATACACATGTAAAATGTAGTTAGCCATTGAGTTCAACAATGGCTTATTCGTATAACATGCGTCTTTTTCCGTGTGAAGAGGCCCTAACAGTCAACATCAGTCAGACCTTGCGTATTTCACTTTTCTATTCACCCAGGCATTGTATCAGTAAGGGTATGTTCACAAAGGTCACAAAGGGTATTTTTGCGGCAGAATCTGCCTCAAAATCCACCTCCAAAAATGCCTCCATTACTTTGGGAGTGAGGCAGGTTTTTGAAATACATAGGCAGAAAAAAAATGTGACGCAGATTTGCATAAACCAGACCAAGAAACAGCACGTCATGGTCCTTTTTTTCTTCTTCTCACTGAAAAGAAACTCAGCTAGGGATGAAAATCTGCTACTGACTCCCTTTGAAATGAAGGGAAGAGTTGGGAGGCATTTTTTGAGGTGAATTTTGAGGTAGATTTCCTGCTGAAAGTCTGCCTTCAAAAAACTGTGTGAAAATACTATTACTGTTCACAGCATCATACTTGATATTTACGTGACAATCATGTACAGGACAGCTGATATATCACCCCCCAGTTATAGGAGAAATCAGAAAGTGAAAAAAAAAAGAAAGTTAAAAGAAGTCCCCCCCACCTTAGTTCTATTATGACCTCATAGGAGGGCAAAATATGTAAAAAAAAAAAATCCATACTACCATTCCGTATCATATTTATGTCACAGATTCTAGCATTGCCTCCAGCTACACAAAAATAGTCACCTACATAAAAATTTTGTTTGTTTTTTCAGAGCACTTTGTGCTATTTAAAAAAAACAAACATTAAAAACAGACACATTTCTCCTCCATTTTTGTTTACACTTAATTTGATAAGATCTTGTCTTCCATCGACTCCTCACAGTTTCTACATTTTCTAACTCTTCTCTGCCGCTCTCTGATCATAACCTTCTATCTCTCACCATCAGTGCTCTCTCCCCTTCACAAGACGCCCCTACCCAACACACATATAGGAATTTGCGTGCTATTGACACCCAGCACCTCTCAGATACTCTACAGTCCTCTCTGTCCCCCATCTCCTCAATCTCCTGTCCAAATCTGGCCACCAGTCACTATAATGAAACCCTTAAAAATTCATTGGATGAGGTTGCTCCCCCCTCCACTCGTAAAGTCCCACGTAGGAGGCAGCAGCCCTGGCACACGCCACAGACACGATTTCTTCAGCGCTGCTCTAGGTGTGCCGAACGTCTCTGGAGAAAATCACGCTCACCTGCAGATTTCCTCCACTTCAAGTTCATGCTTAAAACATATAGTTCTGCCCTTCACCTAGCCAAACAAGACTATTTCACCGCCCTCATCTCTTCTCTCTCCAGCAACCCTAAAAGGCTTTTTGAAACCTTTCACTCCTTACTCACACCCAAGGTGCAGACGCCATTCACAGACCTTAGTGCTGATGACCTGGCCATGTATTTCCATGCTAAAATTGATAAGATCCGTCAGGAAATTACTGCCCAAGCCCCAGGTTGCATTGATCCCACCACCTACCATAGCAATGATCCCCTCACCAATTGCACCTCAGACTGTCTATTCTCATCTTTTGAACCTATTACAGAAGAGGAAGTCTCCCAGCTACTTTCTTCATCTCGCCCTACAACCTGCAGTAGTGACCCCTTCCCCTCACATCTTCTCCAATCTATGTCGCCTGCTGCCACCACTCACCTTACTAAAATATTTAACCTCTCTCTCTCTTCTGGAATCTTCCCATCCTCCTTCAAGCATGCTGTTATAACTCCGCTATTGAAAAAACCCTCCTTGGACCCGTCCTGTGCTGCTAACTATCGACCCGTCTTTAACCTCCCCTTCATCTCTAAACTCTTGGAACGCCTGGTCTATTCTCGTTTAATCCGCTATCTCTCTGCTAACTCTCTTCTTGACCCCTTACAATCTGGTTTCCGCGCTCTGCACTCTACTGAAACGGCTCTCACAAAAGTCTCCAATGATCTCCTGATGGCTAAATCCAATGGCGATTTCTCTCTTCTTATTCTTCTGGACCTCTCTGCAGCTTTTGACACTGTTGACCATCATCTCCTCCTCACTATGCTCCACTCAGTCGGCCTCAATGACACTGCGCTCTCCTGGTTCTCCTCTTATCTCTCAGACCGCACTTTCAGCATATCATTTGCGGGCTCTGTTTCCTCCCCTCTTTCCCTTGCTGTTGGGGTTCCTCAGGGCTCGGTCCTCGGCCCCCTGCTCTTTTCTCTCTACACAGCCCCCATTGGACAAACCATCGCCAGATTTGGCTTCAGGTACCATCTTTATGCTGACGACACCCAATTATACACATCTTCCCGTGACATCACCCCTGTACTCATACAGAACACCAGTGACTGTCTTTCTGCTGTCTCTAATATCATGTCCTTGCTCTATCTGAAACTAAATCTCTCTAAGACTGAACTACTACTGTTTCCACCATCTAATAGATCTGTCCCTGATATATCCATTGCAGTCTCAGGCCTTACTATAACTCCTAGGCAGCAGGCCCGCTGCCTCGGGGTCATGTTTGACGCAGACCTTTCTTTCACCCCTCATATTGAATCACTCGCACGTTCATGTCACCTCCACCTCAAAAATATCTCCAGAATACGTCCTTTCCTTACCAGAGATACACTAAAGACACTTATCGTCTCTCTGATTCATTCTCGCCTTGACTACTGTAACTCCTTACTAATCGGTCTTCCCCTCACTAAACTCTCCCCTCTACAATCTATTCTGAATGCAGCGGCCAGGCTCATCTACCAGGCTAGACGCTACAGCGATGCCTCTGGTCTGTGCCAGTCGCTACATTGGCTGCCTATTCAATATAGAATAAAATATAAAGTTATCACCCTCATCCACAAGGCTCTCCATAATGCCGCACCTCCCTACATTTCCTCCCTCATCTCTGTCTACCGCCCAACCCGTGTTCTCCGCTCACTCAATGACATAACACTTACATCCTCTATTATCAGAACCTCCCACGCTCGTATACAAGACTTCTCCCAAGTTGCACCACTTCTCTGGAATGCTCTACCCCGGACAATCAGATTAACTCCCAATTTCTACAGTTTCAAACGCAAACTAAAGACGCATTTTTTCAGACAGGCCTATCACAATTCCTAATGCAAACCCTTCTTGATGCCTTTTCAGCCTAACATATTTGTCCATGCTCTATCCACATGTTAAAGGACACTACTAATGACGGCCCATAAAGCTTTGTTTGTGTAATGGCTGCAACCTCTATTACAAAATTGTCTGAACACTGTATAAGCAATGCCGCCCCTCCTACCTCTTGTGTCATCCTCTCTACCTCATAGATTGTAAGCTCTTGTGAGCAGGGCCCTCAGTCCCATTGTGTGAAATGACGTTCTTTGTTTTGTATCTGTCTGTATCTGAACCCTACAAATTGTACAGCGCTGCGGAATATGTTGGCGCTATATAAATAAAATTTATTATTATTATATTAATATATAGAAAATAACATGTAAAAATAAAAACAACATAAAAATAAAGGCTGGATTCACTTCTGCGCTGGTGTTGCTGTTTGGAGATTCTGATGCAGTGATTGTTGATAATTCCTAGATGAAAAAGTCCGATTATTTCTTCCAGGGGTTTCAGTTTAAAAATAAAACACATACTCAGCGGATCCCATTATAATCAATCGAGGTCATTGGGCACCATTGGTGTCCGCTGGTGGTCCTTGCCTCCATTGTTCTGGAGCAGAACGGACACATGGGTGCAGATGTGAACATAGTGTAACCTAAAGTAAAAAAAAAATATCATAGCTCTCAAAACCGCATGTCAGAAACCCCCCAGTTCTGAAGCAAGGAAAATATCCGGTCTTGAAGAGGTTAAGTTCATTAATGATACATATGTTTCTTTTCTAGGTGACATCATTTCCCGTTTAACTTCTGACACAACAATTGTGAGTGATGTGGTTTCCGAAAATGTTAATGTCTTCCTGCGCAGCTCTGTCAAAGCAGTGGGAGTTATAGTCTTCATGTTCAGCCTGTCCTGGCAGCTGTCACTGCTGACCTTCTTAGGATTTCCCATCATCATGTTGGTTTCTAGGGTATATGGCAAATATTACAAGGTGTGATGCCTCCCTTGTTTATTTCTCAGATTAATAATTGTCTGTTATGCTGAACTCATACTACTGTAGTTCTAGATGTCTGAGTACTATCGTCATCTTTTTCAATGACATGGTTGCTTTTTTAACTGTAATTTTTATTGAAAATTTTTAACATGACAAATAAAAGAACATTGGTGAAAAATATGCAAAAACTATAGGGGGCAGGCACATTGACAGACCCACAGTATAAAACAATGTAATAAATCACAATAGAAAGGTACAATGAAGAACAAGAGTACAAAGGGGGACAAACACACAGAGACAAAGAGGAGGGGAAGGGGGGGGGGAACTGGGGAGAGGGGTACTAGGTCACAGGACTCGCATGACACAATAGGCGTCCCAAGGGAAGCAGACGGAGTTGAAAGCATCTAAATTATTGTTAAGGCTGGCCGTCAGGGATTCAAGGCTCCGCACATGCTTAATGCGGGCCAAGAGTTCTGTAGTAGAAGGAGGGGCCGGGCTCCTCCAATGCTTGGCAAAAAAGAGTCTTAGCAGCAGTGCAGAGATGAAGAAACAATCTGGAAGACTTGCTGCCGAGGTGCCTGGGAGGGAGGTTCAAGATATACGTAAGGGGATCTAAGGGGACACCTTGTAGGAAGGGAGAGTCAGTTAATGTTTTGACCTCCTGCCAAAAACTCATAATAAGGGGGCAGGTCCAAAATACAGTCCTATGAAAAAGTTTGGGCACCCCTATTAATCTTAATCATTTTTAGTTCTAAAAATTTTGGTGTTTGCAACAGCAATTTCAGTTTGATATATCTAATAACTGATGGACACAGTAATATTTCAGGATTGAAATGAGGTTTATTGTACTAACAGAAAATGTGCAATATACATTAAACCAAAATTTGACTAGTGCAAAAGTATGGGCACCCTTATCATTTTATTGATTTGAATTCCCCTAACTACTTTTTACTGACTTACTGAAGCACAAAATTGGTTTTGTAACCTCACTGAGCTTTGAACTTCATAACCAGGTGTATCCAATCATGAGAAAAGATATTTAAGGTGGCCAATTGAAAGTTGTTCTCCTATTTGAATCTCCTCTGAAGAGTGGCATCAGGGGCTACTCAAAACAACTCTCAAATGATCTGAAAACAAAGATTGTTCAACATAGTTATTCAGGGGAAGGACACAAAAAGTTGTCTCAGAGATTTAACCTGTCAGTTTCCACTGTGAGGAACATAGTAAGGAAATGGAAGACCACAGGGACAGTTCTTGTTAAGCCCAGAAGTGGCAGGCCAAGAAAAATATCAGAAAGGCAGAGAAGAAGAATGGAGAGAACAGTCAAGGACAATCCACAGACCACCTCCAAAGAGCTTCAGCATCATCTTGCTGCAGATGGTGTCACTGTGCATCAGTCAACAATAGAGCGCACTTTGCACAAGGAGAAGCTGTATGGGAGAGTGATGAGAAAGAAGCCGTTTCTGCACGTACGCCACAAACAGAGTCACCTGAGGTATGCAAATGCACATTTGGACAAGCCAGCTTCATTTTGGAAGAAGGTCCTGTGGACTGATGAAACAAAGATTGAGTTGTTTGGTCATACAAAAAGGCGTTATGCATGGCATCCAAAAAAACCAGCATTACACGAAAAACACTTGCTACCCACTGTAAAATTTGGTGGAGGTTCCATCATGCTTTGGGGCTGTGTGGCCAATGCCGGCACCAGGAATCTTGTTAAAGTTGAGGGTCGCATGGATTCCACTCAGTATCAGCAGATTCTTGAGAATAATGTTCAAGAATCAGTGACGAAGTTGAAGTTACGCCGGGGATGGATATTTCAGCAAGACAATGATCCAAAACACCGCTCCAAATCCTCAGGCATTCATGCAGAGGAACAATTACAATGTTCTGGAATGGCCATCCCAGTCCCCAGACCTGAATATCATTGAACATCTGTGGGATGATTTGAAGCGGGCTGTCCATGCTCGGCGACCATCAAACTTAACGGAACTTGAATTGTTTTGTAAAGAGGAATGGTCCAAAATCCTTTCATCCAGGATCCAGGAACTGATTAAGAGCTACAGGAAGCGACTAGAGGCTGTTATCTTTGCAAAAGGAGGATCTACTAAATATTAATGTCACTTTTCTGTTGAGGTGCCCATACTTTTGCACCGGTCAAATTTTGGTTTGATGCATATTGCACATTTTCTGTTAGTACAATAAACCTCATTTCAATCCTGAAATATTACTGTGTCCATCAGTTATTAGATATATCAAACTGAAATGGCTGTTGCAAACACCAAAATATTTAGAACTAAAAATGATTAAGATTAATAGGGGTGCCCAAACTTTTTCATAGGACTGTATGTGATACAGGGTACCTACAGCAGCGTTACAACACCAACACTGCATAGGAAGGGCAGGGTTCAAAGCATGAAGGAGGGCCGGTGTATGGTACCAGTGCATCAAAAGTTTATATTGCGTTTCCCTAAAAGTTATGCACTGGGAAGATTTCTGAGTTCGTGACCAAACAATCTGCCACTATCCCTGGGAAATAGATACACCCAGTTCTTCCTCCCATCTAGACATATATCAATGTCAGATGGGAGAGCCGAGCGTCTGACAAGAGAGAAGCCGATACACTGATGAGATGAAGCAACTTGAAATTAATGGAACCATTCGGACCTAGGAAGATCCATATTGTCCACAAAATAGTCAAAAGGCCTGAGCTCCAATGACAAATGACATGGTTTCAATGACTGTAGCTAAGGAAAAAAGTCAAGTTCAGTGCTCTAACTCTGTATCTAAATATATAAAAGTAGCTTGTTGGTGCCTCCCTGACAGCCAGCAGCGGGAGCACATGCCTCCATTGCTTCCGCTCCCCAGGTATACCTCTGGATATGCTGACATATGATATACTATGTGAAGTCCACAAATCCTGGAGGAGTGGTACTGCAGTAGGCTATGTACATGATGTATGTATAATATAGCTGTGAATCACAGATAGATGCAGGAGAGAATCGGGATCAGAATGGACCTATTGGGTCTCCTCCGGGAGCAGCACACATAGCAATAAATATCATCTGTAGCGGGGAAAAACATATGGGTTTGCAGGAAGAGAAAGACTGTAGAGGAACCAAAGTACATCAAGAGAGCTATATCAAGGCCCAATAATTCATACAGACACCGAAGTGGTGTAAAAGGTAAAACAGATGAAGAAGATGTAAAGGGAAAACAAGGGTTACCTCAGATGAGTGCGTCATGTAGAGGAAGATTGGGAGTAAGTACAATAATAAGTATTGGCATATCAGGTGGCTTAATTATCAGGTGGCTTGAGTACCCCTTTGTCCCAGTGTTTCAGTGTTTTGGGTCTATTAGTCTGTAAGGGCAAGAAATAATAGTTTTGCTGCTTATAAAAGTGACATGAATGATTTGTAATATGTGGATTCAATATTTATTAATGAAGCTTTCCTGAAAGTGAGCATCATTGTTTCCTAGTATTGTCTCCTAGAAGAGCCATGCTGGGGACACTAGTGCCAAATGTATATGATGGTACAGGCAGCAGTTACTTGCCACTGATAAAGACTCTTTTTTATGGTGGCAGTATTGATGCTGGTAAGTATTGATGAAGGTCAGTATTAGTGAAGGTCAGTATTGGTGAAGGTCAGTATTAGTGAAGGTCAGTATTAGTGAAGGTCAGTATTGGTGAAGGTCAGTATTAGTGAAGGTCAGTATTGGTGAGGGTCAGTATTGGTGAGGGTCAGTATTAATGAAGGTCAGTATTATTGATGGTCAGTATTGGTGAGGGTCAGTATTGGTGAAGATCAGTATTGATGAAGGTCAGTATTGGTGAAGGTCAGTATTGATGAAGGTCAGTATTGATGAAGGTCAGTATTGGTGAGGGTCAGTATTAGTGAGGGTCAGTATTGGTGAGGGTCAGTATTGGTGAGGGTAAGTATTGGTGAGGGTCAGTATTAGTGAAGGTCAGTATTAGTGAAGGTCAGTATTGATGAAGGTCAGTATTGGTGAAGGTCAGTATTGATGAAGGTCAGTATTGGTGAGAGTCAGTATTAGTGAAGGTCAGTATTAGTGAAGGTCAGTATTGGTGAGGGTCAGTATTGGTGAAGGTCAGTATTAGTGAAGGTCAGTATTGATGAAGGTCAGTATTGGTGAGGGTCAGTATTAGTGAAGGTCAGTATTAGTGAAGGTCAGTATTGGTGAGAGTCAGTATTAGTGAAGGTCAGTATTAGTGAAGGTCAGTATTGGTGAGGGTCAGTATTAGTGAGGGTCAGTATTGGTGAGGGTCAGTATTGGTGAGGGTAAGTATTGGTGAGGGTCAGTATTAGTGAAGGTCAGTATTAGTGAAGGTCAGTATTGATGAAGGTCAGTATTGGTGAAGGTCAGTATTGATGAAGGTCAGTATTGGTGAGAGTCAGTATTAGTGAAGGTCAGTATTAGTGAAGGTCAGTATTAGTGAAGGTCAGTATTGGTGAGGGTCAGTATTGATGAAGGTCAGTATTGATGAAGGTCAGTATTGGTGAGGGTCAGTATTAGTGAAGGTCAGTATTAGTGAAGGTCAGTATTGGTGAGAGTCAGTATTAGTGAAGGTCAGTATTAGTGAAGGTCAGTATTGATGAAGGTCAGTATTGGTGAGGGTCAGTATTAGTGAAGGTCAGTATTAGTGAAGGTCAGTATTGGTGAGGGTCAGTATTGGTGAAGGTCAGTATTAGTGAAGGTCAGTATTGATGAAGGTCAGTATTGGTGAAGGTCAGTATTGATGAAGGTCAGTATTGGTGAGAGTCAGTATTAGTGAAGGTCAGTATTAGTGAAGGTCAGTATTAGTGAAGGTCAGTATTGGTGAGGGTCAGTATTGATGAAGGTCAGTATTGATGAAGGTCAGTATTGGTGAGGGTCAGTATTAGTGAAGGTCAGTATTAGTGAAGGTCAGTATTGGTGAGAGTCAGTATTAGTGAAGGTCAGTATTAGTGAAGGTCAGTATTGATGAAGGTCAGTATTGGTGAGGGTCAGTATTAGTGAAGGTCAGTATTAGTGAAGGTCAGTATTGGTGAGGGTCAGTATTGGTGAAGGTCAGTATTAGTGAAGGTCAGTATTGATGAAGGTCAGTATTGGTGAGGGTCAAGGTCAGTATTAGTGAAGGTCAGTATTGGTGAGAGTCAGTATTAGTGAAGGTCAGTATTAGTGAAGGTCAGTATTGATGAAGGTCAGTATTGGTGAGGGTCAGTATTAGTGAAGGTCAGTATTAGTGAAGGTCAGTATTGGTGAGGGTCAGTATTGGTGAAGGTCAGTATTAGTGAAGGTCAGTATTGATGAAGGTCAGTATTGGTGAGGGTCAAGGTCAGTATTAGTGAAGGTCAGTATTGGTGAGAGTCAGTATTAGTGAAGGTCAGTATTAGTGAAGGTCAGTATTGATGAAGGTCAGTATTGGTGAGGGTCAGTATTAGTGAAGGTCAGTATTGGTGAGAGTCAGTATTAGTGAAGGTCAGTATTAGTGAAGGTCAGTATTGATGAAGGTCAGTATTGGTGAGGGTCAGTATTAGTGAAGGTCAGTATTGGTGAGGGTCAGTATTGATGAAGGTCAGTATTGATGAAGGTCAGTATTGGTGAGGGTCAGTATTAGTGAAGGTCAGTATTATTGATGGTCAGTATTGGTGAGGGTCAGTATTGGTGAAGATCAGTATTAGTGAAGGTCAGTATTGGTGAGGGTCAGTATTGGTGAGGGTCAGTATTGGTGAAGATCAGTATTAGTGAAGGTCAGTATTGGTGAGGGTCAGTATTGGTGAGGGTCAGTATTGGTGAAGATCAGTATTAATGAAGATCAGTATTGGTGAAGATCAGTATTAATGAAGATCAGTATTGGTGAAGGTCAGTATTGGTGAGGATCAGTATTGGTGAAGGTCACTGATAAACAGCAAACACGTTTTTCTTTATTTGCACTGACTATTGTTACATCACCCTGAAACAAGTAAATAGTAACAGTACTCGGTCAGTGTAAACAGGCCTGTAGAAAGTATAGGGAGATGCATTAATATAAAAAAAAAATTGTTCATAGAAAGCATGGAATGAACTATACATTTTAATTTTTGGTATTTCAATTTTGATTCCCCTACATAAGAACTGTATATGTATAGTGTAATGCAGTTGTACAATAGCTACCTGTCTCTACACCACCACCTTCTTCCTGTTATTAGTCAGAAGCCAAATATAACTTGTGCATTACACCATGTAATGTGAGACCCAGGAACCACACCTAGAGAGTATACTGTAGTTTAACATGCCTGGATCTTGCTTCCTAGTATGTTTGTGGATTCAAGTTACTGCCTTTCTTGCCTCAGTATTTATATATTCATATATTTTTGATTTATTTAAAACATGATTTAGAATCATTATCTATCTATTCCGTTCCAGTGACCTATGGTAATACAAGTCTGGTTTTACATGAAGAATCTGCCTGTTGTGCTACTCTATATACTGAATGGCTACTACGTCAATGCTGTGATTGCTTTTCAGGGTGGGGATCAAAGTATTGTTATGTGTCACGTTACATGTGTCAATTTCAGAGACACGCAAAGCCGCTGACTTTGTTTACTGTAAGCAATGAATAAAGGGTTGCTGTTTTTTGGTGATTTTGCAGAATCTGCCTGAAGATAGGTCTAAAAAGTGCTACTGACTCCCATTGAAATAGATGGGAGGTGTTTTTTGAGATGGACTTTAAGGCAGAGTCTGCTTCAAAATCAGTCTGCAAAAAAAATCTGTGTGAACATACCCTTAGGCTCTGTTCCCACGGAGTAACGCGCCGCGCATTCAGACACGTATACACGTGTCAGAGTGTGAGTGCTGAAAACAGATCCCATTCACTTCAATGTGTGCCAGCTCATGCGCACTACACATTGAAATCAATGGGTTAAAAAGCCTCCAATTGATTTCAATGTGTAACGCTTGTAAGCTGGCAAACATTGACGTGAATGGGATCTGTTTTGAGCGTTCACACTCTGACACATCTATACGTGTCTGAATGCGCGACGCGGAGTAAACGCGCGTGTATTTTGCCAAAATAAAGTGTAAAAAATACACGTGTGTAAAAAACACTCCCATTGACTTCAATGACATTTTTTTACATGTGTAAAAAAACCACGTCAAAATACATGTGTAAAATGTCATTGAAGTCTATAGAACGGAGCCTTCACACAGAGTATACACTCCACTCATTCTGAACGTAAAGGTCGTTCAGAATGAGCGCGTAAAAAACCAGGCTCCCGTTGAATTGAATGGGTGCCGGCATACGAACGCTACCCATTGAAATCAATGGGAGGCTTTTTTCCCTATTTGTTTCAATGTGATACGTGCGTATCACATTGAAAGCAATAGGGAAAAAAGCCTCCCATTGGGTTCAATGGGTAGCGCATGTATGCCGGCACCCATAGAAATCAATGGGATCTTTTTTTTACGCGCTCATTCTGAACTAGTTTTACGTTCAGAATGAGTGGAGCGTATACTCCGTGTGAAGGCTCCCTAAACCTGTGTTTCCTGTAGTAGCTGCTATGGCTGCAACAGTGATAGTTATGCCACTGGTTCTGTGTAAATGGGATACAAGTCATGACTTGTGAGGCAGACTTCAGGACTTGAGTTAAGACACCAGTTGAGATAAGCTTAGTTACTAAGCTTGATTTCCATGGCCGAATGAACAATTTAATGGTCTGTTCACCAGGAGGAATTTGCCACATATTTGGGGGGGGGGGATTTGGCCCCCGAATCCGGAACAGCTTCCTCCCGGAATCCGCCTCCTATTGTTATCAATGGGAGGCAGAGATTGCAGCAGGACGCGAAAAAAAGAAGAGTTCTGCTCAATCTTGCTGCGGATTTTGCAGCTGATTCAGCCTCAGGGTCTGCAGCTCGAGACTCCCTCTTGATTAGGCCCATTCATCCGAGCCTAATCAGGAGCGGGATGCTGCTATGGAATGCTCATGCACTGCATTGTTATCCCGTTGCGGCTAGACAATGGCGAAAATGCCGGCGGCGGAAAATGAAGAGAAACTCCTCTTCATTTTCCACCGTGTGAACACATCCTAAGCAAGTACCAATACTGAGGAAAGCAGGCAAGATTTTCCAAACAGTGCTGTAGTCATTTGGGTGGTAGTGGTCACACTTGTGACTGGGCCTCTAAACCAGAGGGGCCCATAGGCCTCCTTCTCATGCAGAACCATCTGCATCAGAGAGTAGGAGGCAGGAGGGGAATAGAAGTTAGCTATGTAGGGGAACACTGTTACCTGTGAAGGGGGCTATTAGCTATGTAGGGGAACACTGTTACCTGTGAAGGGGGCTATTAGCTATGTAGGGGAACACTGTTACCTGTGAAGGGGCTATTAGCTATGTAGGGGAATACTGTTACCTGTAAGGGGGGCTATTAGCTATGTAGGGGAATACTGTTACCTGTAAGGGGGGCTATTAGCTATGTAGGGGAACACTGTTACCTGTGAAAGGGGCTATTAGCTATGTAGGGGAATACTGTTACCTGTAAGGGGGGCTATTAGCTATGTAGGGGAACACTGTTACCTGTGAAAGGGGCTATTAGCTATGTAGGGGAATACTGTTACCTGTGAAGGGGGCTATTAGCTATGTAGGGGAACACTGTTACCTGTGAAGGGGGCTATTAGCTATGTAGGGGAATACTGTTACCTGTAAGGGGGGCTATTAGCTATGTAGGGGAACACTGTTACCTGTAAGGGGGGCTATTAGCTATGTAGGGGAACACTGTTACCTGTGAAGGGGGCTATTAGCTATGTAGGGGAACACTGTTACCTGTGAAGGGGCTATTAGCTATGTAGGGGAATACTGTTACCTGTAAGGGGGGCTATTAGCTATGTAGGGGAATACTGTTACCTGTAAGGGGGGCTATTAGCTATGTAGGGGAACACTGTTACCTGTGAAAGGGGCTATTAGCTATGTAGGGGAACACTGTTACCTGTGAAAGGGGCTATTAGCTATGTAGGGGAACACTGTTACCTGTAAGGGGGGCTATTAGCTATGTAGGGGAACACTGTTACCTGTGAAGGGGGCTATTAGCTATGTAGGGGAACACTGTTACCTTTAGGGGTCCCTGGATGTTATTGCTGCATCAATGGGTTATTTAGTGTAAGATTTCCTACTACAATTCACTTCAATAGGAGGTTTCAGTGGAATTGCTTCAAAGACTGGGCAGGATGCTTTTTTTCTGCAAGTGTGAACGCCCTATGAAAGGTACAACTAGGTGTGGCAGCCATGAAAGAAGTAGTAATGTTTGACCTTCCAATATGGCAGTGTTACTCTGGATATGGGTGCCACAACTGTTAGTGGACTGTACTGATTTTGACAGTACCATTAATCTAAATTATATGGGGCTCCTGATGTCTGCTGGGGAGACATAGAAGGATTCTGCTTAGTCTACTTCCAGTTTCTAGAAAACATCTTCCTCTAAAAATGTAGAATTGTTTGTAGCGAGGAAAAAAAATTACATTTTATGCAAGAATTTTACAGAATTGTAGGAAGCCATCCTTATTCTCCTTTCATCATATCTGTATTTTGTTTTGGTTGTTGTGCAAATTATTTTTCACCTAGGGCTGAAAGCGCCTATTATTATATCAAGTATTACCATATCGGAGGTGACACAGAACCATTGTTTTACATCTCACCCCACAAATACAAATAGGCCAGTACTAGTAATGTAATATAATCTATTCTATAGAGTCTATAGATGTTCGTAGCACTTTGTATGTTGCCTTGGAAATCCGCACACACTCCAAACTATAGGGTCCCAATAACTTGCATCACATGTGATTTACACTGTATTCATTAGATTGTGTTTGTATTCAGTGTGAAGTTTTCGATTGTAACATGTAGAGTTATAATCTTTGCAGCGACAAGTCTTCTACTGTGTGTTCGTCTGAGCTGAAGATGCATTACAACATTTAGCCATTAATGATGGAGATCTCTTTATGGAATTGGTGTTTTAGGGTGGGTTCAGACTACCATTATTTAATATTCGTTGCTCTCCATGTCCATCACAAGATGAGAGCAATGGACATTAAAAGCAGGGGCGTAACTTGAGGGGGTGCAGAGGGTGTAGTCACCCCAGAGCCCATAAGCACTAGGATCAGTATTGAGATTGCAGCTTCCATCTGGCCCATAAGCCAAGGAGACCCACAGATTACGTTGACCACGCTAAGGTTCATTAAACTCTTTAGCAACCGTAACCATTACTATCAAGAATTTTCTGTAAGGATTAGAGATGAGCGAACACCAAAATGTTCGAGGTTCGAAATCTGATTCGAACAGTCGCTTACTGTTCGACTGTTCGAACGGGTTTCGAACCCCATTATAGTCTATGGGGAACATATACTCGTTAAGGGGGAATCCCAAATCCGTCTCTGGAGGGTCACCAAGTCCACTATGATACCCCAGGAAATGATGCCAACACCCTGGAATGACACTGGGACAGCAGGGGAAGCATGTCTGGGGGCATATAAATCACTTTATTACATGGAAATCCCTGTCAGCTTGCGATTGTCGCAAGCTAACTTTTTCCCATAGGAATGCATTGGACAGCGCTGATTGGCCGAATTCCGTACTTTGGCCAATTAGCGCTGGCTCTGCTGGAGGAGGCGGAGTCTAAGATCGCTCCACACCAGTCTCCATTCTGGTCCGACCTTAGACTCCGCCTCCTCCAGCAGAGCCAGCGCTGATTGGCCGAATTCTGTACTCTGGCCAATCAGTGCTGGCCAATGCATTCTATTGGCGTGATGAAGCAGTGCTAAATGTGTGTGTTTAGCTCAACTACACCGGTGGAGTAGTTGAGCTAAGCACACAGATTCAGCACTGCTTCATCACGCCAATAGAATGCATTGGCCAGCGCTGATTGAAGCAGAGCTGAATCTGTGTGCTTAGCTCAACTACTCCACCGGTGTAGTTGAGCTAAACACACACATTCAGCACTGCTTCATCACGCCAATAGAATGCATTGGCCAGCACTGATTGGCCAGAGTACGGAATTCGGCCAATCAGCGCTGGCTCTGCTGGAGGAGGCGGAGTCTAAGGTCGGACCAGAATGGAGACTGGTGTGGAGCGATCTTAGACTCCGCCTCCTCCAGCAGAGCCAGCGCTGATTGGCCAAAGTACGGAATTCGGCCAATCAGCACTGGCCAATGCATCCCTATGGGAAAAAGTTTATCTCACGAAAATCACAATTACACACCCGATAGAGCCCCAAAAAGTTATTTTTAATAACATTCCCCCCTAAATAAAGGTTATCCCTAGCTATCCCTGCCTGTACAGCTATCCCTGTCTCATAGTCACAAAGTTCACATTCTCATATGACCCGGATTTGAAATCCACTATTCGTCTAAAATGGAGGTCACCTGATTTCGGCAGCCAATGACTTTTTCCAATTTTTTTCAATGCCCCCGTTGTCGTAGTTCCTGTCCCACCTCCCCTGCGCTGTTATTGGTGCAAAAAAGGCACCAGGGAAGGTGGGAGGGGAATCGAATTTTGGCGCACTTTACCACGCGGTGTTCGATTCGATTCGAACATGGCGAACACCCTGATATCCGATCGAACATGTGTTCGATAGAACACTGTTCGCTCATCTCTAGTAAGGATGAGTTAAGGGATCCCAAACAGAAGATTGCACCGGAGCCCACAAGACTTTAGTTACGCCACTGATTAAAAGACAGATTGACATTTCTTCCATCTTGATTTTTACTTTTCTGCATGCTGGAGTTTTTGTTTAATTACAAAAGTAAACAAATATGTCAGAAGAATGTGACTGTCATGTATTTTGTATTATAGTCACTGAGAATAGACACAGACGGAGGGCGGGGGAGGGGGTTCTGTCATTGTCCGTTACTCCACTGCCGTTAATGTCCATTTTGTCATCTTATAACAGATTGCAACCACAGACTGTAATAGTGAACAGTGGAGATTAAACAGATGTGTCTAAAGCTTTTTGTTTTTTTTCTCTTCGAAGAAACTTGCCAAAGAAGTTCAGACTGCTTTAGCAAAGGCCAACAGCACCGCAGAAGAAACGATTTCTGCTATGAAAACTGTTCGCAGTTTTGCCAACGAAGAGACAGAGGCTAATGTCTATAGTGAAGAACTTCAACAAGTTTACTCATTGTACAAAAAGGAAGCTATTGCTTATACTTATTACGTGTGGTCAACTGGAGTAAGTATGGGCATTGTCATGTTCACATGGTCATATCTATAATTCATGTGCTTTTTAATGTAGATTGATTTGCATTTGTTTTTTTTTTTTGTTTTTTTTTTTTTTTAGTTTACTCAATTATTGTTACAGATTAGTATTTTATACTATGGTGGACATCTTGTGATATCAGGACAAACCACAAGCGGTAACCTGATATCATTTGTTATTTACGAATTTCTCCTTGGTGACTGCATGGAGGTAAGAACGAATTAGCCACTATCACACATAGACACATACTGCTGTGCTCATTCAGACACATAATACTGCCCTCATTCAGACACATACCATCGCCCTCATTCAGACACATACTACGGCCCTCATTCAGACACATACTACTGCCCTCATTCTGACATATACTACTGCCCTCATTCAGACACATACTACGGCCCTCATTCAGACACATACTACTATCCTCATTCAGACACATACCATCGCCCTCATTCAGACACATACTACTGTGCTCATTCAGACACATACTACTGCCCTCATTCAGGCACATACTACTATCCTCATTCAGACACATACCATCGCCCTCATTCAGACACATACTACTGTGCTCATTCAGACACATACTGCTATGCTCATTCAGACACATACTACTGCCCTCATTCAGGCACATACTACTATCCTCATTCAGGCACATACTACTATCCTCATTCAGACACATACCATCGCCCTCATTCAGACACATACTACTGCCCTCATTCAGACACATACTACTGCGCTCATTCAGACACATACCATCGCCCTCATTCAGACACATACTACTGCCCTCATTCAGGCACATACCATCGCCCTCATTCTGACACATACTACTGTCCTCATTCAGACACATACTACTGCTCTCATTCAGACACATACTACTGCCCTCATTCAGACACATACCATCGCCCTCATTCTGACACATACTACTGTCCTCATTCAGACACATACTACTGCTCTCATTCAGACACATACTACTGTCCTCATTCAGACACATACTACTGCCCTCATTCAGGCACATACTACTGCCCTCATTCAGGCACATACTACTATCCTCATTCAGGCACATACTACTATCCTCATTCAGACACATACCATCGCCCTCATTCAGACACATACTACTGCCCTCATTCAGACACATACTACTGCGCTCATTCAGACACATACTACTGTGCTCATTCAGACACATACTACTGCCCTCATTCAGGCACATACCATCGCCCTCATTAAGACACATACTACTATCCTCATTCAGACACATACCATCGCCCTCATTCTGACACATACTACTGCCCTCATTCTGACACATACTACTGTCCTCATTCAGGCACATACCATCGCCCTCATTCAGACACATACTACTGTGCTCATTCAGACACATACTACTGCCCTCATTCAGGCACATACTACTATCCTCATTCAGACACATACCATCGCCCTCATTCAGACACATACTACTGTGCTCATTCAGACACATACTGCTATGCTCATTCAGACACATACTACTGCCCTCATTCAGGCACATACTACTATCCTCATTCAGGCACATACTACTATCCTCATTCAGACACATACCATCGCCCTCATTCAGACACATACTACTGCGCTCATTCAGACACATACTACTGTGCTCATTCAGACACATACTACTGCCCTCATTCAGACACATAATACTATCCTCATTCTGTCACATACTACTGCCCTCATTCAGACACATACTACTGCCCTCATTCTGACATATACTACTGCCCTCATTCAGACACATACTACTATCCTCATTCAGACACATACCATCGCCCTCATTCAGACACATACTACTGTGCTCATTCAGACACATACTACTGCCCTCATTCACGCACATACTACTATCCTCATTCAGACACATACCATCACCCTCATTCAGACACATACTACTGTGCTCATTCAGACACATACTGCTATGCTCATTCAGACACATACTACTGCCCTCATTCAGGCACATACTACTATCCTCATTCAGGCACATACTACTATCCTCATTCAGACACATACCATCGCCCTCATTCAGACACATACTACTGCCCTCATTCAGACACATACTACTGCGCTCATTCAGACGCATACCATCGCCCTCATTCAGACACATACTACTGCGCTCATTCAGACACATACTACTGTGCTCATTCAGACACATACTACTGCCCTCATTCAGGCACATACCATCGCCCTCATTCTGACACATACTACTGTCCTCATTCAGACACATACTACTGCTCTCATTCAGACACATACTACTGCCCTCATTCAGACACATACTACTGCCCTCATTCAGGCACATACTACTGCCCTCATTCAGACACATACCATCGCCCTCATTCTGACACATACTACTGTCCTCATTCAGACACATACTACTGCTCTCATTCAGACACATACTACTGTCCTCATTCAGACACATACTACTGCCCTCATTCAGGCACATACTACTGCCCTCATTCAGACACATACCATCGCCCTCATTCTGACACATACTACTGTCCTCATTCAGACACATACCATCGCCCTCATTCAGACACATACTACTGCCCTCATTCAGACACATACTACTGCGCTCATTCAGACACATACTACTGTGCTCATTCAGACACATACTACTGCCCTCATTCAGGCACATACCATCGCCCTCATTCAGACACATACTACTATCCTCATTCAGACACATACCATCGCCCTCATTCTGACACATACTACTGCCCTCATTCTGACACATACTACTGTCCTCATTCAGGCACATACCATCGCCCTCATTCAGACACATACTACTGTGCTCATTCAGACACATACTACTGCCCTCATTCAGGCACATACTACTATCCTCATTCAGACACATACCATCGCCCTCATTCAGACACATACTACTGTGCTCATTCAGACACATACTGCTATGCTCATTCAGACACATACTACTGCCCTCATTCAGGCACATACTACTATCCTCATTCAGGCACATACTACTATCCTCATTCAGACACATACCATCGCCCTCATTCAGACACATACTACTGCGCTCATTCAGACACATACTACTGTGCTCATTCAGACACATACTACTGCCCTCATTCAGGCACATACCATCGCCCTCATTCAGACACATACTACTGCCCTCATTCAGACACATACTACTGCGCTCATTCAGACACATACTACTGTGCTCATTCAGACACATACTACTGCCCTCATTCAGGCACATACTACTGCGCTCATTCAGACACATACTACTGTGCTCATTCAGACACATACTACTGCCCTCATTCAGGCACATACCATCGCCCTCATTCAGACACATACTACTGCCCTCATTCAGACACATACTACTGCGCTCATTCAGACACATACTACTGTGCTCATTCAGACACATACTACTGCCCTC
Organism: Leptodactylus fuscus; assembly: GCF_031893055.1. Lineage (NCBI taxonomy): Eukaryota > Metazoa > Chordata > Amphibia > Anura > Leptodactylidae > Leptodactylus > Leptodactylus fuscus. The sequence goes on along the minus strand of NC_134265.1, from coordinate 94,362,836 downwards.
ATTCAGGCACATACCATCGCCCTCATTCAGACACATACTACTATCCTCATTCAGACACATACCATCGCCCTCATTCTGACACATACTACTGTCCTCATTCAGACACATACTACTATCCCCATTCAGACACATACTACCACTAGTAAAAACTGCTACAAGGACACTATATTTTGTGTAGTGTGTATTACAATATGTGTAATACAGACAATTCAGACATTCCGACATAGACCCCTCCAGCCTCACTAATATTGATCCCTTTTGTGTATACAGTCCTATGAAAAAGTTTGGGCACCCCTATTAATCTTAATCATTTTTTGTTCTAAATATTTTGGTGTTTGCAACAGCCATTTCAGTTTGATATATCTAATAACTGATGGACACAGTAATATTTCAGGATTGAAATGAGGTTTATTGTACTAACAGAAAATGTGCAATATGCATTAAACCAAAATTTGACCGGTGCAAAAGCATGGGCACCCTTATCATTTTATTGATTTGAATTCCCCTAACTACTTTTTACTGACTTACTGAAGCACAAAATTGGTTTTGTAACCTCAGTGAGCTTTGAACTTCATAGCCAGATGTATCCAATCATAAGAAAAGGTATTTAAGGTGGCCAATTGCAAGTTGATCTCCTATTTGAATCTCCTCTGAAGAGTGGCATCATGGGCTACTCAAAACAACTCTCAAATGATCTGAAAACAAAGATTGTTCAACATAGTTGTTCAGGGGAAGGATACAAAACATTGTCTCAGAGATTTAACCTGTCAGTTTCCACTGTGAGGAACATAGTAAGGAAATGGAAGACCACAGGGACAGTTCTTGTTAAGCCCAGAAGTGGCAGGCCAAGAAAAATATCAGAAAGGCAGAGAAGAATGGTGAGAACAGTCAAGGACAATCCACAGACCACCTCCAAAGAGCTGCAGCATCATCTTGCTGCAGATGGTGTCACTGTGCATCGGTCAACTATACAGCGCACTTTGCACAAATAGAAGCTGTATGGGAGAGTGATGAGAAAGAAGCCGTTTCTGCACGTACGCCACAAATAGAGTTGCCTGAGGTATGAAAAAGCACATTTGGACAAGGCAGCTTCATTTTGGAAACAAAAATTGAGTTGTTTGGTTATAAAAAAAGGCGTTATGCATGGCGTCCAAAAAGAAACAGCATTCCAAGAAAAACACATGCTACCCACTGTAAAATTTGGTGGAGGTTCCATCATGCTTTGGGGCTGTGTGGCCAATGCCGGCATCGGGAATCTTGTTAAAGTTGAGAATCGCATGGATTCCTCTCAGTATCAGCAGATTCTTGAGAATAATGTTCAAGAATCAGTGACGAAGTTGAAGTTACGCCGGGGATGGATATTTCAGCAAGACAATGATCCAAAACACCGCTCCAAATCCTCAGGCATTCATGCAGAGGAACAATTACAATGTTCTGGAATGGCCATCCCAGTCCCCAGACCTGAATATCATTGAACATCTGTGGGATGATTTGAAGCGGGCTGTCCATGCTCGGCGACCATCTAACTTAACTGAACTTGAATTGTTTGTCCAAAATACCTTTATCCAGGATCCAGGAACTGATTAAAAACTACAGGAAGCGACTAGAGGCTGTTATCTTTGCAAAAGGAGGATCTACTAAATATTAATGTCACTTTTCTGTTGAGGTGCCCATACTTTTGCACCGGTCAAATTTTGGTTTGATGCATATTGCGCATTTTCTGTTAGTACAATAAACCTCATTTCAATCCTGAAATATTACTGTGTCCATCAGTTATTAGATATATCAAACTGAAATGGCTGCTGCAAACACCAAAATATTTAGAACTAAAAATGATTAAGATTAATAGGGGTGCCCAAACTTTTTCATAGGACTGTATATGTATTTGGAATTTTTAAGCCCGTTTAATTGCTTTTTCGGTAATGTATGTTGCAGTCCATTGGATCAGTATATGGAGGGTTAATGCAAGGTGTCGGTGCTGCAGAAAAAGTGTTTGAGTTCATAGATCGTAAACCAAAAATGGTTAATGATGGAACCTATGCTCCTGAACATTTGGAAGGAAAAGTAGAATTCCGAAATGTCACTTTTGCATATCCTACCCGACCAGCAACACAAGTACTACAGGTATGTCAGACATTGCATTTCTTCCACAGCATTTTTCACAGAAAATCTACAAAGTTTTCCTCTGCGGACTTTCTGCTGTTATACCTGTACAGAAAACACTAGCGATACTGTAGGTATAATTGACATGCTGAAATTTGCAAAAAACTATTGCGTTTTTGAAATCACAACATTTTATGTGCAGATTTTTTTTACCAATGTGTGGATGGCATAAGCTAGAATCTCATCCACTTTGCAGATACTATAAAACATGGTGTTTTCGCAACGTGGGGCCACGGCCATGAGGGGTTACTTTGTTTCTAAGATTGATGTCCTGCCCTTATTAGATTCAATATTAAATCTTAGAAACCAGATAATATCTTTAAATAACATGTCAGAACTTTTGATCGGTGGGGATCTAAGTGCTGAAACTCTACCAATCACTAAAGCAAAGGAGCAGAAGCACAGCTCTTGTAGTAAAGCTGATAAAGTCTATGGATTCATACCAAACCAGTCGGCTTTCTATAAATCCATATACTGCACACTTGGCATTTTCAGGAGAGCCAAACAGAAACAAAAGGACACAGAGCTCAGCTCCTTTGTTTTAGTAGGTTATCAGCATCCAGACCCTATTGTTAACACTTCATGTCACAATGTCAAATCTGTAAAAAATTATAGGTACCTTTTAATTTATTAATAATCAAGAATAATAAGAATAAAATTTAATAAAATAAAATAACAATACATTTTTATTTATATATAACAATTTACAAATCATATGGTTCATGTACAGATTAAATGAGACATTGCAGAGTAATAATTCATACAATAGGAGTCCCTGCTCGCAAGAGCTTACGATCTATGAATTGATTTATTGAGTTGATAATCTAGTAAAAGGAAAATGTTTGTTTTGGTACCGTGTTAGCCAGTGGTTATGAAATATGAAAAAAAAACAAAAAAACTGTTTGTCTTCAGTAGGTGATACCTTTTTTAATGGCTAACTCATAATGATGACAGAATATGACGTTTCGAAGCTTCCTCTGAGCTTCATCTTCAGATATGACTAAAAACACTTTCTAGAGGCTGCATATTTATGTACAACTGGACACAGGGCTAGAATTACAGGAGGGAGGGGGGAAGAGGCTTATTACTATATACTTATAACAACAAACAATCAATTGCCAGATCCCAGGTTATCTTAATGGCTGTCTTAATGATTTGTATAAGAAGACATAAACCCACATGAGATGTTAATTCCATTGTCCAATGTCTGGAATAGGGTCATGGCCTTGTACTCATAAATCAGTCGCTGTTTCCTTGATTTAAAGTTCCCTTTTAAGATCAAGATTTTCATGTCATTGATGATGTTGTGGTCTTCCTGGCAGAAGTGTTTTGGCACGGGAAGATCAGTTCTCTGTTGTTTGATTGTATGGCGATGTGAATTAATTCTCATTCTGAGTTTCTGACCAGTCTCTCCAACATACAGATTTTCAGTGGAACATTTGGTGCAAATGATCAAATACACCACATTAGGTGTGTTACAGGTGAACGTACCTGGGATTTTATATTCCCTGTTAGAGTTTGGGATCTCTATCCTGTCAGTCGTCAGTATGTGCGGGCAGGTCTTGCACCTCTTCTGTCCACATGGGAATGTTCCTGTGTTAGTTGGAGGTGACAGTGAGCTGCTAATAATCATATTACTGAGGTTTGGTGGCTGTCTGTAGCACAGGAGAGGGGGGTCCGGAAATATGGATTTTAGACGGTTGTCTTTTTGCAGTAGTGGATGTAATTTGCGTGTGATTCCTCTCAGCGTCTCCAGGTGGGGGTTATATGTGACAACCAGGGGCACCCGATTGTTTTCCTGTTTGGTATTGTATTTTAATAACTCCGATCTTGGTATTCTGGTGGCCCTGGTGATTTGGTTATCAACTGATCTTGGATGGTAACCCTGCCTTAAGAATGTGTTTTTGAGGCCCCCAAGGTGCTTGTCTCTGTCCACCGGATCTGAGCATATGCGATGGTATCTGATGGCCTGGCTATATACAATGGAGTTTTTTATGTGTTTAGGATGAAAGCTATCCCATCTTAGGTAGGTAGGGCGGTCAATTGGTTTCCGATACAGCGATGTCTCAATTTTGTTGTCCTGTATCTTGATGACTGCGTCCAGGAAGTTTATTTCGGAGAAGGAGTGATTGAGCGTCAGGTTGATGGTGGGATGGAACTGGTTGAATTGATCATGGAAGGTTTTCAGCTGTTCCTCAGACCCGGTCCAAATGATTAGGATATCATCAATGAAGCGATAGTAGGCCAGAGGTCTGATGGTGCAGGTGGAGAGGAAGTCACTCTTCAGCTTGGCCATGAAGAGATTAGCGTACTGTGGCGCCATTTTGCTCCCCATTGCGGTGCCGGTCTGTTGTAAATAGATGCAGTCACCAAAGGAGAAGTAATTGTGAGTGAGGATGAATTTTGTGAGTTTCACCACTGATTCAGCGTTCATACCTCGCTTTTCCATGAAAAACTGGCAGGCATTTATACCGTCCTGGTGTGGGATGTTGGAGTACAGGGATTCTACATCCATGGTGGCCAGGATGGTTCCATCTGGAAGGGGACCTATAGTGGATAGTTTACTTAATAGGTCCGTGGTGTCCTGAAGGTAGCTGGCTGTATCCTTCACTAAGGGTTTAAGAGTACCCTCCACCCATCCAGAGATCTGTTCAGTGAGAGTCCCAACACATGAGATGATCGGTCTCCCTGGGTTCCCAGGTTTGTGCAGTTTTGGAAGCATATAAAAAGTCCCTGTCCTTGGGCTTGCTGGTATGAGGCTGCTTAGGCTTATTGCTCCATCAGATAGGCCGGAGATCACCTTTTTCAGTTTTTTAGAGTATTCCACTGTGGGGTCTGAATCCAACTTGGAGTAGTAGTGTGTGTCATTCAGCTGTCTGTGTGCCTCCTGTATGTAGTCTGATGTGTTCATCATGACTATAGCGCCACCCTTGTCCGCTGGTTTAATGATGATGTCGTTATTATTTCTCAGAGATTTTATGGCCCTTCTTTCCTGGGCAGTGATGTTAGATGGCAGTGCTTTATTTGTATCCAGTATAGTGGATTTGACCATGTGTCTGAAACAGTCTATGTAATTATCCAAATCAAAATTTCGTCCAGTTGGAGGTGTCCAATCAGATGTCTCCTTTTTTGCTAAGATTGGAACCTCTGAAGGGGTAGGTTGGGTCTCCTCTGTGTCATGAAAATATTCCCTCAGGCGCAGTCTCCTGAAAAAATCCTCCATGTCGCTGCACAGTTCAATTTTATCCATGGTTTTAGAAGGACAAAATGAGAGTCCCCTGGAGAGTACCCCAAATTCTGCTTTGGTGGGTTCATAGGTGGAGAGATTGATAACACAGTTCGGTGTTTCCAAATCCACAGGTGAGTGGTCCTGGTTGTTGTTAGATATATATTTTGCTTTGTGTGTATTCTTGTAGAATCCTGCAGCAAGTCTCAGTCTGTGGAGTTTCTTTTGCTTATTGAGGATCAGAGATTTCTGCAGTTTCTCATAGTATTGTAGTAATGTTATCCTGGAGCTCTCCTCTCCTGTGCTACAGACAGCCACCAAACCTCAGGAATATGATTATTAGCAGCTCACTGTCACCTCCAACTAACACAGGAACATTCCCATGTGGACAGAAGAGGTGCAAGACCTGCCCGCACATACTGACGACAGACAGGATAGAGATCCCAAACTCTAACAGGGAATATAAAATCCCAGGTACGTTCACCTGTAACACACCTAATGTGGTGTATTTGATCATTTGCACCAAATGTTCCACTGAAAATCTGTATGTTGGAGAGACCGGACAGAAACTCAGAATGAGAATTAATTCACATCGCCATACAATCAAACAACAGAGAACTGATCTTCCCGTGCCAAAACACTTCTGCCAGGAAGACCACAACATCATCAATGACATGAAAATCTTGATCTTAAAAGGGAACTTTAAATCAAGGAAACAGCGACTGATTTATGAGTACAAGGCCATGACCCTATTCCAGACATTGGACAATGGAATTAACGTCTCACGTGGGTTTATGTCTTCTTATACAAATCATTAAGACAGCCATTAAGATAACCTGGGATCTGGCAATTGATTGTTTGTTGTTATAAGTATATAGTAATAAGCCTCTTCCCCCCTCCCTCCTGTAATCCTAGCCCTGTGTCCAGTTGTACATAAATATGCAGCCTCTAGAAAGTGTTTTTAGTCATATCTGAAGAAGAAGCTCAGAGGAAGCTTCGAAACGTTATATTCTGTCATCATTATGAGTTAGCCATTAAAAAAGGTATCACCTACTGAAGACTTAAAAAGTTTTTTTTTTTTTTTTCATATTTGATAATCTAGTTCAATCACATGCTCATAAACATGCATGTGTATGTGGGCATTGGGAGCATAAAAGGAGCAGAGTATTCAAAGAGTAAAATGTAAATTCATACTGAATATTTCCCCATAAACATACACATCATTCTGCTCAGCCCCTCTTGCTCTGTAACATGATGTCTGCTCATTGCACTGCATTTGCCCCGTGATGGGTCCCTTTAATTGGCTATTTGCAAACTTTGAGGCTGTTTATCTCCAGATCTGAAGGCAAAAAATCCTGTGAGATCCATCTCCATGCAGCTCTCTAAAGGCTACCATTAACATTAGATTTCTGGTGGACACCATTGAAATTGCAAGGATCTACTTACTAAAATCTAATGTCTCTGGCTATCTCTACTATGGGATTATAATGGCTAAACTTGTATGCACAAAAACAACTTTGGTTACATTCAGAAAAAAGTAGTCAGTTCTAGAAGTAAGTAAAAATAGAGACTAAGGTGGTTAGATGCAAGTGTAACGTTAATGATAATAAATATTATTTATATACGCCTTACAAATTATAGGTTTCATGTACAAATAAAATGAGTCATTACAGAGTAATAAATCAATTCACACAATAGCAGTGAGGGCCCTGCTCGCAAGAGCTTACGATCTATGTTTGGGCTAGTTATTGGGAACCATCCTTTATAGGAATGCTTGCCAATTATCCCACTAACTACTCCTTTGTTGAGTGGTTCCCATGTAATGAGGCATTAAAGGGGTTTTCCGGGCAAATGTAATTATTTTTTTTTTTAAAAAAAAAGGTCTGTTAGTGCTATTAATGGGTGAATGAGGGCACCTACCTACCTAACTAACTCATTCACCCTTCCCACCCCATCATACATATCTGTCTTCTTGTCCTGGAGATCACTTTCTTCTGTGCCGCTATGTCCTCTTTGCTTGACTTCTTCCTGCAGCTGCGCAATAGAAGAAGAAGACATGAAGACAGGTAAGTATGATGGAGTCATGGTGGGGAATATTGACGATGTTCCGTTTCTGGAAAAGAGGAAACGTATCCTGACCGGGAAATCAGAAAATGTGCATGATGAAGTCACATGGATAAATATACATTTTTTTTTAAAGAAGTAAATCAGAAGTTAATCCGGTTGCACACGACTGTGTGCTAGCCAGCTGCTGTTAATGAACGCCACAGGCGACGTGTGGACGATACAGGGATGTCATCTGTGTCCTGACGTGCTTCCGCGTCTCCTTTCATTTAGTGAATAGGCGCCACAGAAGCATGGCTGCAAAATCATACAGGAATAGGACCTGTTCTATATTTTGCAGCCTGAACTGTCAGCCTGCACACGTGAACATGTAATTCACAGGCTTGTGTACAGGCCCATAGAAATAAATGGGTCAGTGTGCTATCTGGGAAAAGCCCGGATAGCACATTGACCCACCACACGGTCGTATGCAAGCGGCTTAAGCTGAGAGAGGGGCTTTAGCTTAGTGTAAAATTTTTAGTTTATCCCGGACAACCCCTTTAAGGGTTCATAGTCATTACCAGCACTGCTACTCTTTGCTGTATACATGAGAGACCTGCATGACTATGAGCTGCTGACTCATTCTGCTCATCATCTCTGGCAGATTTTCCTTTGGGAATACTAACTGCTCTCATCCAACTAATTTGCAGTTGGTGTAGGTCTGCAGCGACACAGGCTTTTCTTTCATTGCGCGAACCATCGAAATATCTTTCTGTGATAAAGAGTACAAAGCTGAGTTTCAGTGGTTTTCTGTCTCATAAAGAGAGCATTGCCACAACACAGAGTACTTGTGTTTCAGTTCTGAGGCAGTTGATAAAAGAAACCTGTTTTCTTGCAGGGCATATAAAAGTACTGTATTTAAGAGGATTATATTTTACATCCTGCTCTTTTATCTACAGCTGACTTTTGTTCCAAGAACTTTCGGCCAGTTTAGGAATGGCATGCCATTGTTTATTTGACACATTTTTTAAATGATTTCTTGTAATGAATGTTAGGCTCTGTTCACATTTGCCTTAGTTGTGTTCTGTTACATAGCACTTTGTAAGGGTGTAGTGCCAGTGAGATTGTTTCTCCTATTGCACCTGTTTTTTTCTTCTATGTTTCGGGGGAGGGGTTATGGTAAGAATGGCACTGTGTGCTGGTTGTTCTATTCAGTAGAGTAAAAAATAAGAATCTTATGCTTGGTTCACACATCAGTATGCCATCCGTCTGTTTGAATTCAGTTTGAGACTAAAAACGGACTGATGCACATACTGATTGTATACTGACACCTTTTTATGCTGATAGCAAACACTGTCCATCCCCTAGAGGACAGATAAGGGGATTAAAAGTAGCAATTGTAATATATAATAAATGTCCTTATCGCTAGGTTCACACCTGCGTTCAGGGTTTCCGTTCTGTGCTTTCCATCTTCTGCATGCCAGAAGACAGAAACCATAGACCGGGTCCAGCCGTGAGCGGCGGTGAGCGTTTTAGGCTCTCCGCCGCGAAACCGTTTTTTTAAATCCGGACACAGAGTACTGCATGTCCGACTCTGTGTCCGGATTATAAAACCCGGTTTCGCGGCGGAGAGCCTAAAACGCTCACTGCCGCTCACGGCCGGACAGCTTTCTCACCCATTCAAATGGGTCTCCTATTCTTGTCTATTTGGTTGAAATATGCTCGTGAAAGTCAAAGGTTCAGTGACAAACATAGACAGCATACAGATCCTGTCTGTTTTTCATGGATCATTACTAGAAAATGCTCTGAAGATTGCATTCGAGCCGTCTTGAGACTTTTTCCCTGGGTTATACCTCTTTCCATTTTTTTTTTCCTTTCATGAAAGTGAAAATCAGATGACAAAGGGATGGAAATCACAGACGCAAGGACAGAAAACTGAACGCAGACAGGATTTTCACTGATGATAAACGGATATGGACATGTGAATAAGATCATATCATGACTAATATTTATATCTTGTGAAAATGGAAACCATGGCATCAGTGTGTACAGAGCCTTAAGGTCCCTTTACTCAGCCCTGTTATCAGGCCTGTGTAAAAAGGAATTTTACTTATAAGTGATTTTTTAATTTGACTGTTTACTCAATATATTACATGTTCATTTTGGCTGCATGTAGAATCTGTCCTTCACACTGTATCCTGGAAAAGTCACTGCATTAGTGGGTCCGTCTGGAAGCGGGAAAAGCTCTTGTGTGAACATTCTGGAAAACTTTTACCCTGTGCAGGAAGGAGAAGTGTTCCTTGATGATCAGGCTATTAAGATGTATGACCACAAGTACCTACATGCAAGGGTATGTGATCATCAATGCGATTATTTGTCTGTTATATCTTGTCTCTGGGTTGTTATTAAAACCTAGTACCATATTTGCCTTTGTGAATAAGTTGCTGGGTTGTTATGGAAATTCAGTGTAAAACTAAATTTTCTGGGTTGTTATAGAAACCTGGTCTAAAATTTTGTGTATGTCAATGAGGCTAAGAATGAAGGACAAATTTGCCAAATGTTGTCCAGTTTGGTTCATTTGTTATCCAGTCATAAAAAGCCAATTTTATGGTTTCCTAGAACAGTTGGGTGATGTAAGGGTGCGGTTAGAAATTACCAAAGTATATTTTGTTAAATGTTGGAAAATGCCTTGTGAAAAACATAAAACGTCAGTGAGTTCATATCTACAATTGATATTTCTCCTCTGAGTGCAAACTTATTGGGGTATTCCTGTACATTTTTAATACGTAGGCATGCCTGAACTAACAAATAGCATACATTCCCTCTCCGTTCAGCCGGGTATCCACCTTTGTTGAGATCCCTGGTGTTCTTGACCTTTGGTCTAAGTGAAACTAATCTCAGCCGCTGTTTATCTGAGGCTAGGTTCACATCTGTGCTTGTGTTTCCGTTTTGGGTTCCGCTTGGGGACCCCCCCAAATGGAAACCTAGTCCTCATAGAAAAGTGGTTACCTTAGGAAACCCACGAACCCCATAGACTATAATTGGGTCCATGTGGTTTCTGCTCAGTTTCTGCGCAAAAAAATGTGGAGAGAAAAGTGCTACTTGCAGAAAGGGGAACAGAATCCCCAAAACTGATGTGAACCGAGCCTCAAGCATGGCATATCTTTGATAACTATGTATGACTATAAAGTAAGAAATACTTTTTCCAACACATTTGAATGTAAGAGAATTTTGTGTTTCAGAGTTGTCACAAATATAACATTTACTGTAGCATTAGCACTTACCTTCCACCATGATTTTGTTAATGTTAACTCTCCTGTTTTTGCCCTTTATTTTTTGATAACAGGTATCAATGGTCAGCCAAGAGCCTGTGCTATTTGCTCGTTCCATTCACAGTAACATTTCCTATGGTCTTAGCTCCGTCCCTCTGGAAGTTATTATAAGTGCTGCCAAAAGAGCTAATGCACATAATTTTATCATGGAGCTTCAGAATGGGTATGACACAGGTATTAATTTATAATGTGGATTTTTATCTCCCAAAATAAATGTGACACATAATTACATTTCAGTCATTAAGTTGATAATTAATTATTACTACAAGATACTACAAGATATAAATGGCGTTTAACAGCTAGAATTGTGAGAGGCACCATTATTGCATCTCTTTATAGTATGTTATGGCTAAATTTAGTTGGATGGTTATACGCGAAGCATTATACAGTAAATGGATTGCCTTTAAAAATTCTAGGTTGTAGAGATTGGAGAGTGTGATGGGCAATTATGATAGATGATATGATAGTGATTAGAGATGAGCGAGTAATATTTGATCGAATATCTCTCCGCCATAGGTATGCATGTAAGCAGCCGACCACCAAGGGGTTATGCACAGTGAATATTTAATGCGCTTAACCCCTTGGTGTTCGGCCGCTTACACGTATTCCTATGGGAATGAGGTATTCGATCGAAAACTACTCACTCATCTCGAATAGTGATAGAAATTAGGGTAATTGAAATTAGAGAAATGAGTAAAACCTTCATTGTTGTCTACATTGTGTTTCACATACAAAATTCAGGCGGTGCTTTACTAGTATATGCCATAACTCCCTGACAAGATGGGATCTGACTGCCTGGACCCTTCAACATTAGAATGAGAGTTTTTGTATTCATAACTGCCCACTGCGCAGGGTAATGCAACACAACCCTATTCAAATGAATGGTGTAGTGTTGCAGTCCCTGCACAGTGGGCAGTTATATGTAAGGATGGGTTCAGCTTACCATTGCTGCCATTCCTCATAGCAGAAGCAGATGAAGCCCTATCTGCATTCACCTCCATGTAGAAAGACGTGCGAGATAATGTGGAGTGGCAGCTCCAGTACAGAGAAGAATTTTGCGCTCCTTACGAAATGACACTATACCTTTATTAACTCTCAATCACACAATCAATATAGGTATAGTGTCATTTCGTAAGGAGCGCAAAATTCTTCTCTGTACTGGAGCTACCAGTCCACTTTATCTCGCAATACTCACCTGGTCACCATCAGGACAGTGAGAAGAGGTGCAGCAGGCTTACAACTGTTTGGTTATTAACGCTTCTAGTGGTTGTGACTGTTCACAACCGCTCCAGGTGAGAGTCTATTTGCTGTTCACCTGGTTTTTTACACAGTTAAACGCTATATGCCGCTCAGCGTTGTTCTGTCTTCTTATGTAGAAAAACATGACGCAAGCTATATTAACTTTTATGTCAAAGAGTAAACAAACATGACAGAGGAAAGCATCTGTCATATTTTATTATGTTATAGTCAATCAGAATGGACACATTCGGAAGGGGCTGTATCTTTCTTACTTACTCTACTAAGGTTAAAGGGGTTTTCCAGGTTATTTTTTTTTAAATATCTGTTAGTGCTATTCATGGGTTATACCTTTAGCCATGTTTTGAGTGTCTCTGGGAACTCCAGGTATCTCTTGCCTTTGTTTACTTGCTTCAGCTTCCTACTATATAACTTCCTCACCCGCCTCCTTCCTTACTCCACCCCTCCTTCCTCTCTCCCTTCCACACATACACCCCCTCCCTGTCTCTCTAGCTGTCCCTACCTACTGAACCCAACCGCCAACCCATATTATATACTTACCTTCCTGTGAGACAGCCCCTCCTTCTTTACTGATATTGCAGCCTCTTCTTCATCGCTGCCCTGTTCTCTGCAGCAATGATCCACCTCTACAGCGCATGTGTGGATGCAAAGTAGAGGTCGGTTTTCAGCATCAGTGCACAGAGCAGCACTTGGAGAAGAGGCTGCAGAATCAGTAAAGAAGGAGGGGCCGTCTCACAGGAAGAAGCGTGGAGGTTAAGTATGATAGAGTGGATGGGGGAGACTAGTAGTGACAAGGCATTTCCGGAAATGGGGAAACGGATAGTCACTGGATACTTAAAAAAAATGTCCCTGGGGCGGTCCCATGACCACTCTATGGATATGGGTAGATATACATTTTTGATTAAATATGTTATTTAGAAAGTAGGAGGGTGTTTAGATTAGTGTAGGGATTTCCGGTTACCCCAGACAACCCCTTTAATGTCCATTGTTCTCATCCTATGTTGGATGACAGCAACGGACCCCAATAATGGTAGTGTGAACATAACCTAAGACTAAGGCCCCCCCTATAGCGGAAACATAGTGGAAAAGAAAGCTGTGTTTTACAGTACCAGCAATGTGAATGGGATTGTCGTTAATCTCACCCACTACCTGCAGAAACAAAAGCTGCAGAAAAGCTGTGTTTTGAAAAATGCAGCATGTGATTTTTTCCCTGTGGAATTGCAGAGAAAAATGCACAAAAAAACTGAATGTAAAACACTGCGAAAAAAATGCAGCAAATTTTCGCTGGTTTTCGCTACATGGGGCCTTAGCTTAAAACTGAGCAGAGATAAATCTGAAGGGACTTAAGTGCCTAAATTCTTGGGATTGCCAGATACCCAGTAATTTTGTATTTTAGAATTGCACTTTTATAGCTTCACTGTTAATGTGCCATAGCATTCTTACTTTTCTGTGCTTCAGAGACAGGAGAGAAGGGAGCACAGCTCTCCGGGGGTCAGAAGCAAAGAGTGGCTATTGCTAGGTCATTAATTCGGAACCCTAGGGTGCTTATTTTGGATGAAGCTACCAGTGCACTAGATGCAGAGAGTGAGCATGCGGTAAGTCCATGTTATGTTTAGGCTGCTTTTAACATCATGTATGTCTCCATATTATTTTTTTTATCCTCAAAATATCTGCAGAAGTGATGAATAGAGATTAATAAAATTTAATAATGTGATTTTGCAAAAGGTTCGCTTGGTATACATATAAAATACAATACTGTGGAGTGTGGTTTAGATCCTCATTCAAAGGGACACTGAGGCTAAGGCCCCACATAGCAAACCACAGCCAAAAAACGCTGTGAAAACAACTGCGGTGGAAACACATCACTTTTTTTTTTCCACAGAGTTTTTTACAGAAAGTTTGCAGAGTTTTCCTCTGTAGACTTTCTGCTTCTATTATACTTATAAGTTAAACACCAATGTTTCTGTAGGTATAGTTGATATGCTGCGATTTGTAATACTGCTCACAGCAGAAATGCTGCAGATTTTTTTTCTGCAATGTGTGTATGGGATTAGCCAGAATCCCATCCACTTTCCAGGTAATATAAAACACAGTGTTTTTTTGCTGCAACTAAATCTTATAAAACTGCAGCACAATCTGCAACAAAAAAATGCATTTACACAATGTGGAGCCTTAGCCTATAGGAGCACATATGTACCCAACCCCCAGGTATCCCCACTGATTTAATCTGGCACAGTCAGACTCTAAGTACTCAAATGTGTAATAAAGTACCATAGTCAATGCAAATTCTTAATGTGGCTTTGCATGCTTTGTAAGCTCTACTGATGTCAAGAGATAAACAACAAGACTATATTAACTTTTGATCTACACTGCACCCTCCTTTCCCTACACAACTATCTTAATACCTTGCTGCTCAGATATATTATTATGGGGCTAATAACACACTAAGCTGGTTAGATGGTTTCATCAATTGATTGTTAGGCCCCATTCCCACGGAGTAACTCGCCGCTCATATAGACACGTAAACATGTGTCAGAGCGAGGCGCTTCAAAACAGATCCCATTGACTTCAATGGGTGCCGGCTTACGCGCGCTACACATTGAAATCAATGGGAGGCTTTATAACCCATTGATTTTAATGTGTAGTGCGCGTAAGCTGGCACCCATTGAAGTCAATGGGATCTGTTTTGAAGCGCCTCACTCTGACACGTCTTTTGTTTACGTGTCTAAATGAGAGGCGCGTTACTCCGTGGGAACAGGGCCTTAGTGTGCCTTTTCTAATTGAAAATTAGAAAATTTCTTTGTTTTACACATGAAGCCTTTCCATCTCCAAATGATAGTTTGTGTTCTTTTACATATTTAAACATTTCACCTTTTTATTCTGTTTTTTTTTTATTCACTGTATACCGTATATACTCGAGTATAAGCCGACCCGAATATAAGCCGACCCCCCTAATTTTACCACAGAAAACTGGGAAAACTTATTGACTCAAGTATAAGCCTAGGGGGGAAATGGAGCAGCTGCTGGAAAATTTCAAAAATTAAAATGGTCGGAGTTTTTGGGTGCAGTAGATGCTGTGAAAGGGGAGGGGGTGTTTTGGTTGTCTGTCTGCCCCTTCCCTGAGCTTGAGGACTGTTTTTTCTTCCCCACTTGGAATTCAGCCTGGCTGAATATAGGGGATCTGCAGTGCTTCTATTAACCCCTTCCCGACGGAACAGGAGCACTGCAGATACCTTATATTCAGTAGACTGGGCACTTTCAGACACAGGGATACCTAATGTGTTTGTGTTTCACAGTCATTTTCTACTTTTGTATGTACTCTAAGGAAAGTGAGAGTGATTTAGAACTCTTATTTTTTTTTCAAATCTTTTTTTTTTTGCACTGTTTTATGGGAGATTCTATACATTGATATTGTGGCTGGTCATAGACCCCCCTCCTAAAAAAAAAAATAAATAAATAAATTTTTTTTTTTTGCTGCTGACTCGAGTATAAGCCGAGGGGGGCTTTTTCAGCACAAAAACTGGGCTGAAAAATTCGGCTTATACTCGAGTATATACGGTAATCATAATGTATGAAAATTATATAATTTCCTACAATAGTTGCATTTTATCTAGAACAGAAACAAAACAAATGCTTTATAAATGGATGTTTTTAAACTTTAATTGTCACATTTGTTATATAGCATATGTAAGGATTTATATTATAAATGTTGTATTGTTTGCTTTTATTTTTTTATGTTCCCCTCACTGTTACTTTTCTGCTGATAATCTTAAATAAACATGAGGCGCTGGTGTTTTAGAGATTTCACACATATGTGCAACACATAAGTAACTGTTGATGATTCATTCTTCACAGATCCAGCAAGCAATGAATAGCGATCTGCAGGGCCGTACAGTGCTAATAATAGCACACAGGCTGAGTACTGTGGAGAAAGCACATAACATCATTGTTTTAGACAGAGGCAGAGTGGTGCAGCAAGGGACTCACAAAGAGCTGATGGAAGAAGGCGGACTTTATTCCCAGCTTGTTCAGCGTCAAGTTTCTGGTCTAGGAGCAGAAGACAAAGATCACACCAGGTCACTACATGCTCCCACAAAAGAGCCCAGAATAAAAGAGCCTGCCAGTGAACTCTAAAATGCATTGGCATAGGGGAAGAAATTTATAGGAATACTTGTGATAGGCTATGGCTACACAGCAACTTCTAAGGCTAAGGCCCCACATTGCGGAAACGCAACATTTTTGGTGTAGATTTTGCTTTAGTCTTTTGAGCGAAGAATGGCTACAAAGGAATGGAAAATATAAAGGAAGTTCTTATACTTCTGCCTTCTGCTCAATGGCTTTGGCTCAAAAAACCTCTGCAAAATGTGCAATGAAAAGCTGTGTTTCTGCAACATGGAGCCTTAGCCTAAAGGGGTTTTTCTGGCCCCCAGGTAATTTTTTTATACTGATGACCTACCTACAAGATTAGTATGTGATGGGTGGACATGCATCTGACAAGCATAACCCCATCAATCAGCTGATTTGGATGCCTTTAGTCATCAGTATAAAGAAAACAACTAGGGGCCACATACTGCAGCCCCACTTTTCTTGATTAATCAGTGCAGTTAGTTTTGGTGATTGATACATTAATTAGGTTCTGCACAATCAAGTGGGTTGTCTCATAGAGCAACAGGGAGCGTGATACAGAGAGCTCAGAGTCATGCACTCTTGCCTGCTTTTCCCCGAGACCATCCTCTGACCATATAGAGCCTATTATCAGATCGGACACCAACTAACTGCTCTGATTGTTCAAGAATGATGGAGGCTAAAAAAAAATTTCAACTGCACCTGAATCAATGGAGCAGAGCCTATTAAAGTATGCAAAGAACTGGAGTTAATGGAGATGGTGAAAGGGTCTCTTTAAGATTGAAAATGTCATGCTGTAAGTCACAACTAATGTAGTTGTATAAATTCAGCAAGGTTGAATTTTTACTGACTTTCAGGTTATGGTCATGGCACTATGCTTTACTATCCACATTCATTATTGTTAGGTGTGATTTAGTAGTGTGGCATTTCAATCTTAGGCTGCACAACAATATTTCACTGTGTAACCCTGGCTTTATGTATAAATGCAGTTGGTAGATTAAAAAATGTGCAGAAAGTTACCTGACCACAAATAAAAGATTCACCTTAGAAAAACCGCTGCTTAAGAAATTTCTGCATGATATTGTGTAACTATAATAATTTGTGTCTTGGCACAGTAACCTGTTGAAGGTTATAATTTACTACTGTAGAAAGTACTTATATTAATATGGGAAGTCTCTATCACAATGAAATTATAGAATATAGAAAGCTATTTTAGAGTGTATTTATGCTAATTGGTGAAAACTAAAATCCTTGCTGTTTTTCTCCAATTAGATACAAGAGGTCATTTTACCTACAGGATTTCTGTATAAGGAAAGACATACACAACCATTTGAATCTTCCTTTCTTCAACAGTTGATGTCAAAGAGGATCTTTCACCTCCTTCACCCTTTTTGTCCTTGAATATGTACTGCTCCACTGATTCCAGTAGGAATTTTTCTCTATCCCTCACCATTCCTGAGCAATTATTGTTCTTAGTCTTAGCACTCAATATGCTATTTAGGCTTTCTACTGTCAGGTGGGCAGTCCAGAGTTGAAGCAGATAATTTGAGACCACTCGTTTGACAGTAGAGAGCATTACTACTACTGCATTGTAATTAGTGGAGCAGTACCTAAGGATGCAAAGAGTTGGAGTTGGGGTAGGCGAATGGTTATGTTTAAGGGGCAGTCAAGCTGTCTTTCTTAAACAGGTTATCCAGGAATTTTTGAAAACTGGGGGAGGTGAAAAGAAAAAAATATTAAAAATCATACTCAATTGTCCTCAGTGCTCCAGTGTCCTATAGGCGCGTTTCGGTCCTTCTGCTCCGGCATCTTCTCAAAGTGAAAATGTTCACTGGTTGTAACGTCACGGATCCCTTTCACTGGTTGGTCTCAGCAGTCACGAGGTCACTTGGGTCAATCAATAGCCTCAGCAAGAGACCCACGATGTGACTAGTAGTGACATCACATGCCGTTTGCTGAGGCTGCTGATTGGCCTCAACGGTCATGAGTGGCTGGGACTTCCAGCACACATCAGTGTGGGACCGAGACGACCAGAACCACACAGGGAGGCACATGGTCATGTGATGAGCACACAGGTGTCGCTTGTTATAGCACAGTAATCCGACATCTGCCTGGTAATCAGCTGTGCACCTGTGTACTCATCACATGACCATGGACCGTAAATCACATGACCATGGTCAGAGTTTTATCCTCTAGAAGTAACAGAATGAATAACAGCAAGCCCAAATCCAGAAAACAGTGAGGAATTGATACAGAAAGTATATTGGAAAATTGTATATCTTTTTATTGTACATTTGTTTGTCAATATTGGTCTGAAAGTGGCCAACCCCTTTAACATCCATGGAAGCAGTCTGATATTCATTCAACTAACATGGCCTCAAAAGTAGTTTAGTAGTATATTTCACAAGTGTTCTTAAAAATAAATCAGCTGAGGGCCGGTTATAGTGAAAGTGTATTACACCTCTTCACCCTCCATCCCAGTGCTTGGGGCCCAATATTCTTTGTTCATCTACAGTTTTGGTGCTCCAATAGTCTCTGGAGCGATTACACAGCTGATCGACTAGCTGCAACATCCATGTTGGGAGGGGGGGAGGGTGTTTGGGTCATTACAGAGAGTTGGAGATTGTCGAGAGGACCAGGGCCCTGCCCCTGGGGAAAAGAATTGGTGAATTACATTTATTTTTCTCTCTATCCAGTCCTCAGGTTTTTTTGTGACTGGAAACTCCTTTAAACATTCATGGCCTATAATTTTCAATGGTGGGTGTCAGAGCTCTGGGATTCTTTCCATTGAACACAATAAGGGCCCATTCACATGGTGCCGCTGTTTTTGAGGTGGTTAATTTCCTGATTATGCCTTCCATTAATTACAGTGGTAGGCAGAGTTCAGCACAGTATACTGAAAATATAGCCTACTCAATCTTGCAGAAAATTCCATGGCTGATTCAGATGCAGTCTGCTTTTCAAGACAGTCCTCTGAATAGTTCCAGTCATCTGGGCCTTATCAGCGTCACAATGCCACAGTGGAATGCTGATAATGCAGCTGGGAGGGGGGGGGGATGTAGAGGAATTTGAGGTAGATGTCTGCAAATTCCTCTTCATTTTACACCATGTGAATATACCCTTAGGCTGGTCTTACACGGCCGTAATGTAAGTCCGCAATTGAGGGTTTTCAATTGCAGACCATTTGCGGATACATTATATTCAATGTGACCTTTTACGCCACCGGATTTTAACCGTGGTGTGGCTGGGCCGCAACCGTGGTCCGCAATTTATAGGACATGTCCTTAATAGCCGTGAATTGCAGCACTGCACGGACTCATTCTGTGGGCGAGTGTGGCAGGACACGGACATCTGTGGAGACTATGTTGCTGATCAGCAACTTGTGGACCATATATTCAATACAGTCATGTAAGACCAGCCTTAATATGAACACTAAGTATCCTTCAATGTTTATATTGAGGCGAGGTTCACATCTGTGCTCGTGTCTCCGTTGTTCAGGTCAACCATTTCAAAACTGCAGAACTTTTCTCTCCGCCCAAAAACCGCCAAAAATCAGCGGAGAGATGTGAACTTAGTCTGACACAGTGGTTTAGGTAGACAAGTAACTGTGCCTGTGTAAATAATGAAGAGACCCCTTCATTTTGCGGATTGTGGGACACTTCCACTTATCTAAGGTTAGTCCATTAATAACTAAATCTTAGAGAACCTCTTCAAGCTCCAGGATTAGAAAATTTTTTAAACAACATAGTACAATAGTAGTTAAAGAAAATGAATTCTTAGAAAATGTATAATTTGATAATGAATTATATTCTATTTGGTTACATCATTAAGTGGCATTCACACTACCGCTGGTAATGTCTGTAGTTGTTTACATTAGTGTCAATGGGAACAAACACAAAATCAGTGACCGTTCTCTGCGACAGTTTAATGTCTGTTGCTTTCAGCCTAGGACAAAAGACAGCAACGGACATTACCAACGGTAGCGCCCTTAGAGATTGGATACAATAAAATGGTTGGGTATATATCTTTCATGCAAATGTTGCTAGATTGCATTACTAAATGAATAAACTCTAGTTTTTATAGTAACTACACATTTTTAAGTATCTGGACATGATAATAATAAAACATCTGTACTTAGAAGGTCTTAAAATTAAAACTCAAACTCAGATGAACAAGTTGACACAACAGACTCCAGTGCTTCATTAGTGTCACAAAAATAAAAGCAAAATGAAAAAACTATGTGTGGAAATCTAAGTTAACATCATGAATCAATAGCTATTGAAATAATCGTTTTCTGAGTTTTCTCTATGACTTAGATGTTTTAGCCCATTTTTTTTTTTTTTTTTTACAACTTTTCTTCAGTTCATTGAGATCTGAGGGCATTTGTTAATGGACAGCACTCTTAAGGTCCCATCATGTCTGGACGTTGACTGGGCTATAGCATATACTTGTTTCTTTTGTTGTATTATAGTTGTTGGTGTAATATGAGTATGTGAGAGGAGATGCCTTTTAACTTATAAATACCAGTACATGAAACAAAAAGGCTGTTGTGTTCTATGTGTCCATAGAAACAGTGACATAGTTAACGCAGTAACATTTGTCACACAATATTCACACCTTCATTTTGCACAGACGTGTGTCTGTTCTCCGCAGACATCATACTATCTATCCTATTGATTTCACATGGGTGTGTGCATACATCAATTTTTATTTAAGTGGAAATAGTGTACACTTGCTCTATGTTTGTCCAATTCTGAGCAATAGTCTATAGTTTCCATGAAAATCACCAATAATTTTTCATGGATCTAACACACTGCAAAGAATAGCAATTGTGAAGAACAGATGACACATGAACTCAAGATCAAAAAATGATGGATGGCACATGTCCGTAGAAAATGGACTTGTGAATAAGGCCCAAGTACAGGCACAAAGAGCTCTACAATTGAAGCATCTTAAAGAGATTATACCGAGTCAATCCTATCCACATGTTGGTTGATCACTGTCTTATTAGCTGGAGTATAGGATGTTCAAGAGACCTGAAAACATGATGAGAGGCTACATTTATCTCTATAGAACTGCCAAATGTACGTTACAGCTCTAGGTATGGATTAGTCCATATTCTTACAGCATGTCCATATTACTGGATAAGAATTTCTGCAACAAACTAACTATTTTAACTATTTCTTTATAAGGGGAAACTGTCACATGGAAAATGCTGCATACTCTGTAGGCAATGTGCTATAGAGCAGAAGGAGCAAACTAATGTAGCTTGTGTGAAAAGTTTCAAGCTGGTATTTATTGTTGAAATCTCTGCTGATTCTATGTTGAAAAGTCAAAGAGGCCATGCTGTCAGTGACTGATAGAGACTAAATGCCTCATTCATTGACTTATGCATACAGAGATAGCTGATAGGACCGCCATCTTGCCTAGAAAAGCAGAGATTTCAATAGATAAATGACAGGTAATACTGAATCTTTTCACATAAACTAATACATGAATCTGCTCAGCTCTTTGCTCTATAACATGCTCCCTACAGATTAAACAGTGATTTCCATGTGACCTATTCATCTTAAAGGGGCTCTATCAGCAAAATCATGCTGATAGAGCCCCACATATGCGTGAATAGCCTTTGAAAAGGCTATTCAGACACCGTAAATGTTATATTAAACTACCCCCCCCTGTTTTAAAATAAAACCCTAAAAAAGTATAAAATGGCCTGGGCGCCTGCGCAGTAGCCGTATGCTACTGCGCAGGCGCCCAAGCCATTTTTTTTTTATCAGTGTCAGTTCGCGAGCGTCGGAGGAGGACGGGACCTGAGGACATCGGAGGAAGAAGAGGCGTGGATGAAGAAGATGGCGCACCCTGAATGCCCGCCCAGCATGCACGATGCGTAAGTAGATCATATACTTTTTTAGGGTTTTATTTTAAAAAGGGGGGGGGGGTAGCTTAATATAACATTTACGGTGCCTGAATAGCCTTTTTAAAGGCTATTCACGCATATGCGGGGCTCTATCAGCATGATTTTGCTGATAGAGCCCCTTTAAATACATTTCTGGAACTTATTATCCTTAGGAGAGATGCGTATTGTATACTGCTGAGCTTGGTATTCAGTGAAGAAGCCAAAGCTCACATAATGCTATGGCTTCTTCAACCAGCTGATCACCAGGGGTCCTGGGTGTTGGGACCTTATCAATATACAGATGTAGTAGAAATAATCCTAGCATTTTGTAATTGGTTAAACTACTGAAGCATGATATCTTATCACAGTAAAAACCAATGAAAATTCATTGGAAAAACATTTTTCAATTACTTTTTGTTGTCTTCTGTTCTAAGATATCACGCTGAAGCAGTTTAACCAATTGCAGAGGTTCAGGTTAACTTTGCTACAACTGCATAAGTACAAGAACACCCCTTTAAATAGTCACCATCTTTTCAGACAACTTAAAGAGATTCTACCATTAAGGCTGGGGCCCCACGTTGTGGAAACACATCTTTTTTTGTTGCAGATTTTGTTGCGGTTTTTTGAGCCAAAGTCAGGAGTGGCTACAAAACGAATGGGAGATATACAGGATGTTCTCATACTTATCCCTTCTGCTCAATCCACTCCAGGCTTTGGCTCAAAAAAACGCAACAAAAGCTGCGTTTCCGCAATGTGGGGCTTCAGCCTAAAACACATTTTTTTTCTCTGTAAGCAGCCATTTTACTTGTGGCCGTGGGCATGCGCAGTCGGCTCTGCCCAAGGCCTACAAGTTTGACCGCCTGCGCTGGAAGAAGATGCGTGAAGAGGCCATTCCTGAAGAAGATGGAGGCGTCGCTGGAGAGTTCACTCGCAGCATTGGGACGTCCCCAGTGCTGCAAGAGAACTCATTTGCATACTGACGAAAACCGGGATTTCTACAGAACGGCGGCACGGAGAAGACATCTAAAGGTAGCAGAAGAATAGCCTTTCTTAAAGGGGTATTCCCACCTCACATACTCATCAGTCTTTACTGCTGTAAAATCTTCTTTCTTCCTGGTTTCTTGCATCATTTGTTGGGCGGGGTTTCACATGCAACCTGCCGTTTAGCTCCACCCACCCATATTGGGCTATGAAGTACAGGCAGCAGCAACTCCATTCTGTGTTACATACAGAGACTGCCTGTCTCTGCCATAATGAACACAATTGAATTAGCTAGCCTGATAACTGGGAGAACAGAAGAAATGAAAGCAGCTCCTCTCCTCTATCTGATAGCAGGGATCTAGGTCATGTGGTGTAGACACAGGAATAGCTGGAAACATAGGCTTGCTCCTGTGCACGTAGCCCCTCCTCCCTTCCCCCTGAGAGCAGGCAGATACATCACTTGACTCATAAGCAGATAAGTCAGGGCTGTGGCCACAAAGAATTGAATAAAGTAAGATAGTGGACAAACAAAGCAGCTTTGCTGAAGCATTGTCTTTAGGAAAAGTCTTAAATCCACATTAACAAGCAGTATAGATAGGATCCTTGTGATGGGACAACCCCTTTAAGGCTATGCCTACGTGTCAATGAGAAAAAAATGTGTTTTAATGGTAGAATCCCTTTAATTGAACTTCATAGAACATGTGATTCTGGACCAAAATGTAATGCACTTTAAAAATGTTGCTGCTTTTTGCCTGAAAAACCTCTCAAAATTTGTGCTCTCTAAAGACCTTTTCCAGCTGTAGTTATTTTTTCCTCCCATTTCCATCTCTTCAATTTTCTGCATACGTACTGGGAAGTTGCAAAAAAAAAAAAATTCAAAGGGGGGATTTTAGTTTTGTTTTCACTGTGCAGTGAAATGATATTCTACCTATATTCTGCAGGTCGTTACAATGTCAACAATACCAAATTTATGCAAATTTTGTCACGATTAATACCTTTAATTATAACCTGCTGACCGACTCTTGTCTAGAACTAAGGCCCTCTTAAAGGCATTCTTTCATTAAAAAACATGTTTTCAACTAATTCAAAAACTGCAGCGCGGACCTTCATGATAAAGGTAAGAGATGAATAGCATTTATAAAGGCTATTCCTATATGCTTTTAGTTTAAAGCATGTTTTTTAATGATAGAATCTCTTTTAAAGAGTTTTCTGATTATTTTTTTTTTACAGATGGACAAAAAATGTGCAAAATTAATTTTTCAAAAATATGTGAGATCTGTTAAAATCACTTCCTTACTGGCCCTGATCATGTGCCATTAAATGTGCACATGACCTCAGTTGTTAGCCACCCCCCCCCCCCATAAATGTGATGTCATTACTGATGAAAACAGCATTTGCCAGAGAAGCCAGGAGGAGGTGGGAGCTGGCCCGGACCGCCAAATAAGTCAGTACCTGGTTCACACATATTATCACAGCAGTGATTAGAAGCAGCAGCCACAACATGTGAGGTAGACAAAGGCATTTTTTATTTATATTTAACTATTCTACCCTCTCCTCTGTCTCCATAGTACAGGCATTCTTCAGTGAGTGGTTGAAAGGTTTTTGTGGTCGGTGACAGGCTGCCAGCATGATAGATCCAGGAAGGAGTTGAGCAACATATGCAAAAGATGTAATCAACAAAATGTTAAATATATGCACAATGCCACTCACCATAGAACCGGACTAGGAAGGGTGCACGACCTGTAAATTCCCGGACTTCTAGGGACGATTTCCATGGAAAATAATCTGTACAAATGGTCCGCAGCACCTTGATGCGGTTAAAATATAACCTTTATTTTATCCTTAAAAGTCCATAGCAAAAATGTGCCGACAAACAACAAATAACAGAACAAACGCATAAAAAACTCCAACGCGTTTCGGAACTTCTACTCCTTAGTCATGGCATATGCCATGACTAAGGAGTAGAAGCTCCGAAACGCGTTGGAGTTTTTTATGCGTTTGTTCTATGTTATTTGTTGTTTGTCGGCACATTTTTGCTATGGACTTTTAAGGATAAAATAAAGGTTATATTTTAACCGGATCAAGGTGCTGCGGACCATTTGTACAGATTATTTTCCATATGCAAAAGATGTGAATGCCTTTTCATTAGCATTATGCATGTACACGTGTGTGAATATATATACTGTACTTATACATGCTGTATGTAGATGTATGCATGTATATGTAACTATATATTGTGGGTGAAAAAAAAAAAATATATATATATATACACACACACACACACACACACAAATCTATACACATATGTAAGTATACTGGACATGAATGAAAAACTGCTAGGAGGTGCAGTGAGTGGATGCAGGGAAGGGCTGCCTGGAAAAGCATTGACACTCCCATAACCAGTAAGTAGAAACAGGACGAATTGCAAGAGCCTGAAAAAATAAGGAATGGTAAAAATGGTCCAAACACACATAAGGGCTCGTTCACACGGTGGGTGGTGGGGCGGATTTTGACCATATTTGACTCGGGGAGCCAAGTCAAAATATAGTCAAAACCCGCCTGCCACAATGTCGCGGCTTCCACCACCCTGGAGGCGGCTCAAATGGATGGGCCAACGCCGGAGGTTGCGGCTGCCGGGCGGAATCCACCTGAAGAAAGGGCAGCTCGCTTCTTTTTTTCCGCTATCGGCAAAAAGAACGATAGTGGTCTCCATAGACCACCAATGTAAAGGGGCGGATTATGACGTGGATTACGCTGTCAAAATCGGCCCCTTTGGCCTCATGTGAACTAGCCCTAAAGGTACTCAGTTATGTTTGTTCATTCATATAACAAGCATTTCTTGCCTTTAGTCTCATTTTCTTAGTCCCGGAAAACTCCTTTAACTCTCTGAACTGGGAATCTATGCTCACACAGCAGACCTCAAGCACCAGCAATTTTATTGGGACCCATGCAGTATGATTTACAAGATGGGGCCCAGGAAACAAGGATACTGGTTGGTCTGACTCGCCACCTAAATGTCATCTCAGCTGCCCAATATATCCACAGTATATAAAAATAAACTGATGTATGGCCTGGTATAAAAGATCCTGTATCATGAGTATCGGTATGAAGTACAGTGAGTGCATTGTGCCATGCCAGGGTGAACTGTGAACCCAGCAGGCTCTGGAGCCATTGGGAAATTCACCTGTGGGCCAGTCCAAGCCTGTACTTATTACTGATGATAAAAACCACACGCAGTTCTTCAGCAAAAAAGTGCCATGTAAACTTAGTCTCAAGGAGCAGCAAAGAGCTAGAATCAATGCCACTGCTGACATCAAGAATCTGGACAGCTCACCTGATAATACTTGTTATGTCGTGCTTATTCTTAGCACAATCTACTCAGATTAATGGTGCTATACTTCAATTGCCAAAGTCCACCGGTTATCACATGATATTGCTTGGGGGAGCACACTATCTTTTTTCGCCAATTTTTTTCTACTGGATGAGGAAAAATGTATTAATAAAGAGCCTATATATATCATAATTCATATCTTTTACCTAGAATTCAGTATATGTATGTAATGGAGTCTGCCCACCATAAAACGTCTGCCTACCAAACCACTAACAGCCCTGGGTATGTGGTTTAAAACGTGTGGCAGCTTAGCTCTGTGGTTGTTCACAATGTTAGAATAGCAGAGAAAATGAATGTTCATATCATGTGTAAATTTGCGTGCAAGCTTTCCTTGTATATTTCCAAGTCAAGCATTTGCTCAGGCCCTTCTCACTACAGCTAAGGTCCCATGTTGTGGAAATGCAGCTTTTTTGTTGTTGTGGTTTTCTTCTGAGCCAAAGTTAGGAGTGGATTGCGAAAAGGTAGAAGTATAATAAGAGCTTTCTATATTTTTTCCCCATTACTTTTGTATCCACTCCTAGCTTTGGCTCAAAAAAACCTAAACAAAATACACGTGTAAAAACGTGCCAAAAACGCGCTTTTTTCCTTTCTTTCTTTGGAGCGTTTTTTACACATGTAAAAATGTCATTGAACTCAATGGGAGTCAGATTTTTACACATGTATTCTTTACACGTGTACTATGCAAAAATGAGCGCGTGTTTACTCCGTGTGCACGGGCCTTAATAGATGTAATGCTCTAACTCTCTAACACACATTGACGTAACCACTTCAGTACCAGGCCAATTTGTGGTCCAGGACCAAACACATTTTAGGTTTATTTTGTATGTGCGGTTTTGAGGTCTGCAAAATTTTTCTCGTATGTCTCAGTCAACTAATTTTTGCGTCTTTTTTCGGGGACACATACGGCTTTATTTGTATGTTATTTTTATTTTCAAATGTGTTTTAATTTTTTTTTATATCCAGGAAAATATAAACAAAATAGGAGGGAAATTGTTTCTGGTTTTCAATTTATTATTTTTTTTATTTAATAACACAAAGTGTCACTGAAAAACTTTATAATATAGTTTCTCCTCTCCGTTACGGTAATTTTTATTTTGTATGGTGTCGTCGGGGGTGGGGCTATAACCTTTAATAACGGCGTTTTAGTAGTGTATTATTTATTATTATTTTATTTACATTTTTTAAAAACTTTTTTATTATATTTTTTTTTTTTCCAGATTGTGTCCCCATAAGGTGATAAGAGACCTTTGGGGACATCTGATCACTTTTTTTTTGTACTTGAGGCTGATTTCTCCTATAACTGGGGCTGGTACATTTAACCCCAGTTGCAGGAGAAATCCAGCCTCCTGCACACTGTATACACAGCTTACTGAGCTGATCTGGGGTCCTGTAGGACCCAGCAGCTCTTACAAGACTCTGCTCCCGGTCGATCACGTGTCCGCCGGGTCAGAGGGCAGCTGATTTATGGCAGCGTCCATAGCCGTGTATACAGCGCTCATTGAGCGCTGTATACACAGCGATCGAGATAGCAGGGAAGGGAATAAATCTGCCCTGTCTTCTCTCTGGGAGCTCTGGCTGAAGTTACAGCCGGCTCCTAGTGAAAGCAGCTACATGATCTCTGTGCAGCTGCTGTGTTCTGACTGGACGTACAGGTACGTCCTGTCAGAACAAGGCAACCACTTCCCGGACATATATAGTCTATGGGCGGTCCGGAAGTGGTTAAAGGTATTTTTGGAGAGTTACCATAAGAATAGGTCATCAATATGTGAGGGTCCAGCACCCAGAAATGACATTGATCAGATAGCTGAAGTGGCAACGGCACACTAGAGAGATCAGTTTCTGCTTCACAGACTAGTGACAGGTTAATTTTTTTTTTCACACAGCCCCTACACAACATGCAGTGGTCTGTGGGTTGTCAGTCTATTTTTCGGATAGGTCCTCAATA
The DNA here is from genome assembly GCF_031893055.1 of Leptodactylus fuscus. Lineage (NCBI taxonomy): Eukaryota > Metazoa > Chordata > Amphibia > Anura > Leptodactylidae > Leptodactylus > Leptodactylus fuscus. Next base: position 94,334,474 of record NC_134265.1, on the reverse strand, counting down.
TGTAACTCCCAGAAACCCTCTTTGGGCTAATACTAGACATTGCAGATAAGCTGCATTTTTTATTGCACTTTGCTGAGTTTTTTTAATTTCCTTTTGAAGCAAAAAACACTGGAAGAAATTCATCACTCGCTCTATGCCAGATTTCTGCTGTACAGGGATGATATTGAGGCGGACATTAGGTGCAAGGCCTTTTCTTGCACCAAACTTGTGCCACACCATTGTGTTAATTTGGATAAAGTGGAGCAAGGAGCAGGGCAGGCCGAGGTGTTTATTAGGCTCCGTTCTCACGGAGTAACGCGCCACTCATTTAGACATGTATACACTTGTCAAGAGTGCCGCGCTTCAAAACAGATCTCATTGATTTTAATAGGTTTCGGCTTATGCGCGCTACACATTGAAATCAATGGGAGGCTTTGTAACTAGAGATGAGTGAACACTGTTTGGAACAGCACGCTCCCATAGAAATGAATGGAAGCGGCCAGCACGCGGGGGGTTAAGCGGCCGGCTGCCACCAAAGTCTGCCTGCCAGGTGCTTCCATTCATTTCTATGGGAGCGTGCTGTTCGGATCGGCTGATCCGAACAGTGTTCGGATTGGCTGATCCGAACAGTGTTCGCTCATCTCTATTTGTAACCCATTGATTTCAATGTGTTGCGCGCGTAAGCCGGCACCCTTTGAAATCAATGGGATCTGTTTTGAAGTGCCGTGCTCTGACACGTGTATACGTGTCTAAATGAGCGGTGTGTTACTCCATGAGAACGGAACCTTATAACTCACAGACGTTTTCTAGCATGAGATAGAATGGAAATCAGTGTTTCTTCCATTAAAAACTGACATATGTATATAGAATATATGCAGCTCAGTGAAAGGTAAACTTAGCTTTACACACTACAATGGGAGACTTGTCCAAGAATCGCACAAGTAATCACACCGTGCATTTCTCTGTACCTGGACATCAACAGTGTCTGTGGTATTTATGAATAGCATGCGATCCTGCTCAACACAGTAGAAAAATCTTTATTTTGTATCCTTTCCTAGTCTCTGGGTCCATGAAAAACAGCCATCACATGGATGGTATTTGTATGTTTTGTGTAATTATCACGTGAGGAAGGTCAAGGTCCGAAAACCAGAGCTCGAATGGATGTGTGCATGCAGTCTGTGAATAACACAGAGGTGTGAATGAGGCCTAAGTATAAGGTCAGATATGACAGTCTTATGCCCCATCCACACAACCATAGTTTTTATCTGCAATTGCAAATAAAAGTACACCCCCAGTCATTTCTATGGCGCACATACACACCTTAAGTGTTTAGGGATGTAAAAAGGAGCAACGCTATAAGGAGCAGGTCCTACATCTGTCCATATTTGCAACTCTGTCGCCTAAAAATACTACACAGAGGACTTTTTCCTTCACTGGTTTCAGTTTTAAAACGACGGACCCCATTATAGTCAATGGAGTTTGCTGAACTCTGTGCGTAACCAATTTTATGTGGTCCAGCCCGAGAACATCACACTTGGATACCAGTCCATGCGTCATCTGTCCCGTACACTGTACACGGTCCTGTGCGTGGAGCATGACCCTTACATTAATACGACTAAGGCTTCAGTCACACCTGTTTGGGGATTCCGTCCCCAATTCTGCTTGAAATACGTGGAGACTTTTCTCCACTGATTTCAGAGGGAAACCTGGTGGACCCCATCATAATCCACGTGGTCCACGGGTAACAACTTTTTACGTGTATTGGGTTTCCAAAAACCCCAACACTAGAGTGAACCTAGTGTAAACAATGAACCCAACTCCCTGCCCCCTCCCCAAGACAATTATAAAAACTGGTCACATTAAAAAGGGATGGTGGCAACAGCAGACCTGCCAGCTATTACAGAGGTGGTGGTGGTGGTTGTTGCTGTTGCTGCTTTCTGTTTTCAGAACCCTCTGTACTATTTAGCAGAGTCACTTCCTGTTTGACATTAAAAAAAAAAAACCGTATCACGTGCGCTGTGGATGACGTCATGACGCCGCCGTCGCAGACGACAACTATCCCTGGACGAACTATTTCCATCTCTATGTAGGGTGACGCACACAACATGTGATTCGCTAGGAGGCCACGCCCTTCAGGTGACAGCTGCCAGTTTTGCCCACGCCCTTTCCTGCTGTGGGCGGGACTAGGGGAGGGCTGCTGGAAACGTCGCCATACTAGGCGGCCGACGCTGAGTGACGGGACCGGGGACAGCCAGGCCGCCGCCAAAGCACAGCTTGCCCAGGAGTCGCTCCGGGGCGGGGAACAATGGCTGTCGATAGCAGCAAGTTCAACCAGCTGTCCCTTAGTCAGCTCAATGAGCTGTTGGAAGATGACGCCAAGCTGGGGCAGATGGCCCAGGAGATGGACGAGGTGGGTGGTTGGAGCCTGGCAACTGTGGAGTTCTGTAGGGGTGGGGATTACTGTGCCCCCCGGGGAGAGACTGTCTTCTCATTGTTATGGCACTGCTATTGGTAGAAGTGTACATGTGTGTTACATACATGTTATCTGTACATTCCCATGTATAACATAGGTTGTCTCTCTGGGACTGTGTATGACTATGGGAGTTCCCAGTCATTACATGTCAGGGGTATATGACACGGTAGACACATGTAGTATCACATGTAGTATATGTTCTGTACTTGGCACTGCAGCATATGGTGCCATGTGATATTCCGCCATTACCCCTGAAAGCTGCCCATTCCCATAGTGTGGTGCCCATTAGGAAGCTTCAGCCCCTGCTATGTGTCCTCCTCCCTTACTGATAGGACAGATGTATGTAACACTGGCGTGGGGTTATGTCAGCGCCGCTGGTTACCATGGATGAACGTTCTATTGCGGATTGTTGTAAAACTATTGCGGCCGGTGACTGTCCCTGTCCTCACTCTGTATAGTCACCGCCTGCCCCCATTTGTGAGGTGACACTGATTCACTTGTCCTTGTACCTGTAGTTCACTCACAGCAGGAACTGTCTATCTTTGTATGGAAAGTTTCCCTTTGGCATTGTTCCTGCTTTTCTCTAATGGTGTCTGGTTCTTGTTTTAGTAAAAATTGTTGGTTCCTTTATAGACTGATAAAGAAGCTTCATGGAGACAACCCTGTCCATGTATTATCCTGTCTTAGGGTACATGAAAGTCTTAGAGGGGTCACTTACTTCTAAGTAGGAATGGAAAGACACTCTCTATAACCGGCTCCTGTTCTTACACAGACGGCCACTCATATGTAATGTAATACTACAGATCCCCTATGGCAGCAATGCCTGGCTGCCGGCGACCTCAGTAGGCGATCAGCTGATCCCATGGGGGCCATTCTGGTTATCTGTCAGTCACATAGAGGGGTGAGAAGGGCAGGTAGAGTCCCTCCACTCCTGAATACAGTGTACTCTATATCTGATGTTCTGTACTCCTGAATACAGTGTACTCTACGTCTGATGTGTTCTGTACTCCTGAATACAGTGTACTCTACGTCTGACGTGTTCTGTACTCCTGAATACAGCGTACTCTACGTCTGATGTGTTCTGTACTCCTGAATACAGTGTACTCTACGTCTGATGTGTTCTGTACTCCTGAATACAGTGTACTCTACGTCTGACGTGTTCTGTACTCCTGAATACAGTGTACTCTACGTCTGACGTGTTCTGTACTCCTGAATACAGTGTACTCTACGTCTGACGTGTTCTGTACTCCTGAATACAGTGTACTCTACGTCTGACGTGTTCTGTACCCCTGAATACATTGTACTCTACGTCTGACGTGTTCTGTACCCCTGAATACAGTGTACTCTACGTCTGATGTGTTCTGTACTCCTGAATACAGTGTACTGTACGTCTGATGTGTTCTGTACTCCTGAATACAGTGTACTGTACGTCTGATGTGTTCTGTACTCCTGAATACAGTGTACTCTACGTCTGACGTGTTCTGTACTCCTGAATACAGTGTACTCTACGTCTGACGTGTTCTGTACTCCTGAATACAGTGTACTCTACGTCTGACGTGTTCTGTACCCCTGAATACATTGTACTCTACGTCTGACGTGTTCTGTACCCCTGAATACAGTGTACTCTACGTCTGATGTGTTCTGTACTCCTGAATACAGTGTACTCTACGTCTGATGTGTTCTGTACTCCTGAATACAGTGTACTCTACGTCTGATGTGTTCTGTACTCCTGAATACAGTGTACTCTACGTCTGATGTGTTCTGTACTCCTGAATACAGTGTACTCTACGTCTGATGTGTTCTGTACTCCTGAATACAGTGTACTCTACGTCTGACGTGTTCTGTACTCCTGAATACAGTGTACTCTACGTCTGACGTGTTCTGTACTCCTGAATACAGTGTACTCTACGTCTGACGTGTTCTGTACTCCTGAATACAGTGTACTCTACGTCTGACGTGTTCTGTACTCCTGAATACAGTGTACTCTACGTCTGACGTGTTCTGTACCCCTGAATACATTGTACTCTACGTCTGACGTGTTCTGTACCCCTGAATACAGTGTACTCTACGTCTGATGTGTTCTGTACTCCTGAATACAGTGTACTGTACGTCTGATGTGTTCTGTACTCCTGAATACAGTGTACTGTACGTCTGATGTGTTCTGTACTCCTGAATACAGTGTACTCTACGTCTGACGTGTTCTGTACTCCTGAATGCAGTGTACTCTACGTCTGACGTGTTCTGTACTCCTGAATGCAGTGTACTCTACGTCTGACGTGTTCTGTACCCCTGAATACATTGTACTCTACGTCTGACGTGTTCTGTACCCCTGAATACAGTGTACTCTACGTCTGATGTGTTCTGTACTCCTGAATACAGTGTACTGTACGTCTGATGTGTTCTGTACTCCTGAATACAGTGTACTCTACGTCTGACGTGTTCTGTACTCCTGAATACAGTGTACTCTACGTCTGACGTGTTCTGTACCCCTGAATACATTGTACTCTACGTCTGACGTGTTCTGTACCCCTGAATACAGTGTACTCTACGTCTGATGTGTTCTGTACTCCTGAATACAGTGTACTGTACGTCTGATGTGTTCTGTACTCCTGAATACAGTGTACTCTACGTCTGACGTGTTCTGTACTCCTGAATGCAGTGTACTCTACGTCTGACGTGTTCTGTACTCCTGAATGCAGTGTACTCTACGTCTGATATTTGGGTTTCTATTCCACCAGACTTGTCTCCATGTGCTCTCCTACCTAGACCATAGAGCATGACGCCGGATTCTTTGTAATAACTTCACTACATCCAGTTAATGAACCTCACACCCTTGATCTACGGAATTTATAAAAGGTTTTATTCTAGTTTCAGCTGCAAATATTGGCACAAGCTTCATTTTTCTAAAACTTTGTGAAATGTGACTATTTTTCCACCAGTTGGGATACTGAGAGGAGATCAGCTGCAGAGGGTTACGGCATCCTAATTGTACAGTGCTGCGGAATATGTTGGTGCTATATAAATAAAATGTATTATTATTAGCAGACTTACTGGTGACTAGTAAGCGATGCTGTCATTCTGGCAATAACCCATTTGCTTTGCTTTCCTAACCAGACTGTTGCCATTGTTCCTGGTGTCTTTGTGTGCTTCTATCTTTCTGAAAGTGGGTCTGGGTCTTGCCATCTCTTTGATACTTTCAGCTACATTTGTTGCACTGTATACACTTCTGTTTAGTGGTAGTGCATAGCCATACATAAAATAATGCTATGGTTTATAACATTAAACAAGCAGCATAGCCTTTTACATTGGGCTCTCCGCTACGTAACATTAAGGGCTATGTTTAGGATTGGATCCTGACCTTTAGTCCTTTGCCCCAAGGCTCATCTACAGGGGCAGTTATGTCTGGTATTGAGCTTGTTTGTCTGTATGAGATGAGTCTTTGCACCTCTCTAAATTTTCATTTGTATTTATCAGTAGGGTTGCCATACTCTTATCCTAAGGATAGCCATAAATGCTCAAATCCTGGAGAATCCCTTTAACAACAGTGTCATTACTTTTCTGATCTCAGTCTCTTGTCCTGGTCCATAGAATAGGCTGAAAAGAGACCTTAGTTTGATCTCCTCATAGTATGCATCTTTGCTACCCCACAGCTCTTTAGAAACAAGTGACATTGTAGAGAATGTCTTGATGTGCACTTTAGTTGAATAGGGCTCATTCTTCTCATGCTGCCACCTCCCTTCTGCCAGGCGTGTCTGAGGTGGTCAGGTACCTACACAAGTGGCAGCACTTCCGCCTACTAATACTGATAGTCCTTAATCATACAGAGATCACATGATGTCCCGCTCGCTCAGAGGCAGCTGCTGCTACAGGCTTGGCAGCCACTCTATCTAATGAACTTTCATTATAATCTGCTTTTGCTGTGGCGCACAGTTTTTTTTCTCTTTTAATATTTCATGACCTGGGATAACACAACTACTGGTCTTTGCTCTTCAACACCTTTACGTTGCCGGTCCTGTCTTTATTAACTTCTGTGTTTACGCGGAGTTCCTTGGTGACGGTGCCGTATACATTTACTGCGTGCGACAGGAACAGTAAACCTAACAAACGCAGCAGATGTTTGCGTGTCCTAAAGCGCCATTTCTCCAGATACATATGAAGTAGTGTTTTTGGATATTCTACTAGTTATTAGACAGGACAAGTCGTAGACTATTGGTTCCCTTTTGGCGCTTACAACTTGTATTACTGTATTCATTGGAGATTGTTCCTTCCCAAAGCTCTGACAATTGATTTCTTTATGGCTGAGGCTTTTATTTCTTAGTACTAAGGCTTTTTGGGACTCCTGTACTGGCCTTGGACCACAGTGTTCATGTGGTTTGTTTCTTAGTGACCAATATGTTATTTAGAGGGTTGGCACAAGCGGGAATTTTCTGTGCTTTACCCAAAGCTTGCGTTCAGACTAAACCATCATACTTGGCAAGAGTTAAAGAGGACCTTTCATGTCCTCGGGCATGTGAGGTTTTATATACCACTAGAAAGCTGACCATGCGCTGAATTCAGGCATTGTCGGCTTTCCCGTTATGTGTCCCGGGGAAAGAGATATCTGTGCAGTTACCGATAACTCTTCACTGTCAGAAGGGCGTTCCTGACAGTCTAGCCGGGCTGTGAGGTACGCGCCTCCTGACACATACTGTCCATAGCTCTGTACTGTCAGAGGGGGCGTTCTTTACCATCCAGAGATGACACTGAGTGGTGAGAAATGCCCCCCCCCCCTTCTTCTCCTGATAGTACTTGTCCATAGACTTGTACTGGGAGACATTCCTCAGCGTCATCGCTGGGCAGTAATGGATGCCCCCTCTGACAGTACAGCGCTACAGTCAGTATTATCAGAAGGGGCTTTAGGTAAAGTACAGAAAATTCATGCTAGATGCTGCATATGGACGTCAACAGTTTGCTTTAAAAACCCATTGAAATGAATGTGTTTTTAAACTGACCAACGGCAAGCCGCCCCAAGCTGTTTTTCCTGGAGTTTCGGCGAAATCCAAAAGGCGAACAGCGGCGCAAGTGTGAATGCCCCCGTAATGTGTGTTTCAGATGTACTAAGGGTTTTTTTTTTCTTATTATTGGATTCTCTATAAATCCAGCAAGGAAAAAAAAAGTATACAGTTGGAATTTGTATTACGTTATTATCCTTGTTACAAGGGAAAATATGTGATCTAGTACCATGGGTGACACCAGGACAACATGTGCGCCAGTTCACCTTGGACAATAAGAGTTTTTATGCTCCTGCTTTATCATCAGAGAAAATGGGCTGGTAGCGATAGAACATAGGTAAATGTATTAAGTTACTGACCAGCAGTGATGCAGCCCTATTCTTAGGTTCTGTAAGGATCCCCAACGTTTAGAAGGTGATGGCAAGAAAGAGATTGTACCATCACCTTGTTTGGAAAATTCCTCCAAGTAATCTGGACTCTAGACAAATCCCATCTCCTATGTGTTGGTTTACAGATTAGTAGTATAGGCATATTGCTTGATGGCACCAGAATCCAGTATATCAGCACAGCCCTACAGATAGGTTAGACTGAATTAAACCATGGATTCCCCATGTAGATTGGGGCTTTCATTCCTAATTCCTGTTTATAAGCACCAATTCACTTACAAGAGCTATCCTGTAGTAACTGATTTCAGCCACTAACCAGAGAACGGCGCTGTCTGCTTACTGCTCTGTTCTGTGTATGACCTGCTGTGAACAGCTGCTCGATAGGTGTCAGACCCCCACCAGTCCGATATTAATCACCTAGGTCATCAGTGTTTTATGTCACAAAAAACACCATTTAGGATCAAGCAACCTATGCACTAGTCAGTGAGCCCCGTCTTGGCTGCTTGTATGCTATATTGTGGTTTTAGGGAATATGGAATGTGAAATAATCTGTAAAGGAGAAACTTTATAAATTGGGAAATGTGTGGTTTTCTCTATAGTGTACTGGATGTATTTTTCGTTAGTTTTATATCTCTCGTTGCGTATAATTAACGTGGCACATAAAGAAGACCTCATACAAGTCTGCAGTGGTATGATAACTTGGTCCATAAACTGAGCAAGTTATTTCTTCCTTCTATTTTGGACCAACTTCTGATACACAATATTTCCATCTTCAGGTGGCTTTCTAATAACTTGTAAATACTAGGCGTTCTATATTTTGCAGCAATTTTTGAGGTCGCTGTGTTTTTTCTTTCTCTTTCGGCCTGTGGCACGTTCACACTTTTAGGATTTGATGCAGATTGAAGGGCTTATCCAGGGTCTGTAGCGTTTCTGACGCTGATTATATTATAACTTGCCTGTATCACAATAATGGAGGTCTCTTACCGGGCCCCTGCACTGGTCATCTGTACAGGCTAGCCTCTGCACTGATTGACATATAGGAGACAAAGCAAGAAGCAGAAAGCGCCATTAGCTGTATAGTGGCGGTGCCAGAGTACTGCAGCACTGCGGACCAGATGGCACCCTCTGCTGCCATCTGTTGTATACTGTCTGGCTAATACTGATGATGACCTATTTTGTGGATTGATCAGTATTAGAAATGTTACAGAGCCTTTACGGTCTGGATTTTACACCTCGATATTTGGCACCCAAGTGAGTGAAGTATTTATATTCTGCAGGAAATGGAGATTTCCACACAAAACTGCTTATGGGCTCTCTCCAATGACCATGTCAGCCTTGGGTTTCTCTTGTAAATAGATGTCATATTTGCCATAGATAAATGTGTCAGAATAGCCTAAAGTCCTACTCTGCGTTCTTCTGGTTTCCTGTTGCCATGCAGCGGTTCCTTGTGACAGGTCAGATGACAAGGCGCTACGCTTTTCGGTTGCAGAGTAGATAAACCACTGTCTCCAAGAACAACCCACAGAATTGTGCCAGCAGAGACTGACATGAGTGGAAGAGAATGATGACATGAAATACTATTTGCAAAGTTGTAAAACTTTTTTTTTTTTTTTCCATAAACCATGAGGTTTGTGTTTCTGTGTAATGTCCTGGCCCCATGGAGCGGGTGCAGTTTGTCAGGCAGCTTAGTCACTGCCTGCATAGTTCTTTCCGTGCTTACGTGTTACTGTCTTGTGTTTCATTGCTTATTATCTGTAAGCTATCAAGGTTCACGTAGCTTTCCATAGCTTACTGCTAGATGTAGGTGCAGCCATTATAGTTGACTTGTAGTACGTCATGTCCTGTGCAGCCATTACTTATACAGCTTAATGACTTAGGGCTTGTTCACACTGAACCTGTAATACAATACGCATGAATGATGTTTAGAATACCTGAATCACACAAAGCATAGAAAATCTGCAAGTACTTGAGAACAAATTCTCCATTGTGCTGCTGATCTTACCTATTCTGTAAGGCTTCTGCCTAGATTCACATGTTTTAGTTATTGTAGTTAGACGTGTGAACTCTCCTGTCATGTCTGTCTTATAAATAATTGTATTCCCCATGATATATCAGTCCTGGGGCATCCAATTCCTCTTCTGATTCCTCCTAGAAATTAATGAATATATTGATAACTGTATGAAGTGACCTCCCCTCATGTTCTCTACTACACAGCCCCCTACTCCATACACAGTAACATTCAGTGAGAGGCAAGAACAGCTCTCAATACAGAAATAAGGGAGAGAATAAAGGGATGCGGGATTTCACGGAAAGGAGATACAATTTGTTAATAAAGTAGATTACAAAATGTATTAACGGCACAAATACTGCCAGAAAATCAAGTTATCCCAAAGTTTAGTTACACTTTAAAGAAGTTGTCCAATTTTTTTTTTTTTTTATTTTTTTTAAAAACTCTCCTGTCTCTGATGCTTTGGTGTCTCCCAGCGCGGTCCTGCCGCTCCAGTGTACTGTGACGTCCTAGGTCCCTTTCCTTAAAGGGGTTGGCCACTTTCAGACCAATATTGACAAACAAACGTACAATAAAAAGATATACAATTTTCCAATATACTTTCTGTATCAATTCCTCTCGGTTTTCTAGATTTCAGCTTGCTGTCATTCATTCTGTTACTTCTAGAGAATAAAACTCTGACCATGGTCATGTGATTTACGGTCTGTGGTCATGTGATTAGCACACTGGTGCTGCTTGTTATAATCACAGCACATTATTCAGACATCTGCCTGGTAATCAGGAATTGATACAGAAAGTATATTGGGAAATTGTATATCTTTTTATTGTACATTTGTTTGTCAATATTGGTGTGAAAGTAGCCAACCCCTTTAAGCTGCTGAGTGGCCATAGGAAACGAACCCTGGACTTCACAGGTAGTGACATCCCGTGTTTTTTGCAGAACCCTGAGGACAAGTGATTCTTTGTTTTTGTTTTGTTTTTTTCCCACCTTCCCCAGCCTAATTTTGTTTTTATCCCAGACAACCACCTTCAGAATGTTGTACTTTGCTTTGCTGACTTAAGTATATAGCCAGTTGTGTTCTGCTATAAATGGAGCACTACTTAATGTCTGGAAATCCAGATTTGATGTTTAGACCCTGTACAACACTGTACCGCCTTTAACCTGTGACTATCTAGTTGCTATAAAGCTGCAGGTCTTTCCAGGGAGTGGGCTAATGGTTGTATGTAAGTGGCCCTGCCTTATATTGTCACTGTTTCTTTCTGTAGGTTCAGAGTGTGCAGCTGAACAAGGAAATGACACTCGCTGGGAACAGGAGTTTAGCAGAAGCAAACCTGCTTTACCAGCCTAAGCTGGACAACCTAAAAGCCACTCTCACCCAGAAATACCAAGAACTGCAGACACTCATGGAATCGCATCAGCTAAAGAAGACAAAGCTGGGTAAAATGTCCTATTAGTTTTTGTATTTCCTTTTACCTGCTGTACAGGTAGTGATACATGAGCAACTGATGTTTTATCCAAACCTCATCATTCCAAGTTTTTACCTTGGCTACCACAGCAGTTGCAGTTGAGAACGGACTCTGGGCACTAGTGTGAACCTAGCGTAAGCTGTTATTTCTTGCTATTTATAGCTTGCTAGTCAGATTTACTGTACAGGCTGGAACACGATAACCAAAGTCATCTCTTTATACGGTAAAGAATGTGATGACAGTCTTTGGTACTGTTGTAAGCCAAGATAAGGTACAATAACACCGTACATATAAAGCAAACGCTCCTTGCTGGACTGTCTAGCAACAATATTGTTGGAAGTATATGCTTGCAGTGTGTCCACCCCCACAAAAAATTGCTAAAACATTTTAAAGAATTACCAAACAGGTTATTTATGTTCTGTATCTGCTGGTTTTCGTGTTTGTATTTTTTTTTGTGCCATTGTGTTAGGGCATGTTTGGTGAACATTTTTGTGTCATACTTAAAGGGAGTCTATCAGCACAAAATATAACATTAATTAGGGCTGGACGATTAATCAAATAACCGAAGCTGAACATCAAGCAGGGTAACAGATTTTGTTCACGTAGGGCTTATTTCTGTTCATTTATTACAATATATGCAGCTTCATTCGGATCAAACATGCCTGGATGGGAACTGCTTTTATTATACTGTGGTGTCTCTTAGAACACTGGAGTATAATATCTGGGGATGCAGGGAAGGTGAGCAAATCTAAACAGTGTTACTCACCTCTTCTGAGCTCCGACACTACTCTGTTCTCTCTTTTGCTTCTGCCTTTCGTCTGTAATTGGAACCTCAGCGGTCACATTTGACACTTGCGTCTATGCGTCACAATGCCATGTGACACTGAGGCCCAATCACAGGCCTTAGTGGTCCCTCGGTCAGAAGTATTGGAGACAACAGGGAGTCGTGCCGGAGGCTAGGAGAGGCGAGTAACCGCTAGACCTGCTCTTATTATACTCTGGTGTCTGAAGACAAATCTTGCACGGTCTGCCCAAAACTTATCGTACTGTAAAATGGCGGTGGTTTAAAAGTGTTGTTGTTAAATCGCCATTAATCGTAATCGAGGTAAAATGACTGATTAATCGCAATTTTGATTAAGGTGATAATTGCCAAGTCCTATTTATTAGTCTCCTGTCAATTAATTTCGCCAGTTGCTAAAATAAAGTAGTTTCCACTGGCAATGCTGTATAGACCTGTAGCGTTTGGCAAAGTTAATGCAAGCACTTGCTGCAGATCTGGAAGTAACATTGAAATGATCTTTCTGTGATTGTTCTTTATACCATTTATTCTACAGTTCCTGATTCTCTCCTACTATACTTTCTTTTCAGATCAGCAATCTGTTAATGCATCACTGGAAACCTTATTAGCACTTCTGCAGGCTGAAGGAGCAAAGATCGAAGAAGAGACCGAGGTAACTTCTCTCATCCAATCTCTGGCAGAATGGCAGATTATATCAATATTACTTTACTGTACCATTGGTGGTCATGGTGTTGGACACATCCTATTGGGCAGGAGAATGGTTACTCGTCATTGGCCCCTGTACAGATGACCTGTGTTGTGCCCATTAAACAGTTACTTTTACTGAGACTATTAGCAAGAACAGCCGATGGGTGACTGGTGATATTGAGCTGTTGATTTACTGTCATGAAAGAGAACCTGTTACCAGGATTTGCACCACTAAACCTAAGTTGGTTAGAATAAAATGTCTTTAGCCTTGCCTTTGTAATTTTAAAAAAAATCACACCTTTACCAATACTGATCACCTCAAAGTCTGTGTACAGATTAGCTGAGAAGAGTCACCCTGGCCTTCACATGTCAATATGTCGGGCTCTGTAGCACCTAGAACCATGATAATGGTTTAATCTGCAGAATCTTAGCTCTAAAGTTGTATCAGGTTTGTGCTTCTATATGCTATAGAGAGGAGATGCAAGTAGTTAAATAAGTTGGTTAGGACTATGATATTGCTGTGGCTTCTTTTCTACTTACAAAGTGCAGCACCATATATTCTATTGTGGCTGTGCCTGGCATTGCAGGTCAGCCCTACTCATTTGAATGGGCCTGAGCTGCAGTCTGAGAAGATAAAGGGGAGTATCATAGTGCCAGACAACTCCTTTTGAAGAACATAGAACTGTGAGTCTGTGGTGGTTTTGCAGGGATTGTCCACTTTAAAACAACACCAGAACTAGGGCTGGGCAATTAATCAAGAAATAATCACCATGATTTTGTTCGTCAGTTCTTTTGGTTCGGTTATTACAATATTTGTGAGGTTCTGCTTGGTTTTATTTGTACTAAACATGTCTGAATTGGAATTGCTATTATTATACGCTGTGGTCTCTTCAGACTGTGGCATATAATATGCTGAAGTGTTGCTCACCTCTCCTGAGCTCCGGCATGACTCCCTGCTGTCTTTGGGTGTTTTGTGATTGGACCTCAGTGATCATATGGGTCACACAGGATTGTGATGCTTGAATCTATGCCTCATGATGCCACAGGCCTCAGCAGTCCCTGACGTCAGGCAGAAGTGCCCAAGAGAACTGGGAGCCGAATCGGCACTTGGGACAGACGAGTACCACCGTTTTTTAGGTTTGCTCACCTACCCACTACCCACCTACTCTCTACACATTCTCACTGGCATTTCTCCATCTCCTTCCCTTATTACTGTTTTGCCATTTTAAGACCCCTTTGTGCAGATGTCTGAATACAGGCCGATCTCTACTGAGAACAAATGGCTGTGTCTCTGCACAGTGGTGGCTACACACAGCAGAGCATGCCTAGCAGAGGAGAAGGGAAGGATCCCTCTGAGAACATGACAGAAGACAAACTATAGGAAACTTATACAAACCAATTTTAAAATGGATAATTATTAACATATATGTAATAGACAAAAATGTTGACAGTGTCCATAGCCTTTAATTATGGAGTGTAACAAGGCAAACGCTCACCAGCTATTCCATCTATCCCCCACATGCATGTGCTGCTATATGTGCCTGTGTGCTTTATGGGGAGGGGGGAGGTAAGCAGCTTATAGACCCTTCTGCTGGTGGCTCACCTCTTGTTAGCAATGGATTTGGTATGGTGGAAGAATCAGGACACCCCCATACAAATGAAATTGTTGCCCACTTCCAACTTAATGCTCCCTTAAGTAGTAATGTATAAACTAACAAATCTACAAAGGTGAGTTGTGTTTGTATGGCTTCCCTTCCAGCACTGGCAGCTGAATCCTGGCAATTTCTGGTTTTTGCAGGGGCAGCAGCAATGAATCCGGGTGATGCTGATGATAGGTCTGTCACACGACCACAAGTTCCAGTTGATAGGTCACATGATGAACAAGACGTCATTGCGTCAGCTCTTGCAAGGACTGAAAACATTGGGGAACAAGTTGCCAGTATTGGAATGGGGAGAATTTAAAAAAAACAACTTTTTTAATTTATACAGTAAACCATGTAAAGAATTTATTTAAAGGCAAAATATCTATGTGAATTGGCACACGATAACCAATTCCTCAGAAGATGAGACTTTACTTAACTCCAAGATTGGTGCAGTGTCGCTGCTGTGGCCAGACTGGATTAACTAGATGATGGCGTGACATTTTCTGATGTTTAATCATCACAGTATATTAATGTATTTAAATGCTACACGTCACTAAAGACGCTTATCATGGATGACACTGAGGAGCCGCACCTTCACAGGAGCCTCTTAGCAATAGTCAGATACCTCTATATATTTCATGACCGCAATAACTTGCATAGGCCCCTTCCTCCACCCACGTTTCTCTGTGATGAACCTAGCAGAGAAAAGTTACATTTCGCAAGGATACGCATATGATGGTCACACAGTGCAAACCGCTCAGGTAATGAGATTGAGAAAGCAGAGGACTGCAATCTCCTAGACCTTTCAAGGAGCAGCAAAAAGCATGACCATTACTCCATCCCCATATTGGCAATATAGGTAAAGCACTAGCTCCTGCTTCCTCATTTGTATATGAAGAAACAGTCTATATGAAAACAGGGCTCTAAAGCTGAACAAGAGGCATATGTGGAAACTGCAGAATCGCCTCTACAAAGTGCTGTGACTAGATGTAGAATTTACTGCCGACAGGTTTTAGAATACGGTAAAGGCAGATTTAGATTCATGACACAAATAAATGTGATCTAAGTTCGAACGTTTTGTTGTTTGTATTCTGTTCAGTTTCTGACCAATGCTAAACTCTTATAAACTTTTTTTTTGTAGAATATGGCTGAAAGCTTTCTTGATGGCGGTGTCCAAATGGAATCCTTTACTGATGAATATTTATCAAAGCGCAAATTGGCACATTTACGGCGTGTGAAAATTGAGAAACTTCAAGAGATGGTCTTGAAGGGACAAAGACTCCCTCAGGTTTCTATGCAGTCACAAGCCAGACCACCTGAAGTTGTCCAGCCCCCTTCGTCCTCATACCCAGCAGCTTTCAATAACCCTCCTGCCGTCATGCCTAGAAGAGCTGTCCCGCCGCCACCACCACCTGCGCAAGCTGGAATGTATCCAACTCCTTTTGCAATGGCCACACAGCAGGCTCCTCCTGGGCTCCCGTATGCAGCCTCTCCTTGTCCTCCTGTTCCCTCACGGATAGGATATCAGCCTACAGGTCAGATGCCGCAGCCTGGATACCCTGTTCCATACGCAGCTCAGTATCCTCCAGCTCTTCCTCAAAGACCATCTCAACGGCTGCCTCCAAATCCTGGCTTCATTTTGTAGTGAGACCGCATGAATTTGCCTCAGTCAAACATTGGTGCTCCCAACTTCACACCAGTTCTATTGTTCTGTGAGCTGGATCTGTATGAAAATGTATACATATTGGTATATACAGCAAGCCACAGGACTACTGTTCTTTTACATGACTGGCCACTTCTACCTACAGACAATTTGGCTTGTAAACTAATTATTTTTGTGTTGGGTGGATGGAGACAGGTTTTGTAGGTTTAGGTTTAAAACAAATGTGCAGACAGAACAGAGATCACTTTCATAAAAAGGATTTCTACTTCCTGTGCCACTGTGTTGCTTTTTTTATCCATGCTGAATTATACTCGTGAATGCTGCATTGGAATTGTCACAGCCATTGGTAACATTAAAATCGACTGCCAGTGTAGGAGATAAAATAAGGCACAATGCACTGGTCCATTGCCAAAATCCTCAGGTTTCCTGTACCCTCCTACGAAGAGGCCTGTGTGAAAAGCTGAACAGTGAGGTTTGCACTGCATATCTTGTATCCAATGTGTCTAACAATAACCTAATAAAAGAAATCATAGAAATGTTACCGTAACACACCTAGGACATTAACAGGATCATTCAGGGATTAGAATGTTACTAAATCTGTAGACTGTGGATGCAATTGTTTTCTTTGTCGGACGGCGATGCATTTTGTAAATTATGCACGTGGCTTTGATGTGCCTTAGACTAACTGCGCACTCCTGGACTCTGAGAAACCAAGAGGCCGCATATCTTATCTGAACTGCTCAGCGCTTGGCTCTGACTGCTAGGAAGGGCTGCTTTTATTATTAAAGTCCAGTTTGCATTATCTGCAGCGGTTCTCCCATTACAGGCGATGAGTGTAGAGTTTTATTCTTCCCTTTAATGGTTTAAAAAAAAAAAAAAAGAGGTTAAACTATTTTATTTATGCAAATTGTCAAAGGCTTGGCCTTCAGATTTTTAAGCTCCCGTTTTATAGTCCTCTTTATTGGCGGCAGCAGCAGGAATAGGTTCACCCCCTTAACACCATTTATGTCTGGATACAATCACCATAAGAAGTTTAATACATTGCGTTACTTAAATACTCTCAATGCCTTCCTGTATTAATAATCCAGAGCTGCAATCACAATTCTGCTGGCTGACAGGCTTGGCACAAACTGCTTTGCCCTGTGTGTTATTGCATTTGGCCATATAAACCAAGCAGAAGGGAAGGAATACTGAAACGTTTTAGCTCCCTGACCAGCAGAATTGTGAATGCAGCTGTGGAGTACAGATAAGCCATGCATGGTGAAGGTTTTCATGCATGTTGAGGCATTGTAGGGTAAAGCCATAGGATTGAAGCATTTGAAGAACCAGTGTGCACTGGATTGTGTTGCTGTTACGTTGCACTACTACTAGAGCACAGCTCTTTTTACAATTCATGGTCTATTATCCAGCCTTTGTAACTGTACGTGTTGTCTTATCTACAATCTGTTCTTAATATACATTTATGACTTTTCATATTCTTATTCTATAACTTTTCAAAAGATCTTGGAATATAGAAAGCAGAAATTGTAATGCAAATACCCAGACCTATTTCTTAGCTGCTGCTGATCACACAACGTTTATTTAGTAGTATCCTCCAAACACCAGATGCTTTCGACCCTTCCTTTACACCACTTCAGCACTGAAGACCAGAAGGGTTTGTGGTGTTCACACCAGAAGATGGCTAGAGCTTGGCTGCCTTCACACACAGTTTACACTCCGCTCATTCTGAAAGTAAACTCGTTCAGAGTGAGCGGCATAAAAAACAGATCCCATTGACTTGAATGGGTGCCAGCATACGTATGCATCACATTGAAACCAATAGGTATAAAAAAAAACCCAAAAACTCCCATTGATTTCAGTGGGGAGCGCGTGTATTCCAGCACTCATTCAAGTCAATGGGATGTGTTTTTTACGCCACTCACTCTGAACGAGTTTACATTCAGAAAGAGCGAGCGTAACCTCCGTGTGCAGGCTCCCTTTGTGTTTTTCGTTGACTCTTTAATCCCTCCATGCAGACACTACACTAGTACATGTTTTATAGTGTAAAAATAATGTAAAGGATTATGTTTAACTGCAGTTGTTAATTTACCTGAATATTTTCAATAAATTACAAGCTCCAGATTTGATTTTACATTCCTAAAGCCTTTTGATGTATTTCTTGCTATCTCATGTGATACTTGGCTTATAGGCTTGAGCTTGTTTTTGCTCAAAACAGTAGCCAGCCATAAACAAATGGATAAAATGCAGTGTTTGTAGGGCCCCTCTGCTTTTGGTTGATCTTCTCCTTGCAGACGTTTCCAAGTGATAAGACATTTTTTCTTCCTTTTTTTGGTTTCAAAGAAAAAGTTCCAGAACTCTTTGGTGTTGAAGTACATTGCCCTGTTTTGTTATAGGAACGCATGAATTATGCAGGGAATCTACTATGTGCATGTTGGAGCTATTTGTAAATTGTCTAACACGAGTGTTCTGTGCCCTATAAGAATGACAGTGGGCACACGGCCGTAGCATTAGCCACCTTGACTTCAGGAACCTGCCATTATTATTATTAGGGAAGATGCCCCATTATAGTTATCAGGATAAAGGTCCTCCCTGTGACCAGTGCTCCTTTCACTGCTATACAGCAACTTTTCTTTCAGGCTTCTTGCATTGTCTGAAAGGGATTTTACCCTGAGCATCATCATAGCTGTAGGATAGGAGGAGACTGTCACTCTAGTGTACCAGGGAAAGCAATTCAGACCCAGGGACAGAATCCTTGGAGGTTTTGGCACATTCCAATTGCACTTAATCCTCATTTCCATAGGTCTAAAAAAAAAATTCACTTTCTAAAGTCCCCACACAGCAAGATGCAGCAGAAAAAGCCACTGATGAAAAGCACTCCCTGTTTTTCTGAAGCATTTGTCAAAGTCTGTAAAGTTCTCTTCTACCTCTATTATACCTATACGGAAAACTCCAGCATTTCCGCAGCTACAATTGATATGCTGTGACTTGTGAAGGGTGTTCGCCTACATAGGCAGTACGTAGACTTACAAGTCATTCCTGCTCCGCTAGGGATTATGGGTAAAAAAATATGCAAATCTAGTCTCCTGGATGGAATTAGGAGAACAGAGTGCACTCTGTACACCACCCTATAGAGGGCAGCATCCTTAACATCATGAACGACTCAGTTATAAAGTCTTTTAATCATAATGTGGAGACTAGATTTGCATATTTTTGCCAAGCAGAAAATTCCCTTAATTTGCATATACATGACTTTTTACATCAAATTGGGCTCCAAAACTGAACAGAGGGCTTTTTGAACACTGTATAGTCACCTCTATTATGTTTGTAAGTGTAACACATTTACTGTTCACAGCTCCAGTGAAGAGGAATCTTAAAGGGAGTCAAAGGAGCCTGGGCCAACCACTGAAAAACAACCCTATATCGTCAGCCCTTCCTCAAATGTTACAGTTAGTACAACACAGTCTGGCAAATGCCAAGAGAATGTTATGTGCCAGATAGAGAAGCCTTATTCATCAATCCACAGAACAAGTTTCCATTGTGCTCTATACAACTCCATATGGTGCTTGGTGATTTAAAGCTTTAATGCAACGGCATGGCAAGGTAATGCCATAAAGCTCCCCCGCTGCACAGTTTTATGTGGATATCACCACTATGCAGTTAGTAACTCTGCAAACCCCGCTCTAACTTTACATGACATCCTGAAAAAGAATATATCCCAGCCGGCCACCTTAAGGAGAAACTAATTTTAAAGTTATTCATGAATATACTAGGTGAATATGAGACGTATCCATAACCAAGAAGAAAATGCTTCCATGTTGTGTTATCAGCTCATGTCCTGCCTGCTAAATGGCTCAATTCACTGCCAGGATTGTCTTCACTGAATACAGTCATAACGGATCAGGTTACAAAGAAATCTAAAAGGAGTGGGTAAGAGACCAGAAAGTGAGTAACCTACACAGTCATCCTCATGTAGGAAACAGAACATGTTCAGCAGCTTTAAGCAGTAAGATGCAAATACAGATCTGGTGAGATAGGTATATTACTGTGTCAGCAACGCCCTCATCTCTATAGACCTCTATGAACTGCAGCCAGCTCCAGTAGCAAACTGTACAGTTTAGCAGGCAGGAGAGGAACTGATCAGTGGAAATAAGAATTTACATTACTTTGAGTATTAGTATGATTTAGAACCTGTGATATACCAAAATGGAACTCAGAACACACCCATATTGTAAAGGTATGGGCCAGGAAATAAATTTGTCACACAGTAACTAAGTCAGAAATAAAGCAGTCACATGTGACTTTGATTTACATAGTTTTATTGCTTATTTCACATTTACAAAGATACAAAACTGAAAATGCATTCAGCCTAAAAGAAGGACAAAAGTATGAAAAGACTACTGCTTAAGACTGACAACCCTGTAGCCAGAGGGCATATAAAAAGGTTTTATTAGCTCAAGAACTTTCCTAAAATAGATGTTCTGCAATATAGTGCACATGAATAAACATGGCAGACAGATCACTAGTGAACATCATATGCCCCTTCACACGCAACATAAAAGACACCCAGCATTCAAGACGTTCACCACCTTCAGTCATTGTGCTAGAAATAAAGTGGCAACAAATGAACATTGGTTCCTAACAAATAAATAAAAGCTTCACATGGCGTCCTGCCCCCTTAATGGTGTATGAAAAGCTGCCAGAGAAACAGGAAGTAAAAAAGTTAAAAGGGTTCAGATAGACAAAGTGAGATCACATAGGTCAACAATAACAGTTAGATGTTACACATCCAAGGTGACAATGCATTACTAACCAGTGGAAGACTAAATACGGCCCATTTAACACAACCCGACACTTGGCACAGACTTCTGTCTCAGACTTTCTTCTATTTGGTACTCCGGCCATCCGTACTGGTTTAATGTTTAATGCCACCAGTTCATTTAACACATCCATTGACAAGTATAGGAGAGCGTCTTCTGCCAGGTGAAAAAGGCTGTCGGCATTGACAAGCTTTCTATGTTAAGTGCAGTTTCCACCTCCAAACTATGACATTGCTCAGTTCTCCCCCCACAGCTCAGGTGCAATGAAAAAAATAGAAATATAGTAATATTCTACAGCGAACAGAATACACTCCAAATTAAAACCATTTAAAAGTATTACAATTACATTTATAGAGACACATTTGTCACAGAAGACATTTCCTTCTAACAGACATCCGTGTAGCGATTGCAGGAACCTGAACAGTAATGGTGGTCTTTAAGACAGGCTATGTAATGGAGAACCTCTATGAAGCATAACTAGGCCAAGCTGGATTTAGACAAGATTAATATTTCAAGTTCATTTTACATTCTAGATGGTGACGCGAGGACAAAACCTTCAATATGCACCTCAGCTAATGCTGCGGCAAAAGACACTTTACCCTGTCCCCCACCACCAAGTAATTGGGGTTGACATCTTTAGAAGGAAGTGTCTTCAGCTGTGTATATAACTTACAGTGAGAGAGGAAGTGTGTGCAATTCTTGTGCACCTCTTATAAAGGCAAAATAAAATATTACAATAAAATAAACCTAAATAAAAAGTTGCCATTTGTAGATTCTTACACTAGTATAAATAAGCAGCAGAGTGGGAAAGGCTAAAATTGACCACCCAAAAGGTATCAGAAGAGCAACTATCTGTATAGAACACAGATGTAATGGTGCAAAAGTGCCAGCAATACAGTATATCCTGCACCCCCTGGAACACGTAGCTGTGCACCGCCATACTGACGTGGCATCACAGGCTAGAAGTTGATGAACTGAGCTTGATAGACGCCATCATCTTTATCAATCTGGAAAAGAAGATTGCAGTAGAAACATGGGAAGAGATTAAGACTCAGTCTACATGAAGGCAGCATGGAGCTCAAACTCAAGATTTTAGCTTTTACAAGTTCTTTCTATGGAGGTCAATGACTATATGCACTGCTTTACTAGGGACCTTGAAATAAAAGCTTTACAAGTTCTATACGAAGTGTCAACTTCTTGTGAATTCGTGGCAACTCTGTCAAAGCGTAAAATGTTATATTTAATACTAAATAATACTATGAAGTTTGATCTGCAAACAAGCCAATGTAAAATCACTGGATTGTGAAGTGGCAGCGGCGCTCACCCAAATACTGCAGCCACTTCAAACAATGACCTACAAGGATACACAAATCCCTGAAAACTGCTTTAGGCTAAAGCCCCACATTGCAGAAACGCAGCTTTTATTTCTACAGATTTTGCTGAGCTTTTTTGTCTCAAAAAGGCAGCAAAAAAAAAAAAAAAAAAAAAGAAAAGCTGCGTTTCTGCGACATGGTGCCTCAGCCTTAATATGATGCATGACTTCACAGAACAGAGGGAAAATCACTTAAGCAGTTAATACACACCTTGTGATCGATCTTGGGTGGAATGTTGGGTTTCTGTGCCAGCTGTGGCTTCTTCAGAATTCCAGGTTTCTGAGGTGGTGCTGGTTTTACAGTTTCTTCAGTGTCATCATACACTCCCGCCAGTGCATAATGCTTCTTACGAAGCTCTCCAAGACGCATTCTTTCATTTTGCAGTAAGCTCTCCAGTTCAAGGACTTTAACCTTAATAAAATATGAAGAGTTAAGAATAATGCAGACTTATCCAGTGTTATTGGTCGTTGAACCTTTAGGAGTTTCTAGGATTTACTTCTTCATAAAAGGCCAAATTGTTATGCAAAAGACGAACCCATGACTACTGGTGCCTGCACAGTTTAGTCACATCACTCCATACCATCTGTCTGTCTGTCCCCTCTAGGACACAGAATAGACATGCACGTATTAACTCCAGCCTGGAGAACTTTACAGGGCGGTTATCAGATTATACAAAACAGTGGCCCCTCCCTTAGGGGAGACCACTAATATTAGATTGGTGGAGATACAAATGTCTTTGCCATCAGATGGCGAGTACCACATGTCCTTTCATTGTCTGCTATGCACCGCTCTGTACTTTCAGTAGAAGTTGTGCTTTGTGACATCTGATTCACATGAATGTAACTAAAAAGCACCACTTAGAGAAAAGTGAAGTAAAATTCCAGCATCAAAGGAATAAAATTAAACTTTTATTCCACATCATGAAATAAAATTCATTAAAAATCCAAAAGCATGGATCCATGAAAAAGGACCCAGGTAAGTAGCCTACGCGTTTCAGGGCATGTACAGCCCCTTACTCATAGCTTGACTTAAATATACAGGTTGTGCTTAGTCCGTTCCACTGAGCTACTTGGTGGGAGTACCAAGAGTCAGACCACCAATCTAATATTATTGACCACTTTTGAACATTTTCTTGCCTTCATGAACTACTGGAAAGTAGTACTGTCCAAGATTTCCTACACGACTTTCCTAAACAGGATGTTCATACGGACTACATGTAGTATTATAAAAAAAATATATATATATATATATATATATATATATATATATATATATATATATATATATATTGTAGATTATAATTGTCAATAATCTTCTGTACAGTATATTACCTGGCTTTCCATTTCTTCCTTCTTTAGTTTGATCAGAGACATTCCAGAGAAGTCCATGGTATCTAGAAAGGAAAAGCCATCAGCAATATCCTAGACCTCCATGTCTAACATTCCTATACAAGGTGACATGCTAACAAAAATACCTTTTTCTTCAATTTGTTCTTGACCAGATCTCGTAGAAGCCACCACATTTGCGGCCATCTCATTCACATAACGGGAGCACTGCTGCAGTTTCCCTAAATTCTTGCTATCTTTATCAGCTTTCACCTGAGGATATATAATAAGTATACATTAGGACACTTTTCCCTGTTATTTTGTTAGTTGTGCAGTAATGTGGTATCAGCTCAAAACTCTTATTATGGTAAGGGGCAGAGCTTCCCAATAAAGAGAACCAGGAACATGTGAAACCATGCAATATTTCAGTATGTATGATAAGATCATCATTTCCTTCATATATATCTTGCTTCCCTGCCACCCCAAGAGAAGATTTCGCCATCAACCCTGGTGTGAGATTTTCTCATCCACAACGCCGATGACACCATCTGTAACTTGTAGATGTCTCCCCTGCTCCTCCCTGAAGCAGTGCGAATGTATCATGTCATGAGCCTCCTTACTCAGAATAAGATATAAAGATTATATATATATATATATATATATATATATATATATATATATATATATATATATATATATAAACATATATAGATTTTTTTTTTTTAAACAAAAAAACAAAAAACAATCTAAAACACCCCACACACAATGAGGAAGCTGCAGCTTCTTCCTCCTCACCCAACCCCTCATATAACATTTATAGGCTGCAATGAAACTTTACAGGGAGGAAGGGAATACAGTCTCTCTACATATACATGGAAAATGTAGACAAATACTACTGACTAATGCCAATCTACCTTTATACGGTGTTTGCATAAAATTCTCATTACAGTTTACATAACACGTCTACATGGAGGAAGTTATTAAGTAACTTAGTAAATGGACTGCTTATCTTTCATAGGTCCAGAGTTACAGCTGGTGTTAAACTCCAAAGCCACACCAGCAATTCTACATGCTTCAGAGCCAAAATCTCCAAGCATCCACTACGCAATAACTGCAGAAAGCTGAGTATCATTACACCAGAGACTCTACAGTAATCCAGCTAAAGTATTAGGGTATGTTCACACATCAAAATATAACTATTGGAAAAGAAATTGCAACAGGAACCCAAGCCTATGCATTCAATGGGGCCACTGTGTGTTTTTGTCTGTGTGAACAAGTGAAAGCATCAGCATATAATAAGTCATAATATAATAAATCATATAATAAACCTTTACTACTACCACACACATTTTGCCTGTATGACAGTACTCAGCTTCTCGCACTATGTGCATTACCTTGGATGCGGCAACCAGTTGTGCTGTACTGGCAGCAATCTCATGAGATCCGACAATCAACTCTTCATATTTCCCTTTATGTAGCACAACTTTATCTGCAGACTCCCTGCAAGATGACAAGTGACAGTATATGTTAAACATAGTACTTTATAAATATTACCTTTAACTTACAATCTGGCCAGCAATTACTAATACCGGAGGACCAGTTTGCATGTAGAAAGAAAGCAACTCCATTCAGTATATAGTAATATAAAGAAGGAGAGATTACACAAGTTGGGTGGCTCCCCATCCCACAGCCTTAGATGCGGAGATCAGGCCTTCTGTCCAGCGGGAGTTCTTGGCATAGAATTCTTGTGTGGTGGCTGCTCCCTATAAAGCAGGAACCGTAAAAAATATTTTAGCGGATTTAAGTCAAAAGTAGTCAAACAAATACAGATACTTTATATGTCAAACTGATTTTGTTGAAATGGAAAAAACAAAACTAGCGGTGGAGTAACTAGAAAAGACAGGATCAATGGCAATTTTTGACTGCTCCCACATAGTACACCACACCATATTTTCTGTCTTCCACAGAGTACAACGCCCTCTTTTCTGAGCCCACACACAGCGAGGTTGTGGGTCAGACCCCCACACAATATATGGCCCTCCCCAGAATTACTTTAGGCAGCAACCAACTTGATGACTCCAGCAGGTAACGCCCAATAGTCATACACCCATCCCCTCTCCTTCGACTCCAGCCTCTGTTCAGCATTGGGGCTGAAGGTAAATAGGACGATGACATGGGCAGGAGAAGGAAAGGGTTAAGTGAATATAGGTTGTTACCTACTAGAGTAAACCAATGGTAACGGCCCATTCATCATGGAAGTACCACCAGTGCCAAGAAGTGACTCTCAGGATGTATTCTAAGGAAGTATTACACATGAGCAGTTCTCCAGATAAAAATGGGATCACTACATTAAAGCAGAAATCCAGTGCTGTGGCCTGAATATATGAAGCAGCACTGGCTAGACAGGGCCTAAATATAAAGCAAAGCTTCACCACAGTTACTGCAATCGCCCCTTACCTTCCTATTAGTGGATAGTAGAGGAGACTAAACTACTGACTATAAAATCATGGCTACCATATATCATTTATAGTTCTTCATACACCTTCCACATCTTTTTCCACTATTGTTACGGTTAATTATACAGAATCCACAGTAAAGACTTTTATGTCCCACCAAGATACTATTTTATCATTCTACCACACATTCATAAAGAAGGTCTTGTGTGACGCCCCATCGAAGAGCAGAAACATCAATTTTTGTGAATTCACTGGACTGATAATGCCATGATGGAAACAAAAACATCGATAAAGTAACAAGCATGAAACATACTCTTCCACTCTCTACAATCTCCTTCTGTAAGTCTGTGGAGGTTATGACCAGCTGTCTAATGGCCTGTAAAAGAAAAGAAAAAAAAAAAAAAGTAATTATTATAGAATTATCTCAATATTATGAATGACGTTTGTGTTGCCATCTGCAATTTCTGTGTTTTGTAGATTTCTTTCCATTGTTGTGAACTGGCAAAAAGAGATTTTCTTATGTTAAGGAAGTCGCTATGAAATCACTATTGAAATAAGTATGCCATACATGCTAGGTTCACATTAGCGTTCAGCTTTCAGTTCTTCAGTTCCACCCACTTGGCGAGCCGAAAAACAGAAAGCAACCTGCAAGACTTTTCTCCATTTTTTTTTTTTAAAGCAAGTTTGAGGATGAAAACCCCCCAATGGAGATCAAACACTGGTGTGAATCTAGCCTTACCTGAACTGTGTGTGAATGAGAACTTATAAGCATGTGGTTATAAGGAAGGGGTGGGGGGGGGGGGAGAAAAAGAAAAAAAAAAGTACGCTGCCATTTTCTGTAAATCTCAATAGACCATTTATAAGTAGTTGTCTGCACAGTTGCTATAAAGAGCACTGTTATACTTACAGAAAACAATGGCATAAACTGATGATATGCTAGATAAAATGAAGCTTTAACTTAAAGGGGTTGTCCCACGTCGCATACTTAACAGTCTTCGTTTCTGTGAAATCTTCAGTCTTCCGGCTTTGTCTCGTCATTGGTGGGTGGGGTCACATATGCAAAGCCAAGCGGTGAGATGCCGCCGGCCCTGCGTGCGCGCTCATACACCAGTCTAGCCTTCACAATGCAAATACAGACCCGACAGGGTGTCGGTCTGTATTCGCATTGTGAAGGCTAGACTGGTGTATGAGCGTGCACGCAGGGCCGGCAGCATCTCGCCGCTTGGCCTTGCATATGTGACCCCGGAGCGGAATAACAGCATCGCTTCTTCCGCTGCTGGCTTCATGCAGGGCAGAAGCATAGCGATGTTGCTGGCTTCACCTGTGCCGGCGTCTGTCCCCGGCATCCGCCTCTCTATTACAGCGGATGCTGGGGAGTGATGCCGGCACAGGTGAAGCCAGCAACATCGCTACGCTTCTGCCCTGCATGAAGCCAGCAGCGGCAGAAGCGATGCTGTTATTCCGCTCCTCCGCCCCGGAATAGCAGCATCGCTTCTGCCGCTGCTTGCTTCATGCAGGGCAGAAGCGTAGCGATGTTGCTGGCTTCACCTGTGCCAGCGTCTAACCCTGCAATGGCGGCCCCTTCCCCCAAAGGGTAAACTACCCCCACCTCTCCTCCCACCAGGCTCGCTCCCGTGCACTTAGCCCCTCCTCCCTCCCCCTGAGAGCAGGCAGACACATCACTTGACTCAGGAGCAGCTAGGTCAGGGCTGTGGCCACAAAAAAATGAATAAAGTGATATAGTGGACAAACAAAGCAGTTTTGCTGAAGCAGTGTATTTAGGAAAAGTCTGACATTCACATTAACAAGCAGTATAGATAGGATCCTTGTGACGGGACAACCCCTTTAATGCAATAGTTCTTCCACGGCTTACCTTCATGAGGTCTGTGCAAGAATTCAAAATCCTATTGAAAAGACAAAACAAATACATAAGATAAGATAATCCTTTAATAGTCCCACTGTGAGGAAATTTCAGTATTACAGCAGCATGGTAATACAGATACAGGGTAATACACAGTAATATTACAGAAGGAGACACACATAAGCTGAGAAGAATACTAGGGATCAATAGCAGCTAATGGAAGAAAAGAAATAAAGACGACTTCAGGATCATTTAGATCTCTCTCTTTGCTTGGTCAGATGTAGATTATGTAGCCTGATCGCTCCTTCTCACACTTGGGGTGAAGCAGTTGGTCACTGACAGTACTGCCCAGGGCTATCACGATCTCATACATGGGGTGGGATTTGTTCTCCAGCATGGAGGTCACCACAGACAGTATCCTTCTGTCACCCACCACCTGTACTGGGTCCAGGGGGCTCCCCAGGACAGAGCTGGCCCTTCTGATCAGCCTGTCAAGTGAGTTTCAACAACCATAAAAGTGATTTTTGTATTTTTCTACAACCACAGTAGTCCTCCCCCCCACCTCAAAATAAGAACTGATTTACACAAACAGAAGCTTACAAAATTAAAAATGGTCAAAGTAAAATGTAGCAACAGGGAAGACAAAAAAAAAATCATGTGTGTGGAGCCCACTGTCTACAAATAAGGAACATCTTGTGATTTATGACAAAGACACACAAGCACCTTTAGGCTAAGGCCCCAAGTTGTGGAAACACAGCTTTTTTTGTTGCAGACTTTGTTGCAGTTTTTTGAGCCAAAGCCAGGAGTGGATCAAGTAGAAGGGAAAAAAAAAAAAAAAAAAAAAAAATTATATATATATATATATATATATATATATATATATATATATATATATATATATATATATATATTTTTTTTTTTTTTAAAGAGTACCCATTCCTTTTGTGGCCATTCTTGGATTTGGCTCAAAAAACAGCGGCAACATCTGCAACAAAAAAAGCTGCTATTCCGCAATGTGGGGCCTTAGCCTTAAGAAACTAGTGCTGTATGAAAATTAGAATAACGTGAAGATCACAGCAGGGATTTCCTATTGTGCCAGCCTATGTTGATGGTGAGTAGATGTCTTCTGGAAGGCATCACTGATTTATACCAAACAAAGGACCTATAGCTTTCTCAGGTGTAAACAGATGCTTATAACATGGAAAAATAATCCATAAACATAAGCAACCTACAAGAATACACAAGAAAAGAAAAAACTAGACAGCATGGAAGACTGTAATTCTCAAAAGAGCCTTGTAAATCTACATTACTTGTAACTGGGAATGTACAATGAATGTACAACATTTTGTAATCCAGCAATACTATGAGGTTACATTATATTTATATAGACCTTAGAATTTCACACACCTCTCATTTACTTCCAGCTTTACTCCAGAACTATCTTTCCGAGCCAGGTTCATCATTTCCTATCAAATAACAGGACAAAGATATATTATTATTTAAAAAAAAAAAAAAAAAAAGCAAGCTTAGTCTTTGTACACACTTAGTGTTTTTTGTTTATAAGAGTGCCAGAAAGTGACAACTGAGGATCACAGTTAGAGTAAATATAGCCATATAGCCTTTTCTTAGGAAATCAGCATTTTGAGTAGTATTGTAGATTAAAACTTGCTTATAAAAGCAGACAGGATAACTAGCCAAGGGTTTCGCAGAAAGAATAACCATATATTTTTACACTTCCTGTAGTCCGTTATATATGTCAAATGTCACAAAAAGAAACAATACCCTTATGTTGCATATAAAGCTCATTACAGATCCATACCTCAATCCTTCGCACTGCATCTTCTATGGCAGCAGATGTAGATGCCATCTCTTTATCCACCATGTCTCCTAGCTCTTCCTGCTTGATATCCAAACTCTTTGGCCTTAACTCCTGAAACACAAAAAAAAAAAATAATCCAAAAATGAAAGATAACCTGCAACCCCTTTTCGACACAGCAATAACTTTTTGAATCCACATAATTCCTATTCATGTATCAAATACATCTCAATCTTCCATGTCCACCTACCTCAAGGTAGGGAGTGACAGTGTCACCTAAGAGTCTGCATCAACTCCCGGCAGTATTGGAGGAGATCCAGAAGGATCTCTCTGGTTATTTCTTAACTAATAATGGAAATCTCCATGTCTGCTATCTGGGAGGTACATAGATTCACTGAGAAGTGTGAATGAAATCTCTGATCACACAGATTGCAAATTTGGAGAAGGTTCTCTGTATGATCCTCTCCACTTCGGTCAGAAACTCTCCCCAACATCATAGATCACACAGGCATCCCACTCATTTTACTCTACCGCTCTATAAATATTACCACCTCTGGCACATCAGAGGTAACAGTCTGACAAATACCTGACCAGTTCGGGCCTTACACACCTCACTGACAACACTGGAGAGAATAGAAGCGTTCTTATAAGATCTGAAACTGCAACTGGCGATAAAACAATCTCAGCCAGGTAGGGCACAGGACCCTGACGGACTTCCCTTGACACATTAGAAGAAATACCTTCCGATCCATTAAGCTCATTTATTAGCTTCATTTAATGCGTTTTATTGGGGGTGTGAACTGCCTGCCAACACCCTTTGTGCTCAGCTTTCAGTCATCCCTAAGGGTAAAGTCTTGCCTAATTTGCTATTACCCATTTCCCTGTTAAATATCAATCAAATTATTCTCCATCTCTCTAAAATCTGATCGAGAGGCAAGGGACAATACGATTCACAGTATAAACATACTACATCACATTTAGGGCTGGGCGATCCGTATATACTCGAGTATAAGCCGAATTTTTCAGCCCAGTTTTTGAGCTGAAAAAGCCCCCCTCGGCTTATACTCGAGTCAGCAAAAATTTTTTTTTTTTTTTTTTTTTTTTTTTTTAGGAGGGAGGGTCTATGACCAGCCACAATATTAATGTATAGAATCTCCCATAAAATAGTGCAAAAGAAAAAAAATAAAGATTTTAAAAACATAAAAGTTCTAAAACACTCCTTTTCCTAGAATACATACAAAAGTAGAAAATGACTGTGAAACACATACACATTAGGTATCCCTGTGTCTGAAAGTGCCCGGTCTACTGAATATAGGGTATCTGCAGTGCTCCTGTTCCGTCGGGAAGGGGTTAATAGAAGCACCGCAGATACCCTATATTCAGCCAGGCTGAATTCCAAGTGGGGGGAAGAAAAAACCCAGTCCTCAAGCTCAGGGAAGGGGCAGACAGACAACCAAAACACCCTTCCCCAGCATCTACTGCACCCAAAAACTCTGACCATTTTAATTTTTGAAATTTTCCAGTAGCTACTGCATTTCCCCCCCTAGGCTTATACTCGAGTCAATAAGTTTTCCCAGTTTTTTGTGGTAAAATTAGGGGGGTCGGCTTATATTCGGGTCGGCTTATACTCGAGTATATACGGTAATCGAAAATTAAATGAAAATTAGCCAGGATAACTGATGTGATTTTGTTCATTTTGGTTCAGGTATTACAACATTTGTGAGGTTCTACCTGCAGTTTTGGCCTGATGTTAGGGACTGGTGAGGCCTGTGATGGGCCACAGTACTCTCGTGAATCACATGGCGTCACAAGGTTTTCGTCTATGTGTCACAGTGTCACATGACGCTGAGACCCAATCACAGGCCTCAGCAGTTCCTTACATCAGGCAGACTCACTGAAGTGAACAGGCCACAGCCCAGAAGAGGTGAGGAACACTGTTTTGTTTTCTTATGGAAAGGGTTTTTTTTTTTTTTTTTTTATATATAACGTTCAACCTCCCCCCTGGGCTTCCGTTTATTACACTCTGGGGTTAGAAGAAATCCCAGAGTATAATTGTTTTGGTTCAGGCGTGTTCTGTCTAAAACGGCTGGCTGGTTCTCGAGAGGTTCATCCAACACAGTCAAACTGTCAAGGGGGCATCGTTTAAAAGGGGCATGACCTAAATAGTCACCATTACTTGTAATAGAGGTAAAATGCCTGATTAATCCTGATTTTAATTTTAAGTTACAAATCACACAGACCTAGTTTTATACGAAGAGTTAGAGTAGAAACCCAGAATGTTGCATAAGTGTGTCGTGGTGGCCCAAAAGTGGAAGCTCCTCTTAACATCCTCCTTTTTTCCCCCATTTTCCTCTTTTCTCTACCTTTTCTAACCTGCCATATACCCCTCCACCTTCAGGGGACATTTTGTTATTCCCTCTCTACTAGCTCAGGGAACCTTTTTGCCACTGGCGTCCATCCCTCTGGGGTTTATACTTGTTTACATTCTATAAAGAATCTGGTCAAATATGCGTGATAGGATGTCTATAAACTGCAATAAATCTAGATTTTCACTAATCATCTTAGTGATGACAGTCTTGATTGGATGCCAATGTAGGTGACCATGAATGTAGGAGCTCTCTACAGTCTAGCACCTGCCTGAAACCCAGCCATGATTTCCTTACTGTTACTGGGTTATAAGGCTGGACAAAGCAGGTTATCAGGTTGGGACAGTGCATGTATGAGGAGACAGCCTTGCCACAATAAGGAAAACATAGCTAGATTTTAGAGTACACAAAGTTCTTGGGCATATCCATTGGCAACCAATCAAGACAACAGAATGTCCCCACAAAAAGGATTAGAGAAAATCTTAAACTCTGTAAACATTTTAATTATTCATGTTTGCAAAAATGTTCAACTTAATTGTCTACCATTTTAAATATGGTTATGTTCATGGGAAAACTCCTGTAATGTCCTAAGTCAGTGATAAGATTGTTATTGTACCTCTCCCAGTCCTAGGATATTCTGCAGTGTTCTTCTAACATTTGTCAGGTCAGCATCCATCAAAGACTCCTTATCCTTCAGCTCGTTCAGATACTGTAAACTCTGGCTTCCACATTCCCTGCAGTTGTCTACAAGACCTGTAACATCAGAGACCATGAACATTAATGGATGTAGAGAGACAACTTGCTTCAAAAACCGCATAAAGGGGAAAAAAAATAAAAAATAAAAACAACCCCAAAACAAACGACGACAACACTATACTTACGATCTCCCTGGTCTGGTGGTGCCAAGTGAGACGTTGCACTGCCATTTACAATTGTATCTGCTGTTAAGTGTGCAAACTGTGCCAGTGCTCCAACTAAATCAGAAGCATCTGAGGAGACAACAATATTCCAATAACTAAAATGTACTGACTGTCAAATTACAACATTTAGAAGTCCAGTCGCTGGTGCCCCACCAATGAGGAGATGGAGGCCTCTTTTAACCTTATGTGAAACAAACAGTGGTCACTGTACGCTGCAGATCCTGTCAGCGCCACAGAACAGAGTACAGCACTTGGCTAGTTCCAGAATCCCACTGAATGACATTTGGAAAATCCAGATGAGATGCATATTTAGGGAGCAGATTTTGCACTGAACTAGGGCATGTAAAAAGGGGTTTTAAAAACCCAATCTACATTTGCCAGCAAAGACAAAAAAATAAATAAGTGCAAAATTCTTTATATTTAGCTACAGATGAAATCTGGGGAAAAAAAAAAAATCAGCCTGTAGTGTGGATTTAGCAATAGTGTCCCTGAAATCTTCTGCCTTATTCTAACTCATGCTGTGGTGGGAGCCTTACTTAAGCTGGTTTCACACTAACAATACGTTTGGACGTGAGACGGAGTCAGATTTTCGAGAAGTGTACACTATGCCAGGAGATGGACTAAAATTAGTGATCTATGATGCTTGGATTCCCTGACTTTCCAATACATAGTTTCCAGTAGTGATTATAGTATGAGACAGTAAGTAACTAAGAGGCAGGGACTTCCTGGCATCATAAATAACTACAATGCTAATAGTCCGTCACCCAGCATAGTGTTCAGGCCAGTAAATCTGGCTCATGTTCAAGACTCAGTGTGAAACAAGTCTTTATTAAAGTCATCACCTAGCTAGAAAACAAAACAATGATGTAAAGGGTGAAAGGTTACTGTACACTGCAATACGCAGAGAGAAAGATTACCCTGGACAAAGGAGCGTCAATACTGTGATAATACCTGCAGGAAACTAATATGGAGTTTAACAAATTGGTTCAAAAAAAGGACTATGAAAAGGGGCAGCGTATCAAAAAGAAAAAGAAACTAAAATCAAGTTAGGGTATGTTCACACGATGGAAAATGAAGAAGTATTCCGTTTCATTTTCCATCACTATATATTCACTCACGGTTCAGCAGGAATGGGATGTTGATGCAAGGCATGTACTGTAAATAGTGATCAACAGCAAGATTGAGCAGGACACACTTTTTTTTTTCCAAGTTCTGCTGCGGTCCCTGCCCCCATTGAAAACAATGGGAGGCAGATTCCAAGTGGAATCTATAGCAAATTACCACGTACTACAAAGATGTAGTATGCGATAACGTGCAATGTGAATTCTACTCCAGATTAGTAAACAAGAACTAATGTCTACAAACAGTGCAGAACACTAAACTGACGAAAATAAGATTGCACTCACCTGTCATATTCTGCATATATTTGGAATGCCCATTTGAGAGGGAAGTCAATGAGTCTATAGCAACTTTTGCTCGGTTTACCAGGTAATCTGTAAAAATAATAATGACATTAAAATCATAGTACAAGTAGTAACTGGATTCAGTTTTATGTTGGTAATCCACCACACAGTAAGGTCTGTCAACCTCTAGACTATATCTGGGGTGGGCTCAGCTATCTCCAGATGTGCCATAGAGATTAAAAGAAATCTATAATGTCTCCCTTTATACTGTAGGGGAAAAAAAAGTTG
Source organism: Leptodactylus fuscus (assembly GCF_031893055.1). Classification (NCBI taxonomy): domain Eukaryota; kingdom Metazoa; phylum Chordata; class Amphibia; order Anura; family Leptodactylidae; genus Leptodactylus; species Leptodactylus fuscus. Next base: position 94,299,753 of record NC_134265.1, on the reverse strand, counting down.
CTTTTATGAGAAAAAGTTAAGCAAACACACAGACTTGATAATGGATTTTTTTTTTAATACAATTACCCCAAGTGTTAAAAAGTGAGACAACTTACAGCATTATACATCTCCAGTCCAAACGTATTGCAGCCTGGTTGCTCAGGTCTATTTACTTGCAATAGCACAGAGTAACTCTTGCTCTGAGAAAGGAAAACGCATTTCCCTAAACGTGTAGGGGCTGGTTTTCCCTGTTCAAGCCATCATACATCTATAGTGATAATACTAACTTTGAACTGGTCTTGCCAAATAACTAAGTACCAAGGACCAAATAAAATAGACAAAAAGGAACAGACAAGGGACCATCAGAGGATGTCTGGGACTGCTGCTAATTTGTAACTCATGCATTTAGCAGTTTAATATTTTTCCCGCTATACCTATGCTAGTCCTATGCCTTGGATTTCAGCTAGGGTGTAGTAGTTTGTACAGTACTGTACAGTGTGCTGGGAATTGTAGTTCTCAATTTAGGTTTGGTACCCAGAATTTGCAGAAATATACAGATTGTCTGGGGACTGGAATCTCTCGATAATGAAGTCAGCAGACAACCTATTTACTCTTCTGTATCTGCTTATAAATAGAGATGAGCGAGTACTATTCGATCGAATACTACTATTCGATCGAATACTCGTATCGGTCGAATAACACTCGGGAAAATTCCATTGAATTCAAAGCAAAAACCTCCTCGTGCTCCTCGTCCTGCTACTTCCGGAACTTGGAGGATCTAAGGTGTCAAACTTTGGTTTCCATGGAAACCGGAACAACATTCCCCATAGACTATAATAGGATTCGATATTCGAACGAATACTACTCACTCATCTCTAGCGAGTACTATTCGACACGGCCGTTTCGAATAGCACGCACCCATAGGAATGAATGGTAGCGGCCAGCACGCAGACTTTGCCGGCAGCAGGCCGCTTAACCCCCTGCATCCATTCGAAACAGCTGTTTCGAATAGTACTCGCTCATCTCTATTTATAAAACCAAGTCATTCAGTAAGAAACAGACTACAACAGAGGAGTGTGGTTTGGGAAAAACCTTACCTGGTGAACTGGTGCAGCGGATATGTAGAGGATCATCAAGTTTAGCAACTGCATCCTGGATGATATTTTCTGCTTCCCTCACTGTTCCCTGAATTATGTTGAACTGATCCTCCAACATCTTCTGATAAAGCTTCTGCTCGTCTGCAGACTAAAAGCGCACACAGTTAGTTAAGATGGCTATAGCCAAACGACCTGCTCCCAAGATAAATACATACCTATATCATATATAGATACAGATGAAAGGACAATCCCACACGGCATAACATGCACTAGCCACCCAATGATCAAATTTAGTGAAAAAAATTAAACAAATATGTCCTGATATACTACACATCAGGTTAACATTCTTGGTACCTTTTTGTCAAGTTTCTCATTCAAGTCCCGTATCTCAGTGGCTCTCTTATCTTGCTCTTGGTTGAATAAAGACTCTGTCTCTTGAGCTACGTTTTTCACTGATAGCAGCTCCGATTCTTTAGAGGTTAACAGGCTCTGCAGCGAGTCCTTCTCAGCTTCTAGCGCTGCCAGCTTTGAAGATAGCGCAGATGCCGACTTAAAAGGAAAAAATACTATTACTTAGAAAACTTTACCGTACGATGGAAACAAAAGGTTTCATAAAATTTACAAGTGAGTCCCCAAATACTATTTTTTTCAGGCACAGCCAGCAATGACTGTTGTGCTGCTTTGCTTTAAACAAGTGTTTTATAGATATTTTGTAACAAATCTCAGACAAACACAAATTATGCGGCCTGTTTATTGAGTACAATCTCATCTTGATAAGGTGTAGAATTTCAACATTGTGGATGCTCAATGATCAATGTGTGCTATGGCATTTCTGGCCACAAAATAGTGTACCCAGGACTATTGTATTCTGTTTTGCTGCAACTGGTGGAATGTTTCCCTATATTGCCCAATGTCCATGTGCCCATGACAGTATTATTTGCTCCTCCTCCCTCCCCCCCCATATTTCTGTCCTGGGTCCTAAAAACTGCTAACCTGTGTACAGAATAAAGGCAGTGGCTTTGGCTACATAACTAATGAAGTGATCTTCAGGAGTGCCGGTAGCATGTAACAAGCAGTTACCTCAAGCCAGCACAGTACAGACTGACAACTGGGGTTGCCCAGGTAGCATTATTGCTATTTAGCTCAGACTTTGTGCTCCGTTTATGTGGCATAGCAGTATAACAATAAAACTCATGACAGTGCGCAGTACAGACCTGTTCAGTATTGGATAAAGACTGCTGCAACCGATTCAATTCTTCTCTTTTAGATTCAACTTCGGTTTTTAACTGTTCTATCTGAAAAGTGTGCTCTTCCAACTAGAAATATTAATGGTGTATCAAAATCACACAAAAAATGGCAAGAGAAAGCAATCAAAAAAACTTATGCAGAGTTTATGTATAACGTAATTTTAGTTTAATAAATCACTATTTAAATGTAAACTTCTACAACTATCTAATATAGTTTAGGTTATATTCACAAAATTAAAGTCTTAAATAAAGCGGTATACCAGCATGCATGGCGACATTTCCCCAATGATCAGCTCAACAAAACGTACACACTTAACCTTCCTATGTCACTTCATGGCTACTGCACACCAATATTAATGCCAAAATGGCACACACCTTAGATTTGGCTCATATTATAACTATAATTTTGTATATGTCATTAAAAAGAGGCAATCACATTGAACATGGCGTCTGACCTTGCAGGAAGCATGTTATAGAGCAGAATTATGTATAGTTTGTGTTAAATTATTCAGTATAATTTCTAGTTTGGTCATTTAAACTTCCTGCACTCTGTTTGCTTATAAATCCATTGGAGGAATGGGGATACAGAGATAGCAGTCAATAATCGATCGAACCGCTCCTGTAACTAGTTAGCCCAGAATGAGCAGAAAAAAAAAAAAAAAAGTGAATTTATACTGAATCTTTTCCACAAGTGTACAAATCAATCTACTCCGCTCTGCTCCATCTATGCCCTGCAGATCAGTCTGCATGTGCAACGTTAAAGATTCTGATTCTAATGCAATCTGCAAATTACATTTAGTTGCAGCTTTCTGAATAAACATCACACACTGTCTTTAACCCCTTGTCAACAATCGCCATAATAGAATAGTGGATGTCAGGTATTTAAACATGGTATAGTACAGGGGTCAGCAACTTTCGGCACTCCAGCTGCTGTAAAACTCTAATTCCCAATGTGCTCATTTCACTTCCTTGGGAGTTCCAAGAACAGCAGGGCAAGTATGCATGTGGGGAGTTGTAGTTTCACAACAGCTGGAGTGCCGAAGGTTGCCTATCCCTGGTATAGTATTATACAGAAGAGACCAGGGGCTGATGCCCATGATCAGTGCCAGCATTGATCTCAGGCATGAAGGCCACGAGCGCCTCAGTCAAATAGATTTGGCACCTCTTTTGAGCCAAAACTAGGAGTGGATTGAGCAGAAGATAGAAATATAATTAGCCCCTATATATTACCCATTCCTTTTGTAGCTATTCTTGGCAATGGCTCAAAAAACACAGAAAAATCTGCAAAAAAAAAAAAAAAAAAAGCTGTGTTTCCACAAGTGGAGCCTTAGCCTAAAAAAGTTTGTCCTCAGGACAAATTCATCCAATATCTTCTTAAAAGAAATATGGATGTCAGAGGAGGGTGCTATCAGCTAAGCAAGGATTGTCATTGAGAATACCTCTCAGCATGACCATGAATTCTTAGCCTAGTCTATATACTCAATTGTCTAAATGCTTGCTATGTATTTAAAATAGATAGATATATATATATATATATATATATATATATATATATATATATATATATATATATATATATCTCACATGTAGGAATCAGTGGTCCAGGTATGTTAGAGGTATCTTAGATCTTCTACAAGAAACAGCCTTATAGAACTGAGCAAAGACCTAACATTACCGACAGAACATATCTTCATGACCATCATGTAACCTAAACATTTTAGCATCTCTCATAGCTAAATGCACAATTGTGACTGTTAAATACATAGAGAGCACAATGTAAATTATAATATATTAGTAATAATTTTAGGTTGTATTGTACATAGGAATGTGCACTATAAATCATGCTTAATTGTAATTCAGTGCATTTATTACTGTGCTGTTTTCCTTAAAGTTATTCTTTATGGTCTTACACCATTTTCTTGTATTACTGAATACTGGCCACTTCATCTCTGGGAAAGCAAGAAAATAAAACATATCCAGATAAACATCTAAAAAGCAAGACGTAGCATATACTGTAGGTATAAAAGCACAGCGATACAGTGCCAAGGCACAATGTTAAAAAAAACAAAAACACATTCAAACAGCAGGTTGCAGACTAGCAATGAATACTAGTTAGCACATTTGTGTGGTAGAAAATGCCTCAAGTCTTTAAATATTCACATGTTTCAATTAACCTTTATTTCTGACTCGCGCTTCACTTGATCCATCTGAAACTCCAGCTGTTCCTTGATGCGTGCCACTTCCTCCTGGTTCTGCTGAGACACTGTGAGCTGCTTGGCAGTGTCAGCATTCTGTACAAAACAGAAAGAGGATACAACCAAGATCAATAAAACTGATTCCCAGCAATAGATAATGCTGCATCACCCCCGAAGCCATACAACTCTCACTTATGAATATGTTAAAGTTCAGCTGACTTTTTTCATGTGCAATCCTAAGGGCAACATAAGGATAGAGGGGAAGATAACGTTTGCAAAACCTGCAGACTGTAAAATTGTTCAGTCTAATAGGTTCTTGCCAGACAATTATCAGAAATGAACCTTCATATAAGCAGCCGTTCCCCATAATCACGCTGTCTACTGGTGCCGCCGATCACCTGATGACCAAGCATTTGCTCATTCATCAGGTGATAGCTTGCTTTTGGCAGGACAGAAAATTATTGTTCGCCAGGAGCACATCAACTACCTAATAAGGATTGTGCTGCGGGCAAACAATGACAGCACGTTGCCGTAGAACAATCGTTTTAGTGATCAATCCTACAGCATGTCTTTGGCATCCGCCTGTGTAATAGGTCTGTGTACTAGGTTGACGCAGAATGAGCGCCGATCGGAACTTTTTGTATTGACCAGCCCTGGAATTAGAAAGAAAAAAATATGAATTTTGTCTACAGGGAAAACAGTCAGTTACTGTGGAGGGGAAGACACAGGACTCTCAGGCGCTCAGCTGTACTTACATAGAATAGCACAAGATCTGACTATCTGCTTCCACTAAAAAGCAGATTATTAGATAATATGGTTTTCACTGCACAACTGACAATAATCCATTTATATCCCTTAAAACCAGATCCATTAATTTCTACAGTTCATGTGTCAGTCAAAACAGGCAAAGAGCCTATCAGTTTAGCCAACTTTTGTCCCCCCCCCCTCCCAAAAATAAAATAAAATACCAAATTAATCTCAAGACTGCTTTTCACTGTTTAATGAATTACATTATCTGTCATTACACTATAGAATTTTACACAGACTAAATCAACTTGTGCTATCAGTGCTCATCCTTGCCCATGTAAAAGGACTGTGAGAAACGTGCCTTTAACCACAATACTTTTGATCTTATCTCTCATAAGAAGTTAATCCTTATTACTTTATGATTATCTGCACTAACAATGAAAAGACAATGAGTCATTTTAAGTTGGTTGTCATCAAGAGGAACAAAAGTCAATTAAAGGACACAGACTGCACACTTGGAAGTCAAGATGCTAAAACTAGCATGTGACCCCTGGCGAGTATCTTCCCATTATTATAGAAGGAATCACACATGATACTCAGTGTCATTTATTGGAACAGAACAACCCCTTTAGAAATGCGTCCATATACATTTGGAAAACAAAAATGTAATTGCTTAACGAGAAGTCAAAGAAATTCTTGTGGCCTCTCACATCTTGCAAGTAAAACAAATCTGCCAGGAGATACACCCTATGTGGTTTGGATTTTAGCAGCTGTACTAGTGAAGAATGTGAGGCTGATAGGCCCGAAATGATCCATGTGAATGATACATTATATTACCTTTCTCAGAAGTCCAGCATGGACATTGATGAGCTCATTGTGTTTCTCCTTCAGTTTGTTGTATCGCAACTCTGTTGCCTGAACTTTTTCTGAAAGCAAAGGGGGGAGGGGGAAGTAGGATAATGAAGATTATCTCAGCACCACAATATTTTTACCACAGCAACATACATACTCTAGAAACATCTGCCCTGCATTTAAGTCCTGTTTCATTCTCATATGAGTGGGTAAAGTTTCTGATTATAGTTTTCTGTAAACTCTAATGCCAATTGGTAAAAATGCCAAAACAATTACTTAAATCCAGTTGTTTTGGAATTAAGTGATCTGTTTCCTTCTGCTTTCTGAAAAGAATGTAGAGAAAAGGAGATTAAGGAAAGATTCCTGGGCTCTGTATACTGAAAAGTGAATGAGAGGGTGGTACAGCAGGAAGTCTGTGTGGAAAATGCTTAGCCAATGGTTGCAAAGCAGGAAGTGATGTCAGAGAAGGGGACATCAGATTGTCAACATATCAAGTAACTTGCCATAGATTTATCATTGACTGTTGTGAAGAAGCTATAGTGTACAGAGCACCTTGTTAACTAGCATTTTTAAAGGACCATATTTACTATCTCGATACTACATTAACTTAGACAGCAGTATCAATTAACCATAAAAACCCGTATTGAAAGCAGACCTTTCATGTCCTCAGGCACATGCGGTTTTATATACCACTAGAAAGCTGACATTCAGTGCACTGTCTGCTTTCCCATTTTCTCTCCTGGGGCTGGAGATATATTGGTGCCATTACAGCGGCACCGATCTCTACCCACTGTCAGAAGGGCGTTCCTGACAGTCTAGCTGGGCTATGAGTAAAGCCTTTCTGACAGTACTCGTCCATAGGTCCTCTTGAAGCTGGTGACCCAACTGCTAGGATATCAGACAATCAAGAGGACTGACATCCCATGTGATCTGTTTGAATGGTGTGGTGGTCATGCACCACTCCAATCACTAAAGGGAAAACCAAAAACTGTTATCCCAACAGAGAACTGTAAACCAGCATCTGGTGGGGAGGAGCAAAATAATGCAGAGTGTCAAAGAACTGAAGAGGAAAGAAGAAGAGGCAAAGAAGGGAGAGGGAAGGGGGGCCGTCAGGATGATAGAGGAAGTCAAAGAGAGGGGGTGGAGAGGGGAAAAAAAAAAGTCTGAAATGTAGCAGAATAATGAAAGGGGTTCACAGGAGCCACACTTTCTTATGGACACTACCATATAGCCTAAATTCCGAAACCGGATCCTCCATATGTACAGAAGCTCCTGAAGCTAATGTGCGATGGATGGAAGTGAGGTGGATATCCATAGGACTTTTTGGTACTATGTAGCTTACACGTTAACATAATTTCATGAAATACCAATGTATATTAAACATAAGTTACTACAGTGCTGAACATCAGCAATCTAACCACATAAGTACACTGCAAGAGTCTAGGAATATAATGTCCTAATAGATTTATTAGCTAGAAGAAAAAACTCTAAACAATTGACTGAAAAACATAGTAATTGAGTGAGGTTACTGGAGAAGAATGATAAAAATCATTTACTAGATCATACAAAAAGCAAAGGGAATTGAGGCTTCCTAGATTCTAATTTTGCAGTTATAGCCTCTACATTCCTCTTCCTGCTTTGACTCATTAAATACAAAAAGTGGAGTTTTCACATTGATATATCAATGAAATGGAAAATAACACAAAAGCTCTGCATTCATTCTCATCAAGGAGACGGCACTTTAATAACTAGTTTCAAGCCTTATAATAACTAACGTGTCTTCTCGCCAAGTTCATCCTCCTGACAGATGTTAGTAAATCCCTTTGGTATAATTAAGGTTTTTATTTAGTTCTATGTGCTTTTCAGGAACTGGCTAGGCGTCACAAGCAGCTCTCAGAACAAACTAACATTTATTTTTGCCATACAGAGCACTGTGAAATCTACCACCACCTACTTTCCACCTCTGCAAGGACTCCTTCCTTTTTTTCACTGTCCAACTTTTGTTTCCGTAGACTCTCCAGCTCATCTCGCAGTTGCTCATTGTCCACTAGGGCTTTCTGCTTCTGTTTGCGCTGTTCTTCCACCTCTGCTTCTAAAGTGTTAATCTGACCCTTCAGCTGCATGATGTACTTCTGAGCCTAGTACAAGGATATACAAAACATTTTACTACAGGTCACAATTGCCAAGACTTTCATCCATGATCAAGTGATGGGTATACATGTAGAAGAATCATTACTGCTATAGTATGTGTCTTAGAGCCTTCAGACTGTAAACCTGTGGCCATCACTTGATCACAAAGATTTTGAGTTAGTGGAGACAAACAATGATGGTTCTTAAATTACTGAAAAGTGTATGAAAGTGGCACAGGAAATGGCTTTCCTGATTTCACAGAACACGATTCAGTCTTGTACTTGTCAAGAAGGATCCCACTGAGACTGGGTAGTCTGATTTAAGGTGCGTTTAATTAAAGGTGGAAAACACACAATGTATGGTGTAAGCGTAAACTTTTTCGGCCTAAATCTGCCTTCCTCAGACTCTACAAGATATATACAAGAACATGAAAAAACACTGAGTTTACATCACATAACATGTGTACATATACAGTGATACCAAGCAAAATCCTATATACAGTTATGTTCAATACAGTCACAATTTTTGGCAGTTCAAAGACGCTAAATTGACACAAAGGTTGTTAATATCATGGAGGTCCTTACTGACTAGTCCACAGTAACACAGAAAAAACTTTCCTGTGCAACATCATGAAAATCCTTGGTCCCGATCCATGGCAAGAAAGAATGAGAGGTCTACGAGATAAGTATCAACATCCAGTGCTTCAGACAAAGGCAAGTATACATATGGTGATCCATAGTAAGTTCTCATCCACCTGTCTATGGTGATCTCGGAAAATGATGACTAAGGCAAATAATTGAAGGTAAGAAATACAAAGGACGATAGGGAAGTATACTTCCCCATGAGGTAATTATGGACTACCCGCAGACTCACAATAAGTTACCTATTTAGTGGACAGATGTGATAATCCCAGTAACCTTTTTCATTCTTTTGGACTCACACAGCCGACATAAACCCACGGACAGAGCATCCATGCACTAATATACAGATTACCAGCACACAGGACGAGATCACAAACCTTTTAACACATGGTAAGGATATACTGTGACACATTTCCCAGATACATCTCCACACTATTCAGCCCAGTTACCTGTACCTTATCTCTTCTAGGTATGGCAGTACCGTGCTTATCTCTGAGTATATTCACGTCTATACCCAAACAGGTTGTGAGACATCATACTTGGTATGTCTGATATGTCTATCCTGAAAAGTTACTCCACTTTTGACATCAAAGTAGTTGACAAATCTGGAGTACAGACAGCAAGACAGGGTAACCACAGCCACCTTTCCATCCACTTTTGAAAAGTTGAGTAATAGGTGCAGAAATCAAATAGTCGTAACATTTTGGCACAAATGAGTTGAAAAAAATTGCAAAATCCTGCTTTGCTACTTTAACAAAAAAAAAAAAAAAAAAAAAAAAAAAAGCATAATTCTATGCAGCGAGTGAGTGAAGGGTTTAATAACCTCGCCCCCCTCAAATTATATTGATGGATCTATACGGATTTGTAAATTGCTGCAGAATATGTGGCATAATAAATAAAAATATTATTATTATATTCTACATATCCTTTAAAAGCCCATAACAGCCTCTTACACACCCTAAACCTCAGCATTCCCTCGGTTTGCTCTTTTCACCAGGGTGTCCCACTAGACCCTCTGGTTTGTTTACATAATCGACCTCCCAGACACCTTGGCAAAAAGACCTCTATACTCTTCTTATATCTTTGCACTGCTGCTAAAACGCTCGTGGCTCTCCATTGGAAAAGCATGCACCCTCCTACTGGTCCTGCCCATGTCAAAGGTGTGCACAGCCTGGAGTATTTCACTGCTACGCTCCGCAACACAATGTATGTCTTTCAGGCGATCTGTTCCCCATGAGATACACACTGCACTCTCATGGTCTTTGATCTCACCTTCCTTCCCTCTCGTTTCCCAACCTTGTGTGTGTCGCGTTTCATATTCCATTTGTCCTTGTTCAGACCGTTTTTGCTTGGTGAATTATCATGCTTTTTTTCCTCTAGGATTTTCTCCCTCACCTAATTTTTCATTTATTTTGTATAGCTTAGCTTATTTTGCTGTTGGTATTTCAAAACTTTTGAAATATCCATAACAGCATATACCGTATTTTTCGGACTATAAGACGCACCCAGGTTTTAGAGGAGAAAAATAGGGAAAAAAAAATTTCAGGCAAAAAATGGTAAAATATTTAATATATGGGAGTTGTAGTTTTGGAACAGCTGCAAGGCCACATTGACAGGTGACCCTGCAGCTGTACGGGGATGTATAGGGCGTTTTTTTTGTGGGGCCAGGTGTAGACCGGGCATTTTCAGACACAGGGATACCTAATGTATATGTTTCACAGTAATGTTATACTTTTATATGTATTCTAGGGAAAGGAGGTGAACTTTTATTTATTTTATTTTTTATTATATTTCTTTTAAGTGTTTTTTTTTTTTTACTATTTTAATATCCCCCGCCTAGGGGGCTTGAACCTGCAATCATTTGATTGCAAGTCCCATAGACGGCAATACAAGTGTATTGCCGTCTATGGGAGATTCTATACATTACTATCGCGGAGGGTCATAGACCAGCCGCGATAGTAATATATATCTATGACAGGCCTGGGAGCCTTCATTAGGCTCCCGGCTGTCATAGGAACAGGCCGGCTCCTGCGGCCTCGCCGTGCAGGAGCCGGCCTGCATCACTAAAGGTATGGGGCCGGGGGAGGGGGGGGCTAACTAACTGTCGGGACCTGCGGAGGAGCAGTGGGTTTGCAGCATGGCCGTGCTACTGCCACCGCTGGTTTTCTTCAGTGGCAGTAGCGCGGCCCCGGCAGCTAAGACAGTCCCCGGCATCTGCTGTAATAGACCGGCGGATGCCGGGGAGTGTCTTAGCTGCCGGGGCCTGCAGTATTGTCACACTCCTGCCGCTGAAGAAAACCAGCGGTGGCAGTAGCGCGGCCATGCTGCAAACCCACATTCAGACTATAAGACGCACCCTCATTTTCCTCCGAAATTTGGGGGAAAAAAAGTGCGTCTTATAGTCCGAAAAATACGGTATATCATATTTTCTAAACTCATTTTTACATTTACAGCTATTGATCTCCAAATACAAACCTCTAGCTTTATCTTCTCTAATTCTGATCGGAGCATCTCAACTTCTTTTTTCAGATTTTCAATTTGAAGATCCCTTAAAATAATCAATGACACAAGTCAGTTCAGCTGTCTTGATACTATAGTACGGGGCGTAACGGACCAATAGCTACCTGTCATCAATCATAACACCATTCGGAGGACCAAATGTTTGCTGGAAGATATCTTCTACAACCTGAAAAACAGTGAATATCTTGGTTCAACATGAGATATTTGGCAACTACCACCACTGCAATTTATCCCCCTCCGTGGATAGGAGATATGTTGATGAGGTGGGAAAACGCCTTTAAAAAACTTGTAAGGCTCCTTGCACACCACATTTCACATTTTTTATTCCCCCCCCCCCCCCCCAAATTAAAATTTGTACTTAAAAAGTATTCAGTTTTACATTTGCACAGTATGCACCTGCTTCCAACAGAAGAAAATTGGCCAAAACAATGTGGCATTCACAAAGATTTTGCGGTTATGAATCAATTTTTTGAAAACCCCAGCAAATCCACAACATGGCGACTCTAAAACCAGAACATAAAAGAATGGTATTCACCGGTTGCTCCACTGGTTGGGCATTGTTGATTTCAATAAGAGACTCTGTTTGAGGCTCCTCTTCTTCTGGTGTCTCATTTGCCATCACCACCACAGGTTTAACATGCTCATCTAAGGCCGATGCTCTTAAAAAGTTAGGTGGATTCTGTTAAAAATGTATATGAAGAGATTAAAAAATAAATAAATTGTATACCAACTGGAAAGGCTTTTGATATAAAGACAAACAACTACATTACAAGTTAGTAACAGGCATTTCCTTCTTTATAAAGAACACAGTTGTTGTAACCTTTACATACTAGATCCATTTTGGTCATATCCTATGCTCTTAATCTTAAAGTCTAACATCAAATCACCACCAAAATACCGTGTGTAATACACATTGATAGGATTAAAAGCAGCACTCCAGTAAATTCTTATCGACCTCTCTGGTTGAGCCTTTGCACAATGTAATGTTACTTAACTGCACAACCAAAGCTGTCAGCAAGTTATGTGTTACCCTCCAAGACCACTGAACAAAAACTCATACAGTGCAGGCCTATGGGAGACAGACTGGGGCTCTAATAGACTTGCATTGGGAGTGTGGCCTGCTGTTCATACAGGAAACACTGGGGCAAATTTATTAACATTAGCATCTTGCTTGACAGTCTGAATAAACTGGAGATTCATAAAGAGGCTGTGGCTTCTTTATTAGAGATGAGCGAACACTAAAATGTTCGAGGTTCGAAATTCGATTCGAACAGCCGCTCAATGTTCGTGTGTTCGAACGGGTTTCGAACCCCATTATAGTCTATGGGGAACAGATACTCGTTAAGGGGGAAACCCAAATCCGTGTCTGGAGGGTCACCAAGTCCACTATGACACCCCAGGAAATGATGCCAACACCTCTGGAATGACACTGGGACAGCAGGGGAAGCATGTCTGGGGGCATCTAACACACCAAAGACCCTCTATTACCCCAACATCACAGCCTAACAACTACACACTTTACATACTCAATACCACCTCTGACAGTAGGAAAACACCTTGAAACATGTGTATTTGGCACTTGCAGTGAGGAGAGCTTGTCACCAGCAGTGAATTTGGCCCTTGTAGTAAGTTGAGGTTGGCACCAACATTTGTTTTGAAAATCAGGGTGGATTGAGCCTCTAACCAGCAGAGTTTGGGCAAATTCATGGTGGAGGGAGCCTCTAAAAACCCCAGTTTGGACCAATTCATGGTGGAGGGAGCCTCTAAAAACCCCAGTTTGGACCAATTCATGGTGGAGGGAGCCTCTAAACAGCCCAGTTTGGACCAATTCATGGTGGAGGGAGCCTCTAAAAACCCCAGTTTGGACCAATTCATGGTGGAGGGAGCCTCTAAAAACCCCAGTTTGGACCAATTCATGATGGAGGGAGCCTCTAAACAGCCCAGTTTGGGCAAATTCATGGTGGAGGGAGCCTCTAAAAACCCCCAGTTTGGACCAATTCATGGTGGAGGGAGCCTCTAAAAACCCCAGTTTGGACCAATTCATGGTGGAGGGAGCCTCTAAACAGCTCAGTTTGGGCAAATTCATGGTGGAGGGAGCCTCTAAAAACCCCAGTTTGGACCAATTCATGGTGGAGGGAGCCTCTAAAAACCCCAGTTTGGACCAATTCATGATGGAGGAAGCCTCTAAACAGCCCAGTTTGGGCAAATTCATGGTGGAGGGAGCCTCTAAAAACCCCCAGTTTGGACCAATTCATGGTGGAGGGAGCCTCTAAAAACCCCAGTTTGGACCAATTCATGGTGGAGGGAGCCTCTAAACAGCTCAGTTTGGGCAAATTCATGGTGGAGGGAGCCTCTAAAAACCCCAGTTTGGACCAATTCATGGTGGAGGGAGCCTCTAAAAACCCCAGTTTGGACCAATTCATGGTGGAGGGAGCCTCTAAAAACCCGTTTGGACCAATTCATGGTGGAGGGAGCCTCTAAACAGCCCAGTTTGGGCAAATTCATGGTGGAGGGAGCCTCTAAAAACCCCCAGTTTGGACCAATTCATGGTGGAGGGAGCCTCTAAAAACCCCAGTTTGGACCAATTCATGGTGGAGGGAGCCTCTAAACAGCCCAGTTTGGGCAAATTCATGGTGGAGGGAGCCTCTAAAACCCCCCAGTTTGGACCAATTCATGGTGGAGGGAGCCTCTAAAAACCCCCAGTTTGGACCAATTCATGGTGGAGGGAGCCTCTAAAAACCCCAGTTTGGACCAATTCATGGTGGAGGGAGCCTCTAAACAGCCCAGTTTGGGCAAATTCATGGTGGAGGGAGCCTCTAAAAACCCCCAGTTTGGACCAATTCATGGTGGAGGGAGCCTCTAAAAACCCCAGTTTGGACCAATTCATGGTGGAGGGAGCCTCTAAACAGCCCAGTTTGGGCAAATTCATGGTGGAGGGAGCCTCTAAAAACCCCCAGTTTGGACCAATTCATGGTGGAGGGAGCCTCTAAAAACCCCAGTTTGGACCAATTCATGGTGGAGGGAGCCTCTAAACAGCCCAGTTTGGGCAAATTCATGGTGGAGGGAGCCTCTAAACAGCCCAGTTTGGGCAAATTCATGGTGGAGGGAGCCTCTAAAAACCCCAGTTTGGACCAATTCATGGTGGAGGGAGCCTCTAAAAACCCCAGTTTGGACCAATTCATGGTGGAGGGAGCCTCTAAACAGCCCAGTTTGGACCAATTCATGGTGGAGGGAGCCTCTAAAAACCCCAGTTTGGACCAATTCATGGTGGAGGGAGCCTCTAAAAACCCCAGTTTGGACCAATTCATGGTGGAGGGAGCCTCTAAAAACCCCAGTTTGGACCAATTCATGGTGGAGGGAGCCTCTAAACAGGCCAGTTTGGGCAAATTCATGGTGGAGGGAGCCTCTAAACAGCCCAGTTTGGACCAATTCATGGTGGAGGGAGCCTCTAAAAACCCCAGTTTGGACCAAATCATGGTGGAGGGAGCCTCTAAACAGCCCAGTTTGGACCAATTCATGGTGGAGGGAGCCTCTAAAAACCCCAGTTTGGACCAATTCATGGTGGAGGGAGCCGCTAAACAGCCCAGTTTGGACCAATTCATGGTGGAGGGAGCCTCTAACCAGCAGAGTTGGTGGAAATCAGGGTGGAGGGAGCCTCTAACCAGCAGAGTTGTGGGAAAGCAGGGTGGAGGGAGCCTCTAACCAGCAGAGTTGGGGGAAATCAGGGTGGAGGGAGCCTAGTATTAGCAGAATTGTGCAACGCTTATGGTGGATGAGTATGAGGAGGAATTGGAGAGGTTGAGTACAGACATGGAGTTTCATGTTGGGGTGCTTTACACAGGTGGGCCCAAAAATGAAGGCTCTATCCAGTGGTGGTTCATTTTTATCAAAGTGAGCCGGTCGGCACTCTCAGCTGACAGACGGGTGCGCTTGTCAGTGATGATGCCACCGGCTGCACTGAACACCCTCTCAGATAGGACGCTGGCGGCAGGACAGGACAGCACCTCCAAGGCATATAGGGCAAGTTCAAGCCACAGGTCCAACTTCGACACCCAATACGTGTAGGGCGCAGAGGGGTCGGAGAGGACAGGGCTGTGGTCGGAAAGGTATTCCCGCAACATGCGCCAATACTTCTCACGCCTGGTGACACTAGGACCCTCCGTGGCGGCACTTTGGCGAGGGGGTGCCATCAAGGTGTCCCAGACCTTAGACAGTGTGCCCCTCGTTTGTGTGGACCGGTGAGAACTTGGTTGCCTACTGGAGGAACTGCCCTCCCTGCCGCCAACGTCACATGCTGGAAACATCTCCATCATATTCTGCACCAATTGCCTGTGGCAAGCATTGATGCGATTGGCCCTCCCCTCTACCGGAATAAAAGACGAGATGTTGTTTTTATACCGGGGGTCAAGGATAGCAAAGATCCAGTACTGGTTGTCCTCCATGATTTTGACAATACACTTGTCGGTTGTAAAGCACCCCAACATGAACTCAGCCATGTCTGCCACAGTGTTAGTTGGCATGACTCCTCTGGCCCCACCGGAAAGTTCAATCTCCATTTCCTCCTCATCCTCCATGTCTACCCATCCGCGCTGCAACAATGGGACGATTCGAAGTTGCCCGGAAGCCTCCTGTATCACCATCACATCATCGGACAACTCTTCTTCCTCCTCCTCCTCCTCCTCCTCCATTAAACGCAGTGAAGCGGACAGATGTGTGGACCTACTCTCCAGCTGTGACGGATCGGATGCTATCCCTAACTCCTCTGTGTGATCTGAGTTATCCCTGATGTCAATCAGGGATTCTCTCAGAACACACAAGAGCGGGATTGTAAGGCTCACCATCGCATCCTCAGAGCTCACCCTCCTTGTGGACTCCTCAAACACCCGTAGGATGTCACAAAGGTCTCTCATCCATGGCCACTCATGGATGAGAAACTGAGGCAGCTGACTTTGTGGCACCCTAGGGTTTTGTAGCTGGTATTCCATCAAAGGTCTCTGCTGCTCAACCACTCTATTCAACATCTGAAACGTTGAGTTCCAGCGTGTGGGGACGTCGCACAAAAGCCGGTGTTGTGGCACATGCAGGCGTTGCTGGAGAGATTTTAAGCTAGCAGCGGCTACTGTCGACTTGCGAAAGTGGGCGCACATGCGCCGCACTTTCACCAGTAGCTCTGGAACATTGGGGTAGCTCTTTAGGAAACGTTGCACCACTAGGTTGAAGACGTGGGCCAGGCATGGAACATGTTGGAGTCCGGCAAGCTCCAGAGCTGCTACCAGGTTCCGGCCGTTATCACAAACGACCATGCCTGGGCCCAGGTGCAGCGGCTCAAACCATATTGCCGTCTCATCGAGGAGGGCATCCCTCACCTCGGAGGCAGTGTGCTGTCTGTCCCCCAAGCTGATCAGCTTCAGCACAGCCTGCTGACGTCTACCAACGCCAGTGCTGCAACGTTTCCAACTCGTAGCTGGGGTCAATCTAACAGTGGAGGAGGAGGCGGTGGCGGAGGAGGAGGCGGAGGAGGAGGCGGTAGAGGAGGAGGAGGAGGGGAGTGTTCTTCTCGTGTCCCTGCCAGGAATGTTAGGCGGGGAGACGAGGTACACTGGGCCAGTTTGGGAAGCAGTCCCAGCCTCAACTACATTCACCCAGTGTGCCGTCAGTGAAATGTAGCGTCCCTGTCCGCATGCACTTGTCCACGCGTCGGTGGTCAAGTGGACCTTTGTGCAAAGCGCGGAACTAAGGGCCCGCCTGATGTTGAGTGACACGTGCTGGTGCAAGGCGGGGACGGCACACCGGGAGAAGTAGTGACGGCTAGGGACGGCATAGCGAGGTGCCGCAGTTGCCATCAGGTCCAGGAAGGCGGGAGTTTCAACAAGCCGGAACGCCAACATCTCCTGGGCCAGCAGTTTAGCGATGTTGGCGTTCAAGGCTTGCGCGTGTGGGTGGTTAGCAGTGTATTTCTGCCGCCGTTCCAATGTCTGAGAGATGGTGGGTTGTTGTAAAGAAGCGCCTGATGGTGCCTTTGATGGTGCAGGAGAAGGAGATAAGACAGGAACAGGGGAGGATGAGGGAGAAGTCAACAAAGTGGCGGAGGCAGATGAAGTGGTGTCCTGGCTCGTCCTCTGGAGTGCATCGCCAGCACAGTCAGCAGTGGCAGTGGCAGAGGCAGAGGCAGTGGCAGAGGCAGTGGCAGTGGCGTGAACGGCAGGCGGCCTTTGTCCTGCCGTTGCTGCCTGTCACTGATTCCAGTGCTTGGATTCCAAATGACGGCGCATTGAAGTGGTGGACAGGTTGCTCTTCTCAGAGCCCCTAATCAATTTCGAGAGGCAAATTGTGCAGACAACACTATATCTGTCCTCGGCGCATTCCTTGAAAAAACTCCACACCTTCGAGAAACGTGCCCTCGAGGTGGGAGTTTTTCGGGGCTGGGTACGAACTGGAACATCTTGGGAGATTCCGGGTGTGGCCTGGCTTCGCCTAAGCTGCTGACCTCTGCCTCTGCCTCTAGCTACCCTTTTTGGTGCTGCACTTGCCTCAACATCCACACTACTTTCCCCGCTTGACATCCCCCCTGTCCAGGTCGGGTCAGTGTCCTCATCATCCACCACTTCCTCTTCCAACTCCTGTCTCATCTCCTCCTCCCGCACAATGCGCCGGTCAACTGGATGCCCTGACGGCAACTGCGTCACATCATCGTCGATGAGGGTGGGTTGCTGGTCATCCACCACCAAATCGAACGGAGATGGAGGAGACTCTAGTGTTTGAGCATCTGGACACAGATGCTCCTCTGTTAGGTTCGTGGAATCGTGACGTGGAGAGGCAGGTTGAGGGACAATGAAAGGAGCGGAGAACAGCTCTGGGGAGCAGGGACAGTTGGGGTTATTGTTCTGTGAAGCTTGGGAATTTTGGGAGGAAGGAGGACAAGACTGTTGGGTAATAGGAGGAGAGGAGGCAGTGTCTGACTGGCTGCTGGACAATGTGCTGTAAGCGTTCTCTGACAGCCATTGCAAGACCTGTTCCTGGTTCTCGGGCCTACTAAGGTTTGTACCCTGCAGTTTAGTTAATGTGGCAAGCAACCCTGGCACTGTGGAGTGGCGCAATGCTTGCTGCCCCACAGGAGTAGGCACGGGACGCCCTGTGGCTTCACTGCTACCTTGCTCCCCAGAACCATTCCCCCGACCTCGCCCACGGCCTCGTCCACGTCCCTTTCCGGGAGCCTTGCGCATTTTGAATTCCCAGTTAGAAATTGGCACTATATACCAGTAGTAAAAATTGTGGGTGCACGTAACCCCAATATATTCTTTGAATTCCCAGTCAGACAATGGCACTGTATACCAGTAGTAAAAATTGTGGGTGCACGTAACCCCAATATATTCTTTGAATTACCAGTCAGAAACTGGCACTATATGGCAGTAGCAAGAAATGAGGGTATTTATAACCCCAATATATTCTTTGAATTCCCAGTCAGACAATGGCACTGTATACCAGTAGTAAAAATTGTGGGTGCACGTAACCTCAATATATTCTTTGAATTACCAGTCAGAAACTGGCACTATATGGCAGTAGCAAGAAATGAGGGTATTTGTAACCCCAATATATTCTTTGAATTCCCAGTCAGAAACTGGCACTGTATACCAGTAGTAAAAATTGTGGGTGCACGTAACCCCAATATATTCTTTGAATTCCCAGTCAGACAATGGCACTATATACCAGTAGTAAAAATTGTGGGTGCACGTAACCCCAATATATTCTTTGAATTCCCAGTCAGACAATGGCACTGTATACCAGTAGTAAAAATTGTGGGTGCACGTAACCCCAATATATTCTTTGAATTCCCAGTCAGACAATGGCACTATATACCAGTAGCAAGAAATGAGGGTATTTATAACCCCAATATATTCTTTGAATTCCCAGTCAGACAATGGCACTGTATACCAGTAGTAAAAATTGTGGGTGCACGTAACCCCAATATATTCTTTGAATTACCAGTCAGAAACTGGCACTATATGGCAGTAGCAAGAAATGAGGGTATTTGTAACCCCAATATATTCTTTGAATTCCCAGTCAGAAACTGGCACTGTATACCAGTAGTCAAAATTGTGGGTGCACGTAACCCCAATATATTCTTTGAATTACCAGTCAGAAACTGGCACTATATGGCAGTAGCAAGAAATGAGGGTATTTGTAACCCCAATATATTCTTTGAATTCCCAGTCAGAAACTGGCACTGTATACCAGTAGTAAAAATTGTGGGTGCACGTAACCCCAATATATTCTTTGAATTCCCAGTCAGAAACTGGCACTATATGGCAGTAGCAAGAAATGAGGGTATTTATAACCCCAATATATTCTTTGAATTCCCAGTCAGACAATGGCACTGTATACCAGTAGTAAAAATTGTGGGTGCACGTAACCCCAATATATTCTTTGAATTACCAGTCAGAAACTGGCACTATATGGCAGTAGCAAGAAATGAGGGTATTTGTAACCCCAATATATTCTTTGAATTCCCAGTCAGAAACTGGCACTGTATACCAGTAGTAAAAATTGTGGGTGCACGTAACCCCAATATATTCTTTGAATTCCCAGTCAGAAACTGGCACTATATGGCAGTAGCAAGAAATGAGGGTATTTATAACCCCAATATATTCTTTGAATTCCCAGTCAGACAATGGCACTGTATACCAGTAGTAAAAATTGTGGGTGCACGTAACCCCAATATATTCTTTGAATTACCAGTCAGAAACTGGCACTATATGGCAGTAGCAAGAAATGAGGGTATTTGTAACCCCAATATATTCTTTGAATTCCCAGTCAGAAACTGGCACTGTATACCAGTAGTAAAAATTGTGGGTGCACGTAACCCCAATATATTCTTTGAATTCCCAGTCAGACAAAGGCACTATATACCAGTAGCAAAAATTGTGGGTGTATATAGCCCCAATTCTATTGCTAGGGGACTTGCAGGGTATTTCTGAGGTGAAGGTGGGGGGGCACACCGTTGGAACGGTGATTTGGGGTGTATATATGGGGTATACGGGAATACACTGTCAGTGTGTTCCATTCAGGATCCTGGGAAAGCTGGGTTGCGGCGATTGAGCCCGTCAGCGCCACGTTACACTGACAAGCTTCTCCCTGGAATTGAAGTTATATGTAAGCCCAATATATTCTTTGAATTCCCAGTGAGACAATGGCACTATATGGCAGTAGCAAAAATAGTGGGTGTATATAGCCCCAATTCTATTGCTAGGGGACTTGCAGGGTATTTCTGGGGTGAAGGTGGGGGGGCACACCGTTGGAACGGGTATCGGGGGTATATATCGGGTATACGGGAATACACTGACAGTGTATTCCATTCAGGATCCTGGGAAAGCTGGGTTGCGGCGATTGAGCCCGTCAGTGCCACGTTACACTGACAAGCTTCTCCCTGGAATTTAGCTCTTACAAGAGCTGTTGTGGTTGTCTTCTCCTTCCTATCCTAGCCTGTCCCTGCCTACCCAGAATCTAACCCCTAGCTAACTGGACGGAAACCTCCGTCCTCGGTGAATTGCAAGCTCAGAATGACGCGAACCTGGGCGGCGCTGTTCTTTTAAATTAGAGGTCACATGTTTTCGGCAGCCAATGGGTTTTGCCTACTTTTCTCAACGTCACCGGTGTCGTAGTTCCTGTCCCACCTACCCTGCGCTGTTATTGGAGCAAAAAAGGCGCCAGGGAAGGTGGGAGGGGAATCGAGTAATGGCGCACTTTACCACGCGGTGTTCGATTCGATTCGAACATGCCGAACAGCCTAATATCCGATCGAACATGAGTTCGATAGAACACTGTTCGCTCATCTCTATTCTTTATATATCTGTCAGATGACTGGCAGCAGAACGGTAATCTATACAAAGTAGGAACTGGCATACATTTTCATTCTAACTCACACCAGTTATGATAAAGCAGACAGTCAGGTCGACGTATCCCTGCCTCGGCTTGCTCCATTCACATGTGCACAATGGGGTCCAGCGAGGCACAGATTGGGGCTTGTGACACACATTGAAAGCAAAAAAGGGTCAAGCACCAAACGTGCACCTCAATATCATCCCTCTATGCCAGAAAACTAGAGTAGAGGCAATGATGAATTTCCCCCAATGTGTGCATCAGAAGATCAGAGAAGCTCAGTGCTCTGAAGTGGTCCACATAACTTCACATTACAGTTTTGAGTATATTTATGAGGTAAAGCTGTACTACATACTAGGCTTGCTTTCAAACAAAGAGGAAAACATTTTTACTGGAGTGCTTAAAAGAAATAAATAGTAATTGAAGATAAAGTGTAATATACACCATACTTACATCAGGAAGACGAGGGATCTGAATAAGCCGCTTGAAGTACAGCATGTCAGATGCACGCTTGAAGAAATTTTTAAGGCTATGATAGGATAGAAATACATAAAGGCAGTAAATCACTGTGAAATATTTAAAGAAATATTTTAAGTGTAGCATAAAGCAGGGAACACAATAAGTAACATAATCCACATCTCCCAAACGTCTCAGCACTAAACATAACAATGCTCATAACAAAAAAAAATCTACTTATAAGCAAAAATGGAATATCTCAGTGCGCTTTGAGTCTATTGTGAGAAAAGCACATTAGAAAAGTTTGTTGTTGTTACATCCTTTCCTCCAATTAAAGGAAACACAGATCTGTTACAATAAGTATTTCAGCTCGCAAAATGCCAAGTGGCTGACTAAGTATAAGATTGCATATCAGAACAAAATAGCTTACTACTAAAATGCTTCTAGACTGTGTCAATGCAACAGAGAAGGAAGATGTCTATCCCAACCAATCTCTGTTCACTCATGTCCACTTTACAGATTACACTACTAGGATATGTGCCCCAGTTAACATTGGTTTAAAACCGACTGCACGAACCTGTTACACAGTTTAATTTTAGTGCTAGATAAAAATTTACTACAATTTATTATAGTGTGAACCGCACCCAGCCAAAGCACTGTACTGGATTGATCCGATAAGGTCAGCTAGAAGCTTCCCACTTCCAGGAGCTGGACAGGAGCCAAAAACATGGCTATAAGACGTATCTATTTCAAGTCACAGAATGAACATTGCTCTGGAGTGGTTGAGCTTCACATAGAGACTAACTGCACCTGCTGACTGTCCACAGGGATATAAAATGATTTACATGGAAAGTGTCAACAGGAAATTACCTATTCTTTCAATAATGTTTTCTATTAAACACATTAAGATTTTTTTTTGGTGATAATTCTTTTAATTTTCCATGTTATCGCCTAGATTAAAAAAAAAAAAAAAAAAAATCCTAAAAACTTTGCCATATCAAAATGATACCACCAGGCCCAAAATAATTAGTAACTTCCTCTATCCTGAGATACAATGGTCTGGAGCAGACCTTGTTGACTTCTGTGGGAGAGCTTTCAAGGCATGCTGTGTGACCTGCGCAGAGGTCATTGTGCAGAAAAGGGAGTACATAAGGTATTAAATAACCTATTGTGACTGGTGGATTCTCTGATTTAGATCTACATATACATGATAGCTGTCAGTGTACTAAATATTAACATGGAAATTTTTAAAGAGGACCTTTCACCATCTGAGGCACATGCGGTTTAATACACCACTAGAAAGCAGACAGTGCGCTGAATTCAGCACACTATCTGCTTTCCTGTTCTGTTCCCCCAGTGAAGAGCTATCGGTGCCGGTACCATAGCTCTTCACTGTCAAAAGAGCATTTCTGACAGTCAGGAACGCCCTTCCTCACAGTAGAGTCTGTAGCGGTGTACTGAGAGAGCGGTCGTTGCTTACCGCCAAGCAGTGACGAACGCCCCCCCTAGTACTCGTCTATGGACGAGTACTGTCAAGAGGGGAGGGAGGTGTTCCTCACCGCTATCACAGTACAGCACTATAGACGCTGCTGTGAAGAAGGGCGTTCCTGACTGACTGTCAGAAACGCCCTTCAGACAGTGAAGAGCTACAGTACCAGCACCGATAGCTCTTCACCAGGGGCACAGAACGGGAAAGCCGTTGGCTTTCTTGCGGTGTATTAAAACGATTGTGCCCCAGGGGTGAAAGGTCCTCTTTAAAAATAAATAAACCAAAAATCCCTTAAAATAGGTTTAAAAATTGATTACAAAGATCATTTTCTGCCAACACATTCTCTTTAAAAGATATTAAGAAAAGACATGGAAAGGAGTGCCTATGCCGAGGAAACAAGCACAAGGCCTAACATGATAGAAAGATGCAGTGTGTAGCAAGTGTGCGCTGGAATGTCAGTATCACCTGTGGAACTGTTCATGAAATCTGTCTCTATGTCCTTGTAGTGTATCAGGAGGCAGACCTAAAACAAAGCACACAATGGTTTTATGTAAACATTTAGACAAATGATTGTGTCACATGGAAAGCAGGCAGTTATGCAATACGTATCCTCCTAAACCTTTGACTTCATGTAAAACT
Source organism: Leptodactylus fuscus (assembly GCF_031893055.1). Lineage (NCBI taxonomy): Eukaryota > Metazoa > Chordata > Amphibia > Anura > Leptodactylidae > Leptodactylus > Leptodactylus fuscus. The sequence goes on along the minus strand of NC_134265.1, from coordinate 94,275,885 downwards.
GAAGAAAATGGTCAATAAAAATAATCATTAATAACACAAAAATAATGATCCATAGACATCTGCAAGGAGCTTGTATGTTCTCCCCGTGTCTGCATAGTTTTCCTACCACACACCAATACGGATAGGAAATGTAGATTGTGAGCCCTAATGGGACAGTTACTGACAATGTATGTAAAGCGCTGAGGAATATGATGGAGTTACACAACTAAGGGAGGGTTCACACCGGCGCCTGGTCTCCACTTTGAGGGTTTCGGTTTCCTGCCCAAGAAACTGGACAGGAGACTGAAACCGGCAGTCAGATTTCAAACCCATTCAATTGAATGGGTTTGCAAAGTGTCTGCCTGTGAGAGTCTTCTGGTCTCCGCGGCGAATTCGATTTTTTTTTTTTTTTTTTTAACAGGACACAAAGTCAGACATGCAGGCCTGTGTATATGGTTAAAAAAAAAAAAAAAAAAAATGGTTTCACCACAGAGACCAGAAGACTCTCACGGCCACTGACTGCCGGGTTTCCGTCTCCTGTCGGCAGAAGACGGAAACCCACAAAGCGGAGACCGGGTGCTGGTGTGAACCCGCCCTAAGCTAAATAAATTAATAACTGGACATACTTACTGCCAGATTTGGAGTCGTGAAGGATTTTTTTTCCCCCTGAAATAGGGCAGTTGGCATGAGCCTCATGGGGTTTTTTGCCTTCCCCTGGATCAACACTGTAGAGTTTGTAGGGTTATAGGATGGACTTGATGGACTAATGTCTTTATCCAACCTCATCAACTATGTAACTATATATATATATATATATATATATATATATATATATATATATATATATATATATCTATCATGACATCACAGCAAATGAAGAAATACAGGACAAAATGGTGAAGATTTACTGAAGCTGCTGACACAGGATGTTCTGGATGTGGCTATAGCCAAAATCAGAGCTGGTGCTGCCAATGTTTCAGTTATAGCATACTTTTCTCACAATAAGATGCGCTTTTTAGCAAAACTTGCTATAAAAGGAGTCTGTCCTATAGTGTGAAGTCAAGGGCACCTGGAAGAGTCAGATCTGCTCAGGTAAAGGTCAAGGACCTTACTTTATATTACTCACATGAGAATGTGCTTATTCACATGCATGGGAAGAAGAACAGGCAGGGCTTTAGTCACCATGTCCAGGTATAAAAGGTAGTATAATTCACTGCACTGTAAGGGAGCATGGAGTTCAAATATACTGTCTGCAGCAAGTAGTGTATAAATGTATATCATGGCTGCAGGTGCATATGTGGAGTTGTGAAGGTTGTAAATATATGATCACAAAAACATTGTAATCCTTAAAACTAAATTCAGTATAACTAGTTAAGTTTCAAACTGAGTATGATATTATGTGACAAGATGACGCCAGCAATATCTGGATATAGCTATAATATGCCTTTTTTTCCCAGGTTGAAACTAAAATCATATCCATGCTGGCAACTTGTAATCCATTGTTGTCTCCTTTTGGCTGGAGACAATGGACCAATGAATAGACAATTCAGGAGGACATCTCTAAGTGGAAAAACCAGCTAGGCTGTCAAAGTATGAACAGATAAAATTCAATTAACCCCCAGCCCTTACACACTTAGCGGCTAGGGGGTGGATGGAGTTCAGAGCTATACCAAAGCTGTATACTAGGCTATATGTATATACTGTAATGCACGCATGGGATTGTGAAGATTGAGGCTGCAAAGACATTCTTGTGTGTTATGGGCTTTTGACAATGTACCAGACATTATGACAAGATGGCCTCTATACTGTGCTCAGGTGTAGGTCTAAACATGTGGACACAGGGAGATTATACAGGGTTTCCCATGAGAGCATGGGAGGACCTGGCACTCCCACAGAAAGTGACATCACAAGAAGCGACATCACAGGAGGAGGATACCTCGACCAACCAATCAGACTCATGATAGAGCTTGTTGTTTGTTTACTTCCTGTAAGTGGGTATAAAAACCTGCATGTGTAAGCTCTCTCTTTGTGCACTGCTCTGCTGAGGCTAAGAGAGAAGTTCTTCTACCATCTCTTCTTGTGTGGTGTGGAACCTTACTATTGCTAGCACTTAGTCTTCGAATTTGGCCAGCTATAGTTACTCACATTTACTGAACAGGTGACCACAAAGGCCCCTGTTTCTAACAGAGTATGTGCAAAAGAGCTGTAGAGAGATGCTTAAATATACTGTGTGTATAGTTGTAGTAGTCACATTTAGGCTCTGGATTTTGAGGTGACCCCCACAATGCATAAAAAATATACCACTATTGTAAATTGCAAGAAGTAAGCACAGACTCAATTGTAGATTTTACATTGTGGTCCAGGAACTTCAGGTCATGCCTTTGATGTATTTTACATGCATATGTGTGTGCGCCTGTAGAATGTGCAACAGGCTGTGTGTGTGTGAAGCTGAGCTTCATGTGTGGCTGTACTGTATGTGCAGCACAACCGTGTGACTCTATTGTGTGTATGTACAGTAGTGTTTATAAGTTAGTGACATTTTTTATTTTCAGATTGTAGATTTTTTTTAATTCTATTATCTGTACATGATGATAGGGGTGGCCATTTTGTCTGAACTTCTTTGCTTTGTTAAAAACATTTAGTGACATGCCTTAAAGCACAGTCATGGCCACAGGGAGAGACTGTCTGTAGTGCCTCACTGAGGTCTACTGGAGATTATTCCAGGCATGATTTGTGAAGGGAGGGGAAATAGACATGTTGTGACATCATCGGCTGTCAGTATTGGATGTAATGATGGGTCATTATGGGTATTATCTGTAAGGTGTTATCTTATGTGATCCTGTCCGTCTGGTTTGTGATTTAAAGAGGACCTTTCACCATTTTTCCCACAGGCAGTTCTATATACTGCCGGAAAGCTGACGGTGCGCTGAGTTCAGCGCACTGTCAGCTTTCCCGATCTGTGCCCGGTGTGAAGAGCTTACGGTCCGGTACTGTAGCTCTTCTATGGTCAGAAGGGCGTTTCTGACAGTTAGCCAGGGACGTCCTTCTGCCCAGCAGCGCCTATCGCGCTGTGCTGTGGAGCGGGGAGGAACGCCCCCTCCCTCCCTGATAATACTCGTCTACAGACGAGCTGTGTGAGCAGAGGGAGGGGGCGTTCCTCCCCGCTCCACAGCACAGCGCGATAGGCGCTGCTGGGCAGAAGGACGTCCCTGGCTGTCAGAAACGCCCTTCTGACCATAGAAGAGCTACGGTACCGGACCGTAAGCTCTTCACACCGGGCACAGATCGGGAAAGCCGACAGTGTGCTGAACTCAGCGCACCGTCAGCTTTCCGGCAGTATATAGAACTGCCTTTGGGAAAAATGGTGAAAGGTCCTCTTTAAATCAAGTATTAACTATAGCAATAAAAATCCCTGGAGAATTGGCAAGTATGGGTCTTATTAGTCTTAGCAGACAGAGTTAAAATTGCAGTATATAATACTTTTTTAAAATATAGCATGGTACATTAAAATAAACTAAAAATATGTTTCATATAAAATATAAAGGCACACAGTTGTCTAAATACACATACATTTCAAATTTTGCTGACCAAAATCTTATACCTAAGCATTAGGCCCCTGTATAGAAGACGAAAGTACAACCCACAAACCAGACCATGAAAAATCATCCCATGTAATAAACTAAAAATGATATCAGTCACCCATGCAGAAGGGAGTAGAAACAGCTAATAAAGGTAGTGCAAAGCATGTTCACCAGTTTTTGGGCAAAATTGTGTCCAAATTCTGCCACAATAGTAAATCTGTCCCATGGTGTCAAGATGTATAGGACATAATGAGTAAAGATACAGGGAATACAATTAGTAGAATATTTTAGACAAAAGTGTTACGCAAAGCAGCTTACAGTCAAGGTAAAAGCAAAATTGTGAACACAAGTTACTCAAGTCTAGGGGAATTTTCTATCTTTACAAACCTAAGGAATATTTAAAAAAACTAATAGTAACAAAATACAGTATACTTACAGGAATGTAGCTTAAACATCAACTTTACAGTGTAATGATAAAGATGGCTGCAGTCCTGAATGACCTGAATAAGTGGCGCAAGTTTACACTGTCCTGCAGCCATCTGGGACACGGCAATGGCACTGTTTAGCTGCCTAATAACTGAACGGAAAAAAAACAACTGAGTAAATTTATTGCTGAAAAGAGTCAAAGATAAACATAAAAGTAATACATGTTGCTTTGTTGTACAAAATCTCTGTTGCCACATTTAGATTTCGTCCCATGTCTTCCCCCAATGAAGTAAAGATGGCAATGGATGTGATTTTGAATATAACAACTTAGTCATTTAATAGAACATGTTATTCTGGGCTAAAATGTAATGAACTTTAAATGCACCAACTTTCAGTCTAAAAAAACCCCAAACACCTAAGGTTCCTACCACTAGGTGTCTCCCTTCTAGCTAATTACAAAAGCAAGACGTGTTCACAGTGAGTGGAGGAGGGAGGGGTTGGGCTTTCTTCACATAGTCAATGGGGAGGATTCCCACAGATTCTGCCTCCACAGAAGTTTCTCTCAGGTCAAAGTGAGTAAAATTATTTCTAAATAGATACTCCTGTCATTACAGATGAGATATTAGACAGCATGCAGCTTTCCCTATTGTGAGCAGTTTGGTCTTTTTTTGTGTTTGGGATCTTTTCAGCTACAACATATGCTGGATTTGCAGTACAGTGTCTCTGGATCACCCACATTTTCGTCACTTTTCTCAGCTATACGTTTACTATTGTATAGTTACTTCAAGCAGAATTATATGTAAAGAAACCAGTTATTACCAGTACTACACTCAGTGGCCAAAAGTCACCCCACATTCAAATCCGCCACAATTTGACCCACAGTAGACCGTCGAGAACCCTGTACGACTCTGCGGAGGTGACATGACGTCTGTTCATCAAACACTCATGGTCGACCGGTGCACCGGTTTACGTGGCTGCCAATGTTGTCTCTGCAATATTGCAGGTCCACCCGAAACACTGTTGACCTCGGAAACTAAAAATTCCCAGGTAATCTCCAAAATGCTACGCCCCATGTGTCTTGCACAGATTATCATCCCACGTTCAAAGTCGCTTAACTCAGGATGTGCTGCCATGTTCAAGAGACAACTGTCTGCATCAGACTGCTCAGATATAATGGCGACACTAGCGCCATAAGCTGCATCGCGTCACATTGTTTGTTCGTCATATCCGACACAACCTTCACTGAGACATGCCTTCCCGTGACTTTTGGCCACTGAGAGTAGTTCTAATGGATGAGGGGCAGACTGCCCCTTATTCTGCACAACCCCTGCCTTAGGCAGAAAAGCAAAATGTGATACAGCCATAATGTGGTTATTCGTAGCAGAAAAACAGACTTATAAACAGACAGCCCAGAAAGACCCTGCACATATTTCAACTTCTGCCAAGAATTCAGATATCCTTTAACACTCAAATGGATAACAACCACTGCTTAGTGGAAGACTATAGGGTGCACAGAATTTCATAGTTCTAAAATTGATCACATGTTCATGTAACCTTCCTGCAGAATGTAGTAAGCTTCATTTGATTCATGTAACTATTTCTAAGAAACGTGAGACTTTTTACTTTTCTTACCAGTCTCTGCGACTTTCAGTTCACAGTCCATATAATCAAACATTTCCACGGTTAGCTGGAATCTAACAACACAAAAGTAGATTAACACCAGCAACAAGTATTGCACCAAGCCTAACACAGAATTTAACAAATCAGGTTTTTACCAAATCTCTATGTTAAAAGGGAGTAGAAAAAAAAAACAAAAAAAAAAAAACACATCAAAAGATCAAAGTTCAATAAAGCAAAATTTAACCGATGTGTATTTCCTGAGATGTGTGTTATACAATATGTGCACTTTATACACCACAGTACTCTAGAATATATACTTATTAGATAACAGCTGATATGGCAGCTAATAGAAATCTCTAAAGGGACCAAATAATGCAGAGTTTTTTGGAGAGAAAACCTGAATGTAATTGCAACATGCAGAGGAGATAAATTAAATTAAAAAAAAAAGCAAAACCAAAACACACTCAACAACTTTGCGTGCTCGGCCTAAAACAGCAAGTTTCAACACATTGTGGCAAGTCAGAAAGATTTAGGACCTGTTGCGATGCACGTTCAATGAGCACATACACATTAGGCAAAACTCAAGCAAAGCTGGCAATGATCTAAAGTGTAACAGAGCCTCCAAACACTAATCTAGCAGATTATCTCTAAGGTAGAGTTTCCCCACAAGTAGCTCCAGGTTTTATGTACATGGCTCCATAGCTATTGGCAGATACAGATATACTTGTGTACTAGTAAAACCAGGTATATAGATGATAGCATAATATGCACTGTAGTAGTTAACACCGTGTTTATAGATATACTACTTAATGATACCTAACGTTTATTAAATGGGTTTTTCCGCAAAAGCAAGTAGGACAGGGATAACTTACACTTCAGTGGGGTCTGACCACTCAGATCAATTGTACTGTAAATTTTGCTAATAATGCCCTTCAGAGTTCAACGCCAGGTGTGAACCATCATATACTGACTCATCAAAAAAATGAAATAATATTTTACAAGCAACAGCTTCTAATGGGAAAAAAATGGCAAATCGGGATTTTCTAACAATGGCAGAGATAGTCTTTGTCTTTAACCCTCTTAAAAGTACATATCAATACATTTGTCTTTTTATGAATATAAGCAGCTTACATGTTGTTGACATCTGTGCCGGCTGCCTTTTCTAGAACGTCATCAGTTACTTCCAAATTTGGAGGAAACTGTGGATGCTGTAAGGAAATAAAAACTGAGTTAGCATTCAGTGTTTATAGGGGTTGTCCAGGATAAAATGGAATTAGAAAACACCCTCTCCCCGCCTACTTTCTAAATTACATAATTCAGCAAAAATCTATATCTATCTATATACCTGGGGCATTCATGTGAACAGAAGGCCACCAATACTCCCCTTCCTCCCTCCACCCTATCATACTTCCGCAGAAGGAAGATGGGCGACAGCTCCTCCACTTCTGTGACGTCTGCTGATGTGTGCACAGGGTAGAGGAGTCTCCCAAGCCTACAGCATAGCGCTGGGACTATTGCGCACGTGCCAGCAGAGTCAAGGAAGAGGAGGAGCCGTCTCGTAGAAGGAAGTCAGGTAGGTATAATATTTGGGGGGGCTGAGTTAGTTGGGAAGGTCTAGAATTGGGTGGGGTAACTAGGGAAACAGGGAGAGGGGGTGTGAGAGAGGGTGGGGGTGAGAAGGAGGTAGTGTGAGTCAGCCTACAACTATCATGATGCATTTCATAAGCTAAGGCCTGGTTCACATCTGCGTTCAGTAATCTTTTCGTTGAGTCTGCATGGGGACCCCCCTGAATGGACTACCAAACAGATTGGCAAGCAAAGAGCTTATTAAAGCACACAGACCCCATAGACTAGAATGGGGTCCGTGTGCTTTCCGCACGGAACATGAGGACAGAAATGTGCTTCCCGATCTACTTACCTGTCCGCATGACTCGTGTGGAGACCACACGGAAAACACACAGACCCCATTATAGTCTAAGGGGGTCCGTGTGCTTTCATTGCTCACCGCTTGCCAATGCATTCAATATTCTGTTCAGGGGGTCCCCATGCGGACTCCCCGAACGGATTACCGAATGCAGATGTGAAAAAGGCTTTATACAGCAGGAAGTTACACCATGTAAAGAAATGCAGAAGATGCCAGGAGCTCCCAGAGAAACCCAGAAGTCACTCAAAACACTGCTAAAGGTATTTAGGTGCACTTTCTTAACCCTTTAATAGCACTCATTTTTTTACATTTTTTTTTTTTTTAAGACTTTTTTTGCACACAAAACCTCTTGAAATGTTTTCATACCTTTGTGTGGAAGCTTATCTTATAGAGCAGCAGTTTTGCATAAATAGCCACAAGTTGTCCATATCGATCGTGCATATGTCCCTAGAAGAAGTCAAATATGTAAAATGATTGCGCTTTAGGTTTTTTTTTTAATGGAATAGTCAACATTTAAGCATACAAAAAAAACACCAAACAGATGTATTCCTATGATATTATTTATGAAAGTGGAAATACTCTGATGAAGCAAAATATCTGATGACTTTCCAGCACCATTGTCATTGCATAGCAGGAGGATTTCCTCTTCCCATAATAGTAAATGACCAATACTAAAATGAAATTTTTCCCCACTCACCCACAAGTCTCCAATTTCACGGATATTGCTGCGGTATCGTTGACAGTCTGAAAGAACCTAGATCAAAATATTACAAGTAGGGAAAAAAATAAATAAAACTAATTTCCAGGTACAGTTGCCAGCAATTCTTGCCCACAATTCCAGTAAAGCTGTTCAAGACAAGTTATGTATAGGCATCCAAGTATAGTCAATATGGCATAGAAGACACATGCCTTATACGTGCAAACTAACTCTTTTACACATCACATTACTTTGTCTGACAGTAAAAAAAAAAAGTTCTAAAAAAACCCCATAAAAAAAATAATCCCAAAACACTCCATCATGTAACATATCTGCTTACATTTTGGTGACCATCTCGAAGGACTTTATGAAGGACATGACAGAACTTCCAGCTAAGAATCGAGCTGCTGGCTAAAGGCAGGCCAATAGCATAAGACCAGAAAGTGAAGGCTCCTTTTTCATGATGAGTACCCATTATTATTCCTAACATCTTGTTAAGGAAATAATCTTAAAACAGATTATAATTTCATACAAAGAAATTTAGAGAATCGAAGGCCCAAAAGGACCATACTGGCTTAAAAAAATGATGCTGCAAAATTTAGAATAATGAAGTAATGAATACAATATCGCACAACTGGCTTGGAGGAGTGCATTTGTGTCAAGAACAGCGTCGGACTGGGGTGCCTAGGGTCCACCAGTAAAATTAATTCTGGGGCCAACTGTACAGCACCATGAATATTACCCTTCGCTTGTTCACAACTTCCTAAAATTTTAATAACATACTATAAATGTATTTTTAATCAGTAGCTTGCTGCCTGGCTCTTGCCTCTGAAAGCTTCCATCCTGAGGGTCCTGTCAGTAGTCTGCTGCCTGCCTCTTGCATTGAACAAAGGCCCTCTCCATTCCGAGAGCCGGGCATGTAGTGATCGAGAAGATTGGGCCAATGGAGGAAGAATACTGGTTGACCTGACTCTGCACCTAAATGTCCTGTTTACCAGTGGATCAGTCTGAGCGCGGTTCTAAATAAGGAAAGTGGATTCGCGGTTGGTGGACATTTTCACTATGTTTATTTTGTTCTGTGACTACTCTGTTCCTCTTGATCCTGTTCCTGCTGGGCTTTATAGATGGCCCTTGTTGTTGATATTGCTGTGTTTTTATACAATGTTGTTATTTGGACCTTAGAGTCACTTTGTAGCCCTGTGCTTCCTATCCCTGTACATTTTGTTGGGGGTGGGGGCATAGGGTCTTCCTTACCAGGTACACTCATGGTGCTTGCGGGCCCACTTCTCCCCCCATCTTTTCTTACTCCCTCACTCCTTCCTGTTTGTTGTTGTGCCCCTGGCCCATTTGTCTAGGGGTAGTTAGATTTGTTCTACTCTTGGTTCTTTTTTCCCTTTCCTTTCTCCCCCCCCCCCCCCTCATTCTTTACTGCTCTCCTTCCTCTACTCTGTTACTTTTCTCTCTTTTTTTTTTTTCTTTCCCTCCCCTTTACCCTCTTCAATTCTTTGCCCTCTCCCCTTCCTCCCCCCCCCCTTTTTTTTTTTTTTTTCCTCTCTCTGCTCCTAGGGTGTGAGCTGGGCAGGCCCGTCTCCTTCCATGCCTCCGCTTGATCGCCTTTCCTCCATCGCCGTGGGCTCCCTCAATGTGAGAGGCCTTCATAGTCCAGAGAAGCGCTCCGTACTCTTCAATCTGCTTAAAGGTAAGCGCCTTCATGTTGTGTTTTTGCAGGAAACTCACCATTGCTCTACCAAGCCATACAAGTTGACTAATGCTTGGTTTCCTCATGCATATCATAGCTCTTCTCCTGACCCGAAATCCAGAGGGACTAGTATCTTGATTTCTCGCTCCCTGCCTTGGGAACATTTGGAGACTCGCACTGATTCTGAGGGGAGACTTGTTATGGTCAAGGGTCGTATCTCCTCTCAGCTTTTTACTTTTGCCTCTTTGTATTTACCTAACTCGGGACAGGGTCGTGCCCTTAGTTCTTACTTAGGGCTGTTGGACGGCTTTGTGGAGGGCTTCCTGGTGGCGGGGGGTGATCTTAATCTGGTCCTAGACCCTTCATTGGACTCTTCTGCTGGCGTCTCTTCTCACCCTTAGGGTGCATGCACAATACGTAACAGCGGCGTTTACGAGCGCTCCCATTGAAGTGAATGGGAAGTGCTCGGCAGCCCTGCTGTAACGCCGGCGTGTACGGCTCTCATACACGCCCGGCGTTACGTAGTGTGCATGCACCCTTACTCGCTCATCAGGAGGATTAAGAGGGACCTTCATTCCCACCAGCTTGTGGACTCCTGGAGGTTACTCCACCCATTAGATAGGGATTACTCCTATTACTCTCCGGTCCATCACCGATACTCTCGTATCGACTACCTCTTTATCCGTCACCAACATCTCCACTCTTTGTTGGCTGCGGAAGTCGATAACATTACTTTCTCCGACCATGCTTTGGTTACTTTGTCTGTTTCCTTGTCCTCTCCTATTCCCTTCCAGCGTCAGTGGAAACTTAACGCATCACTTCTTGATGACGTAACCATCCTGGATGACATTAAGACCCGTTTGGGGGAATACTTTGAGAGGGAGGAATTGTCGGGGATTGCTCCTCCAATGGTGTGGGAGGCTCACAAATGTTTTATCCGGGGTATCCTGTTGCAACATGGTTCCCGCTTAAACAAGGAATGCCGGGCTTGTATTGAATCTCTGCTGCAGCAGATCCGCTCATTGGAACTTCTTCATAAACGCCAAATCACTCCTGATGTTTATTCCCAGCTTGCCAGCGCCCGAGAAGAATTGCGTATGCTCGTCACTGATAGGGTGAAGGGTACTCTAGCTAAATGCAGACGTCATTTTTATGAGTTCGGAAATAAGAGCGGGCGTTCCCTAGCTAGGGCCCTTCGGGTTCAGCAGTCCTCCACCTACGTTCCATGCATCAGTTCCGCCCAGGGTACTCGATTACACATGCCCCTTGATATTGCAGCTGCCTTTCGGGACTACTATGCCTCTTTGTATTCTGTAAACTCTGGCCCTTCTCCTCTCCCTGAAGCGGAGTTCCGAGATCGCATTCGTTCTTATCTCTCCTCCTCTGGTCTCCCGTCGTTGTCTCTAGAGGAATTGACGGCCTTGGAATCTCCTATTGTTGAAGAGGAAATTTCTTTAGCTATCTCCAGTATGGCAACGGGTAAGGCCCCAGGCCCAGACGGCCTTACCTTGGTATACTATAAGAAACTTGGCCCTGAACTCCGCCCCAGACTGTTGAAAGTTTTCAATTCTCTCACCGATGGCTCGGCCCTTTGTCGTGACTCCCTGTGTGCTCACATAGCGGTTATCCCCAAACCCGGAAAGGACCCTCTTCTGTGCTCTAACTACCGCCCCATTTTGCTAATCAATGTTGACCTAAAAATTTTAGCCAAGATCCTTGCGACACGTTTATCGCCCTTGTTAGGAAATATTGTTCACCCGGATCAAGCTGGATTTTTACCCGGCCGTGAGGCTCGAGATAATACTACCAAAGCTATCAACCTCATGTATGGGGCTAAACAATCGGGCTCTCCTCTCATGCTTCTTTCAACTGACGCTGAGAAAGCCTTCGACAGGGTCAACTGGCGGTTCATGGAAGACACCCTGTTACATATTGGTCTTGGAAATCGCATGATGAGTTGGATCATGGCTCTATACTCTCTCCCTACAGCGATGGTTAGGGTGAACGGTTTATTGTCCCAGTCCTTCCCTATCCGAAATGGCACTAGGCAAGGATGCCCCCTCTCACCTCTCATTTTCGTCCTGACTCTTGAACCCTTCCTCCGCCAGGTTCGAGCCGACCCGAACATCTCAGGCGCTTCTCATTCTTCCTGTTTATACAAAGTGGCGGCTTATGCAGACGACTTGCTATTTTTTCTCTCCTCCCCTCATGTTTCTCTTCCAGCTCTGATGTCTGCCTTTCAGGTTTACTCGACCCTTTCGAATTTTAAAATCAACTTTTCGAAGTCGTAAGCCCTTAATGTGACCCTTTCCTCCTCGGCGGCCACCTCCTTGAGTCAATCTTTCCCTTTTCGTTGGGCCCCCACTTCTCTCAAATATTTGGGGGTTTATCTTACTCCGGACCTGAAAGATCTCTTTCGTTGCAACTTCCCCCCACTTCTGGCGTCTATCAGGGCTGATTGTACTCGATGGTCCGCTGGAGCCTTTACTTGGTTCGGGAGATGCGCGATTTTTAAAATGAACATTCTCCCTCGTCTTCTCTACTTGATGCAGGCGCTTCCCATTCACATCCCTCTGTCTTTTCTTAGATCCCTCACTTCCGTCCAACTGAAGTTCATCTGGTCGGGCAGACCCGCCCGAGTGAGCAAGGCTTTTTCATCCCAAGAGTTGCGGTGGTTTATCGCTTCCGGACCTGAAGTCCTATTACTTGGCTACCCACCTGACTCGTGTCGTGGACTGGTGTAGGCATGCCGTTTCTAAACCTTGGGTCTACATCGAACAGGCATTCTCTCCGATCCCTTTGCAGGTTGCCCCATGGCTGGACTCCTCCTCATTGTCATCTCTCTTTTCTCACCCTACCCTTGGTCCCACGCTTCGGATTTGCTCCAGGGGCCTTGTTCGCTCCACTCTCCTCCCTAAGGATTCCGCTCTTTTCCCAGTGCTGGGCAATCCTGCCTTTCCACCTGGAATGTTTGACCAAGTTTTTCGTAATTGGCGCCGTCATGGGATTTTCCGTGCCTGTCACTTCCAGGACGCTGGGGGATGGACTACACTTCTGAATTCCCAGGCCCCTCCTGAGCTGCCCCCTTTGGATGCTTGGCGGAGGATGCAACTTCGTCACTTTTTACATTCTCTCCCTGCTCCTGCAGAGTTCCGTGTCGAACCTACCCCCTTGGAGAAGATTTGTGTTGGTGCTGGCCCCCTTCGCCACTCCCTCTCGCTCACTTACCGGATCCTGGTTGAACCTCCGGAGGACTTTGTTCCACCGTTCTTGTTGAAATGGGAATCTGACTTATCCCTTTCCCTCTCTCAGGAGCAGCGTAGGCGCATTTTTCGCCTTTCTCATACTGCTTCCATCAGCTCTCGCCACCAGGAGGCCAGCTACAAAATCTTGTCCCGATGGTATAGGGTTCCTACGAGACTCCATGCTATGTTTCCTCAGGTCTCCCCATTATGTTGGCGCTGTGGCGACGAGGAAGGCACGCTGCTACACATTTTTTGGTCCTGTCCTGCCCTTTCGTCCTTCTGGGAGGGGGTCAAGCGGTTAACCCTCCAGCTTACTGAAACTTCTCACCATTTGGGCCCTGTCCTGTTCCTCCTTAATCATTGTGAGTCTTCTGTAAAGGTCTTTAAGTGTTCCCTACTTAGATTCCTGATCCTCGCTGCCCGGGCTTGTATCCCCCTTTTTTGGAAACGAGTGGATCCTCCTCCTCTCTCCCTCTGGATTTCGAAGGTCAACGAGATAATGCGCATGGAAAATCTCACGTCTTTCCTGCATGGCACGACTGAGGCGTACATCAAAACCTGGTTCTACTGGTTCAGGTTTCAACAGTCTGCAGAGTACCGGACGCTTCTGGGCTCTGACCCCTCCTCTGATTGATACTCTTGTTGTTCGTCTCAGATATTTGACCAGTGGTTGCTCCCGAGCCCTTCCCAACTGGCTGTGGTATGGATGACCTGACGAGCGCTCTCACTGGTTTCCTGACTGCTCTCACTCACCCCTACCTACCCTTTCACCCCCCACATTTAGTCCTCTCCCCCACTCCTCTGTCCCACTAACCCCTCCCTCCTCCTCCCCCCCCCCCCTCTTTCCTTTTTCTTTTTTTTCTATGTTGCTTTCTTTGTCTTTAATTTTTTTTTTAATTCTTCTATGATTGTATTTTGTGTTGCACTGTGTGCTTTTTCTGTTCGCAGGGCGGGTGTTCGCCTTGTAACTTGTAATTGTTTTTTCTTTTCTTATTGTTTAAAAAAAAATTTCAATAAAAATTTGAGTTATAAAAAAAAGGAAAGTGGATGACCCCTCTGGCAATAGCTTACCTCCACAAAAACTACAATATTGGGCATGTTGCAATACTCAAAATATATCCAGCCATCAACTTTTAGTCTAGATACTTGAAACTCGATCAGTCTAACACATAACACAGATTTCACTTACTTTCACAATACTACACCACAATTGTAGGCCAAGTCTGTATATAGTATTGAATCTAAACACTCCAAAATACATTTAGATTTATACATCATGAAATTATTTTCTTTATTTGTCGTAAATGATCAGAACGTATGCTGACCGTTTCACACATTTATAGAGCTCGACATAGTGTAGCACAATAAGAGCGGAGACAACAGTCATCTTGTTGCGTGATCCGAGTGTGCAGCTGAATCAGCTAATCCCTGGAGTCTGTGTTACATGAATATGGAAAGGTTGGGTTAATGTGCTGATTCATGTCGGAAACAACACAGGCTCTCACATCTGATTTGGGGTATTGTGTACGGCTAAAGCATTGTCTGAAAAGGATACGACGAGCATGCTTCTCTTTCACGGGAGCTTCCTGTGCATTGATAGCCTTGCTGATGCTGATGGCCTGTAAAAGGGTCAAACATGAAACGTTAATACCAAAATACTTACTACACAAAACCTTAGTCAGCGCTTACTAAGGGAAACAAATCAGCAGCTTTCTAGGTCTATAGGGTTTCTCCAAAAAAAAAAAAAAAAGGAAAAAAAAAAAAAGCAGAAGATCCCAGATTAATGTCCTATTGATTAGATCATATCCAAAATATGTGGAAATGGGAGTATTAAATGCTGCATGTGACTACACTGCGAATGACACACATTTGTGTAAGATGCATATAGCATAAAAGGTCAGAGATGGATATATCAAAGTGAGTCTACCACCACCAAAACCACTTTCAGGCCGAAGCCCCCCCCCTTTGCAGAAACGCCTTTTTTTTCAATTACATCTCCATAAAGCCCTTTTCAACTAATTGCCATAATTAATAGACACTGTAATTAATCTACAGATGTTCTGTGGGGATAATAAGCGCAGGGAGCAAACATGTAATATGTATTATAGCAGGAAAAAAAAACAAAAAAACACTTGAAATGTAACTACGGTAAACTTTTGGATACCTTTTAGATTTTCTGACAATATTTGTGTTATTAATAGATATATCACTGGTTGAAAACACAGTCGGGATTAGGATATTGATACGCAGCTACTATATGATATAAATATTCTAATCCCGCCTGTGCTTTCAACCAGAGATTTATCTGGAAATGAGGGTGGGGGTCGTATGAAAAAAATATGACCTCAAAATCAAGTTTATTGGTTATATCATGTACGAGATATTTGAGGTGACCCTCCCCCACCCTCATTTTCTTTCCGTTTACACAGCCCGTACTCTAACATTCAGTTGGAGGAAGGAACAGATCTCAATACAGAAGGTGATGAATAAAGTGATGCAGGATTTCAAAGAAAGGAGCCAAGATGTGTTAAAGTATATTAAAAAAATTTGTGTTTCACACAAATACTGCCAGAAAATAGGAAGTTGTCAGAAAATTTAGTTGCACTTTATAGGGCAATAAATTGGTTATAAACCTAATCCCAGAGGTTATTTTACAGTTTCCAATGTACCTCTGTCAGCTATGAAGCCTCACTTTCATATAAAGGGATGCTTTATTCATATGCAAGTGAATCTAGAGCAGAGAGCAGAGACCAGAGCCCAGGCAAACTAGAGAAAGCACTTCTAACCTGATTTACACATCAATAGAACATCGATTTACATGAAAATGGGGACTAAAGCTAAATAACAGAGGTATGTTTGGAAACTGTGACTAAGTTTATCACCAATTTACTGCTGACAGACTCCCTTTATCATCAAATGAGAACTTGGACAGCAATTACTTAGAAATGTTGTTATTGTTAAAAGGCTACAGCAAGACTGAGTTGCCGACACACCTTCCAATTAACAAGATACCAAGATAAACAGCTCAAGGCAAAGATGTTCCAGGACATCAAAGAGAAAGATTTATCTTTTTAATTTTACCTTAGATGAAACAAGTCCCCCCATATGTAAAATTCAAGCCCTCACACACCATAGAACATGCAGATATATGAACACCTTTACATCAGCCATGAATAGCGCACACTACCACCATTATACGGTAGTATAACTAAACTTACAAGCAACTTTTATTCTTGCAGCATTTGTCTCATTATTAAAGCATATTACACAAAATATTAAAGTGTATCTCCTTTCTGTGAAATCCTGCATTTCTTTATTTTATCCATTGAGGGCTGTACACTCTCTCACAATGTAAGATGTATGGGCTTGTGTATGTAATAGAGAAAATGAGGGAAGAGGAGAAGAGGATCACTTCAGTTATATCTCAGGCATTATACAATGTAGTAATGTATCAATTTATTAAAGGGGCTCTACCATTGGGAAAAGTCATTTTTAACTAATCACATCCTTACATAGTCTTTAGAAGGCTATTCCACGCCTACCTTTAATATGTAAATCGCCTCAGTGGTTTTTGAATGAGACTTTTTTTTTTATTAATATGCTAATTAGCCTCCACCATGCACTCCGGAAGTGTCATTGAGCACTGCCTGCTGATGACTCTTCTCCCTGCTCTCATACACAGCACACATGAGAGGGGAGAGCTGGCTGACAACTTCCTGTGCTCGATGGAGCCTAATTAGCATATGAATAAACCCATTCTCATTCAAAAACTACTGAGGAGATTTACATACAAAAGGTAGGTGTGGAATAGCCTTTCTATGCTATGTGCTTATTTAAAAATGACTTTCCCAATGATAGAGCCCCTTTAATGACAAGTGAAGCTAAAAAAAAAAAAAAAAAAAAAATCTAAAAGTTGTTTGAATGTTGTTTTACTTTAAAGCAAACTGTTAAGTCGATTTAGATTTGCATAGGTAAGTAATCTTAAAGTGATTAAAAGATTTACATAATCTAAAAATATCCAAAAACTGAGTAGCATGATTAATAATGAGAGTCTGTGCCCAAGATCTCATACATTCAGTATTTATCCATCTGATAGAAGAATGACAGTCACATCTGATGGTCAATCCGTCTTGTTTTCTTGGGTATTTCATAATTGTAGAGTATTGTGAGTATTATTGGATATATTATTGGATATATTGTGAGTATTACCAGTAGAAGCCACACCTAATGCTGAATCCAGGCAGAGTAAAACTGGTTTGCTTGCATAGACTTTACTACGTAATATGCAATTTACACCACAATCCAATCATTAGTTGCAGACATTTTCTCAACATTAATACAGTTTAGATAACATATGAAAGAGGAAACTAAATATACAAGCAGCACCTAATGGGTACTATTATTGTATTCACTACATTCATTGGCAGGAGCAATGCCACAAGATGGTAATAGATATCCCTGCCATCAGGACAATACTGCCAGCTCCTTGTACAGCATCCAGTCTTCTGCCCTATGGCGTGGCTGACAATATAGCCACCAGCAGACTCCATTACAGCTTCCCAGCTCTACTGATGAATAGAAATGTTCCTACTAAGAAGTGAACCTACACTTTGACCGTACATTAAGAACTAAAGAGAATATTAGTGTCACACTCTTTAAAGGTAGCATATCATCACAACAAAATCCCATGTTGGCACCTAATCTGTTCCCCAAGGACAGCCAGTAACTCTCCCAGCAGCTAGGATTTGCTTTTCTTCCTCCTTTAACATTTGAGATCATTAAATAACCATATTTCTTTTTAATACTGACAACTTACTGAACACAAAGGATGTGGCCAGATACAGCAGGCCTGACCTCATTTCATACAGACAGCTTTTGTAACATCCACTCATTAAAATTCAGGGAACAAAAATACCGTTCAGCTAAAATGAAAAGATCCTTAACCCTTGAAAATTGTCCTTCTTCTGGCTGGTTATGTATTCTCATCACATAAAGTGAAATCATATTGCTAAGTTATGCCATCACTTTATGAACAGTGTGTGTGGGGGGAGGGGGGGGGGGGGGAGTCCAACCTGTTTAACCCCAATTGATGCTGCAAATAAAGGGGCCACAATCGCAGCCTCACTGCGCCGCCAAGCCTCCAGCCACCCAGCGGTGCACAGAACAGTACCATTCACTTGAACGAAGGTATACGGGAGCTCCCCTGCACAGTGAAAGCCAGTGAAGGAGGTGATGTGCCAAAGCAGTAGAGCAGCCCCTTCATTTTTTAGATTGTGAGAGGACCTCTTCCAATCATAAAAGGGATGACATGTCCTGGAGATACGCCACCACTTCTTGAGAAGGATATGCTCATGTAAGGGAAGGTTCACATAGTGGATTTTGTGGCAAGGCCCACCATGCAAAATCTGCTGCAGAAAGTGTTACTATTGACAAAGATTTCTTACTCCCATTTTCTTCAATGGGATGTTCTGGTGGAAACCACCTGAAGCTCAAAAAGGACAATTTTTCATCCACTAATTTTTTCCAGTTAGCAGAAAAAGAAGAATCTGCCTTCCACTGAAATGAAGAGGAAACAGTGTCTACATCAGGGTGGCTCAGTGGTTAGCACTGCAGCCTTGCAGCGCTGGAGTCCTGGGTTCGAATCCTGCCAAGGACAAATTCTGCGAACATGTTCTCCCTGTGTTTGCATGGGTTTCCTACAGGTAATTCGGTTTCCTCTCACATTCCAAAGACACACTGATAGGGAATGTAGATTGTGAGCCCTATACGGGACAGTGACTGTCAATATCTGTAAAATACTGCAGATATAATGGCACTATACAAGCAAGCATAATAAATAAAAATTCAGTGTGAATTTACGCTTACTTGCTATTGTAATCCAACAGACCATCTTATTCTGCTCATGTGACGTACATGCAGGTTTGTTACAAGGCACAGTACTGTACTGGTGTGTCTGTATCCGATGACTACTACAAGCAGCCTTGGAAATAGTCTGGAAATTATATATACAGAAATAAAAACTATTTGCTTAGAGCTGAATTTCGCAAAAAAAAAAAAAAAACCCAAAAAAACCAAAAAAAAACTATTTAACTAGTTTTTTGGCTTCCTTCAATTCCATGTCCTGAATTACCGTATTTCTGGTTTTCAAAGCATAATCTGTTTTTACTGACTTTTGCCACACGAATAGCTACATTAAAGAGGTTGAATGATGCACAAACAAAACATGGTGACATCACAAGAGCAGACAAGTGAAATGGAACAGAGACAACACAGTGGATCAGAAGTGAACAGTGCAGATGGGAACGGTGTGAATTAAGGGCTTTACTTAATGTGGCACGTATTCCCTTAGCCACAACATTGAAGATGACAGCATCTGATGTGGGACGGAGTATATTGCATTCACACACCTATCTACTGATCTATTCACTTCTATGGGACTGATGGAGATTTCTGTCTCACCAGTCCCAGGCACATGGTGTACTCCGAAGTTGTGGGCCCCAAGTCTCATGGTTGCTTTTGGTCCCAGCAGTTGAACGCTCTCACTTCAGCAATCAGATATTTATCCCCCCACCCCATAACCTATGTCCTTAATAGGAAAACATTCACATCTTGGGAACAAGCTAGGATACTGCTGAAAGTCCTATATAGTGAATATTAAATTATTTTTCCCACACGTGTCTGATAGGTGGAGATCACACATATGGAAAAAACAGTAGTTCTCACATACAAAACAAGAGTCAGACAGACAAATCCCATAATGCATTGAATGATCAAAGACCGGATGAAAGGTTCACTGAGTGAGCAGCCAACAAGGCTAGGGACAGGGACATCATCAGCAAGGAGTCTGTATATTCTCTCCATGCTTGCTTGAATCCCCCCACACTTTAAAGACATGCTGATAAGCAATGTAATTTGTGATCCCTACTTACAATATCAGTACAATGTTGCAGAATGTGATTGCGATATAAAAGTAAGCAAAATAAAAATAGACAAAAAAATAGCCCCAAAACATATACAAAGAAAATGTGTGTTGACAGGGGCTGCCATGTTTGAGTCAATGGACACCTGGAACATTACTACATATAGGATGTGGGAAGACCTATATGCCTGACATAAGCACACCAACATTACTATATATAGATCTGTAAGTGAAAGGGGGGGGGGGGGGGAATCCATAAATCAAATTTTGCTCAATTTAGCTTTTATATGCCCTTACATAAAATAGAATTATACAGAGAAAACCTGACTTGCCTAGGCCATGAATGAATGACAAATCTGTTTAGTTTGTAACACTTTGAAAACAAGGGTTGAGTAAATCTGAGAAAGGTTTTTCATATGGTGTATACGCACATAGACAGGAGTAAAGGACACCTGAAGACTGCAGGCAGAGTGCACAATGCCCACATCTGTCTGAGAAATACTGGGGCTTGTGTGCAGAGTGAATTATCAAGGGAATCCATTCTGTAAAGGTCAAAGTACACAGAGAATAGTAGTGTCACCAAACAGTAGTATACATTTACAGTGCAGGATCTCAATGAGCTTGTTCAGAGACTCCCAGTGCAGCCAAATGCACAGCAGAACAGAGGTGGTGTTGTACTGGGCATAATACTGTCATTGCCTGCGTGTAACCTGCTGAAAAGCAACGAATATTTTGCCATGCAGGCACGCTATTCCGCCAGACAGCTGAGACCGAGTACAAGAGAGGTTTTTGATTAATAAAAACTTTTCTTTTTTTATTAAATAAAAACTTGCATGTTAAACTGATCATAGTGCCGATTTATATACCGTACATTATAAGTACAATCATTCAAGACCTTCTCAAAGATTTAAAGGGTTATCAGGTTTGGACACCCTCATTTCACCACACATATCCTCCAGGGACAAGCCATTCCCAACACCCCATCCTCTAAAATAAATTAGCTCACGTGGAGCCACTTTCCCAAAAAATGACTCGGCGCTGACTAAAATCATTAGGCATCCAGTGCGCTCAGTGTATGCATGTTCATACATCCCTTCCATGGAGCAGATCGAGATTCCAGATATACAACACTACTGGCCAACACTCAGTACATTGGAGCCCTATAGTTATACACTGTATTGTGGAGAATGCTTTAGGGCTTATTCACATAACAAGGTTCAACCGCTGAGTGCCAACTATTGTATTAACACCCAGGACATGGACCTAACCACACAACTGTTTTAATGGTCCATGTGAACGACCCAATGGAAAAAAAAAAAAAAATATATAGAACAAACTGTTTCACAGGCCAAATTTACAGATCCCTCCAGACTTGTGTCCATTAGGAATTAGTAAAATTTGATCAAAAGTCAAGTGATGAATCTGCTTGCTCTCAGGGGGGAGGGAGGAGGGGCTAAGTGCACAGGAGCGAGCCTGTGTTTCTAGCTATTCCTGTATCTGCACCACATGACCTTTCTGCACTCAGATAGGGGAGAGGAGCTGCTTTCATTTCTGAACTCGTCTTCTGTTCTCCCAGTTATCAGGCTAGCTAATTCAATTGTGTTCATTATGGCAGAGACAGGCAGTCTCTGTATGTAACACAGAATGGAGTTGCTCCTGCCTGTACTTCACAGTCCAATATTGTGCATATAGTGTTGTTTGAGGACCTTTGATGACATCACAGGCCCTTCAGCCGCCCCATAGTATCACGCTATGCGGAGGGCGGAGCTGCCGCTAATTTGGGGACGGACCTAAATGGCAGGTTGCACATGAAATCCCGCCCACCAAATGACGCAAGAAACCAGGAAGAAAGAAGATTTTACAGCAGTGAAGACTGGCGAGTATGCGACGTGGGAATATCCCTTTAAGCCTAAGGGCAGGGCCCCACATAGCATAAAATACCACAACTTTGTAGTACCTGCCAAGTGGATGGGATTCTGGTTAATCTGATCCATACATTGCAGAAAAATATCCATAGCAGACATGTTACAATTGACAAAAACATGATTGACTTTGAAATTGTAACATGTCAATCATATCTATGGAAATGTAATTTATCTGTGTAAGAAATCTCTTCGGACTTTCTGTATAAAGCACTGCGGGAAAAATCACAATGGATTTCCACCACAGCATAGAGAGTCTTTTTTTACCAGGGCTGTGGAAAATTATACAATTATCAATAATGTATAACTAGATGCATAGTTTGCTGCCCATTTAATTTCTTAGGCCACTTTTTTTAATTCCTGAATTAGAGAAGCTGTACCACTTCAATCTGACCATGGTGGTCAACCATTTACGATGGAGTCAAGCTGTGGAATAACAGAGGATCCCTAAACTGCGGTTTGGGCTACAGTGACCACAGCCCTGCCTTTTTCACCATAAAGGACTGTTATTACCACTTACTAGAAGAAGCACCAGTTTCAGAACAAAAGCAGCTCATGAATCGCTTTGCAGGGTATATATTTATTCATTAATCTGTACATCTATAGCGCAGATGTACTACATTATCCATATTCTGCAGCGCTTTACAGTTTGTATTACTTACTATCCTTGAGTTACACAAAAAAAAAAAAAAAAAAACACACATCACAATGGTTGTTGAGGTTGATTTCCTAGAAACATTTCTTGAAGAAAAAAAAGCAGAAACAGAATCAAGTAACAAAGGAGCTAGCTGAGCGGAGTATATATAGGTGGCCAAGCCTGCTGGTCAGGCCACCAATTCCACAAATGGTCTTAAAGTATAGGTTATTACTTTATACCCACAAAAGATATATTTTAATTATAAAGTGTAAAAATAAGCAAGTGCTGGACAAAATGATCTAGCTAGAAAATTTGCAAGACAGTCCAGAGTTCATTAGACCAAGAAGGCAATATATATCTTCTCCCCATGTGGGACATGGATATAAATTATAAATATTTCCTGAAAAATGTATTTTACGGACAACTTCTAATATTAAACAGTTTTCCTCAAGCGGTTTTCCAGGTGCATACATTTCTGAGCTGTCAGCACCCAGCTGTATAGATGATCACATCCATATTTGTGATTCGCCCATATGTGGACGAAGAACCTACCATAAGTCCTGTAACCTACTGTGTCTTTCTTTATATGCTATTTTGCTTTGACAGATTCAGTTTATAAAGTAATAAATAGAGATGAGCGAATATACTTGATCAAATACCTCGGCCACATAGCTCCCGGTGCAAAAACACTTCCGGGGCTTCAAATTTTTACTGCCCCGCCCACCTTCCCTGGTGCTGGGAGCTATGTGGTATTCAATTGAGTATATTCTCTAGTAATAAACAGTGTCATGACTGCACTTTCAGAGCTGGTTAGCGGCCTCCATATTTGTTTGGCCTTTTCAGTTCATTGACATTTTGCTTAAATCTTTAAAAAAAAAAAAAAAAAAAAATAAGTAAAACATTGGGACAAATTGGTTGGAAATATGTCAAACAATCCTAGCAAATTTGGAGTTGTTGGCCACTTGTCATCTTGCTCCCAATATATGGTTTATTCAACTGTAGGATCTAGGAGATAGATACAAGTATATCCAGTTTAGGCAATCCTCTCTCATCAGGAACTTATTTTCGGCTTCCCTCAGAGACCACAATAGATTGTATTACGGTGTGCACCTGGTGGGTTGGGGGTTTGCCAAAATATGTACACAGGAAGAGTTTGTGACAATATACAAATGCTTTACACTTAGTTGACGTAAACCTGAAAAATAACCTTCCAAAAAAGAAAATCCTGACACACTATTGATACATTGTTTAAATGAATAATCTGCCATGATGAAAACGCTAAATCTGCAGGCATTATGTTTATAAAGGAGTATGGTAGATCTATCTATAGCTATCTGTTTTGTGAAAAGATTCATCCTAGCTTGTGTTTTATTCATTTACATTCTCAGCTTAGAGTCCTAAACAACTAGAACTCTGGTTATAGCTACTTCTAAAAAGCCAAGTCTGTACACAGTTTAGCTTTCCTTTGTGTGACCAGGATTTGCTTAAAGTAAAGCCATTTCACAGCTTCTAAGAAAACATTCCCTCACCAATGTACCAATACCACAAGCAAAATTAGAAGTGTGTTGAAATATTTAGGCTTGTCTCAAAAATAAAGTTTGCAATTTCTCATTACAGTTCCTTGTAGTTTACAGCTGGCACTAACAATATGGTTCATGATCTAACTAAACACAGAGGTGCAAACATAGCTCAGGAAAGAGGAATGTGGCCATGGGGATGAGAATGTTGATTCAATGGCACGATGCAGACTCCCCACACAGAGGTCGCTCTTATCCTCCAGCTGTAATCCTGCTCTAGGAAAGGGAATAAAGTGAGGCAAGAGTAACATAGGAGTAAGATAAGAATCAATTGTTCTTTCCAAAGGAGCAGAACTTTGTGCGCACAAATCATATAACATGTCCAGGTATAAATCCATACGCAACTTAAAATGGCTCTATCATTGGGAAAAGTTATTTTTAAGTAAACATACACTTGCATAGCCTTTAGAAAAGCTATTCCACACATACCTTTTGTATGTTAATCCCCTCAGTAGTTTTTGAATGAGCCCGCTTTTATTCATAGGCTAATTAGCTTCCAGTGTACACCTGGAATTCTCAGCAAGCACTGTCTGCTATGTGTACAGCACAGGCTGCTGCTGGTCACTCATCAGCCTTCCCTGCTCTCACGCACATAGACAGTGCTCACTGAGACTTCCAGTGCATGCTGGACTCTAATTAACATGTGAATAAAAGCGGGCTCATTTAAAAACCACTGAGGGGATTAACATACAAAAGGTATGTGTGGTATAGTCTTTCTAAAGGCTATACAAGTATATGTTTACTTAGAAATGACTTTTCCCAATGATAGAGCCCCTATAAACAGCTCATGACATGATGTTTGAATCATATTAGTGTACAAAAAATAAATATGAATGTAGATAAAAGGGCATACTGCTTCTTTGTTAAAGGGCTCCCTGAAGTTAAGGTCCCACGTAGCGTGCCATAGTGAAAAAAGCTGCAGGAAAAACCACAGCGGAAATGAATCACAATTATTCC
This sequence comes from Leptodactylus fuscus, assembly GCF_031893055.1. Lineage (NCBI taxonomy): Eukaryota > Metazoa > Chordata > Amphibia > Anura > Leptodactylidae > Leptodactylus > Leptodactylus fuscus. The sequence goes on along the minus strand of NC_134265.1, from coordinate 94,250,702 downwards.
TGCAGCGCTTTACTGAGAGTTGATTGTTTGCTCCATCTACTCTACTGCCTTCCAGCATCAAGTACTGACCTAGCATAAGCCCCTATAAATGTACCCATAGATGATAGCAGCAGCCTGCTTAAAAAAAAAAAAAAGTTTTTTTTTTTTTTTTTTAAACAATGGATCAGCTATTTATAGCGGTGTCTGGTCTATGTACTATAAAGTGCGCAAAAGCAGCTGGTCCCATGCCCTGTATAGTGATACCGCAACTCAGCTCCCAGTGAAGTCCGTGAGAGGAGAAACTGAACCCGGAAAAAAGCAGTTCCTCCCCATTTTATCATGGGATGTTCCAGTGCCAGTTACCATATCCTAAGGACAGGTCATCAGCATCAAAAATGTCCCCTGACCGGAAAACCTGTTTTAATGGAGATTTCAATAAATTACAGCTTTCTAACAAACTTTTTATTTCTAGTAATAACACAACACAGAGGATATGTCATAAGTATGTAATCTGTCAGGGCCCATCAGATGCTGCAGCACCCTCTGTGGGGTAGTGGATGGGCATGGGGTGTGCAGTGCAACTCCTATTCAGATAATAAGTGTGGTGCAGCAGCTCTGTCCACTGCATAGTGCTACTTCGAAGAACTGCAGAGCTGCTCCTATTTGTTGAATAGGAGTGGTGTTGTACATGCTACTTGACAACTAGCAGCTTCCAGACCCAGTCCACAGGATAGGTCAAGAGTATGAAAACTTGATTTAGGGCTGGATACCCCCTTTATGTGATCAAAGAGGCACCAAGTTCTTGGGTTAATTATTTCCACCTAGTCCTTCTAGTTTGGAGTGTGACAAATGCCAGGCTAAGTTACCTGCTAACAGCGCTCATAAACGGAGCTTCATGTACTAGCAAAACAAGTGCTGGAGATGTCACGCCAGACAAGTCGGCTGTGCAACAGAATAGGAATATCTAGTTACAGCAAGTAATAAAACCATAAACCCGTGCATTCATCTCAGGAACAGTTGTGTAACTGGTAACATATTTGATCAGCCACAGATAGCTTACACTGAGAATTTGGCCCAGAGACACAAGGCAGTGGAGGACAGATATAATAACATGAAAATGACCCTTAGCATTCCAGGTCAAAAGTGACATCCCACCCCCCACTAGAATCATTTGTTGTATGCAACTTGAGACTAGAAACATTCACCATTGTGTGTGCACCAAGGACAGCCATACAAAGTGGTACACAACTAATGACTCCATTAACTCTCAAAGTGTGAGAACCTCAGAGACCACCACAAAGGCACCTGGGACGCTTGTCTATTGACCAGACGCCTTCCCCTGGTGTGACCTTGGGACAACTTAGCCATTAACCAAAAATGGACATATGCCTGATGCATGCCTTGGCCACGTATGACTCAGCTTTGTTTAGCCCAATTTGAGTGAGTTAGGTTTGAACTAACTACTGGTGTTCCTTTGTTTTTTATCAAGAAGAATTAATGTATTTCTGATAAATGAATACTACTGCTGAACAACAATTTGGGGCTGTGCACCCACCAAGACAATCCTTTAATAGTCCCACAGTGGGGAAATTTCAGCATGTTACAGCAGCATAGTAATACAGATACAGTATAATACAAAGTACCATATTTTTCGGACTATAAGACGCACTTTTTTCCCCCAAATTTCGGAGGAAAATGAGGGTGCGTCTTATAGTCTGAATGTGGAGTGGGTTTGCAGCATGGCCGCGCTACTGTCACCGCTGGTTTTCTTCAGCGGCAGTAGCGCGGCAATCTGCAGGCCCCGGCAGCTAAGACAGTCCCCGGCATCTGCTGTAATAGACCGGCGGATGCCGGGGAGTGTCTTAGCTGCCGGGGCCTGCAGATTGCCGCGATACTGCCACCGCTGGTTTTCTTCAGCGGCAGGAGTGTGACAATCTGCAGGCCCCGGCAGCTAAGACACTCCCCAGCATCCGCCGGTCTATTACAGCAGATGCCGGGGCCTGCAGATTGCCGCGCTACTGCCGCTGAAGAAAACCAGCGGTGACAGTAGCGCGGCCATGCTGCAAATCCGCTCCTCCTCCGCAGGTCCCGGCAGTCAGTTAGCCCCCCCCACCGGCCCCATACCTTTAGTGATGCAGGCCGGCTCCTGCACGGCGAGGCCGCAGGAGCCGACCTGTTCCGATGACAGCCGGGAGCTAATGAAGGCTCCCAGGCTTGTCATAGATATATATTACTATCGCGGCTGGTCTATGACCCTCCGCGATAGTAATGTATAGAATCTCGCATAGACGGCAATACACCTGTATTGCCGTCTATGGGACTTGCAATCAAATGATTGCAGGTTCAAGCCCCCTAGGCGGGGGATATTAAAATAGTAAAAAAAAAAACCACTTAAAAAAAAATATAATAAAAAATAAAATAAAAGTTCACCTCCTTTCCCTAGAATACATATAAAAGTATAACATTACTGTGAAACATACACATTAGGTATCCCTGTGTCTGAAAATGCCCGGTCTACTAATATTTTTATGTACAGTGAACGTCAAAATCAAAAGTGCTAAACTGCTGGGTTTTTCTCTCTGTTTTGCCTCTGAATTAAATAAAAGGTGATCTAAGCAATAAACATTTCCCAAAATGGTATATCTAAAAAGTACACCTGGCCCCACAAAAAAAACGCCCTATACATCCCCGTACAGCTGCAGGGTCACCTGTCAATGTGGCCTTGCAGCTGTTCCAAAACTACAACTCCCATATATTAAATATTTTACCATTTTTTGCCTGAAAATTTTTTTTCCCTATTTTTCTCCTCTAAAACCTGGGTGCGTCTTATAGTCCAGTGCGTCTTATAGTCTGAAAAATACGGTAATATAATACAGACGTAGGCACACATATGCTAAGAGAAGAGAAGATATACTAGGAGTCCATAGCAGATAAGTAACAGAAGAGAAAGAAGGAAGACGTCAATCATAATCATTAGTTCTCTGTGCAGATAGATCTTCGCTTGGTCTGATGTAGATTATACAGCCTGGTCGCGGTTGGAAGGAAGGACCTGCGATAGCTCCTTCTCACACTTGGGGAAGCAGACGGTCACTTACAGTGCTGCCAAGTCCCATCAAGGTCTCATACATGGGGTGGGATTTGTTCTCCCGCATGGAGGTCACCACAGACAGTATCCTTCTGTCACCCACCACCTGTACTGGGTCCAGGGGGCTCCCCAGGACAGAGCTGGCCCTTCTGATCAGCCTGTCAAGTCTATTTCTGTCCCTGGTTGATATACTGCTCCCCCAGCAGGCCACACCAAAAAAGATGACTGAAGAAACCACAGAGTTGAAAAAGGCCCTAAGAAGTGGCCCCTGGACCCTGAAGGCCCTCAGCCTCCTGAGCAGGTAGAGCCTGAGGACCCTTTCTGTGCAGCGCATCCATGTGATCAGCCCAGTCTAGTTTATTATTGAGGAGCACACCCAGATACTTATAGGTCCTGACTATCTCAATGCATGTCATATATTAAATTACAAAAAAAAAAAATTATGCAAGGAAATCATTCCAGCTTAATTACTGCTTTAAAGCATTCCTCTAGTTATAAATAACTAGTACTGGTGAATGCAATATCTTATCAAGCCGTTCTCCTACTCTACATAAAAGATTCCGTCTTTGTATTAAGCCTAACACACAGACCTCTATGGAGAAGGAAGGGGTGGAATAGGAGGCTGTTGCTGGTAGGTAAATTGAATTTATTGCCTCAATCTGTGCACTGGTAGAATCTAAGGGTAAGTTCACACAGTGGCCGAACACAGCGCAGTGAATATTCACTGTGCTTAACCCCTTGGTGTTTGGCCGCTTACACGCATTCCTATGGGAGCAAGATAATTGATCGAATACTATTCGCTCATCTCTAACAGCTAGCAGTTTTTCCGCCTCCCATTAACTCCCGTTGTTTCTTTCAGGCGGAAACTGCCTGAAGAAAGGTCGCTTTTTTTCCCACTATCGGGGGGGAAAAAAGCTAGCGGAATACATAGAACTCTATGGTGACGTTTTTTTGGAGGCGGATTCTGACATGGATTCAGTTCTCAAAATCCTTACCGAAAAACTCAGTGTGCATTGACCCTTAGGCCGGGGCCCCATGTTATGAAAATGCAGCGTTTAGCTGCAGCACAAAACACTGCATTTTACATTACCTGTAAAATGGATGGGATTCTGGCTAATCCCATACACACATTGCACAAAAAAATTTGCAACAGAAATGCTGTGATCTAAAAGACTGTTGCGTTTTTGAAAATCTCAATGTGTCCGTTATACCTACGGAAATGCTGGCGTTTTCTGTATAGGTATAACGGAGGCAGAAAGTGCACAGACGAAAACTCTACAGACTTTTCTGCAGCATTAATCTTAACCTGAGTGTAAAAGCAGTGGTGGGTACAATTGGAAAAGAAAGTTTTGTCAGTTTCCCTTCAGTATTAATCACATTTATAGATTGCGGGTACTTGACATTTGATAGGAAGAACCAAATGTGTGAATCAGCATCATGTATAAGAACAAGTGAACACAGCAATACTATAAAAATAGTTAATGCTGTGCAAGGCAAGCAGGTATTAAATAGCTGGAATAGTTGGATGTGCGTCACACCATTCACATACTACAAGCTTTCTTTAGATTCTCACAGCAAGAAACAATCCCTGCACATTCTGTATATTCAGACCTCAAAATAGGCTTAAGTCTTTTCGGCACCTGATGTCAAATATTTGTGTTTTTCATATAAACAGTGAATAATTATTTTAACAACTCCCCAAAATATTTCCATTATAGGTATAAATATAGCAACCTATATATACAGTATGCACTCCGTGAGGGGAATTTATCAACATGTTGACACCAGCACAGAAGTGAAGCATCTCTAGCGACATGCCACTAGTGCACCACTGGGTCTCTTCTGTCCTCCACCAAGAGCAGACATTGAGGAAGATAAGGATCGGGTAGTTGGATATTCTCTCAGGGAGATAACCTGTGGCAGGCTCTTTCAGTTCAGAACACACGAACCGCTCAGCCAGGAGAGTTTGTGGGAATCGGGCCAGACAGATAGATGTCGGGTGAGCGTTTGACTGACAGCTGTCTAAACTAAGGCTGCCTCTACATGACCTCAAGTGTAGCGTCTATGCCATGTGCATCATTCCTTAGAAGGAGAAAATGCTGCAAGCTATAAGCAACGCTGTCTCTATGAAGACCAAGAAAATGTAAGAAATAAAAAAACATCCCAATGTAATAATGAATAGTTAACCCATGTTAAGCTGGTTGATTGTTACATACATGGCGAGCTTTAAACATGGTAGACAGAAGCACAGGTTATCAACAAATAAAAGTCACTGGAAGGACAGCAAGTCACATAGTGCATAGTGTACCAACCTCAATCCACCTCCGGAGGATAAACAAAGCCTAATCGTCGCTGGCAATAATTACTTAACCTTCACGGTCTCCAGAAAACTCCACAATTCAATCCTTATACATTGTCCTGTCCCAGCCATCAGTTGTTCTGGTCTTCCAATGGATCAGAACAGAAAGGCCAATGCTAGCGCAATACTAGTTATTTTATTATTACCTTTAATGTCCTTGAAAAACGTGAGACTGAAAAGAAAGCAAACCTGGTTCATGGACAGCATTTGGCAATCACAATAAGAAAGCCCCAACCAACTGGAAAGTCATTGCTTTATAAAGAGCAATTTGCCAAAATAAGATTACCACATCAGTAAGAAGACGACAGATGATACCCTGCAGCATTCAGACTACTGTCCTAATAGTCCTAGATAATATATTCAGTTTCCAGCCCATGGACAGAGGGACTTGGCAAGACAAAGTCATAGATCGTTTAATACATTTTTTTAAATTGTGGTGGTGTTTAGTGATCAAATAATATACACAAGGGCTTCCAATGCATCTAGTGTAGACAGGGGTCCTGCTACACAAGGCAGGTTGGATTATCTCCTAGTCCCAACACTAAACAGACAATAATAGCCATTAAGGTCAATGCACACACATACAAAAAAAAAAAAAAAAAAAAAATCAAATACACTCTTCTATCTTTCTGTAATAATCCCTTCCTTTTCAAAGATTTCTGTTTGCACCTATACACAAAGGCTGTCACTTCCAGTGGAGAAGAATCAGTCCTGCTCATGTGATGCGACAGGTGCACAACGTGTTACATGGCAAATCTGATAACTGTACAAGCCGTGCACCTGCAGGTCACATCACTTAGCCATAATGCTAGGTATTCCTTGGAAGTGTGCAATGATGTTTCACAGTAAATCACTGCACAGAAGATCAAGAAACTCAGACTCTGTGCAGATGGGAAATTGATGTCAATAAGCAAAATGTCCCACATTAAAGGAAGTCCATAAAGTCCAAAATGTCTCCGTTACCAGTAATGGTGCGGTGAACAACCCTTTAACTGAAACATAAACAATCCTCTATGGCCACAAACTGCTGAGGCAATGCACAGAATCATCTTTCTTATGGATATGCAAGTCAGCCTGCAAATGCACCAGGGGCGGCCATGTTTTATCAAATTTGCTTAGAAACCACCATGATGCAGATTGAAGTTTATAATGTTACTGACAGCTAAAGGGGGAGACTGGGCTCCCATTCCAGAGGAGAGGCACGGCATCTGCAGGCTGGTATACGTACCCATAAAAAGATCACCTCTGTAAAGCTTTTTTTTTTTTTTAATGTAGATTGTGAGCCCCATATACAATGTTGGCCAAAAGTATTGGCACCCCTGCAATTCTGTCAGATAATACTCATGTTCTTCCAGAAAATGATTGCAAGCACAAACTCTTTGGTATTAATATCTTCATTTATTTTGCTTGCAATGAAAAAACACAATAGAGAATGAAAAAAAAAGTCAAATAATTGATCATGTTACACAAAACCCCAAAAATGGGCCGGACAAAAGTATTGGCACTCTCAGCCTAATACTTGGTAGCACAACCTTTAGACAAAATAACTGCGAACAACTGCTTCCGGTAACCATCAATGAGTGTTTTACAATGCTCTGCTGGAATTTTAGACCATTCTTATTTGGCAAACTGCTCCAGGTCGCTGAGATTTGAAGGGGGCCTTCTCCAAACTGCCATCAAGAGATCTCTCCTCCCCATACAGGTGTTTATGGGATTCAGGTCTGGACTCATTGCTGGCCACTTTAGAAGTCTCCAGTGCTTTCTCTCAAACCATTTTCTAGTGCTTTTTGAAGTGTGTTTTGGGTCATTGTCCTGCTGGAAGACCCATGACCTCTGAGGGAGACCCAGCTTTCTCACAATGGGCGCTACATTATGCTGCAAAATTTGTTGGTGATCTTCAGACGTCATAATGCCATGCACATGGTCAAGCAGTCCAGTGCCAGAGGCAGCAAAGCAACCCCAAAACATCAGGGAACCTCCGCCATGTTTGACTGTAGGGACCGTGTTCTTTTCTTTGAAGGCCTCTTTTTTTTCCTGTAAACTCTATGTTGATGCCTTTTCCCAAAAAGCTCTACTTTTGTCTCATCTGACCAGAGAACAAAACGTTTTTGGCTTTCTCAGGTAAGTTTTGGCAAACTCCAGCCCGGCTTTTTTATGTCCCTTTTCAGTCAGATGCCGACAGATAGTACGGGTTGACACTGTTGTACCCTCAGACTGCAGGGCAGCTTGAACTTGTTTGGATGTTCGTTGAGGTTCTTTATCCACCATCCGTACAATCTTACATTGAAATCTCTCGTCAATTTTTCTTTTCCGTCCACATCTAGGGAGGTTAGCCACAGTGCCATGGGGTTTAAACTTCTTTATGACACTGCGCACGGTAGACACAGGAACATTCAGGTCTTTGGAGATGGACTTGTAGCCTTGAGATTGCTCATGCTTCCTCACAATTTTTGCTTCTCAAGTTCTCAGACAGTTCTTTGGTCTTCTTTCTCTTCTCCATGCTCAATGTGGTACACAAAAGGACACAGGACAGAGGTTGAGTCAACTTTCATCCATTTCAACTGGCTGCAAGTGTGATTGAGTTATTGCCACCACCTGTTAGGTGCCTCAGGTAAGTAACAGGTGCTGTTAATTACACAAATTAAAGCAGCATCACATGATTTTTAAAACAGTGCCAATACTTTCGTCCACCTTTTTTATGTTTGGTGTGGAATTATATCCAATTTGGCTCTTTGACAATTATTTTTGTGGTTTTCTATTGAAGACAAATTAAATGAAAATAATACAAAAGAATTTGTGCTTGCAATCATTTTCTGGAAGAAAATGAGTATTATCTGACAGAATTGCAGGGGTGCCAATACTTTTGGCCAACACTATAGGGGTTACAATGTACTTTTTTTTCCCTATCAGTATGTGTTTGTAGAATGGGAGGAAATCTACACAAACACAGGAAGAACAAACAAGCTCCTTGCAGATGTTGTTCCTGGTGGGATTAGAACCCAGGACTCCAGCGCTGCAAGGCTGCAATGCTAACAACTGAGCCACTGTGTTTCCCCTTTGTAAAGCTCTAGATTTGTGATTTGGGAGTGGATCTGTACGAGTGGATTTTTATCTGGAGCTATCAGTTATTTGAACGCAGCCTTATATAAGGAGTTTTCTGGGCATTTAATGGAAAGTCAAGATTCCACATGGATACAGTCCAGATTCAGATGGCTGCATTTAACCTCAATATTATAGTGATGATATATAGATATATATGGCACAACTTAAGTGAACCAAATTTGGAGCACACAGAGAATGTGGATGATACGGGTGTGCATTTTTTTTTTTTATTCCACGGTCCTATAATCTTGAGGAGAGGGGGAGAGGAGAGGGGGAGAGAGAGAGGGGGAGAGAGAGAGGGGGAGAGAGAGAGGGGGAGAGAGAGAGGGGGAGAGAGAGAGGGGGAGAGAGAGAGGGGGAGAGAGAGAGGGGGAGAGAGAGAGGGGGAGAGAGAGAGGGGGAGAGAGAGAGGGGGAGAGAGAGAGGGAGAGAGAGAGAGGGAGAGAGAGAGAGGGAGAGAGAGAGAGGGAGAGAGAGAGAGGGAGAGAGAGAGAGGGAGAGAGAGAGAGGGAGAGAGAGAGAGGGAGAGAGAGAGAGGGAGAGAGAGAGGGAGAGAGAGAGAGAGAGAGAGAGAGAGAGAGGGGTGTGTGTTACTAACTAATCTTATTTGGGGTTATTACTTTAGTTTCAGTAACTCCATGTGCCTCATATTAATAACAGTTAACCCCATCATGTCCCTCACATTAACCCCTGTGTTGCTCACATAAGGGTTACTGATATGTGAGACATATGGAGGTACTAATACAGGATCTATATAATGAAGATATTCACTTATTACCTCCATATGGCTCACATATCCGTGTCAATTATGTAAAGTACACAGGGTGTACACAATGTGATGGACATGATGGGGTTAACTGCTATTAATATGAGGCACATTGAGTTGTAACCTGCAATGCACATGACCAGACTCTTTACCTACAACTGTGGATAAAGTACAGACACATATATGTGTATCGGACACTAGCTGTCTGTGACATTTTGCATTGATTTAAATGGACATCGGGTGCGTTCGTTTACTGTTCGTGGGTGTCCTTAAGTGTCCGTTCCCAAAGATGTCTGACTTTTCAAGCAGATAGCAAAAACCTACATGTCGGGTTTTGCTGTCCTCTTGAAAAGTCGGACATCTTTGAGAACGGACAGTTAAGGACACCCACAGACAGTAAAAGAACGCACCCGATGTCCGTTTAAATCAATGCAAAAAGTCACGGACACAGCTAGTGTCCACTGCTAATGTCCGCACAAGATTTTGAACGGACATTAGCAGTGGACACTAGCTGTTGGACACTGACGGTAGTGTGAACGCTCCCTTACAGAAAACTGAAGTTACTAACGGCCAAGGACTGGATGGAGCATACAGGTACAGGTATGACCTCACTCTGCTCCCAGTCACATACATTACCACTAATTGTGGGTTACACATGTACTTACATTGCTTCTAAAGGAAAAGAACATGTGTATCCAGGCAAATAGTGGTAAGCACATGTGGCTGGGAGCGCAGTATGACAGCACCCCTATGTTGTGGTTTGTGCTATATGACTTTAGTGTAGGTGTCCTCAGCTTTACAATTATTGCCCGGCACTCCGAGGACCTCATCTTTGATTTTTTAATTTAAATCGGCACGCCGAACAAAAAAGGTTGCCTACCCCTGCTCTAGATGAATGGAGCAGTGAACCTGCATTCTCGATGGTTCAACTCTTGAGTTTCTTAGAAGGCAAACCTCAGTCTTCAGAAATATCAGTAAAATACACACCTATAAAGTACATATTTGAGGACAATTTTAGCTCTTGCTATCAAGCATAGGAAAAACTGTTGACAAATGCTGCACCCAAATATACAATTCTCATATTGTAGGTTACATATGGAAGATTTGTTTCAGAAAACCATCTGTTCAAACTTGACTTTTTCTGTAGCAACTCTTGACATCTGCCATACTTTTAGAGTCCTACCTCTCAATTGGAAGAGAAGAATCAGCATAGTCACTCTATGGGTCAAATCAGGGCTAAAGAAACAAACCCGAAAAACCTATTAAATCAAGACCAATAACACTTAGAGGGTTCCGCAAAGTACGAAATAAAAAAAAATAAAATTATATAGTTTCCACATATATCATATATTTGGCCAGAAGACAGAGCCCCCACTGCACATGAGCCTCATGCGCATACCTTGGTTTATCTGAAAATAAGACAGGGTCTTGTATTTTTTTCCCAATAAGGTCTAGGGCTTATTTTTGGGGTAGGTCTTATTTTTCAGACTCTGCAGAGAATCTTTTCCGATTCACTCTGGATGAATCTCGTAAAATGGTTAGGGTTAGTAACCCTAATTTACATTCACAAGTGGTGCAGGGTCAGTGGGACTTAAACTTACTGGGACTCTCTCTCTAAACACTATGTGATAGTGGAATTTTCCCCTTTCCATCTCCTCTGCTAAGGGGGAGATGCTGTCGTGGAGTGGCTGCATCTGTGCAAGCAAATGGTGCCGTGTACTTGCCTATCTAAAGGTGAGATGGTGGTCAGCACAACGCCCCCTATAATGCACTATGGAAGGCTTGATACTGAGCTTCCTGGTGTAAGACTCCTTTCAAATACGAGCACCACACAACATGACAACACTCATCAATGCATCCCTGAAGCATGGAGGAGATCATTCACAGGGTGATAATATGAAAACAGTTTAACATGTTACTAAAACATATTGTGTCACACTTCCAAAACCCCAGTCATGTACCATGTAGCAACCATAAGGAGAATACTAACTCTACAGTCCCCAGAACCTAACTAAGCAGATACACTACCCCTGGAGGAAACCACAGAAAGACAGGGAGAACAGACACACTCCATGCAGGTGTAGCCCTTGGCTAGATTCAAACCTAGGACCCCAATGCTAACCACTGAGCAAGAAACAACATCACTGACTATATTTTGGCATAGATGCCCTCTTTCCTAAAAAACAAGTGGCAACAAAGCATCTTCAGCCTCTCTCAAACTAATCATGTGCAATGCTTTGCATAGATCTTTTGTGATCGATTAAAATATAGATAATTCATGGTACGCAGACAGCAAGAATAAGGGAACAGGTCATCTTGTCTGTGAATGTGCTGTCTTTTAACATCAATCTACCCTAATGTAATAAGAAATGATAAGATAATCCTTTAATAGTCCCACATTGGGGAAATGTAATACCTAGTGTAAATGTAAAGTGGACCCGTCAAGTCAATCCATGCTGAGACATTAGACTTCGAGCTTCTGTAAAGGCAGTATACTGGATTCACCTCTCAGCCCTTATAAGTGTCTCTTCCGACACACATCATCAGTGTATGACCAGCCGTAGGAGGTTGTTAGATGGATGAGTTGTGTAAGTTTTACTGGAAACCACTGACTTTACCAAACTCCACTGCTATGCTGCACATGTGATGTGACTACATACACTTTACTCCTCCATTCATGATTAAATACCACTACAATGAGCTGGTAAACTTTCCACCGACCTGGGAGTGAAAGGGTCAACTGAGCATTATGAGAGCCAAATGATCACAGTATAGAATGATGCAGGGGTGTAAATGTACTGGTCTCAGTGTGAAGAGCAGTAACACTATCACATGGAACTGCAGGCCATATTAGAGAGTGTCATTTAGGATAAAGCCCCACATAGACACAGCGAATAAAACACTGTGGAAAAGACCGCAGCGAAAATGTAACTTTTTTCCCTACCTATACGAAAAACGTTAGCATTTCCATAGGTATAACTGATATGCTGCGATTTTTTTCTGCAATGTGTTGATGGGATTAGCCAGAACCCGATAACTTTGTAAGTACTGTAAAAAACAATTTTTTTTTTTTTTTTTTTTTTTTTTAAATACGTTTAAGCTGCAGCAAAAATGCTTAATCACCACAATGTGGGGCCCCAGCCTGAAAGAGGTTTTCTAGCGCCCTAAATAAAATCTAACATCAACTGCTTAAAGCACAAAATAAATATGTAAATAGGGGCAACATGGTGACTCAGTGGTTAGCACTGCTTGCAGCACTGGAGTCCTGGGTTCGAGTCCTGACAGGAACAACATCTGCAAGGAGTTTGTATGTTCTCCCCGTGTAGCGTGGATTTCCTCCCATTCTACAAAGACATACTGATAGGAAAAAAAATGTACATTGTGATCCCTATATGGGGCTTACAATCTACATAAAAAATAAATAAAATATGCAAATACCCCCTAAGGCTAAGGCCACACGGGACGATTCGCAGCTATAAAGCGCTGCGGGAAAAACCGTGGCGGGAACGCATCACTGTTCTTCTCACAGCGCTCTGAACTGTAAGTTTGAGGACTTTTCTTCTGCGGACTGTTACAATTATATCTACGGGAAAGCCACCGCCGTTTCCGTAGATATAATTGACATACTGCAATTTCCAAAAATGTATTGGTTTTTTAAATCTGAGCGTGTCTGCACTGAGGTTTTAATCACAAATTATGCATGGGATTTGCATGAATCCCATCCACTTTGCAATTAGTGTAAAACGCCACGATTTTTCCCACTATGTTTCCGCCACGGGCAAATCGCAGCGTTTCCAGCCCGTGGGACCCCGGCGTAAGGCAGGGTTCACACTACCATTGGATTCCATTATAAAGGGTAAACCCATAAAACAAAACAAAAAAAAAAAAACACATTAGCTTCTTTTCTTTTAACAGACACAAAAGTCCTACATGCAGGATTGCCAACAAAAAAAATGGACATGTGATGGAATGGATGTATAACCGACAAGATAAAATCCCATAGAAATTAATGGAAATTTCAACAGATTTGCGATGGTTCAGCTAGTGTCCGTTGCTAGAATCTTGTAAGACAATAGCAATGGACACTACTGACTGCCACCAACAGTAGTGTGAGCCACCTCTGATACAACTTCTGCAACTCCAGCAATAATAATTCAGCGTCTCCTCAATTTCTGGATTACACCAATGCACAGAGATGTGAAACTGAGGATGCTATTCAGAGGGTGCAGTCAGGGCTAAGGCTAAATGTCGCCAAAATACAGAGGAAAACTATTTTAGGAAAAATACAAGATACCAAAAAACACTTTTTTTTTATAGCACTGTGTAAATAAATGCAGCCTTTTCACAGATATAATGCATGATAATTTAATTAAAACTCAAACCAGTGAGTTTATTCCTGTCATTTATGTTTAACAATAAATGAAATCTCTTTCACTTTGCTCGGACTGTAAAACACAGCGTTTTTAAAACTTGCATTTTCCAGTGACTGAAAACACTGCATTTCCACATTGTGAGGCCTTTGTGAGCCACAGAAAAAAAAGCTAAGGAAAATGAACTGCAGAGAAGCTACAGAAAACTCGGACTAAAAGCTTACAGAAAAAAAAAAAAAAAAAAAAAAAAGGGCAAGGAGACACAGGACTGATTTAGCAAGTGGGTAACAAAACCAGAACAAAAAATTTACTTTTCCAGAGATGTCATCATTATGCTGGTTTTTGGGAATACTGGAATTTAAAAAAATGATAGTATCAATTTGTTATTATTGAGGCCTTAGGGCTAATTCACACAGGGCAAAATGGTCAGGATTTTGACTTGGAATACGCGTCAAAATCCTGCTGCCTCCCATTGAAATAAATCGGAGCCGGTCATTTCCTTTTTCCGTGAGGGATTTGTTCCCGCTCACAGAAAAAAGCAGCAAGCTGCCCTTTCTTCAGGCGGATTCTGCAGGTGACTCAGCCGCGGTGTCTGCCTCACGACACCTCCCACCGACTAGGCCCATTTATTTGGGCCTAATCCAGATTGGAAAGCTGCGATGGGTTGCCAGTGCACTGCACCGGCATCTCATCGGAATGTGTTCACGCAGAACCCTGTGTGAACTAGCCCTTAAATCTCTGTCACTAGTTTATCTTGCTATAGTTAAACCTCCTGAAACCAAAAGGAAAAAAGTGATGTAGATAAAAAGCATGAAAGTAGAGCTGCAAATATTTATTCAACCAATGCTTATCTAGAAGGTTTCTTTCCCCTACTGTGATCTTTGCTATGCTTGTACTTCTACATCACCTGTTTTTTTCATTTGTGTACCCCTTTTGCTATTTCTACAGTGTTGATTTCAACAGATAAAATGTAATATGAAAAAATAGATGTTGTGGACCTGATCTTAAATATGATCTTAAAGGGATTGCCCAACTCCATTATAAATTGGGAAGCCTACGGACTATAGGGTAAATATAATAAAAACGTAACTCCTCTTACAGATCCTCTGCTCAGGGTCAGCACCCCCGGATGAGGTTCCATTTGTTATAAGGTGATGGCTGCAGGTACTCACTGGCCTCTACACAAATAACTGCTGAGGCCAGATAGTCACGTGCCATTTGTATACAGATAACCAGAATTTTTACTCACAGAAAACAAAACATTACATAATCATCATGTTTTATATGCAGATTTCCTATGGAACTGCTAGAGAATTCACCATTTGCAAAGTAATCGCCGTGTAAGACACGTGGATTTTGTAATGGATTGGTCTGCAACTTAAAATTGTGGCATGTATTAGTCAGCCTAGGGAAAAGGTGCTGTGAATTTTATCTTATTACCACTGTAAAAGGCAAAATCTACAGTGAAAGAGAAATTGACATGGTGAAGTTTGAAAAAAATAAAAATGTATATGGTGAAGTTTGAAAAAAATAAAAATGTATATATGCACAAAGTTTTTTGTTTGTTTTTTTGACAGCACGTGGGTCTGATTTCTGAAGTTACATTATTGTACGCACTGCAGATTTTCCACCCACTGTTTGGCGGCAGAAAATGTATAAGGGATACATTGTGTATGGAAATAGCCCAAGTGATAAAGAATCTTGAAAGTAGCCTAAAGTTTCCAGTGGAGTAGTAGTACAAATACACGCTGCCTAGACGTCACCTCGACTCCTAGCGTCACTTACATACTAGATTTTATTGCATCATACTGAAGCAGACATTTTGTTTAGTCACCCCAAAGCCTGGAATACTTTTCTCGACTGTAGAAAAATGTCCAATAGCAAGTGAACAAATATTAGGTGGTTACTTTTGACTAACAGTGATAATGGTGGCGGTGTGTGTGTGTGTGGGGGGGGGGGGGTTCATCAAGACACCCAGGCACAAACTCACTTACGTCACTTTTGTGGTGTGTAGATAATAATGAATATGGCACAGGGCAGTGGCCCAGCCCATGCCACGCTGTCGGAAAAGTTGAGAGGGTGTCAAAAATTGTATTAGATAGTAGCCAATTGGTGAAAAGAAACTATTTTACGCCACAAGTGTGACAAAACTGTGTTTCTAATTTCCACCAATATTTATAAATGTAATCATATACATTATTACTTTTATAAAGATGTATTTAAGGATTTTTATATAGATTTAGGCAGTAAAATTCAGTGAAAAGCCTACAGTACATTGGAAGCTGCATCAATACTCCGTTCCACAACTATACATTTACAGTTTGGGCACATGGAACAAATATGCTGTGGATTTTTAGAAGGTCAGAAAATCCGCAAAATTCACGGCAGTATTTACTAGGCCTCGTCCACATGAACTGCATAAGGAGTGGACCTATGGTATAGAAAGGAATTTTTTGTGGATTTTCCATGCAGACTGCACCCTTTGTAATGAACCAGGTAGAATCTAGGAAAAGTCCACAACTATCATGGAGTAAAATTAGTACAATTTGGTGCAGTTTTTACAGTTTCATAACAGATTCTGCTGAAAATGCACACTTAGCCAAAGGGCCCACATGGCGCCTCGCTGCAAAAAAGCGGGGGCAGCAGTGCAACACGGTTTTTCCCACAACGCTTTTCATAGAAAGTTTTCCTCTGCAGACTTTCAGCGTCAATTATACCTGTTGAGAAAACTACAGCGTTTCCATAGATATAGTTGACATGCTGTGATTTCCAAAACCACAACGTTTTAGGAAATCGCAGCATGTCCACTGTGAATATTACACCGCACTGTGGGGATGTGATTTGCTAGAATCCCATCCACTACACAGCGACTGTAAAATGCCACAGTTTTTACTGTGATGTTTATGCCACATGGGGCCCCATATCCTTCCTGTCTGAACATACAGCTTCATACACGAGGCCTAAGGGTATTACAGTTTCCTGACAGTATTGGTTAACAAGTGTCTTCGAGACAATTTTTTTTTGAAGATTCTTATGAAATTTCTTACTAAGTACCTGGCCCATATAATCCACCAAAAAATGGAGGCATACAGGTAGAGCGCAAAATGCGTTCCATAGACATGATATTTTCAAGTTCTTCTCTTGCTTTTCAAAGTCACTGCATTTTTGCCACACTTTAGATTCAGATTTTGTTTTTACATCACCCGACAGGTTTAACGCACCAGCATCAAGTAGTCAGATAACTAGCAAATAGGTGTAGGGTCCCCCCCCCCCCCCTTTCTTTAATGGGGCATTTGATTGTTACAGTATTTACATCTAAACATGGAAGCTATTTATTGTATGTTTTTGAGCCTATGTCCCGTTTATGTTGCCATCTTCTGGGTTGGCTTTTCTCCATTATGTTCTAGCCAAGCACATGTACACTTCTCATCTACACTCCACAACCCCACATGAAGCCAGCCAACCAAGAATGTTTTCATTGCCTATACACATGACAGGTCCTCTTTAAGGCTCTGTTCACGCAATAGGTATTAATTATAAGGGAGTTACCCGACCACAGACATGAACATTTTTCCACATGCGCGGTTTACAAAAGGGAATGTAAGTCTTTGTTCACATAAGCTGCCTTTCTACATTTTTGTGCAAAATGTATTGTCAACACACAAGATTCCTGTTGCAACGCTGACATAAATAACATGCCCTCCAGTCGGAGTCCTCCATTGCAATGTTATTTAAGTGCTATGTACTAGTCAAACCCATATTAATATTAAATCTATAAAAAGAATAGTTACACAATTCCCGCAATCACATACAAACATGCATTGACTTGAGCTCTGAACAAGAGGCCAATCTGTGTTTGAAAATCATATCTTGATGGAATAGCAAATAGTACATTAGCATTGAAGTCTCTTACCAAATATAATAGAATACATGAGAAATGTAAGTCGGTTCGGCCTTGTAGAGGACTTAACTGAACACACACAATACTGATGGCCTATTTTAAGGACCGGCCATTAATATTAGATCAGCAGGAGCCTGACTCAGCACCCAAGCTGATCAGATGTTTAAAGAAGAGTCTAAATACATGCCATCTACTTAGCAGTACAATGTAGTCCAGTCTTAAGTGACTAGGATGAAACTGCAATAACCTTGCACCACTGCTACTTAGTAGAGAACATGCAGGTAGATGGATACAGACTCTTCAAACAGCTGATCACCGGGTGTGCTAAGTGTCAGACCCCCACGATCTGATATGGAAGGCATCTCTTACCAAAAGACCATCAATAATGTGACCATGGAAAACTGATTTTACTGGTCTTACCCCTGCAGCTACGCCAGTTTTCAACCACATCGAACCTAGAGCAAGAAATTTACCTGCTTACTGGTCCAAAGTGTCTTGCAATATAATAGTTTTTAAGCAGGGTATGGATGGAAATTACTTAATATCACACCAAGTTAGCTGCCAGCTTCTCCACCAGCGACCAACATGCTGCATTTATGCTGTATGCGGCCTTAAAATGCTATTCCAATCTGATAAAGTGGTGGCATATCACTTAAAAAGTCTATCCTTGTACTATCGGTTAAATGCCCACTGCTGGGAACCCAACTGATCCTGAGAAAGAAGAAATGGCATCTTGTTTTTACCCACTCCAGGATTTCCCAAGTTGGACAATTCTAGTCAGTGGGACAACCAAAAAGACACAGTACTGCAGAAGTTTCACTTAAGGCTACGGCTAAATGGAGTCTTGTCGTGCAACATTAGTTTGCATTGTCGTGCTACTACATCTCTTCTATTGTGTTGTAACACTACAGTCAGCAGACACCCAACCCTGCTGGAATTGTGCACATACATACAATCACAGCAGCATGATATTTGGTATTAAAACCTCATCAAAAATATTCCATGGGAAGCCACTGATCTGAAGGTCCACCGTATATACACAAGATATCTTGTGAGATACTATAGTACCTGCAGCAGCGACCACAGCGTATCCCCAGGGGTTACAAGAGGAGGACCTATAGCAGTCAGCATAGTATTTGCTTCAGTTTTAAGAAAACACTTTTTAATAGGTTAAAAACCACCTATCAGACACAAGTAAAGAACTTTTGGCAGAAAACTAGTTTTTTGCACATATAACAACAACATATACCACCTTGCAGACATAAATTGTCACCAATCCCCAAGGGAGAAGACATGTTAGATAAAACTGGAGAACTCAGAGGAAACCCTCACAAACACAGGAAGAACATGAAGTCAATGAAGACATTCTCATTAGTCAGATGTGAAGCCTGGACCAGAGGACACCAGCACCAACCTGGAAGTGTACTGGTGTCCTTACATCCTGACCCTCCTCTTATACATGTGGTAGTCACCTCCAGGGACAGATGTAGCAGAGATAGAACACCTCTTGGTGATGGTGCAGATACAGCCGGGGGCATTCAGGGTTTAGGATGTAGCAGAGCTGACGTCCCTACTCCACTGTCACATGACCTGCTGCAGCTCCCTCTCTAGCGCCCCCCTCCATACATGAACTAGTCGCACTGTATCCCAGCCAGTGTAAGGCTCCGCATAGTCCTCCAAACTACCTGCCGAGCTGCGGATACAGCACTGCCCGCTGAGCCGTCCCTCCTTCAGTCACACACCCATCTGTCACTGCACTCCCAGTCACAAAGTCTCACCTGGTTCTTGTCGAACTGCTCCCTCTCAGCCTCCAAGCCGTGTCCGGAGCGCCGGCTCAGCACTCGGGCAGGTACGTTCTTAATAGTGTTCATGGCGGAGACCTGGCCGTGTCGTCCTCGCGGCGGCTGCCAACCAGCAGAGTCCGCTCACCTAGTCCGCACTGCAAGCCCTACTACCTGACCAGCGGCTGCCCCGCAGAATGCTGGGTAAGATCTCTCAGCACTACAGCAGCAGCAGTGGGCGGAGCTATCAAACCTCCAGCCAGACGTGCCGTGACGTCATGACGCAGCGGAGGTAGTCTGCTGTCACCTGCACAAATATTTACTAAGCTGGGGTCCGGCGAGTGGAGTGAGCGGAGGGGCTACTAACACTGCAGGGCTGTATACACTGCCACAACTGCTAGATCGCAAGCTTCTCACTGCGACTGCTAACCTATGAAATCTCATATACGATATAGCACCTGCTGCAACAGTAACTGGAGACGGGATAGCAATGCAGGAGATGCTATGCAATTGGTTTCATGTGATCGCAAAATGAATGGGACACGACCTAAGTGATGCAATCCCATAGGAATACATTGCATACCATACTGCAGTGTCTGCCTGGACATCTCCATTTATCACATGCTATGGATGGCTGTGGTTGTCCATTATTCTACTGCAACTTGCACTTAATGGGGGACTTTATTAAAGAGGACCTTTCATCAGATCGGGCACATGCAGTGCTATATACTGCTGGAAAGCTGACAGTGCACTGAATTCAGCGCACTATCGGCTTTCCCGATCTGTGCCCGATGTAAAGCGCTATCGGTCCTGGTACCGTAGCTCTATACAGTCAGAAGGGCGTTTCTGACACTTAGCCAGGGACGCCCTTCTGCCCAGCAGTGCCTATTGCGCTGTACTGTGTGAGCGGGGAGGAACGCCCCCTCCCCTCCTGATAATACTCGTCTATGGACGAGCTGTGTGAGCAGAGAGAGGGGTGTTCCTCCCCGCTCACACAGCACAGCGCGATAGGCGCTGCTGTGGAGAAGGACGTACCTGACTGACTGTAAGCTTTCCAGCAGTATATAGAACTGCATGTGCCCGATCTGATGAAAGGTCCTCTTTAAGACTTGTGTTCAGTATGTCAGTCTTCATTCCCTCCCTTGTGAAAAATGTATCCAACAAACCAAAAATTTAAATATAAATTTTACTTAATTTATAAAAAAATAAAAAGTCACTCTTACATTGTGCGTCCAGGATACAAGAGTATGGTACAAAGCTTACACGTTCCAGAACTCCTTTTGTTGTCCCTTACTCATAGCTTTTTATTTTTTATAAATGAAAAGTTATATTTTAATTTTTGGTTTGCTGGATATATTTTTCACATTGTTGCACCTTCGTAACTCCACTGCAGTCTGGAGTAAGTGTCCGTGCGACCTTTCATTATTACTAGGTGGAGCAGTTTTTTCCTATTTTTGTTGTTTTTCATTCCCTCCCCTTTACCCAGGGAAATGGCATAGATTTTACCCCTGGTTCACATCTGCGTTCAGTATTCCGTTCGGGGAGTCCACTTGGGGACTGAGATTTTTGCCCATTCTTCTTTGCAAAAGAGCTCAAGCTCAGCCATATTGGAGGGTGAGCGTCTGTGAACAGCAATTTTCAGGTCTTGCCACAGATGCTCAATGGGATTTACGTCTGGACTTTGACTGGCTCATTCTAGCACATGAATATTGTTTGATCTAAACCATTCCAGTGTAGCTCTGGCTGTATGTTTAGGGTCATTGTCTTGTTGGAAGATAAATCTCCTTCCCAGTCTCCAGTCTTTGTAGCCTCCAACAGGTTTTCTTCCAGAATTGCCCTGTATTTAACTCCATTCATCTTCTCATCAACTATGACCAGCTTCCCTGTCCCTACTGAAGAAAATCCTCCCCACAGCATGATGCAGCCACCTCCATGTTTCACAGTGGATATGCTGTGTTCACGGGGGATTAGCAGTGTTACTTTTCCACCACACATGGCACTTTGCATGTAGGCAAAGAAGTTCAACTTTGATCTCATCTGACCAGAGCACCTTCTTCCACATGTTGACCCTAAACATACAGCCAGAGCTACAGTGGAATGGTTTACATCATAGCTTATTCATGTGTTAGAATGGCCCAGTCAAAGTCCAGACCTAAATCCCATTGAGCATCTGTGGCCAGACATAAAAATTGCTGTTCACAGACACTCTCCATCCAATCTGGCTGATCTTGAGCTATTTTGCAAAGAAGAATGGGCAAAACTCTCAGTCTCTAGGTGCACAAAGCTGGTAGAGACTAGAGATGAGCGAACAGTGTTCTATCGAACACATGTTCGATCGGATATCAGGGTGTTCGCCATGTTCGAATCGAATCGAACACCACGTGGTAAAGTGCGCCAAAATTCGATTCCCCTCCCACCTTCCCTGGCGCCTTTTTTGCACCAATAACAGCGCAGGGGAGGTGGGACAGGAACTACGACACTGGGGGCATTGAAAAAAATTGGAAAAAGTCATTGGCTGCCGAAATCAGGTGACCTCCATTTTAGACGAATAGTGGATTTCAAATCCGGGTCATATGAGAATGTGAACTTTGTGACTATGAGACAGGGATAGCTGTACAGGCAGGGATAGCTAGGGATAACCTTTATTTAGGGGGGAATGTTATTAAAAATAACTTTTTGGGGCTCTATCGGGTGTGTAATTGTGATTTTTGTGAGATAAACTTTTTCCCATAGGGATGCATTGGCCAGCGCTGATTGGCCGAATTCCGTACTCTGGCCAATCAGTGCTGGCCAATGCATTCTATTAGCTTGATGAAGCAGAGTGTGCACAAGGGTTCAAGCGCACCCTCGGCTCTGATGTAGCAGAGCCGAGGCTGCACAAGGGTTCAAGCGCACCCTCGGCTCTGATGTAGGAGAGCCGAGGGTGCACTTGAACCCTTGTGCACCCTCAGCTCTGCTACATCAGAGCCGAGGGTGCGCTTGAACCCTTGTGCACACTCTGCTTCATCAAGCTAATAGAATGCATTGGCCAGCGCTGATTGGCCAATGTATTCTATTAGCCTGATGAAGTAGAGCTGAATGTGTGTGCTAAGCACACACATTCAGCTCTACTTCATCGGGCTAATAGAATGCATTGGCCAGCGCTGATTGGCCAGAGTACGGAACTCGACCAATCAGCGCTGGCTCTGCTGGAGGAGGCGGAGTCTAAGATCGCTCCACACCAGTCTCCATTCAGGTCCGACCTTAGACTCCGCCTCCTCCGGCAGAGCCAGCGCTGATTGGCCGAATTCCGTACTCTGGCCAATCAGCACTGGCTAATGCATTGTATTGGCTTGATGAAGCAGTGCTGAATGTGTGTGCTTAGCACACACATTCAGCTCTACTTCATCGGGCTAATAGAATGCATTGGCCAGCGCTGATTGGCCGAATTCCGTACTCTGGCCAATCAGCACTGGCTAATGCATTGTATTGGCTTGATGAAGCAGTGCTGAATGTGTGTGCTTAGCACACACATTCAGCTCTACTTCATCGGGCTAATAGAATGCATTGGCCAATCAGCGCTGGCCAATGCATTCTATTAGCGTGAACTGAGTTTGCACAGGGGTTCTAGTGCACCCTCGGCTCTGCTACATCAGATTGCTACATCTGATGTAGCAGTGCCGAGTGTGCATCAGATGTGTAGTTGAGCAAAACTGACTCAGCACTGCTAAGTCTGCATTCGCATAGGAATGCATTGGCCAGCCTTCGGCCAATCAGCGCTGGCTCTGCCGGAGGAGGCGGAGTCTAAGGTCGGACCTGAATGGAGACTGGTGTGGAGCGATCTTAGACTCCGCCTCCTCCAGCAGAGCCAGCGCTGATTGGCCGAATTCCGTACTCTGGCCAATCAGCACTGGCTAATGCATTGTATTGGCTTGATGAAGCAGTGCTGAATGTGTGTGCTTAGCACACACATTCAGCTCTACTTCATCGGGCTAATAGAATGCATTGGCCAGCGCTGATTGGCCGAATTCCGTACTCTGGCCAATCAGCACTGGCTAATGCATTGTATTGGCTTGATGAAGCAGTGCTGAATGTGTGTGCTTAGCACACACATTCAGCTCTACTTCATCGGGCTAATAGAATGCATTGGCCAATCAGCGCTGGCCAATGCATTCTATTAGCGTGAACTGAGTTTGCACAGGGGTTCTAGTGCACCCTCGGCTCTGCTACATCAGATTGCTACATCTGATGTAGCAGTGCCGAGTGTGCATCAGATGTGTAGTTGAGCAAAACTGACTCAGCACTGCTAAGTCTGCATTCGCATAGGAATGCATTGGCCAGCCTTCGGCCAATCAGCGCTGGCTCTGCCGGAGGAGGCGGAGTCTAAGGTCGGACCTGAATGGAGACTGGTGTGGAGCTATCTTAGACTCCGCCTCCTCCAGCAGAGCCAGCGCTGATTGGTCGAGTTCCGTACTCTGGCCAATCAGCACTGGCCAATGCATTTCTATGGGGAAAAGTTAGCTTGCGAAAATCGCAAACTGACAGGGATTTCCATGAAATAAAGTGACTTTTATGCCCCCAGACATGCTTCCCCTGCTGTCCCAGTGTCATTCCAGGGTGTTGGTATCATTTCCTGGGGTGTCATAGTGGACTTGGTGACCCTCCAGACACGAATTTGGGTTTCCCCCTTAACGAGTTTATGTTCCCCATAGACTATAATGGGGTTCGAAACCCATTCGAACACTCGAACAGTGAGCGGCTGTTCGAATCGAATTTCGAACCTCGAACATTTTAGTGTTCGCTCATCTCTAGTAGAGACATAACCCAAAAGACTAGCAGCTGTAAGACGACTCTACAAAGTATTGATATAGGAGGATGAATATTTTTACACATCACACTTTTCAGATTTTTATTTGATTAATATTTTGAAAACTATATCATTTTCATTCCACTTCACAATTATCTGCTACTTTGTGTTGGTCTATCACTTAAAATCTCCATAAAATACATTTAAGTTTGTGGTTGTAAGGTGACAAAATGTGAAAAAGTTCAAGAGGTGTGAATACTTTAGCAAAGTACTGTACATCACTTCAGTAGTGTAAAGACAAGTTGGGAGGCGATTAGGACCAACAGAGCAGATGTAGATTTTAGTAGATACCTGTTTATTTTAGCTCAAAGGCAGTTTGGCAGTTGCAAACTCAATGTGAAATGATACACATGGCCATTCAGACTGAGCAAAGTGGTAGGTTTCTTATAGCAAAGAGATGATCCGACATGGAGAAAATCAGCTTATATGAAATATGCCAATGAGGCTACTAGAGCTACTTTAGGAATAACTCTGGCCACAAGTTCACAGTCTACTGCTGCCTACATCGCCATGGTTGACTTTCTGTACGACCTTCATGCCAATACGCCTTGCTCTTGAAATCCTCTGCCTGTATACAGTCTCTATTATTTTTCATGAACTCTAGCATGCTTTCTGTTTTGGCCAGGTGACTTACAAAACAGAGACATAACAATCATAGGATGCTTTCACAACCAGGTCCTGCTGTATCCAGTAAACAGATCTATAGACCCTCATTCACTTCTGTTTAACAGTATATGACAGTTTTATTTTTTGCAGTATAAGGCAGCTATTCTAAACAGTGACTTCCACGCAGTATATTATATATATAGATTTTTTTTTTATTATTACAGTAGAGTTTTATGGGTCACAATTGCCATTATATGGCATCTGTCCCAACCTTCCATTAAAATATATACGGTACCTTGAGAGCTTTCCTGGTGTAGATGTATAATAAGAAAAAAATGCAGTGAGTATTGTTACCACTTTACAAAGCATTGATGCAGCATCTTCTATATTACATAGCTCATTTCTAGACACTGCTGGATAAACTGAATGCCCTTGAGTTGCAACACACAAAGATCAGTAAAACTGATAAAGGGCATGGAGGAATTTGATTATGAGCAAGTATTAAAACACATTAAATTGCATTATTAATTTATATATACTGTGAAGTATATAAATTTACCAGGAGAATGTTGTAAAATGCCGTTTCATAAAAAGAGGGGCACTCCCTCAGTCTGGAAACTCCTGAAGTAACACGCTGTCATTTTAAGACACAGTGATACCTAATGTGCATGTGTTTCACTTTATTCATGTACTTGTATATGTGGTCTAGCAAAACAGGGGCAATTTAAATTTTTACAGGGTCATTGTACTGCAAATACAGGGCATGATGCAACTAAACAGACCTCGGACAAAAAACAAACAAACAACGGTTTATATTCACAATCAGGAAAGCAGCATACTGTCTGTGAATAATATCCCATAAGCAATAAATCAAGCAGCCAGGAATACATACAAGTACATACATAAACGTTTCTTACAATTGTAAGCTGTGGGATCTTGCAGAATGCTGTCATTCCAGTGTATAGAGAAATATATTGCAGACATATGGAGGCTGTGAGGAAAATCAACTCCTCCCTATTCAGTGTGTGAATCTTCCCCTCCACTCATGAAGGTGTCTTGTTTTTGATGATATTCAAGGACGGAACTTCCCTAGTAACAAGTAGTGAACAGCAAAATA
This sequence comes from Leptodactylus fuscus, assembly GCF_031893055.1. Lineage (NCBI taxonomy): Eukaryota > Metazoa > Chordata > Amphibia > Anura > Leptodactylidae > Leptodactylus > Leptodactylus fuscus. Next base: position 94,224,790 of record NC_134265.1, on the reverse strand, counting down.
GCTAGAAGGAGACACCTGGAGGCAGGAACTTTATATAGGTTTTTAAGGCAAACTTGTAAAGCAAACTGCAGCATTTCTTTTGGCCCAGAATCACATTCTCTATTAAGTGAGACTTGGTTGTTTGAAAAGTCAATAACTATTTCATTCAAGATTCAGGTCATATTATATTTTGTTATATACAGTCTCTAGCACAAAATACTAACATAGTAAAACCAATATGTAGAAAAATACAACTATACAGAGTTGTATCTCCAAATGACAATTTCACTCCTGTCTTGATGAAACACTGGTGTGATTTTGAAGCTTTGGTAGATGCCTAGAGAATGTTCCTGCAGTTAAATATACAGTATAATATTGTGCCAAGCATTGTAATTCTTCAACACTTTGAGGTAATGATTGTTCTCATTGTCACTGTCAAATGAGTCTACAAAACAAAAAGAAAATATACCGGTACACAACTTTTGTTAGATTAACTCAGTTATAATAAGAGACAAGGATTGTCTACTGTTACACTGTTTAGACACATGGCTACGAAAGGCTCATTGACAGATGTGCTAACTATAGCAAGTAAACATTTTAGTTAAAGATTTGCTAAATCTTATAGTCTCATAAATATAAAGAACTCCAGCAACTCTTAATTATCTCACTAGCAATAATCTAGCACACTGATACAAGCAGACTGTGATCCCTCCTAGCCACTGCATTATGACAATACCATGATGGCAGCAGTGATTGGAAATCATCCCCGCTGCCTGCACAGCACTTGTGTAGGCAGCAAGTATGACGGCCGATCCCTGCTGCTATTATTGTAAGGTGCCAGGGTTTAAGAGGCAGTGGTCGGGAGGATTGTCTCTCCCAACTGATGTTAGTGTTTATTGTTTGTGGGTGCGATTGTTATACTGTTTGGGGGACAGTAATGGAAAATTATCCTGTGTATGGAGAAGGTACTAAGGAGCCCCTCATAGCATATGGCGGGACAGCAATAGTTCATTATATGATTTGTGTGGGGTCCATTAGTAGTATTTTTTTTTTTTTTTATTTCTTGTCTAAACCTTTGAAAGTCTTAAAGTCAAACTCAGTAGTGGACATGTTTGGCTTAGACCTTCAACGGACAGTAGAGCTTTACTAAAAGTGGTTGAGTATCTCTGGTCTAGCAATTTTTTTTTATCTCCGCTCTGTGGGACCAACATAATTTTGCATGTTTTTATTATGGACAGCTACCTCTGTCTGCCTATAATGTCTTTGTGTGCCGTCTGCTGAATCTCTTATACATTTCTATGAGATGCAAGTTAAGACTGTTTTCCCCTGCTTCCCGCTTGAAAAATCTATCCCAAAAATTGGTCTGTCTACCAAGGATTCTATACTACTGTTGCATACTACCTATTCATGTCACGAACTGCTTGAAACAAACTTCAGGAAATATTTAAATTTATATGGGCGAATAAAAGGCCTTGTATAGCTAGAAGAGTAATGCACTACCACAAAGCTCTGGGAGGTCTACCCGTCCTCAATTTATATAGGTATTACATGGCAGACAGATTATCCCAATTGGGCTCTATAATAATGTACACCCACCACCCACCTATATTTCTCCAGGTGCTTATTTGGCTCCCTCATTGAACTACCTTGCCTGTGCACCCCATGGCCAAAAAAACATTTTATAATATAGCTGTGGTGGTAGTTACTATTTTCTAACAAACTACATAATCCCATTTCACTAATTCTGCAGATTTTCCACAACCCCAATTACACTCTAGCAGTGTATATGATGGAAACTTCAAATCTGCATATTCTTAAAGAGGACCTTTCACCATATCCGGGCACATGCAGTTCTATATACTGCCAGAAAGCTGACAGTGCGCTGAATTCAGCGCACTGTCGGCTTTACCGATCTGTGCCCGGTGTGAAGAGCTTACGGCCCGGTACCGTAGCTCTTCTATGGTCAGAAGGGCGTTTCTGACCATTAGCCAGGAACGTCCTTCTGCCTCGCGGCGCCAATCGCGCTGTGCTGTGGAGCGGGGAGGAACGCCCCCTCCCTCTGCTCACACAGCTTGTCCGTAGACGAGCATTATCAGGAGAGGGAGGGGGCGTTCCTCCCCGCTCCACAGCACAGCGCAATTGGCGCCGCGAGGCAGAAGGACGTTCCTGGCTAATGGTCAGAAACGCCCTTCTGACTGTAAAGCGCTACGGTACCGGGACCGATAGCGCTTTACACCGGGCACGGATCGGGAAAGCCGACAGTGCGCTGAATTAAGCGCACTGTCAGCTTTCTGGCGGTATATAACACTGCCTGTGCCCAGATATGGTGAAAGGTCCTCTTTAATGTCTTTCTAGATCACCAAAGCTCCCTTTTAACACATAAACCTAACCCCCACTTTGGAAGCCCTCAGGACTCACCAGATTTTTAAATTTTTTAACTCCTTTGTACCACTCACTGCCTTTATAAAGCATCAGATAAAGGCTCTTCGTCATACATCTATAAAGTTAGAATTAAATACTCCTCCCACAGCAACTAAATTGGACTTTATTTTAGACTGGACGTTGCACCTAGGAACTGCACTCATGACAGAACAAATGAAGAGAATCTAGCACCTTAGCAAAGGTAGTTGTCAGATCACCCCGATGGACAACTCCCTTAAAGTATTACATAGACCTTACTTGACTCCAGCTAGATTGCAAAACCTCTACCCAGTGATATCCCCATCATGTTTTAGGAGTAGTGATGCTAGTACTCCCTTATTTGACTACTGCAACATATAATTTAACAATATTGTTCCTATCACAGCTCTCAGCTTCCTCTTGGGTCTAAAACCACCTGGATTTCACCATGCATCCAATAGGATACTCTATTACATTTTTACGGCTGCAAGAATACATGTAGCCTTCAGATGGTGAACACCAACACACTTTCTATCTACATGTCATCTGACATTGAAGTAAAGATGTTGTATGGAAAAATCAATGCTATACGGGCCAACACCAGAAAATAGTTTAAACAGTGTCCATGGCTATAACCGGTATGTTCCCCCAAACTGGCATACTACCTTTGCTTGTGACCCTTGAATCACAAGAAAATAGCATATGTTGCCTTGTTTTTACAAAATTATGTGCAACATCTCTTTTTTTCTTCTTCTTTTCTGTTTATTTCTCTTTTTCATAGGCTCTATAAATTTTTGCATATAATTGTAGTAAATTCCATTACGGAAATCAGTGGTATGTTTTCTTACATGTATTACCAGTATTTACTATTCACAGACATGTTTACTTATGTGGCTAACTCTACTTGTATTTGTGGATTCTTATGCTGATTGATGGTTGTCTTCTTCCCACAGTGCAAGCAGCTACTGCAAGCAGAAGAGAGCACTCTGAGGGGGTGTTCACACGGTGTAAAGTGGCGCGCAATCTGGCACGTATATGCGTGTCAGCAGTTTGCGCGCTCAAAAGGATCCCATTGATTTCAATGGGAGTTACGCGCCATATACGATCGTAACTCCCATTGAAATCAATGGGATCTTTTTGAGCGCGCAAACTGCTGACACGCGTATACGTGCCAGATTGTGTGCCACTTTACACCATGTGAACTCTCCCTGAAGCAGCATCACATTGTAATACAGTAAGCAGTGTCAGCTATGGGACAGGAATTTTGTCCCTGATCCATTACTTGTCATTGTTAAATAAGACGCAGCAAAACGCATAGTGTGACAAGTTTTCTCTCTTCCATCTCTCTCAAGCCAGGGGCATAAAAAGAAATGTAGGTGTATTAGAGGAATCATACAAGAAGGGAAGAAAAAAAACAGGGTCATTAAATCGAAGTCAGGATCAATTTTGGGAGGAGTAAAAAAAAGAAAAAAAGTTATGGAAGCAGAGTTCAAAATAAATTGATTTTTAAATTAATTTTATGCAGAGTTTGTTGTATATTTACTTTCATAGGACTTATATCTCTAGTTTTTTTTGTTTTTTTTTTATATAGATTAGATGATCTTTACTGCGTCTGATCAGCTATGGAGTCAGAATCGGCGGTTTGGACTTCCGACTCCACAGCCCTGGAGGAAACTAAAATGTTAGACAAACCAAAAATAGCAGATAAACTAAGACAAGTATGCACAATAGATACACAAGAGCCTTTACATTATTCTTTACAAAATAGCCATTGCTAAGCTATACTGTATGGGCAAAAAAAAATAAAAAATTCCCAAATTTCCTATTTAACAGTTTAAGACCCCTATCCCTTTAGATGTATCCAGTAATAAAATACTTTGCGCTCATCAGAGGCAGAACTCAAAATATGCTGCTTGTTATGTCTCATAATGGTTTATGAATTGCAACAAAGACATTAACAGGATTGTAAAAGTAGACTATAAAGAAAGGCATGAATATATACATCAGGAATAATTACACAGGATATGCATAGTTAAGGACAATGTCAAGGGTCATTAGACCATAGTAATGATTAGAAAATGAGTCATAAACTCAAAAGTAAGGAAGCAGAGTTAAGGCATGTCAATAATACCTGCCGCTGCTTCACTATTGACGTTTGTTAAGCAACAGAAAATTGAACATTGCGTTATACAATGAATTCAACATATTATGAATTATTAAGTTACCATAAGCTATCCACATTCTCTTCACCGTCTTCTTTACTCTCAGTTCCTGGAGGATTAGTATAAAAGAGGCTTTCTGTTGAATGCTGCAAGAAAAAAAGTGTTATGGCTTTTATTATGCAAATCTGTTTCCATATAATACCATCAAAGAAATACATCCAAAGCTGAATGGGCTACATAGTTAATAATTAGAGATGAGCGAGTAGTACTCGATCGAGTAGGTATTTGATCGAATACTACAGTATTTGAAATACTCGTACTCGATCAAGTACCACTCGCTGTTCGAATGTAAAAGTTCGATGCAGAACCAGCATTGATTGGCCGAATGCTATACAGTCGGCCAATCAACGCTGGTTCTTCTCCTACCTTTAGAAGTCTTCTCCGTGCAGCTTCCCCGCGGCGTCTTCCGGCTCTTCATTCACTCTGCCAGGCATCGGGCCTGAGCAGAGCCGACTGCGCATGTCCACTTGTAGTGCGGGCATGTGCAGTCGGCTCTGCCCAGGCCCAATGCCTGGCAGAGTGAATGAAGAGCCGGAAGATGCCGCGGGGACGCTGCACAGAGAAGACTGCTCAGAGGATCCAGCCCGACCCTCACTCGTGGACTTGGTAAGTATAATTTGATCGAACGTTGCCTACCCCTGAAACGAGCATTTCCCCCCATAGTCTATAATAGGGTTCCATATTCGATTCGAGTAGTCGAATAATGAGGGGCTACTTGAAACGAATATCGAACCTCGAACATTTTACTGTTTGCTCGTCTCTATTAATAATACATTTTATTTATATAGCGACATATTCCACAGCACTGTACAAATTGTAAGGTTCAAGTACAGACAAAAGGAAACAAAGAAATTACATTAGAAACAAATAGCCACTTCACACAATCGGACTGAGGGCCCTGTTTGCAAGAGCTTACACTCTATGAGGTAGAGGGGGTGACACAAGAGGTAGCAGGACGGCATTGCTTATACAATGGTGAGACAATTTTCTGATAGAGGTTACTGTCATTACACAAACATAAAACTGTATGAGCCGTCACCAGTGGTGTCCTTTAACGTGCAGATGGAGCCTGGACGTATAAAATAAGTCTGAAACGGCATCATATCGTGTGGGCTGATGTGGGAGCGGGAACAGAGGAGGGTTCGTTTTAGGGATTCTAATTACGGTATGGAAGGATTTACATTAGGAATTGTGATAGGCCTGTCTGAAAAGATGTCTCTTTAGTTTGCGCTTGAAACTGTAGAAATTGGGAGTTAATCTGATTGTCCGGGGTAGAGCATTCCAGAGAAGTGGTGCAACTCGGGAGAAGTCTTGTATACAAGCGTGGGAGGTTCTGATAATAGAGGATGTAAGTGTTAGGTCATTCAGTCAACGGAGAGCATGGGTTGGCTGAAAGACAGAGATGAGGGAGGAAATTTTGGGAGGTGCAGCATTATGGAGAGCCTTGTGGATGAGGGTGATAAGTTTATATTGTATTTTGTAATGAATATATTCTATTTTTATATATATATATATATATATATATATATATATATATATATATATATATATATATCTATCCTTGCTGGGATGTTTGTGTGTTTGGATGTTTGTTCCACTATCGGCCGCAACGCCTGAGTGGATTTCAATCAAATTTCGCACATACCTAGAATGCCACCCGGAAAAGAACATGGGCGCCTCACAATCCCAGTATATTTCCGGGTTTGCCGACTGCGAGCACTGAATTCCCAGTCCGTGTAGGCTGCAGGACCTAAGCTGACGTCACCACGTCAGGCGCGGGGCTCCGATTGGACCAGGCCACTGCGGGGGCGGAGCTATAGAACTACAATCCGACCACTCACTGACATGAAGAACATGGCGTCCTGCATGCCAGCAGCCGTGAGCCGCACATGCCGGCATCGCTGGAGTCCGCTGCGCGGCATTGACTGGTGAGTCCGCCGGGGGTGCAGAAGGGGTAAACGTAACTGTGACGAACTCCCGCAACTACCTGAGCCGCACGCCGTGTATGGTTGCAGAAGCTGCGCAGCATGGTCTGCCAACCCTCTGCACCCCGGTAACCTCAGCACATGGGGTGCAGAGGGTTGGCAGGGGGGGGGGGGGGGGGGGGCAGGTGGCCCGGGGTGGTGTGGGAAGGGGGCGAGGGAAGGGAGGAGTGGGTAGGGAAAAAAGTTGGGGGGCCAGTGGCGAGAAAAGGGGAACTGGGCCGGAGGGGCGCAAGGTGGGGGTCCATGGGCGAACTGGTGTTGGATGGGCGCACTGGTGTTGGACGGGCCCACTGCGCCCACAAGGCAAAGGCAGGGGGCTGGAGCGGCACTGCAGGTGGGGCACGCAGGGGGTGAGGGGGGTATAGCTAGTATAAATAAATATATATATTATATATAGATATATATATATACACACACACACACACACACATATACACACACACATATTGTGTTTATGTCTGTTACTCTGTTATAGCTGTACATTGTTACATACCATTTTGCTGCAGTTGCCGTGTGGGTCAGAGAGTAATAAACCAAATTCAAGATCCGCAACCATCTGGCGAGACTTTGCCAATAGGTGCTGCAACTTACTTGTTGGTGAATACGACTGTTGTACAAATAGAAAAAATATAATTTAATACTCTGGTTTCATAGGCCAGAGAATGTATTACGGTATTTCTATATTTGTTTATCATTGATAGACCACTCTAGTAATGTAGCCATGCTGTACATTCTCTAACCCTTGATGCCTCAAACACTGTACAGACCATTCTTTACTGTTCCTTGTGTCCAGTGATGTATTAGTCATCTATAAAGCAGCAGGAGTGAAGAGCCTGTACAGGTTCTGCTACGCCCAGACATTGCACCACTAACCTCCTTGACCTGTTTGGTTAATCATCAAAGCATGACACTGACTTAACATATAAATAACTCTTTGTAGCAGGGTCCCAATTGTCTGCTCTTCTTAACCCATTACTGACTGGCCTACTATAGGCCCTAATGACCAGGTTTTTTTTTAGTTCTTCCATTGTCATATACCATGAGCTATAACTTTATTTATTTTTGCATCAGTATAATTGTATGAGGGCTTGATCTTTTGCATTATATACTAGCATCTCATTTATTGCATTATATTAAAGTAAGTCTATCACCCCCGAGGTATATTCAACTGCTACTACCACATTACAGAGCACATTACAGTGATAAACAACATACCTTTGTTATGGAGAAAAACAACTTTGAAGTCTGAAACAAAAAAGGTGCAGTGAGAGCAAGCTTGCAGAAGAATGGACGATGTCACAGGAGTGGGAGGATCAGCAATTCTCACTGGCAGGACACTGAGGGGCTACAGTAGTGCTCCAGGGAGCTGAAGGCCCGCCTCCAATGCACTAACTGTATCACTTGCAGAAGACTTCAAAGTTGTTTTTCTCCAAATCTACAAAAGAGACATACATAAAGAAAAAACTGCAATTCTGCCATTCAGTGTTCATGTTATAAATTCTGCTCCATTCACCCACCCCTTCCTGCCGCAGCCATTTTTCGAATTGAATTTTTGGATCCCAACCTACCAAGAGGCAAAAAATTTTTATTCTTCTGTGCACAGAGTCATAAGAACACTTAATGTTTGCAGGATAAATTGTACCTAACAATTTAATTTTAATACTGGGAAGCATTTGTGCGAATTTCTTACGGGTTTCATTTTTATGGCGTTCACTGTGCAGTCAAAATGACATATCACCTCTATGTTATGGGTCGGTATAATTCCAGGGATATACAACTTAAATAGTGTTTGTTTTGTAGTTTGTTTGGGGTTTTTTTTTTTCACATTTTATCTCCTTAAAATTTTACATGTCTTGGGGTCCCCATGTATTATGACACTCATAACTATTTTACATTTCTTTTACACGTACAGGGCTACATAAGCCATCTCCTTGCGGGGATAGATGTACTTTATTCATACCATTTTGGGAAATGTCTGATGTTTTGATTGCTTTTTGTTCAAATTTGTATGGTAGGCAAAGCAAAGGAAAAAAAAACAGCAGTTTGGCTCTTTTGAATTTTGATTCTTAAGCCAAAAACACACACCAAACTGAATCAACCACATATACATCCAAATAAAAGCACAATAATGCCAAAAAGGGACATACCCAAAGCACCACATAATGTTTTTTGGCTTAAGATTTGTGCACATTATGCGTGTTGTGACCCAGTAGTTATCTGAATATCCCTTAGATGTTAACATTTGTTATGCAACAAATCATAGCTTTGCATTATGGTACAACTAGCCAGTATATTTCATTGTTACTATACATGCTCACATACACAGTTTCATAATATGTGGTAAACCATGATTGCACCATTTTTTAGGTAGTTTCTGGTACATTGAAGGACTTTCTTATTTTTCCCCCCTTTGTCTGTTCTGTATTGTGTAATTTTTCTTTTAGTATGTTTTTTTTATTGCATATTAATAAATTAATTTGTATTTTCATAATATTTGTGTGGATTTTTTCTTTTTTTGATGTATCTTTCAGTGAATTCCTCACAAGTTTTTGTTACAGGCCTCAGTTATTTTATTAACCCCCCCAAGGGAGCTTGAACCTGTGGTCTTTTTTATTGTATGTCCCATACCCTTAAATAAAACTGTATTGTAGTCTATGGGAGATTCCCCTAACTTCCATTAGGCTCCTGATTGTCAGAAGAACAGAATGGCTTCTGTGATCATACCGCACGGGAGCCATCCTGTAATGGCAACAGTACGGGGCGGAGAAGATCAGCTCTTGGGGGCTCCCATTCACTTCACAAGGTATATAATGCAATGCCCAAGCTCATAGTTCTCTGGCTATGGCGGCCACACTGCTTTAGAGTGGCCACCACCTTTATTGACCAGGCATCCGCACTATAAGATAACCTGCTAAACTTGGGTTTATATGGCCGCTTACAATACTGTGTAAGCGGCCATTTTTCTTGTAGCGGCGGGCATACACAGTCGGCTTTGCCATAGGCCCAAGACCTAGAAGTTTGAAGCCAACCCCGGGAAGAAGACGCGTTAAGACCCCATTCCTGAAGAAGATGGAGGCGGCGCTGGAGAGTTCTCTTGCAGCATTGGGGACGCCCGTCCCCAGTGCTGCAAGAGAACTGATTTGCATACCAGCAGAAAACGGGATTTTAACCGAACGGTGGGGCGCAGAAGACATCTAAAGGTAGGAGACGAATAGCCTTTCTTAAGGCTATTCCGATGTGTTAGGGAGAAAAAAAAAAGTTGAATGTGATGACAACAAAATCACACAAAAATCATCAATGGAAATCAAATGTATTAACCAATGTAGGCCTGGATTTGGAGTCACACCCAAAATTAAAGTGGAAAAACACACTACAGACTGATCCAACTTTGATGTAATGTCCTTAAAACATGTCAAAATAAAGTACAGTAGTGTGTGTGGCCTCCACGTGCCTGTATGACCTCCCTACAATCGCTGGGCATGCTCCTGATGAGGTTGCGGATGGTCTCCTGAGGGATCTCCTCCCAGACCTGGACTAAAGCATCTGACAACTCCTAAACAGTCTGTGGTGTAACGTGAAGTTGGTGGATGGAGTGAGATATGTTGTCCCAGATGTGTTCAATCGGACTCAGGTTTGGGGAACGGGCGGGCCAGTCCATAGCTTCAATACCTTCATCTTGCAGGAACTGCTGACACACTCCAGCCACATGAGGTCTGGCATTGTCCTGCATTAGGAGGAACCCAGGGCCAACTGCACCAGCATACGGTCTCACAATGGGTCTGAGGATCTCATCTTGGTACCTAATGGCAGTCAGGCTACCTCTGGCGAGCACATGGAGGGCTGTGCGGCCCTCCAAAGAAATGCCACCCTACACCATTACTGACCCACTGCCAAACTGGTCATGCTGAAGGATGTTGAAGGCAGATTGCTCTCTACGGCGTCTCCAGACTCTGTCATACGTGCTCAGTGAGAACCTGCTTTCATCTGTGAAAAGCACAGGGCACCAGTGGTGAAGTTGCCAATCCTGGTTCACTGTGGCAAATGCCAAGTGTCCTGCACGATGTTGGGCTGTGAGTAACCCCCATCTCTGGACGTCGGGCCCTCATACCATCCTCATGGAGTTGATTTCTAACCGTTTGTGTGGACACATGCACATTTGTGGCCTGCTGGAGGTCATTTTGAAGGGATCTGGCAGTGCTCCTTCTGTTCCTCCTTGCACAAAGGCAGAGGTAGCAGTCCTGCTGCTGGGTTATTGCCCTCCCACGGCCCCATCCATGTCTCCTGGTGTACAGATCTAGGATGTGTTATTTGAGTGTTGCTTTTATTTTTTTTTAAGCAGGGTATATTCCACCCCCAATATAGTACAATATATTATACTGTCTCTAGCACTGCAGGCAGGACTGGGGCACTTTTAAAATGGCCAAACAAAGAACACCCATAAAACACATCAATTTGGCCTCACAACTCTTTAGTGATGGTAGTTATTGGGAGAAAAAAGGGCTGGCATATTAGGTTTCAACATTTCCGATTCTTTTGTTCTTGGGAAGGCAGGCTACTAGAGATGTCTCGCAGGGGCTTATTCTCTTCCCATTTAGGTTTTATGGATGTTCATCTGTGCAGGCATGTGTATGTTGTTGTTGGCATTGACAGTAGCTGGGCAATAGCTATCTAGTGTATATGGCCACACATCGTATATAGACAATATAATGGCTTTGGTGTATAACAAGATTAGATTTAAGCCCCAAATTGATTAACTGAAAGTACGCTTCTATGTAAATGAGGTGAAAACACATTTTTAGCAATAACTACAAAATGCAGCTTTAAATGAACACAAAATACCTCTTCATATTGTGAACATTACAGAAAATAAAATAAAAATAAATAGCTAACTAACATTATTTGACTTTCCTTTGTCTCTACACAAAATGTGGAAAGCAAACTAACTCGGATGTGATAAACTCATATCTTGCATACCTTAGAGATTTATTCATGCAACCATATCAAGAATTTGGCTTCCGAGTAAATCAAATAGTAAATAATTAACAATCAATAAATTGAAGGGCAGGTGAATAACAGCAAGATAATAAATATCATCTTTAAACCTGATCTAAACGCATAATTCACTGGCCGTGCAACTGGTTGCTTTACAACAGGTTCAGCACAAGGCTGAAGACACACCAAACGGCGCCGGCTGCACCCCAATCTGTGCCGAAGTACAATTACATTGGTAAAATTTAATTAAATACTTGTTACTGACCAAGTGCTTTTGCCTATTATGTAAAGATAACCATGCATATTAAATTTTTGCCAGCAGAAATGTCTGTCCAAAAACTAAATTGTATGGCTAGCCTTATATGAAAGTTGATATTCTAGTTAACTTATGTGTTTCACGACATCTCAACCATTCCCCATCCACATTCTGTTGCTGACTTCTCTCCATCTGAACAAACTTGCACATTCAGCCAAACAGAAAGTGCATGTTTATGCATAAGAGCACAATGGAGGACTGTCTACTGTATGTGACAGTCTATTTTTTTTTTTTTTTTTTTACTAACAGTTGTTGTAACAACCTGTAGCATGTGTAGTATTGAACAAAGGCCCTGCTGGTTAGAAAGATGTCTTGTTATTTAAGTCAAATATTAATCACTTCCCTACAATTGCAAGATTGACTGAGGCATCTAGATGGTCACACAAAGAATGCGAACATTCAGGGGTTACCATGATTATTAACCTATACCTGGGTAAAAAATATCCAAATCTATTCTCCGGATGTAATTAGGAGAACAGCCTCTGTATATGTATAAGCCTACTGACATGATGCCCTGCCAAACCAGTATCCCTGCGCTATGCTGAGGATAGACCGAAACAGCGCTGTCCATAGCTGGGAATCTGCTCCTTTTGGAATAGAAATACTGGTTTGGCAATAAACCCCGCATCATGTCAGTAGGCTTATTAACTGAGTCATGCATGCTGTTAAGGGGGCTGCCCCTAAAGGATGGCATACAGAGGCACTGTTCTCCTAATTACATCCCGGAGAATAGATTTGCATATTTTTTTTTACCCAGAATCCCTAGCGGAGCAGGAATGACTTGTAAGTCTCCGTACGCCTATCTAGGCACACACTCTCCCTAATGTGTATGATTATCCCCTGACCCTAACCTATACGTTGTGTCAGAGGCACAAATTATTAGCTTGGCTGTCAGTTTCTTACTTGTCAGACAGTAACTTTCTACCATGCATATTATACTTAAAATATTTTGACCTTCCCTAGTGGAACAGAGAAGCAGAGTAGTGCTCCGGTGGAGATCCAAGTTACAGGTATTGAGATAGTCAAGACCTATAAGTACCTGAGTGTGCTCCTCAATAATAAGCTGGACTGGGAGGATCACCTGGATGCACTGCACAGAAAGGGCCACAGCAGGCTCTACCTGCTCAGGACACTGAGGGCCTTTGGAGTCCAGGGGACACTTCTAAGGGCCTTTTTCAACTCTGTGGTTGCTTCAGCCATCTTCTTCGGTGTGGCCTGCTGGGGAAGTAGCATACCAGCCAAAGACAGAAATAGACTTGACAGGCTGATTAGAAGGGCCAGCTCTGTTCTGGGGAGACCCCTAGACCCAGTACAGGTGGTGGGTGACAGAAGGATACTGTCTGTGGTGAGCTCCATGCTGGAGAATAAATCCTACCACATGCATGAGACCTTGAGGGCACTTGGGAGCACTGTCAGTGACCGTCTGTTTTACCCCAAGTGTGAGAAGGAGTGTGATTGGAGATCCTTCATCCCAAACGCGATCAGGCTACATAATCTACATCAGGCCAAGCGAAGAGCAGTCCGCATAGAGAACTAATTGATCCTGAAGTCTTCTATTTCTTTAGTTACTATGACTCCTAGTGTTTTTCTCCTATCTGCTATTCTGAGCTTATGTGTGTCTCTTTCTGTAGTATACTACTGTTATTATCCTGTATCCGAATTATCATGCTGCTGTAACACACTGAAATTTCCCCATGGTGGGACTATTAAAAGGATTATCTTATCTTATCATACTTCCCTTCCAGGCTTCTTCCTGCGAGACGGCTCCGCCTTCTTCTCTGACTGCCAACACTTCTCCTAGCTCTGCTCTGCTGCTGACAATCCACCTCTACTGCGTAGCTCCCATGCATGCACAGTAGAGTTGGATAGTCACTGAACAGCACAGAGCAGCGCTGGGATAAGAACGTGCGACTGTAGAATCAGTAAAGAAGGAGGAGCAGTCCTGCAGGAGGAAGCCTGGAAGGAAGAGAGATAAGTATATAATGGGGTCGGGGGTTAGGCGGAGTAGGTTGGGAAGAGCTGGTCGTGGGCAGGATTTCTAGAGAGACACGGATGGGTTTATGGGAGGGAGGGAGAGAGGGAGCAGTGGGGGAGTGAGGTTAAAGGTAGCAAGCATAAAAGTTACATAGCAGGAAACTGAACAAATAAATTCATTTAATGCACATAGGGACTTGCCTCCAGCAACAGCCACTGGGGATCAGGGGACTTGATCCACTAAATCCTACTATTTCCCTCCCGAGACGTGCCATACAGTGTTTTGAAGCCACTTATTACCCTTTCCATAATGCATAGTTAGCCTAGCAAGATTAAAAATTGGTTTAAGGATTTTTCTTACTAATGCAACTTGCCTATATCCACAGGATTGGTGGTCCAACTCTATGTGAATGAAATAGTTTGCACATGCCTGACCTCAACATCATTCACTTCTGTGGGACTTACATAACCGCAATCTGAATAGAGCGACGTGCAAACATGCGTAACAACACTCCATTCACTCGGGACACTTGCAGACCCGTTCTCCTGATTGCTTTAAGTGTATATAGTGGGCAACTAAGGTGAATTAATTTATTGATTATTATCACATAATCCAAGTGTGTGTGTTTGTTTTTTTTTCTTTTAAATGTTCTGTTTTTAGTATGTCGATTTATGCCATGAGTAAGAGACATGTTGTCTTGAAAAGCGTAGGCAGTTTACTATTTCACTACTGAACCTATGGATTGATTTTTACTCGAAAATTAAAAGTTACATTTTATGAAAAACTTAATCTGGATTTGGTGCTGAACTTTTAACCAAGAAGTGCATTTTACCATTTTGTTTCCTATAGCAATATATTATGACGGTAAAGCACTAACCTGGCATCTGAGATGTTCTGAATCTTTTAGGGTTGACTGCATTAAGGGTATATTCAAGTCTTCCATGCGTAAAGGTGAGCTCTGATGATTTGCTACTAATCCATGTGTTCTGGCAGAATCCAAATCGAAATCTGTAGGACCACAGCTAGAAGTAAAAAGCAAAGTCAAAATATGCAACTACTGAAAAAGACAAATTTCAGAGACCAAAGATGAAAAGAAATGTAGCTTATGAGGTGAAAGGAATGATTTTTTTTGTCACATTTTGGAAAATCAACAGTTCTACCATCATTTGTTCAATCAGTGTATAATGTTAAAGACAGTGACATAAAATCCACAAATTCACTGCATTAGTGATTAATGGTAGGTCAGTGGTGGTTCTATCACGGTTTCCCATTCATCCCAATTACAAAACCGTGGTCAGGCAGTTTTGTAACTGAGATTGATAGAGCAGTAGCAGCTTAATTCTAGATCAGTGTCATAGGTTTTAAAAAGAAGTGAGAGGATGCATGTTTGACCCCCCACTCTATTCGGAATCCCCATAGCCATGTTCCTGTGGTTGGGAAAGGAAGAAACAGGCTGCTACATTTTTTCTAATAGGCTGTTACCTGCTGGAGTAACCCCTGCTATGGGACATTACACTGCATGGAGGCCAATTTGAGACACTATACTGTATGGGGTGGTATGGGACATTATACTGTGTGGAGGGGCTGCTGTGGGACATACTGCATGGAGTAAAGGGGGAGCTATCCTGTCTGGGGCTGGGGTTCATTCATTGTAAAAAAAAAAAAAAAAAAAAAAAAAAGTACCATGAACGATCTTGCAGCTGATTTGGTGGCTTGAGACTCCCGACTGATTAGGCAAATTTATTTGGGCCCAATCAGCACTGGAAAGCTGCAAAACAGAATGCTGATGCTCTGTGCTGGGAGCCAGGGGCAGAAAATAAAGAGCAATCCAAGGCAGATGTCCGCCTCAAATTCCGCTTTACTTTTCCAATATTTGAACGGGTTCTATCTACTTGTATAGAATAGATTGTATTACAGACCACTTCAGTAGGTATGCCTCAGCAAAAAAAACCACCCAGTTTTGGTTGATTTTTTGCTGCAGTTGCTCCAAAAGGGGGTCACTGAGGCTTTGTTTTCCAAGGGGCCCAAACAAAACTAGCCCTGATCTGGGTTTCCCATTCTGGTCATCAACAGTGAAAGCAGTCAGACTCTCAGTGATTTAGCATTTTTAATCTATCCATCAAATAGGCGATGAATGTTTTTGGCTGAAATATCCCCTTAACTATTGGGATTATTAAAATATTCATATCTTATACATAAATATATATATATATATATATATATATATATATATATATATATATATACACACATTTTAATAAAAAGAGGTTTTCTGGATGTGGAAAAATAATACTTAATACTCATGAAGCCTGAAGATCAGAGGGGCAAGGTATTGAGGAAGAAACATTTCCTTATGTTAACATGCCCTATTAATGTTTAGATTTAATTAAGTTTTATTACATTTTTTTTCAAATGTACAACATCAAAAAGTAACAAAGGATGGAACAAAACCCCACTTACCCCTGTCCCACAGGCCCGATGCCTTGGGTTAACTCTGGACTCTGACCTATCCTTCAAGTCACATATTCAAACCCTCAACACCTCCTGTCGCCTCCAGCTCAAGAACACCGAATCCACTCCTTCCTCACCCCAAAACTACCAAGATGCTTGTCCTGGCCCTAATAATCTCCCGCTTAGACTACTGCAACACCCTTCTCCATGGACTCCCAGCTAACACCCTCATCCCCCTCCAGTCCACCGTAACTGTGCTGCTCGCTTAATCCACCTCACCCCCCGATCCTCATCGGCTGCTCCCCTCTGCCAATCCCTCCACTGGCTACCCATAGCCCAGTGAATTGAGTTCAAGCTACTAACATTAACATTACAAAGCCACCCACAACCTGTCCCCTCCATATATCTCTGAACTAATGTCCCGCTACCTGCCCACACGTGACCTCAGATCCTCCAGTGACCTCCTACTCCGCTCTTCTCTCATCCGCTCCTCACACAACCGCCTCCAAGATTTCTCCCGTGCATCCCCCATAATCTGGAACTCCTTATCAAGACACATAAGACTGACCCTTACAATTACATCCATCAAGAAGGCCCTGAAAACTCATCTATTCAGGAAGGCCTACAACCTCCAATAACACTATCACCACACTGCCATCTGAACTGTCTCCCCCTCTCCTTCTGTCTCTATCCCTCTTCCCTCATAGATTGTAAGGGCAGGGCCCTCTACCCCACTATGCCAGTCGGTCATTGTTAGTATTATATCTACCTGTATATTTTGTGTATTGTATGTAAACCCCCAAATGTAAAGCACCATGGAATTAATGATGCTATATAAATAAACAATAATAATAATAATAAAATGCAAAACAGGAAGCTGTGTAGCATTACACAACGAACCAGGGCCGCGGGCCCAGAAAATAAGACAGTCAGGAAGGTGCAGTTTAGGCTCTTGCAATAACACAATAAACAAAAGAGAGAAGGGGCTGGAGCATAGAATAAGGACTTCCCGGGAACTACTGCTCCCATGGGTGCAGAAATGAGTAGAACCAGGGAACAGAAAAACACAAAGACGAGGGGGACAATAGAGTTGAGAAAAAGAGGGAGAAAATAAAGGACAACAGACCTGAACGTACACTGCCCAAAAAAAATAAAGGGAACACTCAAATAACACATCCTAGATCTGAAAGTATGAAACGTTCTCATTGATGACTTTGTTCTGTACAAAGTTGAATGTGATGACAACAAAATCACCCAAAAATCATCAATGGAAATCAATTTATTAACCAATGGAGGCCTGGATTTGGAGCCCCCCCCCAAAAAATAAAAAAATAAAAATTAAAGTGAAAAAACAAACTACAGGCTGATCCAATTTTAATGTAATGTCATTAAAACATGTCAAAATAAGGCTCAGCAGTGTATGTGGCCTCCACGTGCCTGTATGATCTACCTACAATGCCTGGGCATGCTCCTGATGAGGTTGCGGATGGTCTCCTGAGGGATCTCCTCGCAGACCTGGATTAAAGCATCTGCCAACTCCTGGACAGTCTGTGGTGCAACGTGACGTTGGTGGATGGAGGGAGACATGTTGTCCCAGATGTGCTCAATCGGACTCAGGTTTGGGGAACGGGCGGGCCAGTCCATAGCTTCAATACCTTCATCTTGCAGGAACTGCTGACACACTCCAGCCACATGAGGTCTGGCATTGTCCTGCATTGGGAGGAACCCAGGGCCAACCGCACCAGTATATGGTCTCACAAGGGGTCTGAGGATCTCATCTCGGTACCTAATGGCAGTCAGGCTACCTCTGGCGAGCACATGGAGGACTGTGCGGCCCTCCAAAGAAATGCCACCCCACACCATTACTGACCCACTGCCAAACCGGACATGCTGAAGGATGCTGCAGGCAGCAGATCGCTCTCCATGGCGCCTCTAGACTCGAAATTCACACCTCCATTGGTTAATAAATTTGATTTCCATTGATGATTTTTGTGTGATTTTGTTGTCATCATATTCAACTTTTTTTTATAGCAAAAAGAAGGAAGTCCACAGCCAACAGCAAATTGATAATATATTGTAGGATTTCCTGATGCGCGGATAGAGCCTTCCGGACGAGGACAAAGATACAATGCAAAAAAGGTAGGTATATCCAGCAACCAAGGAAAGTCCAGTAGTAAAATAAAACTTAACTTTTATTAATACATAGTACAGTCCATAAAAAACATTATGAGATACTGTGTGGATAAAAAATAAAAAATAAATAAAAATTATTGCCTACAAAAACATACCCAGGTAGAAAAACGAATTCACATACACATGGCTAACCGCTGACGCGTTTTGAGTACTTCAACTCTTAGTCATAGCGATGACACCGATAGTGAGTGCGCAGGCTATATACCCTGCCAGCCAAATGTGAAATTGAAATCAGGTGATTTGCACCCGTGGGTGCACATGCGTATGTCAGTAATATCAAATCCATTATAATGATAGTGATACAAAAACTGCCTGTTAAATTATAAAACATACATAAGAATAATCACAAATCCATAGGGTAGATAAAAATAAAAATTATATAATCTGCATGATTCACATATAAACTATGATCAAGAGCTCACTGAGTATGAAAGCATACCTTATGTAACCCACGGGTGCAAATCACCTGATTTAAATTTCACATTTGGCTGGCAGGGTATATATCCTGCGCACTCACTATCAGTGTCATCGCTATAAGTTTTTTTTAATGTAGATTCTGAGCCCCATATAGGGTTCACAATGTACATTTTTCCCTATCAGTGTGTCTTTGGAGTATGGGAGGAAATCCATGCAAACTCGGGGAGAACATACAAACTCCTTGCAGAATTGAACCCAGGACTCCAGCGCTGCAAGGCTGCAGTGCTAACCACTGAGCCACCGTGTTGCCCCCCCATCACATACAACTTTGTACAGAACAAAGTATTCAATGAGAATATTTCATTCATTCAGATCTAGGATGTGTTATTTCAGCGTTCCCTTTATTTTTTTGAGCAGTGTAGTTACAGAAGCGCATCCCAAGTTATCAGGGGCTCAAGAAAAGGAACTAGCAAAACCATTCAGCTCCTGAAACACCACCCACGGTCGCCGAAGTGCATCAAACCTGCAGGAGTCAGCGGAATCCGACGCTACTAGCACCTCCATATGTGAAGGAATTCCTGGAACCACTCCTGCAAAGGGGATGACTGCCCTGGCAGCCGCAAGGAAGTGTTGCAGGAGGTCACCCTTA
Source organism: Leptodactylus fuscus (assembly GCF_031893055.1). Taxonomy (NCBI): domain Eukaryota; kingdom Metazoa; phylum Chordata; class Amphibia; order Anura; family Leptodactylidae; genus Leptodactylus; species Leptodactylus fuscus. Next base: position 94,205,211 of record NC_134265.1, on the reverse strand, counting down.
ACCAATTTGTATTTACCTGGTATAACGGAAAGGAGGGCCAACTGTGGGGAGGGCGTGAGGGCACGACCACTGACCTTAAAGTAGATGTCAAAAACAGACTTCCAGAATGGTCGGATCCCCACGCACTCCCACCAGATATTGAGGAGAGAGCCCCTTTCTACACCACAGCACCAACGCCAATCAGACACACAAGGATACATCTTATGTAGGAGATCTGGACAGCAATACCACCGGGCCTAGATTTTAAAATTTTTCTCCTGCGCATTGCACACCAAAAGTAACTTATGAGTGAACCCCTATTAACTTTTAAAATTATGAGTTTTCCAGTTCTGAAAAACTAATAATTTAAAAGGAAACTGCCACCAGGTTTAGGGCCCAAAATTTGATAATCACAGTCCCATTTATCTGCCAGAGATGAGTCTTTGTCTCATCTCTGGCTGCTCCTGACGTATGTATTTTGCCCCACTATAGCAGAGGACAGCCCGCAACACTTAAATGCTTGTTAATGTGTGGATGGATGGGACCGAGGTAACCAGGTTTGAGGTTCTAAACATCAGCTTCATAAGGACATGCTGCTGGTTTAGGGGAAACGTTCCATTCTTTCTTTGGAATTATCATTTCTGATAAACTGACTAGAAATTCTGGTGGATATTAATAGTTACCTGACATCCACTTGCTTATGTGCTTTTTCACTGGAACTCTCCAAAGTTAGGTGAAGAAACTGGAGGTCATGTTGCTGCTTCATATATATCTGTTATAGGAGCCAACAGGTGACATATATACTGTATATGTATGTTGTACTTCAAGATCTACAAAACGTTATGATACAATGTTGCTTTCCTGTCCACATTGCTGATATCTAGCATGTACTATACACTAACAACTTACTACAACTCTTTGATGTGAGGAGTACAGTGCCGATTACGTTAAATATTACTGCTGCACCCATCTCCCAAACTCTTATTCAAGGAAGACTTATCCACGAAAGTGATGTATTTCATTCAGCAATTCTCTCTACTATGATGGAACTTCTGGATATTTTTTTATGGATAGTCACATAAAATAAAAAGCATCAACATTGATTAAACTGTAATTTTATGCCGCTCGAACCACCAGCTGCTGTTAATGGTAGAGGTGACTACATATGTGAAGCTCTCTCCTTTCACCTTGAGGGTCCATTCACACGGAGGAATTTGGCACGGACTCTGGCGCAAAACTCGCATCAGAATCTGAGCGCAAAAATAAGCCTCCCATTGACTTCAATGGGTTCCGTTTTCCACGCGGAACCCTTTGAACTCAATGGGAAAAAAGCCTCCCATTGATTTCAATGGGTTCCGCGCAGAAAACAGAACCCATGGAAGTCAATGGGAGGCTTTTTTTTTTTTCTGCGCGGATTCCATGCCAAATTAATTACTCCATGTGAATGCCCCCCATACTGGAGTTCCAAATACAAATGACCACACTTGCTACAGCTGTATTTAGAGAATACACAGAAGGAAAAACCCTCGCACACGTAACAAACCTTTCCATTCACAGCAGCTTGTTCCAGCCAAAACAGTGAGGAGAGTGGAGCAGATCCTATATATTTTATAAGAATTCATGCACACGACAGAGTGCGATATCCTAGTATTTCACAATGTTCCATTAACTTCTGATATTTTTAAGCAGGAAAATATTAGAATGGAACCAAACATTGCACACACTTGGAAGCCTAAGAAAAGATGAAAAAACACCTTTAGGCCGGGGCCCCACAGACCGGAAACGCCACGATTTGCCCGCAGCGGAGACGCTGCGGGAAAAATCGTGGCATTGTACGGTGCAGGCAAAGTGGATGGGATTCATGTAAATCCCATCCCCACTTTGCCGAAAAGATCGCAGCACGGACACGCTGCGATTTGCAAAGCCGCTGCGGCTTTGCAAATCGCAGCATGTCAATTATATCTACGGAAACGCCGGCGGCTTAGCATCAAGGCTAATACAATAAGTAATAATTTCTAAATATTTACAGCGCAACTATGAATCTATACCTCTCGTAGGTTCTGTAGTTCTCGGTCTGTTCTGTCTTGCTTGGATTTTGCTAGTTGAAGGAGCTGATCTTTACGTTTCTCTCGCTCAGCTGTAACAAAACATTAACACGAAGTAAATACAACTGAAGTTAGGGTGCAGTTACAGAGTGTGACCAAGCTTCATCCAGCAAGGGGTAACTTTATGGACACATGTACTTTTAGACTGCACTTACACAGTGTGTTCTTGCAAAAATAAAAATATCAGTTTTAATATAATGTAAGAACCACATATGCATTATTTAAAAAGCTGCATTTGTTTCCCGCAAAAAAACAGCTTCAATCTGAAGCAACAGCAAGTTCAAGTGTGGTCCGATACTTAGCTGTGATCAGATTCGACTGAACCTGAACGGTTGGTGTTACTTTACAAAAATAGAAGAGGCCTAGCAATTAGCTTACGTCGGATATGGCTGGGCCGCACCGTGTAAAGACTCCATTACTGAAGTAAAGGAAAGTGTATACATGGACAATAACTAGTTAAATAATTCTGCTTTACCTGCAAAGACCAGCTCAGCCTGTGAGTATGCACTTTCCTGCTTTAGACGAATGATTTCTTCCCTCTGCTCGTTGTTTTCCACAGTTTTCTGGCTGAGATCATCTTAAACAATATAGAACAGAACACTGAAGAATGCTAGCTTAAATGAAAACCTTTATAACAGCATACTGATATATGGATGACAAAGAAAAGCTGGCCATACACTTTACATAGCAGCTGACTTATACACTCTTCCCCTGGACTTCCTCATATACATGGAGACTGAGATCAGCTGAGCGTGCAGCTGTTCTCAATGGAGAGGAAGAAGCCATTGCTAGACTCTTCTGAAAGAGACTTACAGTATGTGCCTTAAGAACAAAAGGATGCTCTGGATGCCCCCCCCCCCCCCCCTCATATGATGACGCTCAGCATAATGTCCTATACAATGCACTATGACACTGGTGTCAGACTCACTTTAATATCTTTATTTTTATGAGTTATTATATATTCCTCACATACTAAAAATAAAACAAAGGGAGACAATGATTTACTACCAATAGCATCACAGAAAGTAAAGTATAAGGAACTGACCAGGTTTGCCTTCCAAAATTCATAACTTTTTCTGTTGACAAAGCCCTATGAGGGCTTATTCTCTGTGTGATGATATATATTTGGCAGCATTTAGGGTACGGTATTTATAGTCTTTTAAAAAGCTTCTATCAACATTTTGGGGGGTTGCATGAAAAAGACAAACATACAATTCATTTATTATCTTTTTTGTCTATGGCATTCACTTTGCGGTAAAAATGACATGGCAGGATTTTACAGCAGCTCATTACAATAACAGTGATTGATATTTAGATTGATTTTATTATGTTCCACCACTTTTTAATAAAATAAAACACCGACTGTGAAACTAAGCGATTTGCCTATGCTCACCATATTCTGACACATACTTGGGTCCTTTATTTCTTGCTTATGTTATGATGTTATCTGAAGGCTTTTTTTGTGGTACAAGTCGTAGAATTTATTGATACCATTTTTTTGGCATGTACCAATGTTTGAACTCTTTATTGATAGAGGTGCCCAAAAGACATTAATTTTCGTGGTGTGGTATTTATTCTTATATGCACAAAATAATACCCAATATTTTTATTTCTGTTTATTTTTGGGAAAGGTTGTATTTTTAATATTTTTATACATTTTTATTCACCATTTTTTTAATTTTTTTTTACTGTCTCACAAGGGTACTTGAACCTGCTATCTCCTGATCTCCTGTACTGCAGAATACAGTACTGCCTATATGTTTACACCTTGGTACAACCACTATTACATATCTGCATACAATAGTGCTGCATGCATGGCTGCAATATCCAGGCATGGCAATCTCTCTGCACCTCATGATCACACCGCAGAGAGGATGAAAAAAAGCATAGTTTGTTTTTTTCATAGGAATTCAATTTAATAAATAAATAAGAGGATCCTGGTGGGTAACAGAGCGAGACCAAATAGAGTGGCAGAGACATGCGAGTGTGATTTTTATTTTTTTTTAATAGGCCTTATTATAGAGTGCTGTGTTTTTATGGTACTGTAGAATAAAAGCTACTTGTGCAGCTGTGCGTCGAGTGTCTGGCTAACAACCAGCACCCAAAACCCAAAAGAGCATTTTAACGTTTTTGTAGCCTTGGCTTTTTTAAAGGGGTATTCCCATGTATATAATCATATCTATTTTTGTAGATAATTAAAAGTTAAACATTTATGCAAATATAAGTAATTAAAAATTCTGCAGAGTTTTAAAGATTTTCTCTAACTTTCTTAGTGGTGGCAGTCTATTATCTTGATTGGTTGCCATGGATACGACCACTAATGCAGAATCTTTCTATGGTCTGGGACTTGTCAGGACCCCAGCTATGATTTTCTTATTGTAGCCGGGTTATCAGGCAGGGACACTACATGTATCAGAAGATATCTGGACACAATAAGGAAATCATGGTTGATTTTCTGACCTTAGAAAGTTTCTGCATTGGTGGTCGTATCCATGGCAACCAATCAAGAGAACAGACTGTCACCACTAAGAAAGTTAGAGAAAATCTTTAAAACTTTGCAGAATTTTTAATTACTTATATTTTCAAAAATGTTTAACTTTTAATCATCTACAAATTAAAAAATAATTATGTAGATGGGAATACCCCTTTAACTACACATAGAGCTCATGCAACCACTGTGTGCACAACAGAGGCAATGGCACCGACAGAGTCTTTTTTGGTCTTGGTGACCACAGGACCATACTGCTGGGTTTACAGTATATACTCGAGTATAAACTGAATTTTTCAGCACAGTTTTTGTACTGGAAAAGCCCCCCTTGGCTTTCTTTTTTTTTTTTTTTTGGGGGGGGGGGGTCTATGACCAGCCACTATAGTAATGTATAGAATCTCCCATAACATACTGGGGGAGAAAAATAAGCTTTACAAAGGTATAATAAAAAATAAAGTAAATAAAGGTTCTAAATCACTCCTTTCCCTAGAATACATATAAAAGTAGAAAATGACTGCGAAACACACACACATTATGTATCTCTGTGTCTGACAGTGCCCGGTCTATTGAATATAGGGTATTTGCAGTGCTCCTGTTCCATCGAGAGGGGGTTAATAGGAGCACTGCAGATAAACTATATACAGCCAGACTGAATTCCAAGTGAGGGGAAAGAAAAAAAAACAAAAAACAGTCCTCAAGCTCAGGGAAGGGGCAGACAGACAACCAAAACACCCCTCCCCTTCCCCAGGGTCTACTGCACCCAAAAACTCCTACCATTTTTATTTTTGAAATTCCCCCTGCATTCCCCCCCTCCCCAGGCTTATACTCAAGTCAATAACTTTTCCCAGTTTTTTGTGGTAAAATTAGGGGCCTCGGCTTATATTCAGGTCGGCTTATACTCGAGTATATACGGTAAGTGCTACTTCCCCCCATTCTTCTCTCACCTTTTGGAGACAAATGAGCAAAAAAAAAAAGTTTCCACAGTAAACTAATCACAGTACCTTGCTGAAATCTATACTGCTCAGATTTGTCAAAAAATACCTTTCAGCTTATCAAGTTCAGTCTTCAAGCCTTTTAGTCTGGGCTTTAACCCTTGCATTTCTTTCATAGCAGAAGTTTCCCTGAGCCTTGTTTCACGTAATGCTAATTCCAGGTCTTTGAATCGAGAAGTGAACTCTGTGATGTGATTGGTTGCTTCTAAAATATCTTTGTCCTAAAGAAAAAAATGCCTATTTTACTGGATCAGGATACAAACTAAAACCAAGTAGACAACTACCGTAGTCATTAAGAAATTAATTGACTGTAAAAGTGACGTTGTATGTATATGTCTGCCAGTAAAATGGCTATTTCTAATGGAAGCTACAGCTCTGAATAGAAACCTACCATCCTTGGGAATCTATTCTTCACTTTCATGATGGTGTAGCACTGCATATAGGTGGTTTTTGACAGTCGTCGAGAACTGAGGTTACTCTATTGCCTGGACAGTTGTGCTTCACTGTGCTATTCTGTGTCTATCATTTTCTAACTAGCATTGTCACTGGTTTCTCTTTCCCTGATGCTCCCTTGAGTGTTAGTATTTAATGGTGTCTAAAGTTCCTGCTAACTCTCCTTTCTGTCAATCTGGGTCAGATATCTCAGGTGAAGGGCAACCTCCTCCGTTACTTTCTCACGGCCACCAGGACAGTTATCCCATGCCACTGGCGTAGTTCTGTAACCCCCTCTTTAATCGTGTGGCTCTACGAGTTTCTCGTCATTAGAAGGATGGAGGCCCTGGTTGCGGAGGATTCTCCTACCTCCTCCAAGTTTGAGACCCTCTGGCAGCCATGGGTGGTGTTTCGAGAGTCATCCAAATTCTCTAACTTACTCTCCCTGGTCCCCCACTCTTGTTTTGAAGTCTATGTATTCCCCGGTGTCCTTTTGTCTCCCCCTTTCCTCTTACCTGTTTTGTTCTTCCCTTGCCTGTTTTGGACTTATCCGTCCATTTGCACAAGTGTTACCATGATGTCTGCACCATTGCTTGTATTCTGTACTGTGCACTTACCCTGTTTTCTTATGAAAAATTTAATAAAAATTGATTACACCTAAAAGTCCTTCTAAAACATCTACTTGTTTGTAATTTTTATATTATATTTTCAAATTATTTATAACCTTTGAAAAGTTCCAGACCACCTACTACACTATCACTGTGTAGTAGTGAACATTTAGTCTTGATAGCATCAAGTTGCCTGGTTACTTTAGGAATTGTTTGCATATGGCAGTATCTTGATTTTTCCCACACAGTCACTGTATGAGTGTATGTATCCTGACCTATGCTGTATCCAGTTTGAGTACTCAAAGAAATTTTCTGCTTGACAAATTCTGCAAATTTGTATGTGTGATCACCCCCTTAGCTAATGTATTCATTCAATGTGCAGTTTAGATCCTCATTTGGTTCAGCCTACTACTAACCACTATGGTCTATCAGCATTATTTTTCTAAAATAAAAAAATAGAAACAAAATGAATAAAAAATGGATTACCTTCAGCTTTAATAAAGTGGAAAGCTCCTGTTCTCTGGCCTTTAACCTCCCCACGTGGGTAGACAGCTCCAACACTGAATCATTCAAACTTTGATTCTTTTCCTGCAAAGTTGGGTCAGAAAAGTTCAAGGTTATAGGCAGATAAAAATGATTCTGTTATCAAGTCTCATCTAAGTTGAGGCACCCAACCCCTACTCACGAAACTACTTTGTTATAAAATACCTCACATCCCATTACTGAGCTTTTACAAATTATAATGTGTGGCATGAATAGCTCATAAAAATGTACTACTGAACTATAATAGTTTACACACAAACTCCAAGTGCACCATATGATATCTTGAACTTGGGCTCTGAAATATAATCGGACACCAATAAGCCGCTTTGCACCTACACATTCCTTTCAAGGCCGTAACTTGAAGCTGTGCAGAGGGTGCAGTCGCACTGGAGCCCAGGAGCCTTAGGGGGCCCATAAGCACTGGCATCAGTATTGAGACTGCAGCTCAATTAGCCCATTAGCCTATGAGACCCACAAGTTACCCTAACCACACTAAGGTTGATTAAACTCCTTAACTCCCGTAACCATCACTATCAAGAATTTGCTGTAAGGATGAGGTAGGGGGCCCTCACAAAAGATTGCACCGGGCCCACAAGGCTTTAGTAATGCCACTGATTTCTTTAATCTTTTTATAAACCACACTGTGTACAGGCAGTACGCTCAGCAAGATGGTCCGCTATGCTGTTTCTGTAACTTTTATTGAATCACCACTCTGTTCAACTAAGTAATTGCCTGTTACCCAGGATACCCCGATTCTAGACATAGGTGTAGATTCCAGACTTTGGATCCACATGTATCCACCATAAATGTCTGTGATGAGAATACCCCATTAAGACTGTTTATGTAAGTATACCTCCATGGTATTTTTACCACACTCAACAAATCTAAAAGATATAACACTTTGAAACTGCTGGAAGATGTGCTAAAAAGGAAAAAAAAAAAAATTTTTAGAAAGTATGCTCACCTCCAAGTCTTGACAATGGTTGCTTGCCTCGGAGGCTCTGAGGCACACTTCTTGAAGTTGCTGTTGGGTATTCTCCAATGTGGCGTTTCGATCCTGCTGTTGCGCTTCCAGTAATTTGATTCTTTTGGTTACTGACCTGATTATTTCATTCCTTCTCTGAAGTTCATCTAGGGTAAGGAAATACACCACAAGTATAATACGTTTACAACATTTTTAAAGGGATTCTATCATTAAAATCACATTTTTTCTCGATCACACGTAGGAGTAGCCTTAAGAAAGGCTATTTGTCTCCTACCTTTAGAGGTCTTCTCCGCACCGCCGTTCAGTAGAAATCCCGGTTTTCGTCTGTATACAAATGAGTTCTCTCACAGCACTGGGGGCGGTCCCCAACGCTCAAACAGCACTGGGGTGTCCCCAATGGTGCGACAGAAATCTCCAGCGCTGCCTCCATCTTCTTCAGGAACAGCCTCTCTGCGTGTCTTTTTCCGGAGCTGGGTTCAAACTTCTAGGCCTCGGGCAGAGTAGAGGGAGCATGCCCACAGCCACAAGAAAAATGGCCGCTTACACAGTTTGAACCCAGCTCCAGAAGAAGACGCGCAGAGAGGTCGTCCTGAAGAAGATGGAGGCGGCGCTGGAGATTTCTCTCGCAGCATTGGGGACTTCCCCAGTGCTGTTTGAGCACTGGGGACCGCCCCCAGTGCTGCAAGAGAACTCATTTGCATACAGATGAAAACCGGGATTTCTACCGAACGGCAAGGCAGAGAAGACATCTAAAGGTAGGAGACGAATATTCTTTCTTAAGGCTATTCCAAACTGTGATTGAGAAAAAATGTGATTTTAATGATAGAATTCCTTTAATGACATATTCCCCCCTGTGGCCCAGATGTGTTGATAATGTACTGGTATTTTCCATAATATCTCCTGTCATATAGCTTCAGGCTCACTGTAAATTTTCATAAAGCTGCGCAGAGTGATCAGCGCAGCATTGGAATCTCACCAGAAAAAGAATGGCCAATCTGTAGGTATTATCCCATTTTAACTATTCAGGGCTCGTTCACATCTGCGCCCGGGAGTCCGTTTTGCAGGTTTCCGTTTCCTGCACAAAACAGAGCAGGAGACGGAAAGCTGCAGGATTCTTTCAAACTCTTTTTCTAGTAAATATTTTTATTGTACCTAAAGTCAATCTTGACTGCAACATTTTGAAGCGCATTCTGTAAGTTTGGCTTGTCTAAATAGGGCATAAACTGGTTATAGACGTCAAATTAAAACTAATAGAAGCCATACTTTCTAGCCGGGCACACTTCTGTTCCAGTCTGAGAACATGTTGTCTATCATTTTCCCAGGCGAGCAGCTGCCGCTGATGCACTAGCACCATATCATTTAGCTCCTTGTCTCTATCTTTGAGCTCAGCGATGAGTAACTGTAGTTCTTTCCTCTGCTTCTGGATCGTTGTATTTTCAAGATCTGTAGAAACAAACTAGAGAGAAAAAAAAATGAAAAAAAAAACCAAAACAGATTATGAGATAACATAACAATGAACTTACTGTGAACATTATAGAAGTCAAAGGAGTGATGGACCACATTTCTTTTTTTTATTTTTACCTCACTATTGCATACAACGCTATATAAGGTCTCAACACAAGCCATAATCTTAGGCTAGGGTGACATAATAACTTGAGCTGCATCAGCATCAAACGGATGACTATTCATATGCATGTGAAGTACATATGAGCACAGAGGAGAAGGAATAGGGAACTGTCAGAAACAATTGTCTCCGAGTTTGTGTAGTCTGAGCATATCAGTGTGAATTCAGTACTATGGGTCTACGTACTGTCTGTGTACAGACTGGTGAATTAGGCCAGGGCCCCACATTGCCAAAACACTGTGTTTTACGTTACCTGAAAAGTGGATGGGATTCTGGCTAACCCCACCACACATTGCAGGAAAAAAATCTGCTGGGGAAATGCTGCGTTTTAGTAAATCGTACCATGTTAATTATACCTTAGGAAATGCTGGCATTCTCTCGTATAGATGTAATAGAGGCAGAAAGTCTGCAGGGGAAAACTCTGTGGACTTTTTGTGAAAAACCCTGCGGAAAATGTGATGTTTTTCCCTGAATTTTTTTCCACAGCGTCTCGGTATGTGGGGCCTTAGCCATAAAGCGAACCTGTCAGGACCTTTATCCATCAGAAACTGGCCCCATCATGTACAGGATAAAGTATTTCCCTTTCCATTGGAGCCCTCTGTAATCTTTCAGTTGCAGCAAAGTAAAGTTGTAAATGTTTGAAAATCTCGCCTATGACTATGCAATATGGCGCATACATAGACAACAGGCGTGTGTATGAGGGCCAGTAGTGATATACAACCCACAGCATGTTTTCATTTTCCCATTTCGTGTTCATATGATATTACTGTACCTTTGGGGATGACTCGGAGGCGTTCATGGAGACTGGGCTGCCAGTGCCAGAGCATCACCACAAGAACACACACACTGTGAGATGATAACAGAGACATCAGTGACTACTGGGTTTGTTATTTCGTTTCAGGCCACCATAAATTCCTTACTGCTTTACATCTGACACTAGGTTCACACCTGCAATTGGGTTTCTTTTCGGGGGTTCCGCATGTGGACCCCCAGATAGAAAACCGAATCTGCTTAAAGATGGGGTTTGCCAAGGAAGACTATAATGGGGTCTGACGGGTTTCCATCCAAAAAAAAATGTGAGAAAAGTGCTGCAGGACTTTTCTCTGCAAATTTCTTAAGCAGGTTTGGGGACAGAAACCCCAAACGGATGTGAAGTACTGGTGTGACCCTAGCGAACAGCGGGTTTACATACAAAACAAAATATACACACAAACACGTAAAATAGATGGTTACATGCACACAGACCGCACATTAATACTGCCGATGGACACATTTGTTTCATTAATGAGCCTGTACTGCAAAACGGACAGGAATACAACTTGTATACAGGAGTGTGTATATTGCCATAGGAAATAATGGAGTAAAAAAAACACAGCACACAGTGGTGTGCACAAAGCCTTACTTAGTGACCACCTGATACAGTGGTAATGTGATGACTGCTGAGATGGTACTATGTGATCTATGTCTTCACCCACCATACAGTGCACAGCATCATTATCACACATCAGTCCTGCTCTATTACTACATGTACTGCCAATGACTACTAAGATGCTGCATTGGACGTAACGTATGAGGCAGCTAACTATACGGTCATGTATATGTGCACCTCCGCCGTCATAATGTACATATGCACTTACCTGAGAAGTTCACGGGTCCAATTCCTCCGCCAAAGAGAAATCACGTCCAACTAAACCAATTCTCGCGAGACGTGAAGTACATGAAGTATTTCCTTCACAGATTACTCGAGGGAATGGCTCCCTCTGCTGGCAGGTCAGCCATATGCAGGCAAGTAAACCGTGATACAATGGCATGGCTGGTGTCATGCCGGGGGACATACAGTGCAGCTCCCTCTTCAGCTGTCACCTCTTGTATACAATGTTACTTGCTGCATATTTATAATGTTTTTTTCCTTTACAAACCCAACATGTTAAAAAAAAAAAAAGAAGAAAAAGCTAAAGTGTAAAGATTTGTATTGTCCATTTGGCTTCACTCTAATGTTTGGGCTATTTACAGAATGGCGTATTATGGCTACAACACCTGCAGCAGATTGATCCTATGATGCTGAACTGACATCGCACATAGCAGTGGATTAAGAGTATTGTGAGTTATTTAGAAAGCACAGCACCCCCAATTCACACCAAATATCCCAGAGTAATATCCCATAGTGGCCCTCCAGGAAATATAATCTCACATGGTGGCCCCTCCACATGGTATAATGTGCCATAGTAGCACATAGAGATGACAAAATATAATCAGAGCTGACTGCGACCTCAAATACCACGGTTGAGGCATTCCAATCTATATGGACACCCTGGGATACATGTTGTGGACTGCAAGGCTTCTGATCATGGCCTCCTGAGTCGTCGCCGGCCACTCCTCCTTCTCTGCAGATACCGATACAGTGAGTTACGGGATTGGATTAAGAAGTCTCGGGCCCACAAGCAACCACACTTTTCAACTTTATTATACTCAACCTGTCACCATATGTTTCTGTGGTTAATCTAGGACTCTGTTCACATATGCATCAGAGACTCTGCTGAACCTGATGTACCGCATTATAAATCATGGGATGTGTTCATTGCTGCTATCTGCCATATGGATTATTGTGCACCTCACTCGCCACATTGTGCATTGCGCCAATTTTCTGGTGTGAGTTTTAATACAAATCTACGCCAGTTCCTAACTGCTGCCTTCAGGTGCACAGGAGTGCCCCTGATTTATAAAGAGGTCGGTGCCATTATTAAGAGTGGTATACAAAACGCCAGTCTTAATAAATCTGCTCCAATATGTTGTAAAAAGACCCATCACACATCTGTTTTTGATTAAACACTTTACTGTTTTCTTATATTATCTTCCACTAAGAATTAATTACAATTATTGTATTCACACTTCCTCTAATAAACGCATGTGTCTGAGGATTCACTCCCCTTGCTAACTTCACTACAGAATACTTATAAAAAAAAAAATAAAAAAAACTTGAGTCTCTTCAGTAGTTGATACCTTTTTTTTAATGACTAACTCATAATGATGACAGATTATAACGTTTCGAAGCTCCCGGCTTCTTCTTCAGATAAAACTAAAAACAATTTCTGAAGGCTGCATATTTATGTACAAAAGGACACATAGGGATAGAATTTTACGAGGGAGGGGGGAAGAGGCTTATTGGTATGTACACATAAACAAATCCCCAGTTCCCAGGTTCTTATCAGTTCAGAGTGTCTTTATGGCTGTCTCAGGTCAGTGATTTCTGTAGGATGCCATGAACCCATGTGAAAGGTTCATTCCATTCTCCAGAGTGTTAAATAGGGTCATGCACTTGTACTCATAAATCCGTCTGTTTTTTCTTGGATTTAAAATTCGCTCTTAAAATCTAAATTTTCATGTCATTGGTGATATTATGATCTTCGTTGCAGAAATGTTTCGACACCTGCACCACAGTTTAAGGCTGCGTTCACACGGAGTAACGCACGCTTACACGGAGTAACGCACGCTTATTCTGACATGTAAACACGCGTCAGAGTGTGTGATGTAAAACAGAATCCCATTGAGTTCGGTTTTACGCGTGCTACCCATTGAACTCAATGGGAGGCTTTTTTACCTATTGCTTTCAATGTGATACACGCTTATCACATTGAAAGCAATAGGTAAAACAGCCTCCCATTGCGTTCAATGGGTAGCGCGTAAGACCGAACCCATTGAAGTCAATGGGACTCTGTTTTACTGCGCTAACTCCGACACGTGTTTACATGTCAGAATGAGTGGAGCGTTACTCCGTGTGAACGCAGCCTAATACTGAAGCAGGGAAATCTGGTCATCTTCACATGGCTGCATTCTGCCAAAACTAGAAATATGTGCAAAACATGGAAGAAGTGCAAATCTTTCCTTTTACCTTGTGTCTCTGTAAAAAGAAACTTCTACTTTCGTAAATGACATGAAACCCAGATAAGATTTACATTCTGACATACAGACATTAACCCTTTAAATGGATTCCATCATTAGAAACCTTTTTCACAATACACATAGGAATAGCCTTAAGAAAGGCTATTCTTCTCTTACCTTTATTATTCTGATCTGTGCCGCTGTTGGTGAGGAATTTTTTTTTCTTCCTTATGCAAATGAGTTCTCTCGCAGCACTGGGGGCGTTCCCAGTGCTGCTTGAAAACTCTGTCTTCTTCACCAACTCCTTCTCTCACACTGCTCTTCTCTGGGTCCAAAAGCGCCGACTGCTCATGTCCGTCGGCCATTTTCCTGTGGACTCTCTCGTTCAGAGGCCACAGGACTATGATTAAGCCATATTTATATTGGTTTTAGTATGTTTTACTGCTGTTACTGAATATAACTCTTTGTAAATATAAATTATTTGACTAGGGGCATTGCATTGTCAAGTCATTGTCTTTTTTACTTTTTGTTGATAGAGCTATGTGAGTGCTTTTATTGTAGGACAAATTGCAATTTTTATTAGTACTATTTTCTGGTATATCAATCTTTTTGATTTATTTATTTATTTTTTTTAAGTGTACACCACATAGGATATATTTTTTGTTGGTTCAGTGTTATACGTAAACAGAAATACCTATTATGTTAATTTTCATATGCGTTTTTGTTTGCATTATTTTTTACATTTTAAGTTGTTACCATAGCAACCCCCTCATAACCAATGAGCTTGCAGCAGGTTAACAGAGGGTTTGAGAGTAGAGGCGAGCTCACTCCCTGCCACACAGATACTGTTATCACTATTGATCATAGCATCTATTGGGTTAATCTATAGGAGTTGGGGTATTTTCTGACTGCTTGTACAGCTGGGACCTGGAAGCGATTGAGAAAGCACAGCTAGATCCTGTTCCATACTATTATGGTGTAAATTGCACACACATTGTATACACTCACTGTGATATAATAGTACAGGGCAGAGCATTACAGGGTTTAAAGCACTGCAGGTCTGCAGAGGAAACTGAGGACTTTGTGAAAAACACTGCAAAAATATTTAAAGGGATTCTACCATTAAAAGCTTTTTTTTGTGGATAAGACGTCGGAATAGCCTTTAGAAAGGCTATTCATCTCTTACCTTTAGACGTGGTCTCCGCTGCGCCGTTCTTTAGAAATACCGGGTTTTACCGGTATGCAAATGAGTTCTCTCGCAGCGATGGGGGCGTCCCAATGTCTTCTTCCGGCGCAGGCTCATAACTTCAAGGCCTCGAGCAGAGCAGACTGCGCAGGCGCACAGGTCACGGGAAAATGGCTGCTTGCACAGTACTGTTAGCGGCCATTTTCCCGTGGCCTGTGCGCCTGCTCTGCTAGAAGTTATGAGCCTGCGCCGGAAGAAGACATTGAAGATGGCGGACAAAGAAGGAGGCGGCACTTGGAGACACTTCTCTGGCAGCGGTGGGGACACCTCCATCGCTGCGGGAGAACTCATTTGCATACCGGTAAAAAATCATATTTCTAAGGAACGGTGCAGTGGAGACCACGCCTAAAGGTAAGAGACGAATAGCCTTTCTAAAGGCTATTCCGACGTCTTATCCAAAAAAAAAAAAAAAAAAAAGTTTTAATGGTAGAATCCCTTTAAAAAAGCGTTTGTTTTTTTTCTGCCTCAATTCGCTGCGTGGGGCCTTATTCCTTTGGACATTGGTTCAGTTTCTCACAGCACTACAGAGGTAGTGTGAGGGTTTAACCACCGTTAAGTTTCTAACAACACATTTCTGGCCACCCTACTTCTTCTTCTTCCCCTGGCTTGTCTACTATATCCTTTGTCACTGTTTTTCCCTCACCTGTTTGATGGTTGTTGAGTTAAGATATGGTAAGGTGGATGGAGGTTTATTGCATGTTCTCATTTTTACTGTGGTCACTGCATAACACAGGTTTCTCAGAGGACATATAACAGGATTTCAAAGATGATTATGTGCAATACATAAAAGGTTTAATCGAAATGCTGCCACATTAGGTGTAGTTATTATAGGGGTTGTCCACCCCAACTTGATTTTTCTTACTAACAAACTATCCACAGGAAAGGTCACAAGTATGTGAACTGTAGGGATTCGACATACAAACCCCCATACAGATCAGCCATTTCTATCAGTGCTGTACATGCTCCCCGTCCACTAGTAGCTTTTATTGCCCAGACAATACCAGAACAACTGATCTGTGCAGGGTCATGTATCGGACCCCCACAGATAGGTCATTGGTATGAAAAATCAAGTTGGGGATGTACAACCCCTGAACCCACATAATAATACAGTTCCCAGGGGAATATTATGAATGGCCTTAAACAATGAAGACAAGTTGATAATGACCAAAACCATTTTTATTACTCTAAACACATATCATGCGCTCGCATGAGGGAACTGGTTACTTTGAGAGTTTCGCATTTAATAATAAAAACAAAAAGTAGCATTCTACAGTGGTGAAACAAGGTGGTACAGTTTGACCGAGGACACACAAAGCTCTGAGAATCCTCTCTCACTTTGGCTATATAGTCTAGGACATTACAGGCACAATGTTATGTTACTTCTTCACTTCCCCAAGATCATCAATGCTGTCATCATCAACCTGTCAATGAGAAAAAGCATTCAATGACAAAGTCATTTACAGGTCTTCCTGCACTAATAATGATGACAAATTAATAAAGGTTATTGTCAGACAATGCATGTAATAAACCGCATAGATGATGGATATGTACATATCAATCTATGCACCTATATAAAAAAAAAACAAAAAAAAAAAAACACATGAATGACTAGAGGGTCGCATTTATACAACAAAAATACATCCTGGACTATACTGTGGCTGCAACTCCAGTATAGACCGTGGACCTAATAACACCGATTAGGTGAACCACTGGGTTCTTTGGTACTAGTTTGCGTTATTAGACTCCAGGCTGGAATGGGATTTATGGCTGTAAAACAGATCCTAAAATATGCAACCCCAGAAAACCAAAACAAAAATCATTTCTTTCCTGCAGCCACACCTTTGACATCAGCACTCGGATTAAACTACTTGCAACTGCTTAATATGGAATGAATCCATTTAGCAAAAATGTTCATCCGATATATTCATTTATTTCACAATATGCAAATGAGCAATCTGGACAAGGAGTGCGGCTCTTTTGCTTCAAACAACTATTACACACACTGCTCTAATACTTTGGTGTGAATATACGGCCAGGTAAGATTTCTATATAGCTGCCTGGCCCTAAGACTTGAATGAGAGGGAAGCAGCATGGAGCACAGCAGTATGGAACAATAATTGAGCTGCTGTAGGCGATCTGAATTGTACATTTATTAAATAAATGGATATCGTTGGAATAGAGGCATGAGTGGAAAAGGTGTTATATTTGGGTGAGCCTGGCCTAGCTTAATATCTAACAATTTGCTTCACCCTGGTGATAGCACTTTTAGGCTAAGGCCTCATGTTGCGGAAACGCAGCTTTTTTTGTTGCAGTTTTTTGAGCCAAAGCCAGGGCTAGATTGAGCAGAAGTTAGAAGTATAAGAGCTTTCTATATATTTCTGATTCCATTTGTGGCCATTCTTGGCTTCGGCTTAAAAAAAAACGAAACAAAAAATCTGCGTTTCTGCAACATGGGGCCTTCGCCTTAAAAGGAGTCTCTCTCTGCACTGGATAAGCTTACTTACTAATAGAGATGAGCGATCACTGTTCGGATCAGCCAATCCGAACAGCACGCTCCCATAGCAATGAATGGAAGCACAATTCATTGCGCGTGCCAGCCGCTTCCATTCATTTCTATGGGAGCGTGCTGTTCAGAACGGCTGTTCCGAACAGTGTTCGCTCATCTCTACTTACTAATAGATAAATGCAGTCCCTCCCTGTTGCCTTATTCTTAGTTTGCAGACTGCAGCAGGGTGCTAGAAGTCCCTGTATTCAGTCTCTGCTGCCAGTGCTCTGACATTACAAAGACCGTTCTACTCCTGCTGCTTGAACATAGAGTAGAGCAGAGTCAGTCATGTGACTCAGAGTGTAAGCCGTTAAGGCAGAAGAATAAGACTTCCAGCCCGCCACATCCCTCTACAAAGCTAAGAACGGGGGTGACGGGGTCTTATATACGTATTAGTAATAAAGCTTATCCAGTTCAGGGAATGTACTGGTAAACTTAACATTTGTAGAACGAAGTTGTAGCAGAGAATATATACAATAGTGTCAAACTCCTCCATCTGAAGGACACTTGAATATCTCTAGCTTTATAGAAAGGTTCAGCAGGTTTGGTTTTCTTGCGACTGTAGTGCCACGGCCATAACTACCTGTAAGTTGCAAAGAAAAAGCCCATTCACAATGTAGAATAGTGAAGGGTGATCTTTGGTTCATGGAACAAGTGTGGTGGACAAAAGAGACATCGAGCTATAGTAAAATAGTTAAAAACATTGTGGTGTGGATGCATACAATTCCAATGCTAGACAAACCTCAGTGGCCTCTTATGCCCAAACATTTGGTATTGGTGCAGACACTTTTGTGATAAGATTTCTACAAAAATTGAGGAAAAAAAAAACAAAACAAAACAAAAAAACCCATCTCTCTACAATACACAATGGTAATCAAATACCAACTTGGCAAGAGATATATAGCAACAATGCAGTGACACGCATCACACAGCCAACAATCATGGTGTAGAGCAGCCTTCACCAAAAGTAAATGCAGTGACTCACAAACTGTTACAACCACAATGGGATGGTCACAAGAAAACCAAACCTTATTGCAGTAGCTTGCAAGTTGAACTGCAACCACCTTCACTTTACTTGTGATGAAGGCAGAGCTATACTGACATCTTTGATCATGCCACGGCCCATCATGGCGTGCAGCTCTAGCCTTATGGAGAAGAAAGCCTTTTGGTAATACATAGCATACTAAGGTGTAAACATTGCCATCTGAAACACTCATGTGCTGAAGCTTGTACTGTTATTTAGATTTAGACACATATAGACATGCTGTGAATTACATAGTCAACAAATAACTTTTTCTATGTAGGTCATCAAGTTATGTGTAGAGGGGCTTTGTTTTTGGTTATGATTACCTCTGGCCACTTTTCCTGGATTAC
This sequence comes from Leptodactylus fuscus, assembly GCF_031893055.1. NCBI lineage: Eukaryota > Metazoa > Chordata > Amphibia > Anura > Leptodactylidae > Leptodactylus > Leptodactylus fuscus. The sequence goes on along the minus strand of NC_134265.1, from coordinate 94,186,411 downwards.
ATCAATAATATCATCTGTGAAGTCTCCCTGAATAATTATTTCATCTTCCCCTGTCACTGAGGCACCGCAGGAGAATTTCTGAGCAAAGAATCTTTGTGCTTCCTTGAGATCAATTTCTGTAAATACAAATGGCCACCATTAATTAACCAGACAGTCACCTTAAGAACCTGGAGGAGAAACTGACTGTCAAGTCAAACTCACCAAACGTTGCCAGGCCACATACTCTTGTCACATATTTCTTCTTTGCCCTGGGGATTTTGGCTATTGTAACCTTCTGAGGTACAGTCTTTTTCTTCTGTTTAATTTGACCTCTTCCTCCTGTAAAAGTGAAAAAAAAAAAAAAAAAAAAATCACAGAATCAAATCTACACAATCAGAAGGAGACCTAAATCCCTAAATTTAAATGGTGTGGGATAGCGAGACCTGGATACTAACTTGACCCCAGCCCTATGGGTTGACTGCTGTTCATCGATTAGCAAGAGCAGCTGGCAGGTTACCCTCATGAAGTCTTCTTTAAAAGTACTTCATAAGACTTATTTGGTACCCCAACTTTTTTTCCCAACCATTTCACCCCTTTGCTTTACTAGTTGTAATGCCTTAGGCACCACTCTTCATGTGTGGTGGTCCTGCCCCTACGCTCTTGGCTGGCAATCCATAGTATTGTGCAACAGCTCTTTGGACAGTCCTTCCCATTCCAGGTCCCCATATTCCTTCTCAATCTTAAGCCTCCAATTTAAAATACACTTCGATATGTTCTATTGGTCAACTGGATCCACATTGCCTCCAGCTGGAGACAAACACTTCCTCTCAGTGACTGAGGTCATGAGGCAGGTTGATACCATTATGCTTCATAAGAAGATTAATTCCACTATTTCTGATTCCTGCCTGACCTTTTATAAAGTCCACAGGTCTCACATCCTATGACTTCCACATGGTCTCCAGCTTTAGTCCTATGAATGGATTCAGTTTCCACTTACACCCCCCTCAGGCGATTCTTTAGACACCACCTGTCATTGCCCATGTACACATGTTCTGTGGCGTTCACACCAGTGTCTGGTGTCTGCCCAGGGGTTTCCATCCTAAGCCCCGGCGAAACTGGAAAGGGGATGGCTTGCCGGGGCTCAGTTTTAAAACCCATTCGTTTGAATAGGTTTTTAAAGCAAACTGCCGGTATCTGTCTGCAGCCTCTCCTCCTTATTTCTTTATCCCTCCCTCCCCTCTCCCTATCTATCTAAATTTTGACTTACCTCTTTTTTGTTTTTTCTTCTCTTCTTCTTCACCTACTGGACCTGTTCCCTCGCCAGCAGTTTCTTGTTTTGGAGAGTTTCCTTTCAAAAAGAAATGAAAACCATTTATTCTCATGTACTTGTAACTTTTGCAGTATTAAATCAAGTATCTGTATTAATTAAAAGAAGAAAAAAAAAAGGTATCTCAGCCTAAAACAAGTGAGTATATAGCACAAGGGCTTTCTGACTGTTTTGCAATACACATCAGATGGTGGCAGCCATGTAAAGAAGACAGGAAGAGTTGGCACCCATGTGCACATCCATTACAGGACCATTCACTGGTAGGTAGTAAGATGGGACTCCATTTTAAAATGGTGAGGAATTAGCAAACAGCTGCAGAACTATTCATTATAGAATAGACAAATGCAGTTATGTTTAGTAGATGGCATAAACACAGAAAATGTCCCAAAGCCATCGGCAGCGCATGCTAGCTACAAAGCCAACATATATCTGCAATGGAAGAGATAGGAGAGAACTTAGATTTTGGATGTTTAACTTGGATGAACTTGGCATCTAGGTAGTTAGAAAGATGGCCCCCTTTGTAACACACCAATGGGTTGCTATGGCAAGTTGGGTCAAGTGTTGGGCAAACTGCATGAGATTTGTCTGAAGGTAACAAATTGTTGAGGTCCGCAATGCTTTGGTCCAATTAAAATTCAACTTTTAATAAATCTTCTTAAAAATCCATAATAATGTACATGATATAACAGAAGAAAAAATAAACAACAAATAAAAAAAACGCCGACACGTTTCGAGGTACTCTACCCCTTAGTCATGGCATAAAAAACATATAACATTTACTTCCTTATATACATGTCTGCAGTAATTGGTCCACCTGGATTCCCCCTCAGAGCATATCCCAGAGAGTGGCAATGATGAACATGGTTGAAACTAAACTTCTATTATACGTAGGGGTCTCTATTGATCTAACATAGAAGTCAGTGTTACTCATTTATGCTAGGCTCTGGCACAACTCCATGTGGTCTACAGCGCTTCTAGCTGATGTCAGGAGCCGCTGATTGGGCCTCAGCATCACGTGGCGTTGTGACACATTGACAAGCATCACAACGCCACATCCTATGATTGGGCTTCAGCAGTCCTTGACGTTAGCCAGAAACAATGAAGACATACTGTGGGATCTCTTCAGACCCCAGAAGCTAATAGTTTGGTTCGGACATGTTCAGTCCAAACGTAGCTGCAAATATCTTAATAGCCAATCCAAAAAAACAATGTGAACAAAATAACGTTATTCTGATATCCTGGATGTTTGGTTATTTTTCGATCAATCACCCAGTCCTAGTCCCTGCCACCACCATGGTACCTACCTGTATAAAATAGTTAAACACTAAACATAAAATAAAGTTAACACAGTGTGCAGTTAACTATCCCCCAACACCTTAGCTTAATTTAAACACATCCAATATAGGACCTCAACGACTTTGATTATTTTTTGCTTAAACTTTTAAACTTCACCCCAAAACCCTATGAGGCCTTTAAAGTACCAGAAAGTATTTTTATTGATTTTTTTCTTTTTTTTTAAAAAAAAATATTGTCTTGTGGCCAGTACAACTACTATTGTAGCCACACATTTTGAAAAACGCTGTCTCTATAGAGCCTCAGATAGAGGTTCACTGTCCTATATCTAGAGTGAATTAAATAGCCCCTGAACAACAATATTGGACTTTATGCTTGGCTGGGAGTCAGATGTGGGAGCTACTCGAAGAAAAGGTAGGATTGCTGTACTAATATCGGTAACGGTAGCGGGGAGGTCACCATGATGGAGACTACACTGAACGTACTACACAGTACTTTTCTGTATATCCCAAGTTCTACAGGGGATGAAACCCTTCAAATCTGGGGACCTTCCCCGTAATGAAGCACTACTGGTTATCTCTATACCATTTGATGCAATGTCTTGAATTATTCTCTCCCATTGACTGCACCTCTCCTTCTCCTAAGATATAGGCCGCCAGGGCTATGTTATGTTCCCTACAAAGTGTTGCTCATGTCAACAAGGATACATGTGGCCTGTAGATACAGTAGGAATGGTCCCCATGGGCCAACAGATACCACATTTCCAGCCTACTGACTACAATTGGGAAACCTCTTTAGACCTTAAATCGACTTTAGGCTACAGGAAAGATATACAACCCCCTAAATTTCCACTTTCCTTCCTTTGTACATATGTATCCCCTATTCCAACTCAGATTCCTCTTTGAATGTAAGTTTTAAGCAACCGGGAACTTTTTACAATTTAGTACATGCTGTACCTGTGCAAGTTGTTCATACCTTTATGCATGAGAGTTTCCTTTAATAAATACGTTTCAAAGAAAAATCAAACAATCACTTACCTAACGTAAGCTTAGCAAATTCATTTGGGAAATTCTTTTCTAGCCACTGTCTGCACTTCTGCACATCGGGCATGTATTCACAGTACTGGAACAAAATACAGCAGTGTAAGTGAGCCATATATCAGTCAAGGCAGTAGGAATATCTATTATAGCGAAAAGTTTAAAAGCAGCTGTCAATTTTAAGCTACAAGTCAAATTAATGTTTAGAATGTATTTATGGAAGAATATTCAATTCAATGAACTCTTTAAAGAGGTTGTTCTATCAGGACCAAACTCTCTATATTCCCATGCCTAAAATAAATAAACCTCTATCTGTATCCCTATTAGCCAAACCAGACAGCTACTAAGAAAAAGAGGCTACCACCTCTGGAAGAACCAAATCAATACTGATAGCCCTATGCCATCTACAGTACGGGACAATATGTCGCTGGGAGGCAGGAACTCCTAACATCATAGATGTCTATACTGCTAGGAGTCCCACTCCCTCCATGTAGTTCAAGGTGGTAAATGTAGCTAACACACAAGTCGAGTTTCATGGGTGAATCTCAGAGGTGTGCAGCTACCCCAACAGGTCACTTCATTCATTTTAGGTCCAAATAAGACTTGGAGATCATGCCTTAAAATTGTGACTAACTGGCAGGAATTTACAACATTAGTCGTAATGTATTTTTAGCTGGATGAAAGCAAATCTTACCTCTGTTGGCAGTGAGCACACTGTAGAGGGATAAGAAATTCAATAGCGTTAGTATATGAAGCTATTTAATTCATAGGACAAACAACAAAGAATTAATGATACTGAATAATAACCATACAAAACAAATATGAATATACACCAACAATAAAGCAGGTACAATGAAGGAGGACACGCAGAGACTAGAGATCTCAATAGGTACCAAAAGCAGTGATTTTATCAGTAGTAGTACTGGAAAGTATATCTACAATATGTATTATTCAAATTAAAAAAATACAAAAGCAATGATATAACAAAATGTAACAACCTGCTGTTTATTTGTATATGTATAAATACCTATTGAGAAAAAAATTACAGCACATTTTGGATACTCTTTCTATATAAACAGTACACTACATTCACTCAGTGCAGATTTTGACTATTTTGGAGGTTCCTCTAAATCAGGGGTGGGCAATTAATTTTCCCATGGGGCCACATGAGAAATTGTAATGGATCTAGAGGGCCATTCGCGCCATGGCAAATTTAGCTCCACCAACTTCTACGCTGACTTCGCCCATTCTCAATCATTTTTCCATGTGCCCCACAAAGTATAATCCTCCTACAGTCACCCTAACACCCCCACATTATAACGTTTCCCTCCAAATGTCCCACAGTATTAAGTCCCTCTCCTGGTGCCCCAGTATAAACCAGTAGAAACTAGAGGGGACATTAAACTGGGGCAGCTGGAGGGGGACATTAAACAGTGGGGATAGTTGGAGGGGGACATTAAACTGTGGGGCAAATAGAGGCAGACATGTCCCCCTCCAGCTACTCCCATGATTTAATATCCTCCTCCAGTTGACCCCAGTTTAATGTCACCCTCCATATGCCCCCTAGTTTAATGTCCCCCCTCCATGTGCATTCAGTGTAACTGCCCCCTACATCAGTTCCTAGTTCCCCACTCTTGCTCACACATGCTGTCTTTTCTCTCTTCTCTATCATCCAGCAGCCTCCATAGCTGTCAGCTTGCAGCAAGCACACAGTCCTGTGAGGCTCCGCCCACTAATGAGTCATAACCTATCCTGGTGATAGGCTGTGATGACATCATCACAGGTCAGCACGGTGGCTCAGTGGTTAGCAGTGCAGCCTTGCAGTTCAAATCCTGCCAAGGGCAACATCTGCAAGGAGTTTGTATGTTCTCCCCGTGTTTGCGTGGGTTTCCTCCGGGTACTCCGGTTTCCTCCCACACACCAAAGACATACTGATAGGGAATGTATATTGTGAGCCCTATATGGGACTGTGACTGACAATATCTGTAAAGTTCTGTGGAATATGATGGAACTATATAAGTAAGCATAATAAATAGGTCCTAGAACAAACTTCCACAAGCTATGCGGGCCGGACAGAAGCAGTCAGATGGCCGGTGGGCCGCACATTGCCCAGGTCTGCTCTAAATGAACTGTTTGCAAGGGAAAAATTGTGAACAGAGGGAAAATAAGGCATGTGTACCAAATCTGCACTGCAGGAACCATCAGAATAATCTACTACGAAATACTTGCCTCCACAGTAAAGTACTTTTAGTGGATAATCGCCATCCACCTTGGGAATTCTTGTCTCTGCTTTACAATCTTGTATTGGCTCTGAGTTTTCAGTTGCTGTACTAGCCATCTCCGAGACCCTGAAGAGGGAAGTCAGAATTACAATCTGTAATGTAATACCAGACACTACACCAGTCAGATGTTACATATAAAAGGGTAAATTTAAAAAAACAAAAAAAACAAAAACAAACCAACAACCTTGAACTATGAGCCACAGTTCACATTGTATTGTGTGTCACTGAAACGAAAACACAATTCTGTCACTATTTTCTAAGGCCCCATGTTGCAAATCGCAGTTTTTTTGTGGTTGTTGAATCATGGCCAGCAGCAAGCACACGCTTGTGTGCAAATAGCCTAAAGGGGTTATCAAGCTTCCAAAAAGTATCTGAAAATACATCCAGAGCAGCTTATGTGATCATTATTCCCCTGTGCAGCCTTTGATTGGCTCCATTTTACTTCCTCCTCCTTGTATCACTGTTATTTACATGCAGTGAATCTGTGAACAAACTATATTTCCCATGACTCTCACTCTGAGTCTCTGCTCACAGGAGGGGCAGAGGAGCGAGCTTGCAAACGAAACATCACGTGATCTCAGATGTGGAAGTGATTTATTACCTGTTTCATTGTGGAGAAGGGAGGGGTACACAGAGTAAAAAGCAAGTAGATGGATCATGGGAAATGTAGTTTGTTCACAGACTGAATACATGTAAGTAACAGTGATACAAATAAAAAAATAAATTAAAAAAAGCTATACTTATTGATAATTTGATTGAAAACCAGGCAGAAAATGGATAATATCTGTATCTTGCCATTTGTTTCACTGATCCGTAGTCTTTAATGGGCATTCGTGATCAGGAAAATGCACCAAAATAGAACATGTCCCCATTATTTTTACAGTATTAAAAAAAAAAATGGACATTTGAGTAAATACATTGGAATCAATAGGTTTGTGTTCTGTCCACAAAAATACAGATGGACATTTATGTTCGCAACAGAAATGTGAATAAGGTCTTAGGCTGTTTCCAATCTACTTCCTGTCTGCACTTTTAATGTATGACAATTTGTCCTCTGTACATATCTAACAGAGCTGTTACTCATTGGGATCCATGTTATTTTTGTTTTCTAAAACTGAGGTACACTGTAAGTAAATAGGAACCCAGGGGTCCATTTAAAGAGGACCTTTCATGGTTTGGAGCACAGGCAGTTCTATATACTTCTGGAAAGCTGACAGTGCGCTGAATTCAGCGCATTGTCGGCTTTCCCGATCTGTGCCCCGGGTAAAGCGCTATCGGTACCGTAGCTCTTTACAGTCAGAAGGGCGTTTCTGACAGTCAGTCAGGAACGTCCTTCTCCACAGCAGCGCCAATAGCGCTGTACTGTGTGAGCGGGGAGGAACACCCCCTCCCTCTGCTCACAGTTCTCGTCCATAGACGAGTATTTATCAGGAGGGGAGGGGGCGTTTCTCCCCGCTCACACTGTACAGTGCGATAGGCGCTGCTGTGGAGAAGGATGTTCTTGACAGACTGTCAGGAACGCCCTTCTGACTTTAAAGAGCTACGGTACCGATAGCGCTTTACCCGGGCACAGATCGGGAAAGCCGACAGTGTGCTGAACTCAGCGCACTGTCGGTTTTCCAGCAGTATATAGAACTGCCTGTGCCCAAAACCATAAAAGGTCTTCTTTAACATATTCCCCAGGAACGTCAGGGCTTTGCTATGGCTGCTGGAAAAAGAAAGGAACTAGAGAATCAGTGAATACTAGCATGTAGGATAATGAGACCTCAAGAAACAGATGGAAAAAAAACAAACAAACAAGGAGAATGACAGCTATCATAAGCAGGGCAGTGGAGTCTGAAGTGCCGACTCCTGCTCCATTACAAATGACTGACAGCCATGCTAAGACTGTAAGACAGGTGCTGCAAAGCTCCTCCAATTCTTAAACACTAGTGATTGAATTCCTATGAAAGCAAATATACAATATCCTGTGCATTTACTTAATTATACAATATGAATAATTGTATAATAGAATTAGAAATAGTTCATTTTATTTTGAAACCCGAATTAGTAACTTTTCCACCTCCACTCAAAACTGGCCTAGACCCTGACTCCATAGCCCTGTAACCTTTCAATATGCTCACTATCTAATAACTTAGATGTAATAGAATGGGGCGTATTCAGCTATATCTCCTCCTCGCTGCTGCTTCTTCTATCACACACTCGGATACAGAACATCCAGCTTGGGTACGATTTCCGATCAGTGGCCTGAAGTACATATTCACACAAGTCTGTTACACTTGCTTAATTCTAAATTTCACAGGATCAGATAGAAGGAGCTCTGTAGCAAATCAATGGGCCGCCCCATGCCCACAGCTGGCAAATCTATCAGTGTGTTACAGTCTAGGTCTTGTGTGCCCATACTAGCGCCCAGGCACTTGCTACATTAGAACAAGTCCAGACATTTGACACCCAGTCACATTCAATAAAAATTTTTAGGCAGGGGCGTGGGCAGCCACAAGTAATGGCACATACTGTAAGTGGGGAATATATCCGACACTACAAGAAAAACCTCCTTTACCAGGTGCAATTTTAATCTATTGCTACAAGACACAGCAGCCATATGATAGATGTATACGGAGTACGGGCAGATTTAGTGCACACAGAAGACATATGTCATCTATAGGCAGTCTCTGGTGGGTGAAGTGCCCGGTCAGGCCTTCTGATGGGCACAAGAGCCGTAGAGGACAATGCCAGGGTGCCGAGTGTGGCCATGATTCACCCTGATGGGTCGGGCCCTAATATGGATGGGCTGCTCGTGCTCGTCTATTAGTGTCAGGCATCACGCTGCTCTCACCCCCGCTCCATATAACACGCAGCTTCCATTACCTGAGCAGCCTTGCTCTCTGCTCACGGGAACCCTTTCACATGCAGATCACAGCCCGGTCCCCACGCCGGGGAAGCCGTCCAATGCTGCTTCTCCCTTCACTACAGCCACTTCCGCCGCCGTTCCGAGCTCTCCCTAAGCAGTGACTAGACTTCCGGCACCTCTCGGACGCCATTTTAGTACACCCAAGTATCCGTATCATTGCATATTTTACCTGTGCGGCGCGTACCTGCGCTACTAGCTGTATTTATGCATCTCACTTTACTGCTGTTGTGCTAATTTTAATGACGTGGGAAAGAAAAAGAGTGACATGTCTGTATATACATGTAAGCTCCCAGTGACTTGTGGGCTATGGTGTATGCTGTCAGTCATTACTGTAGGTGCGACATTATAGGGCGAGCTCTAGGGAACCGCATAAGTGACCAATCAAAGCGCGTGTGTCATTTTAGATTCTCTGAAAGATTAAAGCTGCTCTGTGATTGGCTGCTATGTGGGCTGGCATTTTTTTATTTTTTTTTTATTTTTTTTTACACAACAGGTTCCATGGGGGATATTTTGACCACAGATGAGTCATAGATTTTATTAACATGTGGATGGGCACATTGCTGGGTGCAGACGGCAATATGTATCATTAGGTAGTTTAAAGGGATCCTATTAGAGATGAGCAAAAACACTATTTGAAACAGCCGTTTCGAATAGCACGCTCCCATAGAAATGAATGGACGTAGCCGGCACGCGGGGGGGGGGGGGGGGGGGGTTAAGCGACTGGCCGCCGGCAAAGTCTGCATGCCGGCCGCTTCCATTCATTTCTATGGGAGTGTGCTATTCGAAACGGCTGTTTCGAATATCCTGAAGAAAGGCTATTCTTCTCCTACCTTTAGATGTCTTCTCCACGCCGCCGTTCGGTATAAATCCTGGTTTTCGTCGGTATGCAAATGAGTTCTCTCGCACAATACTGCGAGAGAACTCTCCAGCACTGCCTCCATCTTCTTCAGGAACTTCCTCTGCAACGGCCATTTTCTTGTGGTCGGCGGGCATGCGCAGTCAGCTTTGCCCGAGGCCTAGAAGTTTGAAGCCTGCGCCGGAAGAAGACGCGTGAAGAGGACGTTCCTGAAGAAGATGGAGGCAGCACTGGAAAGTTCTCTCGCAGCATTGGGGACACCTCCAGTGCTGTTTGAGTGCTGGGGCCCGCCCCCAGTGCTGCAAGAGAACTCATTTGCATACCGACAAAAACCGGGATTTATACCAAACGGCGGTGCGGAGAAGACATCTAAAGGTAGGAGAAGAATAGCCTTTCTTAAGGCTATTCCAATGTGTTAGTGAGAAAAAATTGAGTTTTAATGATAGGATCCCTTTAATGGACAAGGGAAGTCGATGGCTTCCATCTTGGTGCTTTTCCCCCAAAGCTCGCATGTCTTTAGTTTGGCGTTTTAGGGCAAATAAGAATCTATATACATCTAATACTGCAAAATACCGTTTAGTTTATCACTGGACTGCGCTTTTAGGTTATTATGAGAAAAGAGCATTACAAATAGCTGTTATTGTTGATAACTGCAGGAACCTTAACTGCCTTGACAGTTGCACACTCTCAGACTCTGTCCCACCACTCGCTGACATATCCTCATTCCTATAATTCCACCATAACTTCAGCCCTTGACTCTATGGCCCCCTTCACAAATACCAGAGCCCGGCCAATCAATGGGCAATTCTGGCACACTGACCTGACTAAAAAATTGAGACATTCCTCGCGGGTTGCAGAACAGGGACAAAGGGAGGTGACATCAAATATAGATTTGATTTTGATTTCTCTTTTGTTCATTCAATTTGCATTTGTTAACTGGAAAAAAATAAACTATTAACACTTCTAGTTTTGAAGGATTTCTTATTGTGCAGCACTGGGGAGAGGCCTTTACTATCAAAAGGTAAGTAACTTTTCATGTCAATAGACATAAAGCAGGTTTTAGTGGCTATATTCCCTTAAGAGGTTCTGAATTAAATCCAAAAACTCAATGGATTTAATTGAAAAATTGAAAGTAAAATTGAGTATACAATCATCGTTTTGGTTAGAACAATAAGGTCAGATTCCTCCCTGGTGCCCAACACAATAGGAATAAGAGGTAATCTATGTAGCATCTAAAAAAAACAAAACAAAAAAATACCACACACACATTATGAGTGGGGACTGTGTAATATAAAGGGATAATGGCCCTTTCTTACCTTCACAATACCTCATTGTAACCGCCCATTCCAGTCAAGTGTATCCACATCAGTCCCTCTCTCCTTCCCTCACCAATGTGCAGCTCCCTTCTTTGCTTTTCTCAGCTCAAACAATGTTGTGTCTCTGTGTAAGGGTAAGTTCACACGATGTAACATTGAGTGTGATCTGGCACGTATACACGTGCCAGCAGATGACGCGCTCAAAATGCTCCAATTGATTTCAATGGGAGTTAGGAGCGTATACGCCACGTTATTTTGCGCCCGTGATGTTGCGGCGTATACGCTCCTAACTCCCATAGAAATCAATGGGATCTTTTACGGCGCACAAACTCTGACACGCTGTATACGTGCCAGATCACGCTCAACGTTACATCGTGTGAACTTACCCTAACAAATTAAATGCTTTCACAAGCATTTGACAACCAAATCACCAGAGCCACCAGAATACCAAGATCAGAGTTATTAAGATACAATACCAAAAAGGAAAACACTCGGGTTGTCACATATAACCCACACCTGGAGACACTGAGAGGAATCACACGCAAATTACATCCACTACTACAAAAAGACAACCGTCTAAAACCCATATTTCCACATCCCCCTCTCCTGTGCTATAGACAGCCACCAAACCTCAGGAATATGGTTGTCAGTAGCTCACTAGCAACGTTGCAAAACCTGCCCGCACATACTAACGACTGACAGGATAAAGATACCAAACTTGAACAAGGAATATAGAATCCCAGGTACGTTCACATGCGGCACACCCAATGTAGTGTATTTATATGTATTTAATATGCATCAAATGTTCCACTAATAACCTGTATGTTTGAGAGACCGGACAGCAACTTAGAACGCAGATGAATTCACATCGCCATACAATTAAAGAAAAAAGAATGGACCTTCCCGCATCAAAACATTTTTGCAATGAAGATCACAATATCATTGATCACATGAAAATTTTAGTTTTGAGAGGGAATTTCAGATCAAAGAGAGAACGACGCATTCATGAATGTAAATTTATGACCCTGCTTCAAACACTGGAGTGTGGATTGAATGTGTCACAGGGTTTCCTGTCTCTTTACAGAAACGTGTGAACTGATAAGGACCTGGAAGTGTTTACATTGTCTCTACCAATTACTAACAACCCCTCCCCCCCTTCCTCCTGGAATTCTAACACCCTTTGTGCCTGCTCTGTATATAAATATGCATCCTTCAGAAATGTTTTAAATTTACTTTGATAAAGGAGCCGAAGCGTTCCGAAACGTCAGTAATTTGTCATCATTATGAGTTAGCCATTAAAAAGGTATCAACTACTGAAGACTATCAAGTTTTTTTGTTTTTTATATTTCCAACCCACTGGCTAACACGGTACAACAACGAACATTTTCCTTATGCTTTCACAAATCACTTAACTATCTGCTGTCTTTCCCATTATCCTGCTACTAGTTGAAAGGAGCATCTCTCCAAATCCTGGTCCTCTTCCTTCTATCAACCTCATCTTCATACTGGTTTCACCAAGAAATGCCGCTAACCTTATTAATATTCAAAATACATTGGAGAAAAAAAGACATGGACCTCACATCCCAATCTTATACATTGATCTAATGCTTTTCAGCAAAATCTACAAAAATGAACATGAGGTTCTTAATATAAATATTGATCAAGGTGCATAAGCCCACTAGCCACTTCACGGTGACCTCTGTATAGTGGGTATCCACTCTACTAGGTGCAGTACTGCACAGCGACCACCACCACCGCAATGCAGCAACCACAGGGGGAGCGACCCAGTCACACTCTTGTCACCAGACCAAGCCCCCAGGGCTACACCACCCCACAGGCACAGCACCACAGTAGCAGTGGTGGTGGTTGCTGTGCGGTACCACATCCAGTAGAGTAGGGACCCACTATACAGAGGTCGCAGTGAAGTGGCTATTGGGCTTATCCATCTTGATCAATATGTATATTAAGAACCTCATTTTCATTTAGATTTTGCTGAGAAGCATTAGATCAGTGCATAAGATTGGGACGTGCAGTCCATCTCTTTTTTTTTCTCCATAGATGTACTTATTAATATTCACTGTCTGCCTTTTCCTTCTCCTCCACCAGTCTCTTTCTGTTGTCCATTCTGGAACACTCATTCAGTGTGCAACAAACTTGTTCAGGATCTCTTCATTTAAAAATCTTTTAATGTACTGTATGTCACAGAAACATTGGATTAAGCAATCCGATAAGTTTCCATTGATTCCAGCCAAAGTTCAATTTCAAGTGTTTTACCACCTCTATAGGATGATTAAGAGCTTCAGATTTTGTGGCATTGAGTTCCAAGCCAGAAATATCGCACAACTTTGACATCAGATGGAACAAATTGGGAAGTGAAGTTAAAGTTACCACCCACTATAAAACCTTTGATGGTAACCACACAGTGTATCATTACCGCTAGAGGCTGCTTTGCCAACACATATAAAGCTGGGAACAGGGGGCATCCTTGCGTGGTACCTATAGCTATGGGAATAGTAGTCCATCGGACTCCGGTATAAAGCATTCAGGAGAGAAAGAAAATGTATCACAAAGCCTGGTTTACGCAAAATGTAGAATAGCTATTCCCATCTGAGCTAACCGAAGGCCTTTTTTCTGGTCTAACATAGCAGCATGCCTCTAGCCTCTGAAGAGGTCCCTTCCATCCTGACTGAGCCAGGGAGATTTCATCAATAACCCTACAGGTCTGATTAGAGGACTGTCTTCCCAAGACAAATCCAACTTACTCCAGATGGATATATAGAAACAAAAATGAGTTTGGTTAAAAGTTTAATGTCATTAATACTGATCTATGATTATCTGTCAAGGTTAAATCTTTAAATTAGGCTTAGGCGGAACTTTAACCCTTAAGTACTATCATGGTGTCTATCATACACCACTATCATACACGTATCATTATGATAGACATCATGATAGTACTTAAGGCTTAAGGCCTAATGCACAGGGTTTAGTGTCCGTTTAAGTGGAGCCCATTGAAAAGTTTGCTATGGGACCCAGCCCTACCGAGGGCACCTGCGTGTAAGTGATTTATAGTCTCACTCTCTACAGTCGTAGAATGTTGTTTTACTAAGCATAGAAGAGCTAGTAGCAGTGCATATCTTCTTGTCTTTCCCTCCTGCAGCCTCCTCCAATGCCCTTCTCTCTATATAGAAAATAACAGAAGAAGCATCAAGCAAAGACCTGTGTATTACCATTACACAAACGGATAATAGAAAATAGACAAGAAGCTTTTGGAGTTGTGGTGGAGTCAGGGCCGGCGTTAGGGGGGGCAAACTGGGCAATTGCCCAGGGCCCCAGACCTTGCAGGGGCCCCCTGTTGGTGGAATGCTTTCCCTATTAATATAGGGAAAGTATATGTTGGAAGGATGTGTAGCTGCAGCATTGGCTAATATATTGCAGCCAGCGCTGGAGTTGCAGCTATTGCTAGAGGACTCTCTACTCAGCGCTCTCAGGAGGCTTCATCCTCCCACCCCTCCTTCTCTGGCTGTCCTCTTCCCACCAATGAGAGGGTGAGTAGAGCCCAGGAGGCGGGGCTTATCGTTATACAGAAGATGGACCCTGCCGTGCTCCTGCCATCTGCATAGAAAAGAACGAGGAGAGAACAGCTCAGCAAAGTGAAAGTAAAAAAATGAAAACACCAGGTACTTGCTGGGGTAGTAATATCAGGCATTTGGGGTGATTAATTTAGTTTTAGGAACTCCATGTGCCCCACATTAATGTCAATTAACCCCCTCATGTCCCTCACATTAACCCTTGTATGCTTCACATAAGAGTTACTAGTATGTGAGATATATGGGGGTACTAATAATGAAGATAATGAAGATACCTTATTATTACCTCCATACGTCTCACATATTAGTAACTCTTATGTGAAGCACATTAGTAACTCTTATGTGAGGGACATGAGGGGGTTAATTGCTCTTAAAATGGGGCACATGGAGTTTCTAAACTGTAATGCACAGAACTATTCTTTTTATCCTCAATTGTGGATGAAAGTATGGACTATTATATTTCAATGCTCCCGTACATACTTCAGTTGTTTTTGTGGCTGTTTGTCTGGGCCAAATTGAAGAGCTACAAATTATGTTGTAGTTCCTATATCTGTCCTATACCTAGACCTTTCATGTCCTCAGAGATGGGTGGTATTATATACCACTAGAAAGATGCAGTGCACGGAATTCACTGCACTGCCAGCTTTCACGGTATGTGCCGCTGTGCTGGAGATATCGGTGCCATTAATTTCGGCAGCAATATCTCTCCACTCTCAGAAGAGCGGGTCTAATAGCTCAGCGTCATTCCTTGGCTGTGAGGAACGCCCTCCTGACTGTACTCTTCCATAGCCTTGTACTGTCATAGGGGCGTTTTCTACTGCCCAGTGAAGCTGCTAGGCTAGAAGGCCCACCTTTCCAACAGTGGAGAGATATTGGTGCCGAAACTAACTGCACCAATATCTCCATCGTGGCGAATACTGGAAAATTTGGCACTGCACTGAACTCAGTCAGGTTTCTAGCAGTATATAATACCGCACATCTCTGAAGACATGAAAGGTTCTCTTTAAATACACGTCATCTGTATCAGTTCTCTGGTTATCCAGGACCCTTGTCCAACTTGCAGAGGTGCAGTGTATGTCATTGTAAGCACTCACAAGTGAAGAGTACATGGCTCCTAGGAACAACCTGCTTACTGAAGCTTACTATTACAGTGCAGGGCAGGAAGAGGTTAATTGCTGGCTGACATTATGAGGGGGCATCTGCAAATAAAAGGGGTCTGGTTATGTTCTTCATATGGGGAATGGAGGCAACTCTGATAGTCGTGAAGTGTTTGGCGCTGTGAGGGGAACATTATACCATAAAAATAGCTATTTGTGGATTGTATTATGTGGGCAGAGGGGAATCTGGCAGTAAGTAGCTAATGTGAGAGTATTTAGTCCTGGTATAGTCCTGGTCAGTGCATGATGTGACAGTATTTAGTCTTAGTATAGTGGTCAGTGCATGATGTAACAGTATATAATCCTGGTATAGCGGTCAGTGGGTGACATGACAGTATTTAGTCTTGGTATAGCAGTCAGCGGGTGATGTGACAGTATTATTCCTGATACTGCTTAGGTATGTGTGGGAGACATTAACAATATAAGTGCAGGTTATTGTGGTGACAACACTCTGTGTTATTATGGTTGGTTTACTACCAAGGTGATTCCCTCACCATGAGAAACTGTTTGATATTGGTATATGATTAGAGTCTTGTTCCCTTTATATTGGTGGTATTGTTCCTTTATTTTCCCACCTCTCTATGCAGTATACTGGTAATCTGGTACATGTGGCTATATACACCCCCATTGTAATTGTTGTCAGTATATTTTTGTACATTTGTATGTTACCATTTTAGTGTAAATTAATAAAGTATTATTATATTTTATTATTCTATATGTGTGGTTGGATAGTATTTAGTCCTAGTATAGCAGTCAGCTGGTGACGTGACAGTATTTAGTCCTGGTATAGTGGTCACCAGGTGAGGTGACAGTATTTAGTGCTGGTATAGCGGTCTTATTTGATAACTTTGTATGTATATAAATATTTTTTAGTGTATAGAGAAGGGCATGTGCCTTGTTGCTTTTGCACCTGATCTTTAAAGATAAGGCACAGAAGTAACTAGTTTGCCTAGGCAAGAAAACCTTACAAATTTACAAATAACCACTTAAAAAACATTAAGAACACCCCTGTAAGTACCAGTAATAGGCCTGCGGCACATTGAATTACAGAATGTGACTATATTGTATGTACAAGTGGGGCCCCACTTTTAATTTTGCCCAGGGCCCCACTTTGTCTAAAACCGGCCCTCGGTGGAGTCACATCGCCCACAGAAGACATATATCCAATGTATGGTAGGGGGACAACAGCTGCTAGGTTCCTCCTTCTCAGATGGATGTAACATATAAACGAAAGAAGGACCTAATCCAAACAGCGGTGAATACTGGGATGGACACAAATGAACCAGCGCTGGTCAAACCATAAAGATGAAGATGAATTTCTGCTATTGATTCATTAAAAGGCCAAAATACACCACACGTTCCGGAGAGTTAAGCTCCTTTTTCAGGTGTACAAAAGTGGTTGCCTGCCACACTGGCATGCTGGACAAGAGTAGATAGCAACACAGACATTTGGAGCCACTCAGTTGGAGTTACCCACCTAAAACATACATATAATCACTTAAAATAAGGATACATTATTACATCTCATAATTCATAAATAAAGGATACAATTGTAACAAACATAACTGTGTTATTCTTATTAACCACTGAAAAAGCCTTAAAATAAGTGCTAAAACGATCTCTGGCGTTTTCCCATCCATATTGTGCATGTCCAGGAAAATCCCGGGTATCAGAGTGTTGAATCAAGCTCCAGCCATTAGGTACTAACTGTGCTTGTGAGCAGACACCCAGTCCGCACATGTGCCATGCACTCCCAGTGTCTGGAGTGAATGTGTCCACGAAGCATGCAGGAACTTGCCACCCTGTGCACGCCCTGTACCCATGATAACAGCTAATCAATGTATGTGTGAGACTTGACAGTCCATCTCCTCTCAGGATGCAGCTTCTATTAGTAACAACAGACTGAGTAAAGGGAAGGGGAAACAGCCTGATAATTATGTTTTCTTCAATACGATATAATACTTAGTATATAGTTAGTATTACTTAGACTCGGTTCACATCTGCGTTCGGTATTCCTTAGGGAAGTCCACTTGGGGACTCCCAAACGGAAACCTATACACATTAAAAAGCAGTTAGCTAGCAAAATCACACGGACCCTATAGACTATAATGGGGTCTGTGTGGTTTCCGCACGATACATGCAGAGAAAAAAGTGCTGCTTGCAGTACTTTTCTCTCTGCATAATTCATGCGGACACTAAGTGGAAACCACACAGACCCTATTATAGACTTTGGGTCCGTGTGGTTTCTTAGCTAACCACTTTTTAATGTACATAGGTTTCCGTTTGGGTAGTCTGCTTGGGGAACACCAAATGCAGATGTGAACCTGTCCTCAGACTCACTTGTACTATTCATTCATAAAATAAAGTTATATTATTATTGGAGGTAAGCTTTTAAAGGGATTCAATCATTAAAAAAATCTATTTAAACTAAAAGAACATAGATATAGCATTTAGAAAGGCTATTCATCTCTTACCTTTATTTTGAAGGACCATGCCGCCGTTTTTGAATTTTTCGTTCTTTGTTCATTATGGTAATTGTGCTCAGAAAGCACAGGGGGTGTGCTCGTGTAAGAGACCACATCAAAATGGCCGACGGAACATGCGCAGCCGGCTCTGTCGAACCGGAAGTGGCAGAGCCGAATGAGAATGCACAGGATTTGGATTCTGAAAACGCATTTGAAGGTGCTGACGTTGCGAAGAGGAGACGCGTCAGATGAGAAGAGAGAGGCAGCGCTGGAAGCTGTGACGAGGCCATGCTCTGAGCACAGGAGGAGCCCCCCTGTGCTTTCTGAGTACAATTAGCATAATGAAAAAAGAACAAAAAATTTAAAACGGCGGTGCAGACCTGCAAAATAATGTTAAGAGATGAATAGCCTTTGTAAATGTTATTCCTATGTGCTTTTAGTTTAAATACTTTTTTTTATGAATGATACCATACCATACCATTTCCATTTGTAAATCTCTGAGATATTCATGTATTGACAAAATACACCACTAGGTGGAAACACCACACTACTAAGTGGTAGTTTGAGATTTCACGTGAATTGTATATGTGTATAAACAACCATATTTCAATGTCTGTGTAGTATCCATTAATTTCTATGGCCTTATGTGCACAACCATGTTTTTTGAGGGTCTATAAGCTTTGGTGAGAAAATGTAGGGCAGGCCCTAATTCTGTTAATTTTGCAGTCCAAACTCATGAGACCATGGAGAACAGGCGGCACACAAAGGCTATCCAGGTGCTGTACATTCTGTTTTTCACAGGAGTTCCTCCTTAACTGTTTCCACTAAGATTTTTAAAAGATAATAATAAGTGTTGCGAAACATCACATTTGTTTTAGAAATATTTTTCTTTAGGCCTGGTTCACATCTGCGTTCGGTATTCTGTTCCGGGAGTCTGCTTGGGGACCCCCTGAACAGAATACCGAACGCATTGACAAGCAGTGAGTTTATGTAAGCACACGGACCCCATAGACTATAATGGGGTCCGTGAATCATGCGGAAATGAAAGTAGTTTATGAAGTACTTTTCTCTCCACATGTTCCGTGCGGACACCACGCGAAAAACACACGGACCCCATTATAGTCTATGAGGTCCATGTGCTTTCATAAGCTCACCGCTTGTCAATGTGTTCTGTATTCTGTTCAGGGGGTCCCCAAGCAGACTCGATGAACGGAATACCAAGCGCAAATGTGAATCCGAGCTGTGTCTGGGTTCATTTTACTTACTTTACAGTCACCTAGAAGTTGAGATGTAATACTCTAGGGTCATTTAAGGTGTTGGAGGATCACCAACCTTAGAATGGATACTACTCTTTCAACATTAGAAGTTTTATTGAAAGTTTTACAAATTTTACAAAACCAGAAAGGGGGGGGAAGGGTGGAGAGGAAGGGGGCCAAAATAATGTACAGAGGTATCAAATAATGGCAAAACTTGGGGGAGAAAGAAGGGGGGTGGAGAAGGGGGAGGTGAAAGATGGGAAATGAGCAAGAAACAAATAAACGCTCTGGCGCAGCAGAGCTTAGAAACAAAACATATGCAAAAACCTCAAAACATATGAATATCAATTGTCAGGTAAAATAAAGAAAACATTTAACAAAGAAACTGCACAGGGAGACATTACACAGGGGACACAGAAGGGAAGAGGGAACGGAAGTCGGCAGAGTAATAAAAATGGTTCCAAAGGAGCCAAGTCTGTTGATGCTTGGTATCATCCTGGCGGAGCTCAGCTACCAGGGGATACTACTCTTTAAGTGTTCCTCCTAGAGTGAACATGATGGGCTGCCTCTGTATTATATTATGCCCCTTTGAGTATTTGTGGAATATATAGTGAATTGCAATTGAAGTCTCTCAGCAATACAAAAATCTTGTCGTCTTGTAAATGTTTATATATTTGTGTGGTTATATTATTGCAATGTGATAACATTAACATCTTGTCTATACATTGTAGTGTGCTGTTGCCCAGTGTAGCCCAGAGCAAACCCTGTGGAGTCAGTGCAGCAGGAAAGCCTGAGTATACAGGAAATGAACAGTAAGAGTGTAACATCTCTGCCTGTTCAGGGTCACTGCGCCACCCTCTGCTCACATGCTGCGGCGCAGGAGGCGTGTGCAGTTTGATAACTTGCTTAGAGTTTTTGATTGCATTGTCTGAACACTGCCCTATTCCTTCACCTGATTTTCCACCACACCCATTTCCTTCACCTTCATTTCCCTCTGCTCCTGTAATAGTTAAGTTTTGTCTTGCCTTGTGATTGACAGTCTGCCTTCCTATCAAGTCCAGGGCGGGTTCTTCCTCCCTATTTATTCTTGGCTCACATTCACATTGATGCTTGCTATTGCTTTGTGCGTGCTGGCTTTTCTCTTGCTGTTTATTTGTGTATTCTGATTCTTAACCTCTGGCTTTCCCTATAGACAACGCTTTTGGATATCGATTTTGACACTGCATTGCTCGACTGTTACTGACCCCTGGCTAGCTGACCTCCCTTTATTGTTGTTTGTCTTGTCTGCATTTTTTGTTTCATGCATTTAGGAAGGGCCTGTCTCCAAGTTGTCACCTATCACTTAGGATAGGACCGGCAAGAAGGAAGGGACAGTGGGGAGTTTCAGACCAGGCTCACTGTCTCTTGTGCCCCTTCCTCCAGGGTTCAGCAGCTACTGGGCAATTGTCGTCCTAGCAATTCCCTAACAAAGAGACTGGAGTAAGTGACAGAGCCTGGCAGGTACTGAGTGGTTCTTGACTTGGATATCCAAGTAAGAGACTGTGAGTTGAGGTCACTAGCTAGAAGACAGAGATGAGAGTTGCTCTGTATCTTGTGTAGCAGTGGCTGTGTATAGCCAGACAGAATTACCACAATTGGTAAGAAGGGCGACAAGAAAGTGAGATGTAGCCACTAGAGAGTTTAATCGGACCCTGCCATGAGTGAACTGTATTTCTGTAACATGTATGTCTGCATAATATATACTATACTATGCTATAATTGTATGTACAGTCTTCTGCAATGTTCAAGCTGATGGTCCTTTTGCTGATGTTGACCAATGAAAAGAATTGTGTTTAATATAGTAATTTTCTGTAGAGACATAACTAGAATATCCTGGGCCCCAGTGAAAAGTATGTAAGGAGGCCCTCACTCACCATGTTATATTACTAATACTTGTGTGTTCTTATGCCTTTGGGCCTACCTCTGCAACCCCTGTAGCTGACAACCCTGATTTTTTAGATCCTTTATATCATGTCATGCAACGGTGACACATTCATCACTTGGGGTACTGGGTGCACTGATACCATAACTACCCCTACCACCTTACTTGGTCTACGACCCTTATAGCCATATGTCTAGTATGACATAGATCTCTGGAGAGGTATGTATCTATGTTGAGATGTCAAGAAAAGAATGGAGGTATCAGCAGACAATGAGATTCGTCCTCCAGAACATGCAGGCAGTTTGCAGACTTGGAATCTTGAGACCCATTTAGCTGTAAGTAGACGTTGTACAGTGCCTATAGATAACGTACAGCAAAGCAAATAGAGGAAAGGAGATTGTGATATATTTACTGCATATCTCTAAAAAAAAAAAAATTGCTACAGCACTGTGCCATGCTTAGGATCTCCTCCTCTCTGTGTAAGTAAAGGTTATTGACACTGTGCCAACAAACTAGTGGTGAAAAAGTCATTGCCATGATTCTTTTCCCTTGTCTTTTTTCATGCATTGCTGGATTTTATTAGCTGTTTTTGCTCATTTCAACACCTGTTTGTCTGCTTAATGATGTGTTCTGTTTACTGTAACAGATTTCCCAGCACATGTTCTTCCTAGAAATGTATTTAATAGTCCATTTCTCTCCTATTTCCACTTCTCAGCCTCTACACATCATCTTCAATTATTTTTCTCTCCGGATACTTCTATTTCACTAGCCAGCTCTTGGAAAACGTTATGTCATTTTCTACTCTTCTGTTTACTGTTCTAGCAGGCTTGGTTTATAAATGAAAAAAAAAATCAATGAAAAAAAAAAAAAATTATATATATATATATATATATATATATATATATATATAGTCAGGGTCTGGGGTTACTAGGTGTGGTGGCATAGACACACAAGTCCAGTTTCTTTAGTCCAAAACAAAGGTAGAGTTTTATTTTCACTCAACAAGGTAGTGCAGCAACAAAAGGAAACAATACAAAAATAAATACCTGCCCGGCTAGGCTCTAACTAAACATAGAATAGGTTACCTCACCTAGAATAACAGAAATTTATTTCAGCCAGTTGAATCATTCAGGACACAGCTCCAAAAATATGACCTCTCTGTTGGCTCTCCAGCCAAGCTCTGCCCCCAGTCTGCTGCTGGAGATGACTTCTTAAACCTCCTTGATGAGGAGACTCTCAATAGCTGAGTCGCTGCCGGAACATCCACAAAGTGTGGACTGGAGGGGGGTGGAATGATAGGCCCCACTACCAACCTACCTGCCATTCCTAAAAATCCATCCCAACAAACAGAACTTTGAAATAAAACTCAGTACACTGAGTTATCTGCTGAGAAATGTTTTTTTCTGGAGTTTTTCATCTCACCCACCTGAGTAGTCTGGGTGAGATGTACACCCCTCCATTATCTGACAAGTCATTGGCTTACAATATATATCTTTCTTATTCGTCCTGCGTCAGCCTTTAACCCCTTCCCGCCGATGGCATTTTTTTATTTTCGTTTTTCATTTTTGACTCTCCCCCTTCCAAACCCCATAATTTTTGTATTTCTCCGCTCTCAGAGCCATATGAGGTCTTAATCTTTGCAGGACAAATTTTTCTTCATGATGCCGCCATTAATTATTCTGTACGATGTACTGGGAAGCTGGAAAAAAAATCTGAATGGGGGGGGGGATTTGAAGAAAAAGTGCATTTCTGCAATTTTCTTATGAGATTAATTTGTACGGCGCTCACTGTGCAGCCAAAATGACATGTCACCTGTATTCTATGTTTCAGTATCATTCTGGGGATACCAAATTTATATGGTTTTATTTACATTTTAACCCATTAACAAAAATCCAAAACTGTGCTAAATTTTTTTTTTTTTCTAAAAGTCGCCATATTCTGACAGCTGTTACTTTTTTATACTTCGGCGTATGGGGATGTATAGGGCATCTTTTTTTGCGGGGCTGGGTGTACTTTTTAGTTCTACCATTTTTGGGAATTGCGTATGCTTTGATAATTTTTTATTCAAACTTATCAGAGGCAAAACAGTCAAAAAATGGTGGTTTGGCATACGGCTACGGCATATATCGTACATGAAAAATATTTTTATAGATTTGTAGAGTGGGCGTTTTTGGACACAGGGATACTTAACATGTATGTGTTTCACAGTATTTAACTACTTTTTTATGTGTTCTAGGGAAAGGGTTGGGGTGATTTGAATTTTTAATTCTTTTTAATTTTTTTTTATATTTCTTTTTACTTGGGTCTTGAACCCCAGGGGGTCTGATCACTAATGCAATGTATTACAATGCTGATGCACTTCAATACATTGCAAAAAATCGGCATATCTTTTGCAAGCTGCATAGAGCAGCCTGCAAAAGAAAATCATTGCAAACAGGCTGGGGAGCCTTTACAAGGCTCCCGGCTGTCATGCCAATGTGACGTTGGCCCTGAAGCTTGCTCCAGGCGCCGGTGATCACCGGCAAAATGGCGGCACCCATGCTTTGACCAAGTCGCCGGAGGGGTTAATGCCTCTGATTTGTTTGGGCACCAACTGGAGGCATTAGTGCTGGTTGTCTACTGTACTACTAGTACAGCGGATGTCGGGAAGGGGTTAATTCCTCCTAGGACTGGCCTGCCTACACTACTGTTCAAAAGTTTAGGGTCACTTAGAAATGTCCTTATTTTAAAAAAAAGCACAGTTTTTTTCAATGAAGATAACATCAAACGAATCAGAAATACACTCTATACATTGTTAATGTGGTAAATGGCTATTCTAGCTGCAAACATCTGGTTTTTAATGCAATATCTACATAGTTGCATAGAGACCCATTTCCAGCAACCATCACTCCAGTGTTCTAATGGTACATTGTGTTTGCTAACTGTGTAAAGGATGTTTTATAACCCTTGAAAATCCTTGTGCAAGTATGTTAGCACAGCTGAGAACAGTTTTGCTGGTTAGAAGGTATACAACTGACCTTCGTTTGAGCTAGTTGAGAATCTCAAAATGGCCAGAAAAACAGAACTTTCATGTGAAACTCGACAGTCTATTCTTGTTCTAGAAATGAAGGCTATTCCATGTGAGAAATTGCTAAGAAACTGAAGATTTCCAATGGTGTGTACTACTCCCTTCAGAGGACAGCACAAACAGGCTCTAACCAGAGTAGAAAGAGAAGTGGGAGGCCCCCTGCACAAGTGAGCAACAGGACATGTACATTAGAGTCTCTAGTTTGAGAAATCGATGCCTTACAGGTCCTCAACTGTCAGCTTCTTAAATAGTACTCGCAAAACGCCAGTGTCACTGTATCAGCATCCTGTTGCGGCTAACCATGCGGAAAATTCACACAGCGGAAAAGGTCACCATCTCTATAGCATGCTCAAGCTGATCTCTCTATGGTCATCCTCAATATACATGGCTGCCTCCTCTAGTGATGTCTACATCTGCCACAACTCTCTGTGACATCACAACCAATTCTGTGAGCATAAAGGGGACATACAATAAATAATCAGTGATATTACCTATTATGTTATGACACCTGTGATGTCATCACAGCATCAAAGGCACTTCTGTCCTTAAAGAGGACCTTTCATGCACATGCGGTTTTATATACTGCTAGAAAGGAACACCCCCCCCCCCCTCCTCCTGACAGTAGACTAGTACTGGGGGGGCATTCCTGTCTTGATATGTAATATCTTCTTTACTGCTCTTCTGTTTACTCATTCACACACTTGTGCCAACTCCTTGCTTTTTAAAGGACCAAACAGCACAAAAAAAGGCCTGCCAAAGGGATTATCCCCAGGCTATCAATACTTTACACACAATAGCATGATATACAAATAAAAATGTCCTGCTAACTGGTGCTCTGTAGCCAGCTAAGCTAACTATGGGCAAAAAAAATAACAAAAACTGGAACACATAAACTGAGCACATGGCCAATAAGATACATCATTTTACTAATATAAATACTGCTCTGGATGGTTTCCTACTAGAGATGAGCGAACACTAAAATGTTTGAGGTTCGAAATTCGATTCGAACAGCCGCTCACTGTTCGAGTGTTCGAATGGGTTTCGAACCCCATTATAGTCTATGGGGAACATAAACTCGTTAAGGGGGAAACCCAAATTCGTGTCTGGAGGGTCACCAAGTCCACTATGACACCCCAGGAAATGATACCAACACCCTGGAATGACACTGGGACAGCAGGGGAAGCATGTCTGGGGGCATAAAAGTCACTTTATTTCATGGAAATCCCTGTCAGTTTGCGATTTTCGCAAGCTAACTTTTCCCCATAGAAATGCATTGGCCAGTGCTGATTGGCCAGAGTACGGAACTCGACCAATCAGCGCTGGCTCTGCTGGAGGAGGCGGAGTCTAAGATCGCTCCACACCAGTCTCCATTCAGGTCCGACCTTAGACTCCGCCTCCTCCAGCAGAGCCAGCGCTGATTGGCCGAATTCCGTACTCTGGCCAATCAGCACTGGCTAATGCATTGTATTGGCGTGATGAAGCAGTGCTGAATGTGTGTGCTTAGCACACACATTCAGCTCTACTTCATCGGGCTAATAGAATGCATTGGCCAATCAGCGCTGGCCAATGCATTCTATTAGCTTGATGAAGCAGAGTGTGCACAAGGGTTCAAGCGCACCCTCGGCTCTGATGTAGCAGAGCCGAGGCTGCACAAGGGTTCAAGCGCACCCTCGGCTCTGATGTAGCAGAGCCGAGGGTGCACAAGGGTTCAAGTGCACCCTCGGCTCTGCTACATCAGAGCCGAGGGTGCGCTTGAACCCTTGTGCACACTCTGCTTCATCAAGCTAATAGAATGCATTGGCCAGCGCTGATTGGCCAATGCATTCTATTAGCCCGATGAAGTAGACTGAATGTGTGTGCTAAGCACACACATTCAGCACTGCTTCATCACGCCAATAGAATGCATTAGCCAGCACTGATTGGCCAGAGTACGGAATTCGGCCAATCAGCGCTGGCCAATGCATCCCTATGGGAAAAAGTTTATCTCACAAAAATCACAATTACACACCCGATAGAGCCCCAAAAAGTTATTTTTAATAACATTCCCCCCTAAATAAAGGTTATCCCTAGCTATCCCTGCCTGTACAGCTATCCCTGTCTCATAGTCACAAAGTTCACATTCTCATATGACCCGGATTTGAAATCCACTATTCGTCTGAAATGGAGGTCACCTGATTTCGGCAGCCAATGACTTTTTCCAATTTTTTTCAATGCCCCCGGTGTCGTAGTTCCTGTCCCACCTCCCCTGCGCTGTTATTGGTGCAAAAAAGGCACCAGGGAAGGTGGGAGGGGAATCGAATTTTGGCGCACTTTACCACGCGGTGTTCGATTCGATTCGAACATGGCGAACACCCTGATATCCGATCGAACATGTGTTCGATAGAACACTGTTCGCTCATCTCTATTTCCTACCGATTGGGGATCAATGTGAAGTCTCTTTACATGTTGATCCCTAACCAGTAAGGATTTAGAACTATTTTTTGGAAAGGAGGGGTCCAGATTGGGCTTCACAAAGTGAATTTATAATCAAAATATTGTTGATGTAATTTATTCTTTATAACTATTTGTCTTTTGATGGGGCCCACTACATCAGGTGTAGGGGACTGCAATGGGGTTCTCTTTTGTTTTGAATGTAGTTTTTATTAGAATTTTTCCATAAAAAGTATAGAACAACAAAACAAAGAAAACCTTTCAAAAGATTGAAAAAGACGTCAGACTCGGGGAGAGAGATGAACACAAGGGAAGGCGTTGGGGAGGAAGATTGAGGGGTGTCAGAGATCCTGTAAAATTCAGTAGGTGTCCCACGGGATCCAAATAGATTGGAATGCCTACTCAGTATTATTCAGAGTCTCATTCAGGTATTCCAGGCTGCAAATATTCTTCATACGGGCCAATAGGTCAGCACCTGATGGGCAGGGCCGGCGTCAGAGCACGGCATAGTCGGGCAAGTGCCGGGGCCCACAGGGCCTCTGGGGGCCCCCCGGCACTTGCCTGTCACAATTTCAGCTCATCGGCGTCCGTCCGCCGATGAGCTGAAATACATACGCGATGCAGGAGCTGTGAGATCAGCTCCTGCTTTAAAGCTCCGGCCCCGGCTTGCGTGTGTAGGCGCGATGACGTCATCGCATCACGCCTACACACGCAAGCCGGTCCGGAGCTAAGCAGGAGCTGATCTCACAGCTCCTGCATCGCGTATGTGATTGGAGGGAGGGAGAGAGAGAGGAGCGTCGGGGGAACGAGGGAAGGTGAGTGATAGAAGGTGAGTCATGTAAGTGTTTGTTTTGTATTACATTACATATTAAGGTGAAACATAATGAAGGGGGCCCATGAAACTGGGGGGCAAATGAAGGGGAGGGGGGGAACGGCATGACACTGGGGAAGATGAATGGGGTGGGGAGAGAACGGCATGAAACTGGGGACAGAGATGGAGGGGGCCCAAAGAAACTGGGGGGCAAATGAAGGGGAGGGGGGAACAGCATGACACTGGGGCAGATGGAGGGGGGGGAGAACAGCATGACACTGGGGCAGATGGAGGGGGGGAGAACAGCATGACACTGGGGCAGATGGAGGGGGTGGGGAGAGAACGGCATGGAACTGGGGACAGAGATGGAGGGGGCCCAATGAAACTGAGGGGGCAAATGAAGGGGGGGGGACGGCATGACACTGGGAAAGGGGGTGGGGAGAGAACGGCATGAAACTGGGGACAGAGATGGAGGGGGCCCAATGAAACTGAAGGGGCAAATGAAGGGGAGGGGGGGAACGGCATGACACTGGGGCAGAGACGGGGGACATTAAACTGTGGGCAGATGAAGGGGGAGTACGTGATGAAACTGGGGACAGAGATGGAGGGGGGACATGAAACTGGGGGCAGAGGAAGGGTGTATATGAAACTGGGGGAGAGATGGAGGGGGGCATATAATTTACAGGTGACTGTAGGAGGATTATACTGTGTGGGAGCACATAATAAATGAATGAGAATGGGTGGAATCAACATAAAAGTGGGTGGAACTAAATTTGCCGCGGCGCGCAGAGCGCGCCGCACATTTTCCCCCTCTTTCTACTCTTTAAAAGATTGGGAGGTATGGCGTTGGTGACGCCACACTCCTGCATGACGTCACTCGCTTCATCTGCAACGCACAGTGTCTCGACTCCCCCACCTCCTTTACAAGAGGGCCCACTGAGGCTCTGTCGCCCAAGGGCCCATAAAAACCTGGAGCCGGCCCTGCTGATGGGGGTTAACATACTTCCAGTACTATGCGACTTGACCGCAGTGTACAAGTAAAGAACCAGTATGGAAGACTTCTTGGGGGAGAAAATTGAGCAAGTAAATAATAGGGTCTAATGGAACACCCTGTAGTAAGAGCACGTCAGTCATTTCCTTCTCCTCCGTCCAGAAGCCCAATATCAAGGAACAGTCCCAGAAAACATGATAGAGCATACCTACACCACTGCAACAATGCCAACATTTACAGAAGGGAGTGCCAGATTCAAAGAATTTAAGAAGACCATGCCTGCATTTTGGGTAGTTGTAGACGAATATAGTATATATTATAGCTCACATACTTTGCCCTAAGTCCCTATGTGAAGCAAAGCAGAAAATAGGGGAAAATGTGATAATATATTTAAATGTGTGGATTTTTGCCTAGTATTGTAGATATGGTGATGTTATTATAATATGCACTTTGGTGGGCTTCCCTTTAAGAAGATACCTTATATTAGGGAGTGACTGCCAGGATGCGTGCATCCTGTTGAAGTCTGGTCCAGACTAAATTTGTTGGTGACGTCACTTACCAGTTCCATGTGGACAATGGTGAAGTGCTGACTGTACAAAATGGTGGTGTGCTGGCGGAGGACCAAACATAAGAGATTGTTCCATCTAGCCCAAATATTACATTGTTCCAACATTTGGATGTATCAGAAATCCACGTAGGTTACAACTAGGCTTATAATAAAAAGAGAAGATACAAAAGTAAAGACCTATGTGTGTTGGACTGACAAGCACAGAAATATACATGTTGAGAGTCACAATTGTATTGTAGCAAAAAATAGCGTCACTGAAAACTACAAAGTCTTTGGTGCTGGGCAACAGTATGATGTCACCTCATCACTCAGTTTAAGAATCATCCCCTTAAATGTTTGTCATAATTTCATCCCTCTTTCTGTCTCTAAGTGAAGGGAATACAGGTGTGTCCATGCGTATAACTGAAGGTACAGAGACCCTTTTCTGAGGTAACTTCACAGCTGTCCATTAGATCACTGTGGTACATCTCTTCTATAGGGAAGAGTTGGTTGGGTTCTCACCCTCCCCACTTGTAGGCCCGTTATTCTGACTGACCATGCTAGTTGTTGGTTTATATCTGGAAATCTTGTTAGCGATCATCCATTCCTAGATACTTTGTACTGGTGTGGACTTTGTTTACAAATGTACTGAAGAATCTGATCTAATCTGTGCCTCCCTCCCATGAAGTGCATACACCTGACTCTCACACAACCTGGTAGTGTAGGTCACAATGGGCCACCTTTGCATGTCATGATGGGGTGGGAGCTACTAAACTCAGAAGCTATGTGCCACAACCCATTGCTTGTGGTGTCAGGTCATAACACGACATGTGTTCCACTTCCCCTATAGCTCAACTCAGAATGCTGCCTAGCATGCAACTCTTGTGATGGGAAACCATCCCCTCAATAAAGCACACACAATCTGGTATACAGTGCAGTTTTTGTGTCAGTGCGGAGCAATTTCTGATGTTGGAGACTTTTGGTTGACGGGAGCAGTATGTGGGCACTATTGGAAAAACTTATATTTGGGCTCCGTTGCTATATACTGCCTGCACTTAGTAAAGATAACAATTAAAACAAACTTGATGCAATAACTTAATAACTCAGTTAAAGATACACTTACTCCTATGGAGACTCCAATGAAGAAGTGAACCTAGCCTAACATTGCTAGTCCAACATCTCATGTAATAACTGTCCAGAATGACCTATAAGGTTTTCTGCTACTTGGAGGTACACAATATTACTTGCCACATGGGCCTAATTACCCCTGTACTCTAATATATAACATATATACCACAACTCCCTGCCAGAGTGTCCCCCACCTCTTACTCCCTTAGGTGGGAAATCAAAGACTTGTCTTCCTCTGGGAAAGAGGAATTTTCTTTCTTTGGACTCTGAGGCCAACCCCAAGTTACTACACCCCACATCATTTCTGCCTGCTTGCCCACAACATCGTAAAACAAATAAAGACATCTGCATGTGCATCTCTGACACCCTCCCCTTTGTATACACACATACTACTGAGGTAGATTGATAACTAAAACATAAACAAAACATTCACTAAAGATAGATAGATAGATAGATAGATAGATAGATAGTATGATTAAGTAACATTTAAAAGAAAACTTAATTCAACTTCATATTACCCTAAGAAATGTAAAGACCATATGATATACTCGATACGCCCAGACACTCAAACATTCACTATAGAGTATATGTGGTGTGTCAAGCAAACCTTGCATTCACAAAGACATATACAATCCCCCTATTCAGAATGTATTCTAAGGATGGAAGGAAGAACTTTATCTCCTTTTCCTTTTTTATAAAAAGGTGACTTTTGGCTGTAAGAGACTGTTCTTGTGTAATATATACTTCCTTTCATATCCACGTCCTTCCCTCACCTCTGTATCACTTGTTACCCACCCTTTTTGGGGTGCATGATTGGTGACTTTATATTTTGTCATTATTGTCCAGCTCTTGAACAAAACATGAAACATATATCTCTTCTCCAGTGACAAACACAGCATGTAGCAGGTATACACATAACAGATAAGGATGGGCCCATCATTCACTTCTTTAGCTATTCCAAACATGCAAATACAAACTGGAGCTCCAGACCAAAGAAAAATAACAAAAATTTGGAAAAGCAAATGCATTAAATTCAAAGGACCAAAAAACAAATGTGCATTAAGTCGAATAGAACTGGGAAATTGTCTGCACTAAAACAAAATTCTGCATATGTTTTGTACAATGATATCACTTCTGTTTCTGGGCGGCCAAATGTTATTCTTCATCCTTACAAGTAAATAGTCTCATTCCGCGCCCAGGGAAACACAGAACCAGTAAATAAGATCCACTTCCTTTTCACATCAATTTTTAAACAGCTGTAAGATAAAAATAAGAATGAGGGGGGCCACACGGTGGCTCAGTGGTTAGCACTGCAGCCTTGCTGCGCTGGAGTCCTGGTGTTCAAATCCCACCAAGGGCAAAAAAAACCCCATCTGCAAGGAGTTTGTATGTTCTCGCCATGTTTGCATGGATTTCCATCCCATATTCCAAAGACATGCTGATAGGGAATAATGTACATTGTGAGCTCTATGTGGGGCTCACAATCTACATTTAAAAAAAAATAAAAATAAAAATGAGCTCATGTTAAAGGATATTCATTAAAACACACAACACAAACATTACGACAAGGATATTGCAGTCCAGGGTCTCGGACAAAGGAAACTACAATAACAAAATCACAATCATATTACATGTCAAATGTAAGCATGGAAGTATACAGTTAGTTCCATATATATTTGGACACTGACACAAATTTTTTTTTTTTTTTTTACCTGTTTACTGAAATATATTCAAGTTATAGTTATATAATGTACATGGACATAAAGTCCAGAGTTTGAGCTT
This sequence comes from Leptodactylus fuscus, assembly GCF_031893055.1. Classification (NCBI taxonomy): domain Eukaryota; kingdom Metazoa; phylum Chordata; class Amphibia; order Anura; family Leptodactylidae; genus Leptodactylus; species Leptodactylus fuscus. The sequence goes on along the minus strand of NC_134265.1, from coordinate 94,154,268 downwards.
TCCACATTAAAATTGGATGAAGGGTGTAGGCGTTTCAGATGTTTAACATGTGCCACCCTGTTTTTAAAGGGACCAAATGTAATTGGACAATTGACTCTGTGGCTGTTTCATGGGCAGGTTTGAGAAATTCCTTTATTATATCATTCTCAATTAAGCAGATAAAACATGGAGTTGATTTGAGGTTTGATGCTTGAAATTGGAAGATTTTACTGTGAAGAAAATATGTGGTCAAAGGAGTTCTCCATGCAGGTGAAACAAGCCAACCTTAAGCTGAGAAAACAGAAAAAATCCACCCAAGAAATTGCTACAATATTAAGAGCGGCAAAATCTACAGTTTGGTACATTCTGAGAATAAAGAAAGCCCTGGTGAACTCATCAGTGCAAAAAGTCCTAGACGCCCACGGAAGACAACAGTGGTGGATGAGCGCAGAATAATTTCCATTGTGAAGAAAAACCCCTTCACAACAGCCAACCAAGTGAACAACTCTCTCCAGGATGTAGGCGTATCAATATCCAAATCTACCATAAAGATAAGACTGTATGAAAGTAAATATGGAGAATTCACTGCACGGTGAAAGCCACTCATAAGCCACAAGAATAAAGAGGATAGATTGGACATTGCTAAAAAAAAAAAAAAACATCTAAAAAAACCCAGCAGAGTTTGGGAAGAACATTCTTTGGACAAATGAATCCAAGATCAACCTCTACCAGAATAATGGAAAGAAAAAAGTAAGGCGAAGGCTTGGTACAGTATTAAAAACCCACAAAGAATAATAGTGTTTGTAAGACATTGCATAATATGTCTTTGAACTACAGGTAAAGTGAAAAAAAAAAAATCCAGCCATAAAACACATTAGGCCAGATATATCTGTCATATTCTTAGACTGTATAGTCTAACTTTACACCTCCTGTTAGTTAAAGGGGTTTTCCAGGCAAAAAAATCTAGTTTTTTTTTAAAAAGGTCTGCTAGTGCTATTAATGAGTTAATAAGTACACCCACATACCTGTAGCTGTGTTTTGAGTGATTTCTGGGAGCTCCTGGTATCTTCTGCATTTGTTCAAATTCCTGCTATTTAAATTCTACATTGGCTTCCTCTCACCTCACCCCCCCCCCCCCCGTCTCTCTAGCTATCCTGCCCACTACTAGCCCTTCCTAACCTACTCAGCCCATCTCCCAACCCCATTATACTTGCGTCTCTTCCTTACAGGCTTCCTCCTGCGGGACAGCCCATCCTTCTTTTCTGACTGCCAGCGCATGCTATAGTCCCAGCGTTGCTCTGTAGCCGACGATCCACCTCTACTATGCAGACGTGGGAGCTGTTCGCAAGCCTACACATTAGAGGTGGATTTTTTATTTATTTTTTATTTAATGCAGATTGTGAGCCCCTATCAGTATGTTTTTGTAGAATGGGAGGAAATCCATGCAAACACAGGGAGAACATACAAACTCCTTGCAGGTGTTGTTCCTGATGGGTATCGAACCCAGGACTCCAACGCTGCAAGGCTGCAGTGCTAACCACTGAGCCACCGTGTTGCCCCTATTTTAGAGGTGGATTATCGGCTGCAGAGCACAGAGGTGCGCTGGGACTATAGCATGTGCCATCAGAATCAGAAAAGAAAGAGGAGCTGTCCCCAGGAAGAAGCCTGGAAGGAAGAGAGGTAAGTATAATGGGGTGGATGGGGAAGGGGATAGTAGTGATGTTCTGTTTCTGGAAACGGATCGTCACAGATAACCAGAAAATGTCCCCAAGGATATGGATAAATATACATTTTTGATAAATTATGTTATTTAGAAAGTAGGCGGGCGAGGACGTCTAGATTAGTGTAGGGATTCGTTTTTATTCTGGACAACCCCTTTAACTTAGTTTACACCAGAAAACTGTGCCATGCTCCTTTTGTGCAAGTCATAAACATGTCTAAAACACTGAATAAATTTGGTGTAAAACATGTTTAGACAGTTCTTTGGCTCAAATTACACCAGGTTCTAATGCATTTTGCTTGATAAATCTCTCCCAGCATTTCTGGAAAAAGATCTACACATGCAAGCTCCCTTATGCATAAGAAATGAAGATGTTTTCCACTTACTAGCAGCTGTTATCTGAGAAAAACTTGCAAGAGCCAGTATTTTTATTATGGCTTTTTAAGTAGATTTATCACGAGAGTGTGAGAACTGCTTGTGTTTTATGGCACAGGGACACTAAATTTAGATATGCAAACATACCTAGGATCACAGAGTCTCCTCAAGGCTGCTGCACATCACTCATCATTTGTCTCTCTCCGAACATCTTCCAGTTTTCCTCCAGCATACGCTTTATGTTGCCACAAGGAGATAAGAAGATTTCTACAATGCCACTGGGTGCATCTCATGCAGTTTCTAACCACAGCAATAACACCTGTTGCTTTTTTGAGGATCCTATACTGGTCAATGTAGTCCCTACAATTTTAATAATGATTTTTGTTCTAGGATCTATATTTAATGGGACTGCCTTATGGGCTTTCTTTTTTCGTGTCAAGTCTTGGAAATCTAGCACAGTTTACCTCTTTAACCTGTCAGTTGCCGACTTCTTCTTGATCATCTGCCTGCCATTCAGAATAGACTATTATCTGAAGCAGAAGACCTGGATTTATGGCGATATTCCATGCAGAATAATGCTTTTTATGCTTGCCATGAACAGAGCCGGAAGCATTTTCTTCCTTACACTTGTTGGTTTGGATCGATATTTTAAAGTAGTCCATCCGCATCATTCTGTCAACTCCATTTCCATCAAGAATGCTATTTTTGCAGTTTGTTCCGTTTGGCTTATTGCTATATTAGTGACTGTGTTTATTCTCACTAAAGACCACACTGGAGGTAACATCTTCAGGGGCGCAGCATACTGTGACAGTTTTATTGTATGTCCTGCTGACTCTTATTGGCATGATCTCTTTTACATTCTTGAGTTTTTTCTCCCTTTGTGCATTGTCCTATTCTGCTCATACAGCATCATCTGGAAACTGAGACAAAGGAACATGGACAAGGACTCAAAGATCAAAAGGGCTGTGAAGTGCATTATACTGGTTGGAGTTCTCTTCTTTATATGCTTTTTACCAAGTGTGTCCACTAGGATTGAAATCTTAAGACTCAAGGGTTCTCCACAGCACAACGACTGCAGTATCTACAAGTCTATGGATACAGCTTTCTTTCTCACAATGTGCTTTACTTACATGAACAGTATGTGTAATCCTTTACTATATTACTTTTCCAATCCTTCATTAAGAACTTATTATTTAACCATTATTATTAAGCTCAGAATAAGACCATTTGCGTGTCCAAAATCTGATCTTCCAAACTGATGTAATGTCTTTTACGGACAAATTAAGAAATATGGATGAGGTTGAGATGTGTATGGCCAGGACAGCATGCAAAGCATACAAGAGGTTTCTACTATTGATGTGTATGCAATAGAAGCAAATTGTTATAGTAGTACATAGACCGATGGACACATACATTTAATATTAGCATCTACTATAATGTATAAGCAGCACTAGACACAATGTATAAGTATCCACCCAATGGAGTTCACATGGTCTATACAACGTAGGGCCAAATTTATATAAAGGCAACTGATCTAGAAGAATGTTATGGCTTAGAATGTGAGAGGAGAATCACACAAACATGTTGATAATGTACACGCTCTATGCATATGTTGCAGTTATCTGCTTTGCACTGGACTGTTTTACACACTATGGAATTAATTTGTTATAATATTAACTTTTTGTTTTTTTTTATAAACTTAGTCTATGTTCACATTGTTACGTTTTAGGGTAAGTTCACACGGCAGAAAGTGAAATGGGAAATTCCTCTTCACTTTCTGCCGCCGGCTTTTTCGTGCAGCTGGCCGTGACGGGATCCCAATGCAATGCCTGGATAAATGGGCCTAATCAGTTGGGAGTCTCGAGCCGTGGTCAACGTAGCTGACTCAGCTGCCGGATCCACATGAAGATAGGTCATGTCACTTTTTTTTACACTACTGGAAAAAAAACTGCAAGTGACTCCCATTGAAATAAATAGGTTTTTCAGGTGGATTTTGAGGCAGATTCCACGTCAAAATCTGTCTGCAAAAAACTTAGTGTGAACATACCCTTACAAAAGGCAATTCCTGGATTTTAAAGATAATGCTGTGCTTAGCATTATGCTAATTATTCTGCATTGGCTTTTTTATACAGCTTGTAAATAATGCAAACAAATCTTCATTTACATGCAGAGGCGTAACTTGAAGCTACTATGCCTGATGCTAAATCTGTAATGGGGCCCCTACCTACCTTGTGTGAATTAGAATAGTGGTATATTTTATGTGGCAGAGGGACTTTTGGGGAACCCCTTATAGCTACACCCCTGTTTACATGTAATGTTTGTGGAATTGCTGTGAATTCTGTCTGGGATTGGGTTCCAAACTGTTCTTAATGTCTGAAAGAATCCACAATGTGTGGCTGTATTTCATAGGAATGTATAGAAATGTTCCTTACAAAAAAAAACATTTGAACTTTTAGAAATAAGATGTGCCCCAGTTTAAACCAAATATAGTACAGTTACCTTACAACTTATTCACTATTTACTTATCCATAACGTGCAGATTTGGGTCCAACTTTTGGGTCCCCCATGTTCATGAGAAGAAGGGTGTTTTTCTCCGCAGCCTGAATGCAGTGGAGGTGGTAAAGGTATACGCCAACCCATTCATTTTAATGGAGCTGCTGGAGATTGCTAAGTTCAATACTCAACTACCTCCAGCATTGAATAGCAAAACACCCCTATTCTTGTGATCATGGGGGTTCCCGCGGTCAAACCTTCACTGGTCTTGAGGACAGGGGATATACATAAATATTAAGAAAATAATAATAATAAATTGCAATTTGTATGCACTTATTGTAGGTTATGTTTCAATACTATGGATCAGGGATCATTAAAATAAAAATGATCAAACATCGGCCCTTTTATTATGCGGTGTTCCTGCTATGATATAGGCAGATGTGCCATTAAAACATCTGGGAAAGCTCACAAACCATATGAAAGCTATAATGGCAGCAATATACTCTCACCACTATAGGAAACACCAAAGAGAGAAATAGATACAACATTACAGAAGAAAACAACTCCCAGAAACACAAGGTCATGGATTTAGTGACAAGTGTAGGTGGAAATATTGTGTAACTTTTCTCTCCTATTAGCAGGTTACTTTACATATGATTTACACTATATGGCGGATCTATTTCCACTAATGTAAAGTATGTTTACTACCATACTGCCACTAGTCAAATGAGCAGCCATGCATGAAAGGAAGAAATTTGTTTTCTCTCTCGGCCAATAAAATCTTGTTACCATAGAGACAATAATAACCAAGACAGGAAGGAGGATATTTGTGATAACAATGTAACAAAGTGGATTAAGAGATTCTGTACTTTTGCTTTTTTTTTTTTAAATTAAATATTTACTGCTCATTTTTCTAAACTATTTTCCAATAAATATTCTTTGTGCTTATGCGGGCTGGTATCCTGTTACTTACAAGATGAATTGTGACATTTTACTTAATAAATGATTTCTATATCCAAAGAGTTGCTGCAACCACCCAGAATTATATGCAGCAAATAAGAAAAAAAACAAAACAAGACACCAAAGCAGGCTGAGTGTCAACTTTACAGCAAAAAACACTCCCACAAGCATGTGTAAGAGTCAAGTTAAACAAGGGCAAAGTACATATAATAAACAAGAATGTTCTAGAAAATTCTTGTGTCACTGCCTCTAAGGAAATATTGGTGATCATAGATCAAGGTCGGAGCAAAAGATATGTTGTATTTAACCCTTTTAATTTTCAAAGAATCTGTGCGACATTTGGTGCAAATTATGGAAGCGCAGACTCCAACAATACTGAATTAACCTTTTAGATAAGTTTCATCCATTGTATTCAGCACAATATTAACACAGTGAGAGGGATTACTACCAAATCAGCAGACTTTAGGAAGTCACCAAGTTGGCCACTAATGCTAACGCCAGTCATACAAGGGCCCAAGAGCCTTAGGCGGCTCATAAACACTGGCATCAGTATTGAGATTGCAGCTTCCATCTGGCCCATAAACCAAGGAGACAGATTACCCTAACCACACTAAGGTGGATTAAACTCCTTAGCACCCGTAACTATCACTATCAAGAATTCACCGTAGGGATGAGGTATGGACAAAACACTGCACCAGGGCCAAGACTTTAGTTACGCTACTGGCTAATGCTCTATTAAAGGGGTTGTTCAGGCAAAATTGGACAACCCCTTCATATTTTAAATCAGCAAGGGCCAGTGAAAAAAGCATACTAACCTGTCTCCAGTGCCCTTCCTGCACGTCCTGGTTCATCTGCTCCTGCAGCTTCTTTTGGGTCTCTTCTGGGGTTCAGCTGGATCCACTTATTGGCCAATCAGCGGCCTCAGGAAGAGGACCAGTGATGTTATAGGCAGTGACATCGCATGCCATTCGCTGATTGGCCCCAGTGGTCACATGACTGCTGTTGCCAATCAGTGGCTTTAGTGGAACTACAGAAGAGAACCATACAGCAGAAGGAGTGGAACGCGCTGGGAGGACACCGGAGCATTGGGGACAGGGGAGTATGATTTTTTAAAAAAATATTTTTCAGTGCCCACGGCTGATTTAAAAGTTGACATTACCTTACTGCTTGTATAATTTTCTTTTGACGCAGCAAGAAGGGGATGGCACAACTCATCTGAATTTACCACGCTGCTGTTAACATACCAAAGTCAATTGAGAATGAAAGAGTAAAAGAAGAAGGTAACCTGTTCATAGGTGAAGATGAGCAGGAGAAGAAAAGGTCTTTTTTTCTGCTCTAAGTGGTACAAATAGTCATATATATATAATTATTATTTTTGATACTTGTTATTTAATACTTAATTCTTGTTTGCAAAAAATACACATACAATATATGAGAATTTTCCCATTAAACTCTCTCCAGCAACTATATGCTTTAAAGATATGATGCTATTTTGAAAAAGAAAAAAAAATTGCACGTTGCAACTTTTTCTTTGGGTATAAATCAGAATTTGTAAATGGTGTATTATAATCTTTAATGAGCATAATCCAAAAACTAGAAACTACAACCAGTTTACAGATTTTTTTTGAGAATTTGGTACATCTCCATAGAAAATATTATGCCATTTAAATCTCTACTTTAAACTGCATGTCCGACTGGTCCAAAGCTCAGACTGAGGTCAGATTTCCCTTTGGACCAGCAGCTCCAGGTTCTCCAAAACCCTGATTTTGCTTGGGTCTGTTCCATCCCAATTTGCCTGGTAGAGTAACAAGAATTGAAGGAAGTCTCTCATCAGGAAATTCTATGAAACCAGCTAAAGTACCTGCAAAAATGCTCTGAGCTGAAAACCTTAGACTGTTGGCCATGCTCCCATTGCACTTGAGGTTCATTTGTATATTTCTAAAAATGTCTTTTATTGCAGAGAAATGGCACATCTATTGGATTATCTAAAGGTGTAACGATGCTCAGCATAAGGTCCACTGCAATGCACTGTGACTGGACTGGTATTGAGTTTCCTGGTGAGACTCCCTTTAGGCAACCAGAGACTTATTAAATTCTCCTATCTGAATTCCAGTAAACATCCTTTTTTGTTACATATGTGGCAACTAAGCATGCAATACATAGGTTTTGGAAATCCTTGTGCATTGTATCATGGTGAATGCTTGGTTTACCAGGAATATGAAGGTTCAATTTGAGAATCTCCTGTCTGAAATGTTTCAATGTTATTTCCTTTTCTAGTAAAGTCTTGATGCATATCGCTTGTCCTCCCCTTGTTTTGTATTACTTTCTCCTATGCCTCTGTTAGTCTACCTGGTTATCACTCCAGGATCTGTTCCAAACGTTGAATTCCTGCACACTTATAGTTCGTTGCAGAAAACTGTCCAGTCTGTCCATAGGAAGCCAGTTAAAACTCAGCAAATTTTATTAATTATCCATTAGTCCCTACTGTGAGCACAAAAAATTGGCCTACACAGCTAAAAAGCCTCAGCCAGCTTAAAAAATTGCATTGACAATTGTTATCTTACATCATATCTTTAAATCATTGACTGGGAAAAAGTCCATTGTTCTCTCACTGTATAACATTTCAAGACTTTCAGATTTTCTCTCATTCAAAACCAATGAAAGTCTATGGAAGTCCCAAACTTTGAGGTTGTGCAGCCTGCCACCCTATACATTCTCCATGGGAGCATTGTACTTACTGTAATAATAATACATTTTATTTACATAGCGCCAACATATTCTGCAGCACTGTACAATTTGTAGAGTTCAAGTACAGGCAAAAAAAGATACATTACAAATAAATAGTCACTTCACACAATGGGAATGAGGGCCCTGATCACACTTGGCTATCTCTGGTGTTTCCATAGAGAATGAGTGGAACAACAGGATGCGTGCTTGCATGCCATTCCATCAGGACAGGAGAGCCTTGTTTTTGGGATCAGTGTGGGTCCCAGCTTTGGCAGGATAAAAATAGGTATAAAACTTGGTACAACCCCTTTAACCCCTTCCCACCGACGGCATAATTCGATTTTCATTTTTTCATTTTTGACTCCCCTCCTTCTAAACCCCATAACTTTTTTTTTTATTTTTCCACTCTCAGAGCCATATGAGGTCTTAATCATTGCGAGACAAATTTTTCTTCATGATGCTGCCTTTAATTATTCTGTATAATGTACTGGGAAGCTGGAAAAAAAATTCAGAATGGGGTGGATTTGAAGAAAAAGTGCATTTGTGCGACTTTCTTACGGGCTTCGGTTTTATGGCGTTCACTGTGAAGCCAAAATGATGTGTCATCTGTATACTATGTTTCGGTACGATTCCAGAGATACCAAACTTATATGGTTTTATTTACATTTTAACCCCTTAACAAAAATCCAAAACTATGTTAAAACATTTTTTTTCTAAAAGTTGTCATATACTGACACCCTTAACTTTTTTTTATACGTCAGTGTATGGGGATGCATAGTGTGTCTTTTTTTTGTGGGGCCGGGTGTACTTTTTAGTTCTACCATTTTGGGGAAATGCTATTGCTTTGTTCACTTTTTATTCAAATTTTTAGCAAAGGCAAAACAGTGAAAAAACGGCGGTTTGGCACTTTTGACTTTTTTTCCCAGCTACGGCATTTACCTACAGGAAAAATATTCTTATAGATTTGTAGAGCGGGCATTTTCGGACAAAGGGATACCTAATGTGTACGTGTTTCACAGTATGTAACTAGAGATGAGCGAACAGTGTTCTATCGAACTCATGTTCGATCGGATATTAGGCTGTTCGGCATGTTCGAATCGAATCGAACACCGCGTGGTAAAGTGCGCCATTACTCGATTCCCCTCCCACCTTCCCTGGCGCCTTTTTTGCTCCAATAACTGCGCAGGGTAAATGGGACAGGAACTACGACACCGGTGACGTTGAAAAAAGTAGGCAAAACCCATTGGCTGCCGAAAACATGTGACCTCTAATTTAAAAGAACAGCGACGCCCAGCTTCGCGTCATTCTGAGCTTGCAATTCACCGGGGACGGAGGTTTCCGTCCAGTTAGCTAGGGCTTAGATTCTGGGTAGGCAGGGACAGGCTAGGATAGGAAGGAGAAGACAACCATAACATCTCTTGTAAGAGCTAAATTCCAGGGAGAAGCTTGTCAGTGTAACGTGGCACTGACGGGCTCAATCGCCGCAACCCAGCTTTCCCAGGATCCTGAATGGAATACACTGACAGTGTATTCCCGTATACCCCATATATACACCCCAAATCCCCGTTCCAACGGTGTGCCCCCCCCCACCTTCACCTCAGAAATACCCTGCAAGTCCCCTAGCAATAGGATTGGGGCTATATACACCCACTATTTTTGCTACTGCCATATAGTGCCATTGTCTGACTGTGAATTCAAAGAATATATTGGGGTTACAAATACCCTCATTTCTTGCTACTGCCATATAGTGCCAGTTTCTGACTGGTAATTCAAAGAATATATTGGGGTAACGTGCACCCACAATTTTTGCTACTGGTATATAGTGCCATTGTCTGACTGTGAATTCAAAGAATATATTGGGGTTACAAATACCCTCATTTCTTGCTACTGCCATATAGTGCCAGTTTCTGACTGGTAATTCAAAGAATATATTGGGGTAACGTGCACCCACAATTTTTGCTACTGGTATATAGTGCCATTGTCTGACTGTGAATTCAAAGAATATATTGGGGTTACAAATACCCTCATTTCTTGCTACTGCCATATAGTGCCAGTTTCTGACTGGTAATTCAAAGAATATATTGGGGTAACGTGCACCCACAATTTTTGCTACTGGTATATAGTGCCATTGTCTGACTGTGAATTCAAAGAATATATTGGGGTTACAAATACCCTCATTTCTTGCTACTGCCATATAGTGCCAGTTTCTGACTGGTAATTCAAAGAATATATTGGGGTAACGTGCACCCACAATTTTTGCTACTGGTATATAGTGCCATTGTCTGATTGTGAATTCAAAGAATATATTGGGGTTACAAATACCCTCATTTCTTGCTACTGCCATATAGTGCCAGTTTCTGACTGGGAATTCAAAATGCGCAAGGCTCCCGGAAAGGGACGTGGACGAGGCCGTGGGCGAGGTCGGGGGAATGGTTCTGGGGAGCAAGGTAGCAGTGAAGCCACAGGGCGTCCCGTGCCTACTCCTGTGGGGCAGCAAGCATTGTGCCACTCCACAGTGCCAGGGTTGCTTGCCACATTAACTAAACTGCAGGGTACAAACCTTAGTAGGCCCGAGAACCAGGAACAGGTCTTGCAATGGCTGTCGGAGAACGCTTACAGCACATTGTCCAGCAGCCAGTCAGACTCTGCCTCCTCTCCTCCTATTACCCAACAGTCTTGTCCTCCTTCCTCCCAAAATTCCCAAGCTTCACAGAACAATAACCCCAACTGTCCCTGCTCCCCAGAGCTGTTCTCCACTCCTTTCATTGTCCCTCAACCTGCCCCTCCACGTCACGATTCCACGAACCTAACAGAGGAGCATCTGTGTCCAGATGCTCAAACACTAGAGTCTCCTCCATCTCCGTTCGATTTGGTGGTGGATGACCAGCAACCCACCCTCATCGACGATGATGTGACGCAGTTGCCGTCAGGGCATCCAGTTGACCTGCGCATTGTGCGGGAGGAGGAGATGAGACAGGAGTTGGAAGAGGAAGTGGTGGATGATGAGGACACTGACCCGACCTGGACAGGGGGGATGTCAAGCGGGGAAAGTAGTGTGGATGTTGAGGCAGGTGCAGCACCAAAAAGGGTAGCTAGAGGCAGAGGTCAGCAGCTTAGGCGAAGCCAGGCCACACCCGGAATCTCCCAAGATGTTCCAGTTCGTACCCAGCCCCGAAAAACTCCCACCTCGAGGGCACGTTTCTCGAAGGTGTGGAGTTTTTTCAAGGAATGCGCCGAGGACAGATATAGTGTTGTCTGCACAATTTGCCTCTCGAAATTGATTAGGGGCTCTGAGAAGAGCAACCTGTCCACCACTTCAATGCGCCGTCATTTGGAATCCAAGCACTGGAATCAGTGGCAGGCAGCAACGGCAGGACAAAGGCCGCCTGCCGTTCACGCCACTGCCACTGCCACTGCTGACTGTGCTGGCGATGCACTCCAGAGGACGAGCCAGGACACCACTTCATCTGCCTCCGCCACTTTGTTGACTTCTTCCTCATCCTCCCCTGTTCCTGTCTTATCTCCTTCTCCTGCACCATCAAAGGCACCATCAGGCGCTTCTTTACAACAACCCACCATCTCTCAGACATTGGAGTGGCGGCAGAAATACACTGCTAACCACCCACACGCACAAGCCTTGAACACCAACATCGCTAAACTGCTGGCCCAGGAGATGTTGGTGTTCCGGCTTGTTGAAACTCCCGCCTTCCTGGACCTGATGGCAACTGCGGCACCTCGCTATGCCGTCCCTAGCTGTCACTACTTCTCCCGGTGTGCCGTCCCCGCCTTGCACCAGCACGTGTCACTCAACATCAGGCGGGCCCTTAGTTCCGCGCTTTGCACAAAGGTCCACTTGACCACCGACGCGTGGACAAGTGCATGCGGACAGGGAAGCTACATTTCACTGACGGCACACTGGGTGAATGTAGTTGAGGCTGGGACTGCTTCCCAAACTGGCCCGGTGTACCTCGTCTCCCCGCCTAACATTCCTGGCAGGGACACGAGAAGAACACCCCCCTCCTCCTCCACCGCCTCCTCCTCCGCCACCGCTGTTAGATTGACCCCAGCTACGAGTTGGAAAGGTTGCAGCACTGGCGTTGGTAGACGTCAGCAGGCCGTGCTGAAGCTGATCAGCTTGGGGGACAGACAGCACACTGCCTCCGAGGTGAGGGATGCCCTCCTCGATGAGACGGCAATATGGTTTGAGCCGCTGCACCTGGGCCCAGGCATGGTCGTTTGTGATAACGGCCGGAACCTGGTAGCAGCTCTGGAGCTTGCCGGACTCCAACATGTTCCATGCCTGGCCCACGTCTTCAACCTAGTGGTGCAACGTTTCCTAATGAGCTACCCCAATGTTCCAGAGCTACTGGTGAAAGTGCGTCGCATGTGCGCCCACTTTCGCAAGTCGACAGTAGCCGCTGCTAGCTTAAATATCAGTAACTCTTATGGTGAGGCACACAGGGGTTAATGTGAGGGAGATGATGGGGTTAACTGCTATTAATATGAGGCACATGGAGTTACTAAAACACAAGTAATCACCCCATATGCCTGACATTAATAAGTAACCCCAGTACGTACCTGTGTAGCTTTAGTTTCATTTTCCTTCTTCCTTTCTTCCTCCAGTGCAGGACGGCAGGAGCTCGGCAGGGATAAGCCCTGCCTCCTCCTCTCATTGGTGGGCAGAGGACAGCAGAGAACGGGAGGGGGGAGAGAGGGGGAGCGTCCTGAAGAGCTGACAGGAGCCAGAGCTGCAGCTCCTGTGTCTCAGCCGTTGCTGCAGCTTCGGGGCCCCCTGTTGGTGGAAAGTATTCCACCAACAGGGGGCCCCGATCATTATACTCAGGGGTCCGAAAAGACCTCCGAGAATAATGATAGCAGCGGTAGCAGCTGTCACCGGGCCCCTAATGTCCCGGGCCCTGTGGCAGCTGCTACCGCTGCTATGGTGGTAGTTACGCCACTGATGCCAACTAACACTGTGGCAGACATGGCTGAGTTCATGTTGGGGTGCTTTACAACCGACAAGCGTATTGTCAAAATCATGGAGGACAACCAGTACTGGATCTTTGCTATCCTTGACCCCCGGTATAAAAAAAACATCTCCTCTTTTATTCCGGTAGAGGGGAGGGCCAATCGCATCAATGCTTGCCACAAGCAATTGGTGCAGAATATGATGGAGATGTTTCCAGCATGTGACGTTGGCGGCAGGGAGGGCAGTTCCTCCAGTAGGCGACCAAGTTCTCACCGGTCCACACAAACGAGGGGCACACTGTCTAAGGTCTGGGACACCTTGATGGCACCCCCTCGCCAAAGTGCCACCACGGAGGGTCCTAGTGTCACCAGGCATGAGAAGTATAGGCGCATGTTGCGGGAATACCTTTCCGACCACAGCCCTGTCCTCTCCGACCCCTCTGCGCCCTACACGTATTGGGTGTCGAAGTTGGACCTGTGGCTTGAACTTGCCCTATATGCCTTGGAGGTGCTGTCCTGTCCTGCCGCCAGCGTCCTATCTGAGAGGGTGTTCAGTGCAGCCGGTGGCATCATCACTGACAAGCGCACCCGTCTGTCAGCTGAGAGTGCCGACCGGCTCACTTTGATAAAAATGAACCACCACTGGATAGAGCCTTCATTTTTGTGCCCACCTGTGTAAAGCACCCCAACATGAAACTCCATGTCTGTACTCAACCTCTCCAATTCCTCCGCATCCTCATACTCATCCACCATAAGCGTTGCACAATTCTGCTAATACTAGGCTCCCTCCACCCTGATTTCCCCCAACTCTGCTGGTTAGAGGCTCCCTCCACCCTGATTTCCACCAACTCTGCTGGTTAGAGGCTCCCTCCACCCTGATTTCCCCCAACTCTGCTGGTTAGAGGCTCCCTCCACCCTGATTTCCACCAACTCTGCTGGTTAGAGGCTCCCTCCACCCTGATTTCCCCCAACTCTGCTGGTTAGAGGCTCCCTCCACCCTGATTTCCACCAACTCTGCTGGTTAAAGGCTCCCTCCACCCTGATTTCCCCCAACTCTGCTGGTTAGAGGCTCCCTCCACCCTGATTTCCACCAACTCTGCTGGTTAGAGGCTCCCTCCACCCTGATTTCCCCCAACTCTGCTGGTTAGAGGCTCCCTCCACCCTGATTTCCAACAACTCTGCTGGTTAGAGGCTCCCTCCACCCTGATTTCCCCCAACTCTGCTGGTTAGAGGCTCCCTCCACCCTGCTTTCCCACAACTCTGCTGGTTAGAGGCTCCCTCCACCCTGATTTCCACCAACTCTGCTGGTTAGAGGCTCCCTCCACCCTGATTTCCCACAACTCTGCTGGTTAGAGGCTCCCTCCACCATGAATTGGTCCAAACTGGGTTTTTTAGAGGCTCCCTCCACCATGAATTGGTCCAAACTGGGCTGGTTAGAGGCTCCCTCCACCATGAATTTGCCCAAACTGGGCTGTTTAGAGGCTCCCTCCACCATGAATTTGCCCAAACTGGGCTGGTTAGAGGCTCCCTCCACCATGAATTTGCCCAAACTGGGCTGTTTAGAGGCTCCCTCCACCATGAATTTGCCCAAACTGGGCTGGTTAGAGGCTCCCTCCACCATGAATTGGTTCAAACTGGGGTTTTTAGAGGCTCCCTCCACCATGAATTGGTCCAAACTGGGGTTTTTAGAGGCTCCCTCCACCATGAATTTGCCCAAACTGGGCTGGTTAGAGGCTCCCTCCACCATGAATTGGTCCAAACTGGGGTTTTTAGAGGCTCCCTCCACCATGAATTGGTCCAAACTTGGGTTTTTAGAGGCTCCCTCCACCATGAATTGGTCCAAACTGGGTTTTTTTAGAGGCTCCCTCCACCATGAATTTGCCCAAACTGGGCTGGTTAGAGGCTCCCTCCACCATGAATTTGCCCAAACTGGGCTGGTTAGAGGCTCCCTCCACCATGAATTTGCCCAAACTGGGCTGGTTAGAGGCTCCCTCCACCATGAATTTGCCCAAACTGGGCTGGTTAGAGGCTCCCTCCACCATGAATTGGTCCAAATTGGGGGTTTTAGAGGCTCCCTCCACCATGAATTTGCCCAAACTGGGCTGGTTAGAGGCTCCCTCCACCATGAATTGGTCCAAACTGGGGTTTTTAGAGGCTCCCTCCACCATGAATTGGTTCAAACTGGGGTTTTTAGAGGCTCCCTCCACCATGAATTGGTCCAAACTGGGCTGGTTAGAGGCTCCCTCCACCATGAATTTGCCCAAACTGGGCTGTTTAGAGGCTCCCTCCACCATGAATTTGCCCAAACTGGGCTGGTTAGAGGCTCCCTCCACCATGAATTGGTCCAAACTGGGTTTTTTAGAGGCTCCCTCCACCATGAATTGGTCCAAACTGGGGTTTTTAGAGGCTCCCTCCACCATGAATTGGTCCAAACTGGGGGTTTTAGAGGCTCCCTCCACCATGAATTGGTCCAAACTTGGGTTTTTAGAGGCTCCCTCCACCATGAATTGGTCCAAACTGGGGTTTTTAGAGGCTCCCTCCACCATGAATTGGTCCAAACTGGGGTTTTTAGAGGCTCCCTCCACCATGAATTGGTCCAAACTGGGGTTTTTAGAGGCTCCCTCCACCATGAATTGGTCCAAACTTGGGTTTTTAGAGGCTCCCTCCACCATGAATTGGTCCAAACTGGGGGTTTTAGAGGCTCCCTCCACCATGAATTGGTCCAAACTGGGGTTTTTAGAGGCTCCCTCCACCATGAATTGGTCCAAACTTGGGTTTTTAGAGGCTCCCTCCACCATGAATTGGTCCAAACTGGGATTTTTAGAGGCTCCCTCCACCATGAATTTGCCCCAACTCTGCTGGTTAGAGGCTCAATCCACCCTGATTTTCAAAACAAATGTTGGTGCCAACCTCAACTTACTACAAGGGCCAAATTCACTGCTGGTGACAAGCTCTCCTCACTGCAAGTGCCAAATACACATGTTTCAAGGTGTTTTCCTACTGTCAGAGAGGTGGTATTGAGTGTGTAAAGTGTGTAGTTGTTAGGCTGTGATGTTGGGGTAATAGAGGGTCTTTGGTGTGTTAGATGCCCCCAGACATGCTTCCCCTGCTGTCCCAGTGTCATTCCAGAGGTGTTGGCATCATTTCCTCGGGTGTCATAGTGGACTTGGTGACCCTCCAGACACGGATTTGGGTTTCCCCCTTAACGAGTATATGTTCCCCATAGACTATAATGGGGTTCGAAACCCGTTCGAACACACGAACATTGAGCGGCTGTTCGAATCGAATTTCGAACCTCGAACATTTTAGTGTTCGCTCATCTCTATATGTAACTACTTTTATATGTGTTCTAGGGAAAGGGAGGCGATTTGAACTTTTAATATTTTTAATTTATTTTTATATATTTTTTTAACTTTTTTAAAAAACTTTTTTTTTGCATTTGTTAGACCCCCTAGGGGTCTTATACCCCAGGGGTCTGATCACTAATGCAATGCATTACAATGCTAATGCATTGCAAAATACTGGCACTTCTAGTGCAGGCTACCTAGCATAGCCTGCAATAGAATGGCAGGCTGGGGAGCCTTCACAAGGCTCCCGGCTGTCATAGCAATGTGACACCAGCCCCGGAGATTACTCTGGGTGCCAGCGATCACAGCAAAAATGGCGGCGCCCACGCGCTGCCAGTAAAATGACACCTCGGTCAGCTTTGACCGAGGCGCCAGAGGGGTTAATGCCCCTAATCGGTGAGGGCACCAACCAGAGGCATTTGCGCTGGGTGTCTACTCTATAAAGCCGTAGACACTCGGTGGCTAGGGCGGCCGCCATAGTTAAACACCCAGTATCCGCCGTACTAGTACAATGGATGTCGGGAAGGGGTTAAAAAAAAATTTAAAATTTTCTTTATCTTCTCCAGGAGGCAGCCATATTGGAGGAATCATAAATATATATTTTAAAACAATCAAATGTCAATGACCATATACAATCACAAATTAAATATGTATCTTTAAAGGATCTACACTTGTAAATTGTTTAATTCAACATTATTTTCTTTGGTAATATATCACCTTGATCTTTTAGAGATTTAGGCTTAAAAAAACTAAAAATATCTTTGTTTTTCAAGTAGCTGCAAATAACACTTGGCTGTACAATCTAAGTAGTTATTTGCAAAACCACTTTAGATATGTAATCTCTTACATGACTCATACAGAAACACAGAGGCAATTAGCGGAATATAATGAGTCTTGGGTTCTTTTTCAGTGAACAATTTCCTTTTCTCTGGGTTCAAAGTTGGATCTTCCTATTCTTTTGGCATTTGTTTGAAAATTCGCCACTGTCTAAACAATGTCATATGAAGGGTTTCCATACAACCAGAACAGAAGCAACTCCAGCTGTTGTGTATTTGAGGAACCAGTTCTCTTCTACCTTCTTCCTCCGGTGCTAATCCTAATCATTATTCTGGGATCTGTTTTCAACTTTACTGCTTTATGGGCATTTTGCTTCCACATCAAGTCATGGAAGGCCAGCACAGTTTATCTCTTCAACTTGTCTATTGCAGATTTTCTTCTCATTGTCTGTCTGCCCTTCAGAACAGACTATTATCTGAAGCAGAAGCACTGGATTTATGGAGATGTCCCATGCAGGGTAATGCTTTTCATGCTCGCAATGAACAGGGCAGGAAGTATCTTTTTTCTCACTCTGGTTGCATTGGATCGGTATTTTCGTGTCGTTCATCCATATAATAAAATCAACAGCTTATCCACAAAGGCTGCCGTCATTATTTCATGCGCTGTTTGGCTTACAGCGTTTGCAATGACTGCCTTCATTTTCACTGAAGAATATTCTGGAGGAGGTATATCAAGAAATCCAAATTGTGACAGCTTTATGGTGTGTCATGACAACTCCTTCTGGCATGACCTCTTCTTTATTATTGAGTTTTTCTTCCCTTTGTGCATTGTCCTTTATTGTTCTTACAGCATCATATGGAGACTCAGAGAAAGGAACCTGGACAGGAATCTAAAGATCAGAAGAGCTGTGAAATGCATCATATCTGTTGTAATTGTGTTCTTGGTATGTTTTTTACCAAGTGTGTCCACCAGGATTGAAATCTTAAGGCTCTTGGCATCTTCACAAAGAAACGACTGCAATATATATATGACTATAGACACCGCCTTTTATATTACAGTTTGCTTAACATATATAAACAGTATGTGCAATCCTTTGATTTACTTCTTCTCCAGCCCATCTTTCAGCACATTTTACCTAAAGATAATAAGGTTGTCGAATCGATCCGAATCTGAATCCGATGCAATTTCTACCAATGCAAACAACCTCACATGTACCATTCAGCAACAATCACAAACTGGATAAAGGACATCTGAGCAGGGCACATGATTCTTTTACAAGGGTTTCCTTCTGCAAGAGCTTCTTGGTTTTTTGCAAGCTGCAGCTGACTTTTAAGTTTTGAAAGGTTTGGTTACCAAATAAGCAAAGCTGAAGAAAAAAAAAAGCAATATAAAAAAGATAACAAAGCTAAAAATATTATTAAAAATCTTTCCGTATAATGTGTCAAAATCTTCAGTTATTACTTATACTTTTATAGCTTTGGATGCTTCAAGATGTGTAACTAAGCTTGAACTAAATTGTAACTTATGCTGTCTGCAACAATATATTGGATCATATAATAATACGCTTATCACTACTGATGGAAATCTGTATAAGCAGCTTTATAAAACATTTACATTGATGGTTTTCTTATCTTTATTTTTTAGTTGGATCCATTCTGATCAGTCATTACACACAGACCCTACACTATTGATCCCCTAGCAATCCATTTATATTTTGTTCTTTTGGATTACGAGCGTCTAAAAGTGAATAGCAGAAATGTTCAACTGCCTTCCACGTATATAAAATGGCATAATACACGTACGATTGGGTAGATCACTATCTATCTAAAAGACGATGATTTCTCTCTACCTCTAAAGTCAAGTCATGAGGTGGATTTAGATCTCTCACCATTTCCCAGTTTGTTTGTTTTTTATCAAGGTGACAATAAAACCCTCCAGGAATATATGAGGTTTTCTCCTTCAGTCCGCGTTTTTAAACCATTAATGATATGGCTTGCAAAAAAATGCAAAATACTGACTGTGTCAAAGTGGCCTAAAATGCTATTTTTTTTTTTATGGGTAAAATAATGATATTCTGATTCAAAATGGTCACCAAAGTTATTATGCTGTCCTACCTGCTCTAATTTCAGTGATGTATTACTTACTTTATATGATGTTGTTTTATATAAAATCAGTTTATAAGGTGCAATGCTGTTTACAAAGAGTTGTTCATATTCAGGAGCTGCTGGTAACCCGTCCCATGCTATGCTGAAAGTAATAGAAAGGATCAGTCAGTTGTTCGAAGGTGCCAACAGCGGACAATTACTAAGGACTATTTACTTATGTTTACTTGTGTTTTATGAAGTTGACAAGTAATTGATACCCCTAAAATCAGCGGCTGTTATTACTGTATTCTGTCTCCTCAGATAGGGCAGCACAAACCTGGTGACAGACTCTCTTTAAGGCCAGTGATTATATTACTACATGGAGACTGACTCTAGGTTCATCCTTGTGCTCAGGTTTCCATTCTTCAGGTCCACTTGGGGACCCAAAGAACAGAAACCCAATCCGCTTACCCAGCGCTGCACCTCCCATGAGGCGACCTGAAGTGAGCGCTTCAGGCGGCGCTATGCCAGGGCCTCAGGGAGGGCGGCATTTTTGCTAACCTAAGCCAGTCCAGGACAAGCTGTCCTGGACTGGCTTAGCATGGAGCGGTGGTTTGGGGAGGCCACTGGAGCAGCGCTGCTCCAGCAGCCTCCCCTCACGCTTTCTGTAGTTCGCCTCGGGCGGCGAAAGGGGCAGGTTCACCCCTGTGCTTACCTATGGAAACCAGTGGACTCCATAGACTATAATGGGGTCTGTTGGGTTTCTGCCTGAAAAACGTTGAGAGAAAAGTCCTTCTTTTTAAGTGGATTCAGGGACGGAAAACCATGAACGCAATCCAAGCACTGGTGTGAACCCAGCTTGACTGCTGCTTTGAGTTGATAGATTTTGGCCTTATCTGTAATTCCTAGGGATGCCGATTATTGATCAAAAGAATAATCACAGGTCCTGCAGGTCTCAAGATAATTCCAACCATATAATTCTCCTGCATATCATCTCACACATACACAACGTGAAAAATTTGATGACAAAGAGTGAGAATAATAGTATGGATTGTAACTCAATAAATCTGGTTGGTATAATTAACTTAATGATTCACTAATTTGATTACATTGGCAGTCCTTCATCCATAGCTATAATAAGGAAAGCTTAGGTATACTTTATGGCACCTGAAAGAATTATTAAAAATAGGAGTTCTTAACCCAAGAAACAAATACAAGTACAAATACATGTAATAGTATTGCTGTGAAAATGTATAATATTCCCCATCAATCCTCTTTAAGATTAAACATTTCCGGAACGCCCATAGAGTATTTACGTCCCGATAGTGGTTGTATGTCCTTACAGTTATAAGCAACTGCAGTGAATCGTGCCACTGCCGAAATGTGGAGCAAGTTGTAACTACAGCTGGAGCTCCCCTAGAGAAGGCAGGGACAGTTTATACACAGTTATAGGAGCCACCATGATGCAACACCCCTCTGAACCGGCGGTTATGTGATCCAATGGGGATCAGAGACGGTTAATGCTTCTGGATCATAGAGGACTCATATCAGCTCCGTACTCATGAACAGGAGGCTGTATTCCTCCTGTAGCTTGGTCTAAATGTACCAGTCCTAGTTACAGGGGAAATCGGCCTCACCCACCATAAAAATAGTGTTTAGATGTCTTCAAAGGTCTATTATGACCTTAAGGGGACGCAATGTAAAAAATAAAGAAATAAATAAATAGAAATGTAAAAAAAAAAAATTAAAGTAAAATAATATAAAATAAAGAAATAATATGCCAATAACATGTCCTTATCACAGGTTCTAGTCCCATACCTGACAACACAATACAAAATAAAAATTACCCTAGTGGAGAGGAAAGCTATTTAAAAAGTTTTTCAGTAGCACTTAGTGCTATTAAACAAACAAGTGAAATACTGACACTGTTTCCCTCCTGATTTGTTTATATTTTCACAAATGTAAAAAATATTTTTTTTTTTTAAAGTATAAGCATAAAAATAAATCACTATGTGTCACCAAAAAGAGACGCAAATCAGTTAAATAAACCAAATAATAAAAATGTTATAGCCTTCAACACTGCACATATGAAAAAAAACTGAAAATGTGTCTGGTCCTGAGAATTGGCCCGGTACTTAAGTGGTTAATATTGTAAATGTGTACATAGCTGGAGGAGTCACTGTACAATATGGCCTATGTGTAGTTATCACTCACCATCTGCTTCAGGAAGAAAATATATAGACTTCCTCTCATTTGTTGTACTAGGAACATCTTAGTGGTTCACCACAATTTATTTTTTATCAGTCCTGGATACTTTGCTGGTAAAGCATTAACTTCAAACCAATCAAAAGATCTATAACAGACAATTTATTCTTTTAATATTCCTTTATCTGTAAAAATTAGTTATTGGTTTTTGCTTAGATTAACACCCAAGAGTCCTCATGGAAGTATCAATATCTGCTAAGTGAACCTTAGCCCATTCAATATTCCATCATGCAAGAGAAAACACGTCAAACCGTATGTGCAGTACATATCAGCTGTATCACAGTACACGCTCCATTTACAATCATAGTCCTGTAAATATTATTCTTGTACCGCTTATGTATTACATGACCACCGTAACCAGGAGGCTGCTATACAGCGAGATAGCCGGAGTTGCTGTATATGAGTTAGAGAGTATTTCTACTGCAGGTTTTCTGTATATCTGTACAGTGAGTTTTGATACTGTAAGCACATATTATAAAAATTGCATTTTTAGACATTGACATATTTTTTATATCAATGTTCCTCCAGTACAGAAATCAGGGTTGTTTGTCCAGTCTCCAGAGCTTTATATCTGACAGTCGGAAATTCTGCCAACAGTTCAGAATTGTTGTCTACTGACAGTAATGTCACTTAGAAAAAGATCTCTGTATCTTAAAACTTACCCTTATGCTTGATAAGATAATCCTTTAATAGTCCCACACTGGGGAAATTTCAGCATGTTACAGCAGCATAGTAATACAGATACAGGATAATACACAGTAATATATTACAGAAGTAGGCACACATATGCTGAGAAGAGAAGATATTACTCTCCGTTTCTGGAGAGTAATCAGCGAAAGATCTTGGTAGAGTTGAATATTGGCCCCGTCAAAGTCCAAATCTCCAAGTCTCCGGGCCTTGGACAAAATAGTTTCCTTCAAGGCGAAATCATGTACGCAGCAGATCACATCACGCGGCGTAGGGCCGGAGCCCTTTGGGCGGAGAGCCCTGTGCGCCCTATCCAGCTTAATCTTGTGGGACAGAGGCTCCTGCAGGACTGAGTTAAATATAGCCTCCAAGGTGACGTGGAGGTCCTCCTCCCATGTAGCCTCAGGGAGACCCTTGGCTCTTATATTATTGCGCCTGCCACGATTGTCCAGGTCCTCCAGGTGGTGTTGCATGTCACTGACAACCTGAGACTGAGATAAAACAGTGTCCTGGAGCTGAGAGATATAAGAGCGAATTTCTGTGCGACAGGCATCAGTGACTCTAGCAACCATAGAATCAAGGTCCTCTTTAGAGGGAAGGCGAGCAAGGTAGTCAATCCAGGAGGGAGGCAAAGATGGCGCAGAGTGAGGCAGCAACAGTGGGGGAGGAGATGCCTGGGTGCTAGCTGCAAAGGGGATCAAAGATGTGATCGTCCCTAAGTCAGTGTCCTTGTCAAAGGGTGGTGCTGGTGCAGCAGGAGAGGATCCTGAAGAAAAGGACTGGGAGGACAGGAGGAGGTGTTCCCCCATAACTGGGTAATTGTAAGCAGGGGCCTGGAGGGAGATGGAACTCACAGGGGCTGCCAGACTAGCAGGAGGACGGCTGAAGCTAGAGCAAGCATGCTGGGGGAGCGGGGTAAGATGGAGCCGGGCCCGTTCTCCCCATGCCTGTAATGGCGGTGCTACAGATGATAGGCCCTGCTGCAGTGAAGAGTCCATGGTTGCAGAAGATGTGACTGGCGAGGAGGAACAGGCGGGCGCTGGGTCCAGAGAGGAGGACGGAGGAGCCGTGGCAGTGGACGAGGTAGGCGGCTCTATCTGGCAAGATGGCAGTCGCCTCGTGGAAGGTCGGATAGTGGAGGGCCCAGAACGGAGGTACGTGGACAGCGTGGATTGCCCGGAGTGGCCGGCAGCAGCAGCAGGAGCAGGAGAGGCAGATCAGCCAGTTTTCCGCCCCATGGAGCAGGTAAGGTCGGCTGTAGGTCCCAAAAGCATGCAGGTGGAGTAGGAGCTTGGCTCACATGCATCCTACTCCATCAGCATCTCAGCCACGCCCCCGCAACCATCTTTTCTAATCTTGGATATTTCCTTTAAAGCAGAGTTTCTCAACATTTTAAGAAATGTAGCCTCTAGAGAGAAAACATTGAAGCAGACTACCCCCAAAGTAGCGATCACTTAGAAAGGTTAATAAAATAAGGATTAATTTGGAGTCTCTGTCAACGATAATCTTATGCATAAAATCAATGAATCTGACACATTTAAATGCAAGTGATAAACTCTGATTTTATTAGCAATCCAGCTAACATTCACCTCAGCAGATTCCAGCCTTTCTTCTGTGCTTCCATTCTCTTGCTCTTTCTCCTGCAATCCGACATCTGGTGAAGGTCATTACGACCGAAACATCACCTGACTTATATTGGATTGCTAGTAAAATTTATCACTTTGCATTTAAGGGTATTGGATTCATTTATTTTATGCAAGACATTGAGTGAGCTCCTCTCGGAGCAACTCTCCTTCCTTCACTCTGCCGCGTGTCATATCATTAGTATCATACAGTTATTTAATGGCCCCCTCAGTGCCCCCACATGTGGTATAATGGCAACGTCAGTGCTCCACATTGTGTCCACATATAACATATTGGCCCCACATATAATATACAATATAATGGCCTCACATTCTGTGATGGTTAAAGAGCAAGTGGTAAACAACATTCACAACTTATCAGTCTGCTCTATGCTTCCATTCCGTCCTTACTTTACTAGCACAATGATTCAAAGACATAAAAAAATTTTCATTAAGTATACAGCGAATTAAACATTATTTTAAAGGAAAAATGTAGGGTTACTAACAAAGATCAGTTTGCATTGTTTTTTTTTTTTACAAAGTTTCTTTTAAGGTATAATATGTATAATAGACCTCAAATAACTCTCTATGTGATAAGTTGAAACTATACTGTCCTGTCTCCATCTCTGAGAACAGTTTAGCAACTTTCTTCTTTTTACAGTTCTATGAACTTATCAGGTATTTGCTTCCTTTCGCATTCATTCCTGGAACAGCAGCGCATTGTTTCTCTTTGATGTGTCTCTTGCGGAAATCCTATTGACAGACTGTCTTCCATTACGGGCAAGGTGCTTTCTGAATGGTAATAACTGGCGTTTTGGCATCCCAATGCAGAATGAAACATTTTATGATAATTCTCTATAGAACAGGAAGTATTTCCTTTTTATTACGGTTGTTATGGTGAAATGATTGTCCACCCTCATCTATACTATAAAGACTATGCTAGGAGGTTGGTCTTCCCATCTAACAGCCTGCATTTATTGACATCGCATTTATCCACAGGGTAGATTGGCAACAAAATGCTTTGTAGTGCTAGGTTCACACTAGCGCTCAGGTCTCCATCATTCTGGTCCACATAGGGATCCTAAAGACGGAGACGCTGTCCACTGAAAAAGTGGTTACCTGCAGAAAACCATGGACCCCATAGACTATAATGGGGTCCGTTGGGTGCCTGTCAAGTTTCTGCCGGTTTTATACTGTAACAGGTGGAGAGAAAAGTCCTCCTTGCAGGATTTTTCTCTCCACCAATTTAAAGCAGAATCTGAATCTCCTACAGAGACTCCAACACAGATGTGAACCTAGCCTTAGAATTTTAGTTTAAAGTTGGATGAAAATTCTCTAATAATCTGACATTTTGTGTTCTTTACTCATAATCCCCCACTATCATATTGCTCTGCATAGTCTGATCATACAACAGCTCAGAAGATGCAGAGACAAGCGTGGGAAAATAAAAACAACCATAAAATCCATGACATTCGTAGCATTTGTTTTTATCATCTGTTTTCTTCCCCTTCAATTTCAACCACAACATTGGTTATCTCTAAACTTTTAATAATGTGCAAGTTATTTGACATATCCAGCCTAGTGTTTTCAGCCTCTCTGGCATCGCTCATATGAACAGAATGTTTAACCCATTAGTCTTTTATATTCAAGGTCCAGTATTTCAAGACACTTATGTATCCTATCCTATTAATATTATAAATGTGAAAGTTTGTGGGTTTGTGAGTTTGGATGTTCGGATGTTTGTTCCTCAATCACGCAAAACCCGCTCGACCGATTTGGCTGAAAGTTTCCACAAACATAGTTAATACACCCGATTGCGCAATAGGCTACTTTTCGTCACAATAGCACACATACGTTTGTGCCAGGACCCCCACAAAACCCAAACTCACACCACCATCTCTGCAATCTCACACACTTTGGACCATAGCAAGCCACAAAATTCATATTGCCCTCTGCAGCCTCACCCCTAACCCCACACAATCACATATACATATACATATACTTTACCACTTTGCCCCTCACCTTAACGATACTCCAGGAGGCGCTCTATAATGCTCCGGAGCAGCCATGTTTGCCGACCCCCACCGCTCTGACAATCCGCGACACCGCCCACCCATGTCAATACCCCTAGGAGGTCTAATAAATGCAAAAAAAAAAAGTTTCAAAAAAAGTGGAAAAAAAATAAAAACAAATAAAAAGGATTAAAAATTCAAATCACCCCCCTTTCCCTAGAACACATATAAAAGTAGTTAAAAACTGTGAAACACATACATGTTAGGTATCCCAGCGTCCGAAATCGCCCGCTCTACAAAGATATACAAATATTTTTCCTGTTCGGTAAACGCCGTAGCGGGAAAAATGGTCAAAAGTGCCAAACCGCCGTTTTTTCACTGTTTTGATTCTGATACAAATTTGAATACAAAGTGATCAAAGCAATAACATTTCCCGAAAATGGTAGAACTAAAAAGTACACCCGGTCCCGCAAAAAAAGACACCATATACATCCCCGTACACGGACGTATAAAAAAGTTACGGCTGTCGGAATATGACGACTTTTCAAAAAAAAAAATTTTTAACACAGTTTTGGATTTTTTTAAGGGGTCAAAATGTAAATAAAACCATATAAATTTGGTATCCCCGGCATCGTAACGAAACACACAATACAGGGGACATGTCATTTTGGCTGCAAAGTGAACGCCGTAAAACCAAAGCCCGTAAGAAAGTCACAGAAATGCATTTTTTCTTCAAATCCACCCCATTCTGAATTTTTCCCCTGC
Organism: Leptodactylus fuscus; assembly: GCF_031893055.1. Classification (NCBI taxonomy): domain Eukaryota; kingdom Metazoa; phylum Chordata; class Amphibia; order Anura; family Leptodactylidae; genus Leptodactylus; species Leptodactylus fuscus. Next base: position 94,127,487 of record NC_134265.1, on the reverse strand, counting down.
TTCCCAGTACATTATATAGAATAAATAATGGTGGCATCATGAAGAAAAATTTGTCCCAGAAAAATTAAGACCTCATATGGCTCTGGGAGCGGAGAAATAAAAAAGTTATGGGGTTTAGAAGGAGGGGAGTCAAAAATGAAAATCAAAAAATGCCATCGGCGGGAAAGTGTTAACTTCAAATACCTCTGTCCCAAAGTCACTATGTAAAGTTTCTCACAACACCGTATAGCAGCTCAAATACAAATTAACTTCAACACAAAAGTCTCACGTTTTCTCTGAATTACAGCAAAAACAAGATACAAAGTTACATTTCATATCCCATACCATATACACACTACGAAAACCTTACCCACGCCTGTATATACCCACTTCTACAATCACCGCAGACGAAGTCGCGGGTACCAGCTAGTGTGCAAATATGTGCAAATTTATCAGAAAGCACACAACACATTTGTCAGGAGTCAGCTAACAGATATATATATATATATATATATATCCTATTAATATTATAAATGTGAAAGTTTGTGAGTTTGTGTGTTTGGATGTTTGCATGTTCGGATGTTTGTTCCTCAATCACGGAAAAACCGCTCCACCGATTTGGCTGAAATTGTCCACAAACATAGTTAATACACCCGATTAAATAGCCTACTTTTCGTCACAATAGCGCACATACGTTTGTGCCAGGACCCCCACAAAACCCAAACTCACACCACCATCTCTGTAATCTCACACACTTTGGACCATAGCAAGCCACAAAATTCATATTGCCCTCTGCAGCCTCGCCCCTAATCCCACACAATCACATTCACATATACTTTACCACTTTGCCCCTCACCTTAACGATACTCCAGGAGGCTCTCTTTAACGCTCCGGAGCAGCCATGTTTGCCGACCCCCACCGCTCTGACAATCCGCGACACCGCCCACCCATGTAAATACCCCTAGGCGGTCTAATAAATGCAAAAAAAAAGTTTAAAAAAAGTAAAAAGAATATAAAAAAAAATAAAAAGGATTAAAAATTCAAATCACCCCCCTTTCCCTAGAACACATATAAAAGTAGTTAAAAACTGTGAAACACATACATGTTAGGTATCCCCACGTCCGAAATCGCCCGCTCTACAAAGCTATACAAATATTTTTCCTGTTCGGTAAACGCTGTAGCGGTAAAAGTGGTCAAAAGTGCCAAACCGCCATTTTTTCACTGTTTTGATTCTGATAAAAATTTGAATAAAAAGTGATCAAAGCAATAACATTTCCTGAAAATGGTAGAACTACAAAGTACACCCAGTCCCGCAAAAAAAGACGCCCTATACATCCCCGTACACGCACGTATAAAAAAGTTACGGCTGTCGGAATATGACGACTTTTCAAAAAAAAATTTTTAAACAGTATTGGATTTTTCTGAAGGGGTAAATAAAACCATATAAATTTGGTATCCCCAGCATCGTAACGAAACACAGAATACAGAGGACATGTCATTTTGGTTGCACAGTGAACGCCGGAAAACCAAAGCCCGTAAGAAAGTCGCAGAAATGCATTTTTTCTTGAAATCCACCCCATTCTGAATTTTTTCCCTGCTTCCCAGTACATTATATAGAATAAATAATGGTGGCATCATGAAGAAAAATTTGTCCCAGGAAAAATTAAGACCTCATATGGTTCTGGGAGCGGAGAAATCGGCGGGAAAGGGTTAACTTCAAATACTTCTGTCCCAAAGTCACTATGTACAGTTTCTCACATCACCGTATATATAGCAGCTCTAATACAAATTAACTTCAACACAAAAGTCTCACGGATTCTCTGAATTACAGCAAAGACAAGATACAAACTTACATTTCATATCCCATACCTTATACACACTACGAAAACCTTACCCACGCCTGTATATACCCACTGCTACAATCACCGCAGACGAAGTCGCGGGTAACAGCTAGTATATATATATATATATATATATATATATATATATATTATGAGTCCAGAGGACGTGAAACCCCCCTTCCCCCCCATAAATACACACTCACCTGTCCCCAGTGCTCGGGTGTCTTCCCAGCATAGTCTGGTATTGCAGCTCTGCTGCCTTCTTTTGGCGGGAGTCCTTGCTGGTTGGCACGAGCAGTGGGGAATTCCACTGGAAGAAAAGAACAGAGCTGCGGGGGTGGGGGTGTCCTGAAGTTGGCCACGTGCAATTGCTGTTTGTATCGGTTCCCGGAACCTTAGCAGCTTTAGATTACCGTACGAGGCCCATTCCCTCTAAACCACTCACCTGACCATGGTCCGCCGTCTGGGTCGTAAGGCCTCTTCCTCCACCGGGCTCCAACCACAGATGGCCCGGTTCCTGCTCTCCCCGGCATCCTCCTCACTGCACGCTGCGGCCTCCAAGATGGCGCCGGCGTTCGCTCCAGCAGCAGTCTCCTCCAGCCTATCCGCTGCCTCCCATCCTCTGCTGCTGGCATCTTCCTCTACAGAATGTGGACCTGCCTCCTCTCTCTCACTACTGACCGGCCCAGCACCGAACTGTCATGCAGAGCCCGGATTTTCTGCTCCCCTCCGGCCAAGATGGCGGCCGTACTGATGTTGTGGGGCCTTCACTGGTCTCCCCTCCAGCAGCTACCAAGGTAACCCCTGCATCACCAATGCTCCCTGCAGCAACTGCTTCTCACCCTGTGGGATTTGAAAGCCCTATCCAGCCTGACTTACCTGCCTCTGTCATCTCCTCATCCTCTCCTCAGCCCCTGCAGGCTACTTACACCCTGCTGACCTCTGCACCCCCTCTGATGGTCACCCCCATAACTGGCCCATCTGGGAGACCTCCTGTTGCCTCTCATACCATGGACTCTCTCACTGCTCCTGTGGGCCTTGTCGGTGCTGCCCTTAAAGATACAGATGTGCAGTCGCTGCCTCCCACCTCCTGGGGGCACCCTGGTCCGTTGGTCCACAGTGCTGGTCCTGATCTTGACTTCTCATTGACACCGGCGGTCCTGTGTGACCCACCTTCCTCTGACCTCATTGATTCCTCCAGGGGGGATGAGTCTCCCTCATCCCGCCGATCTAAACGTCATAAACTTGACGATATTTGGAATCTTCTGGGTACACTCCCTACTAAATCGGGTCTAGAGGCCATAGTTCACAGGGTTGAGGAGAAACAGGACACTGTGCTAGCACACCTCAAGTCGGAGCTCAATTCCTAGGCTGGTCAGGTCTCTGCTCAACAGCATCAGTCGGCTTCCCTGGACCAGCGCCTAAGTGAGGTTGAACAGCTTCTCTCCACTCAAAAGGCCTTTAACCAACATGTTCTTCTCCAAGTGGACGATCAGGAGAATAGAGGCAGACGGAACAATGTTAAGATATGCGGTATTCCTGAGGTGGTCTCCCCAGCTGAGTTACGTTCTACAGTCACTGCAATCTTCAAAAAAGTTCTCTCTCGCCCTGTGGAGAAGGAAATTAATATTCACAGGGGCCACCAAGTACTGGGTCCTAAGCATACTACCTCTGCTGCACCTCAGGATGTGCTGTGTAGAGAGATATCCTTCAAGCTGCCTGGCGACATGGCCCGATCTTCTACCTGGATTCCTCGGTCCAGATACTTCCAGATGTCTCTCGCCGTACTCTAGCCGTGTGGAGGAGTCTACAGCCACTCCTCTAGGTGATATTGGACGCTGGAGCTTCCTACCGATGGGGTCACCCGTTTCACCTGCAGATTCGTTGGAACGGGGCGATGTTCGCCCTCCACTTACCTGACCGGGCGGCCGCTCTGGCGCAGTTCCTCCACTCTCCTGATTTGTCGCTACCGGACTGGCTGGCCTTCCCACTGCCTCCTATTCCACCAGCTAATCGTCCACCTTCTCCTTCCCGATTTCGCAAGCAACGTCTGGTGGAGAGCCCCCAGTAGTCTTCCTGGGGGAGCTTGTATCCTTTCTCCTGATCCTGATTCTTTTTTTTTTTTTTTCAAATTTATTTTTTACTGAAATTTTTAGTATAAACAGGAAATTCACAGTAACAACTTAAACCCATAAAATTAGCCATTAAGAGAGAAAAATAACACGGAAAAATAGGGGAAAAAAAGAAAAAAAAGAAAACAGCAGTAGCACCACAACGCAACAAAACAGAAAATAACCATATAAGAAAGGACAATAATGAGACAAGCCATAAATGACATATCCGAATTATAAAGATAATATAATACATTTTGTGAAAAATGGGAAAGAAGTCCAGAGTATCAAGCATATGTGTCCGTCTATGATCTTACGTATACTCTATAGTAATAAGGCCTCAAAATTTATTTAATCTGATACTATATTAGGAGAAAGTAACCGGATACTATATTAGGAGAAAGTAACCGGATTCCAAAACTGCCATTTTCCCCCTACGCCCAACAGCAGCACAACTCGGGTATTCCTGCCCCTATGAGCTGTTAGGACAGGTGGAATTTTTAATTACCTAACAGCTTTGACCCCTATAAGAGGCCGGAAGACCTGCTCCCCTTGTGTATTTTCTGTCCTGTGGGACAGGACAGGTGGTAGGGGGAGAGGTGTTCCGACCTCCTATAGGGGTCCCCCTCTCCCCCCGGTTCTCTTACCTTTCAGTTCCTGGTTCTTCTTCTGTGGCCATTCTTCCCCCTACCTAGTATCTGTGAGAGCGCGCGCGCACGCGCTGCTGAGGGGAGGGGGAACCTTTTTTTCTTCGGCCGCAGGGAGGAACCTTCATGCACGGCTGGGTTTCCGGTGCTCCCAGCCTTTCCGCTTCCGGCGTGCAGCACATGTGATTTTTACTAGGGATTTTAATCCCCGCTCCTCCTGGAGCAGTGTACCATACTCCCTTGTCCCCCGTCTCCTATAAACCGGGGGGTCCCGCTAAACGCCTTGGATGCATGACACCGTCTCGCACCTGGCGAAGAGGCCCCATTTAGAATCATTTGAACCCTCTCTACCGCCCCTAGAAAAGCTTCACATCAGGGATGTGGAGTCCTCCGAGGAGTCTGAGGAAGCAGAGAAAGAAATCTTTCCGCTGGAAAAAATGCCCAGGCTGTTCAAAACTATCAAGTCTAGGGATCATGAGAGTGGTGAGGGGCCCAGCCACAGATCTAAGACCTTCAAAGCCAATTCGGACTTAGTCTGCATCATGGAGGGGGAGTGGAGATGTCCTGAAAGAGCTTTCATCCCATCTAAATGGTTCAGGTCTCTTTTCCCTGTCTCGGAGTCTCAGTAGGGTGCCTGGGGCCCTCCTCCTAAGGTGGACATCGCGGTAGCTAAGCTGTCCCGACGCACAGTGCTCCCCACGGAAGATGGATCAGGCTTACGGGACCCTATGGACCGTCGGGTAGAAGGCTCCCTGAGACGAGTATATGCGACCTCCTCCGCCCAGGCCTCCATTGCCATTTCTGCCAACGAGGTAGTCTCAGGCCTGCGGTCTGAATTGGCATCCCTATCCAGGGATATTGATACAGGGGTCCACCGGGACGTTCTTCTGGTGGCTATGTCTGACATTAATTTGTTGGTGGATCACCTGTCGGAGGCCACGCGATTTCAAGCGAGGCTGGCCTCCAGGGCTGACAATACTTCAAAATTCAGCCTCTGTTCGCTCCCCTTCAAGCCTGGTAGGCTGTTCGGCAGAGAGCTGGACCGAATTATGGAGGGCCTCATGGACTTTAAGGGTAAAAATCTCCCTCAACCCGCCGAAAATAGAAGATCGTCCTTTCGGGGGTGCGGGTCTTCCAGAAGAGGCTCCAGAGGTCAGAGGCGTCCTGAACCACAGACCAGAGGTAGAGGTAGAGGTCAAGGCACCTCCCGGGAGCATAAACGGACCCTCTGACTGCTTACCCTCCCGCCCCCCAGATTCCTCCAAAGTAGGCGGCTGTCTTTCCCACCATGTGGCTGCCTGGCGCGTGCATACTCAAGACCCCTCGGTCATTCAAACAATCCAGGAAGGCTACAGGATAAGCTTCACCTCCCATACTGTAGACAAGTTTTTAACAACTCGCCCTTTTCAGGGCACCAGACAGCTTCATCTAGAAAGGTCTGTCCAGGAGTACGTGGACAAAGCCGCCCTAGAACCTGTTCCTCAAGTAGAACAAGGCCAAGGGGTCTACTCTCCAGTTTTCTTGGTACCCAAGACATCAGGAGGATCGCGTATGATTATCAATCTCAGATATCTGAATCAGTTCATCCGCAAGGTACGGTTCCGCATGGAAACCATCAAGTCTGTGCTACCCTTTCTGCAGCCCGGAGATCATTTTGTCACCCTGGACCTAAGGGATGCATATCTCCACGTACCCATCTTTCCTCCACACAGGAAATTTCTAAGAATTGCGGTATACCTGGATGGAAGATTGCTGCACCTCCAGTTCACCGCCCTCCCATTCGGTATATCCTCAGCCCCCCATACATTCACAAAGGTAATAGCTCCGGTTGCCACCCTGCGCCTCCAAGGAATCTTCATAGTCCCATATCTGGACGACTGGCTTCTCAAAGCGCAGTCAAAGGAGGTCCTCACCACGCAGGTGCAGACCGTAGTAGCTTTGCTAAGCCAGCTGGGCTGGCTAATAAACTGGCAAAAGTCAGTCGTGATTCCATCAACACGGATCCGGTTCCTGGGTTTCATTTTAGACTCTCTCAATATGACAATCTCTCTGCCCTCTCCTCGCAAGAGAAAGATTGCTCGAGCGGTTCATCATCTCTCAGTTACCAGGAAAGTCACTATCAGGACGGCCATGAAGGTCCTAGACTTGATGTCCGCCTCCATAGAAGAAGTCCCCTGGGCCCTGTGGCACATGCGCCCACTGCAGAACGAGATCTTGAGAGTCTGGAATCACAGTCCTTCGGGACTACAGAAGCCTATCCAGTTAACCATCAGCACCCGACAATCACTAGCCTGGTGGTCCCATCTTCGCGATGGGAAGTCCTCGGTCAGGTTCACCTGGACCCTGTTGAAGACAGATGCCTCCCTTACAGGATGGGGACCCCGGCGCAAGGTACATGGAACCGTCTGGAGAGAACGCGCTCATCCAATTGTTGCGAACTTATGTCAGTTCACCGAGCACTTCTGACGTTTGCGCCTGTTCTGTGGGGGAAAGCAGTCAAGATATGGACGGACAACCTGATGGCAGTCCACTACATCAACAAGCAGGGGGGAACCAGGTCCCCCTCTCTTCTGCAAGTCACCAACCTAATCTTCGCTTGGGCAGAACAGAATCTCTCCCAGTTATCGGCGGTACACATCCGAGGTTGTCTGAACGTCCTGGCGGATCAACTCAGCAGAGGTCTGACAGCCTCAGGCGAATGGGCTCTACATCAAGACATCTTTCACCATCTCACCGAGATGTGGGGTCTCCCCGAGGTGGATCTTATGGCCACCCAATACAATGCCAAAGTAGAAAAGTTTTGCTCCCTATACCGGGAAGACAACCCTTTGGCGGTGGATGCCCTGTCAATACCTTGGAGGTTCAAACTGGCATATGTTTTTCCTCCCATTCCGAAGATATTGGCGAAACTCAGGCAGGACCAGACTTCGGCAATAGTGATCATGCCGTTCTGGCCAAAATGGGCATGGTTCACCGACCTCGGGGAACTACTGGAGGCTTCCATCAGTCCAAAACCTGGTAACTCTAAACAGCCGGGTGTGCCAGGGCCTGGACAGGTTCAACTTCACTGCCTGGAGGTTAACCATACTGTATTGCGGAGATAGAGGATTGTCCCAGGGAGTGCTAAGGACTTTAGCACACTCAAGAGTAGAGTCAACCAACCAGAGCTACCAAAGGATCGCCCGGATATTCCAGGATTGGTGTACAAGTAACCAGCGCGACCTTAACAGAAATTCAGTCTTAGAGTTCCTACAAGACGGCCTGGAAAGGGGGCTAGCACCTGCTACCCTGAAAGTCCAAGTTTCAGCTCTGTCTGCTCTCCTGGAGACCACGTTATCACAAGATCCTCTAATCAAACAATTTCTAAGAGGGGCTACTAGACTCTGCCCCCAGGTGCAGCCTCCTATCCTGGGACCTAGCTGCGGTTCTACAGGGGCTCTGCTCTCCCTCTTCAAACCCTTATCTGAGGTGGATTGGAAGTACCTGTAATACAAGGTGACCTCCGAACCCTTTATAACAGACCTGGGCAAAGTCCGGCCCCCGGGCCATATCCGGCCCTCTGACTGATTCAGTCCGGCCCGCACAGCTCTGTCTAGGGAGGCGTGTCTAGGGGGCGTGTCTTAGTGCCGGCCGAAGATGGAGATGTGGAGCGTGTCATAAAGTAGTGAGAGATGTAAGGTGAGCTGCAGGGGGGAGAGAGAGAGAGTGTGTGTGTCTGTATGTGTGTGTGTCTATATGTGTGTCTGTGTCTATATGTGTGTGTGTGTCTATATGTGTCAGTCTGTCTGTGTGTCTCAGCAACCTAGAGCCAGAGATGGAAGGGGAATGTTATACTAGGGCAGAGATGGCAGATGGAGGGGGTGGGGGACATGAAATGGGGAAAATAAAGGGGGATATGAAACTGAGGGAGAAATGGAGGGGGGGGACATGAAACTGGGGGTTGATGAAGAGGGCACTTAGACTGGGGGGGACATTAAACCATGGAGGTAGCTGGAGAGGGACCTGTCTGCATCTAGTTGCCCCCAGTTTAATGTCACCCTCCAGCTACCCCTACGGTTTAATGTCTGCTTCCCGATTTTAATGTCCCCCTCTAGTTGCCCCCAGTTTCATGTCCCGCTCCAGCTGTCAATTTATTGCCCTCCTCCAACTACCCCCACTGTTTAATGTCCCCTCTAGTTTCCATCAGTTTATACTGAGGCACCAGGAGGGGGACTTAATACTGTGGAGCAGTTGGAAGGGAACATTACAATGTGGAGACATATAATGTACGGGTGACTGTAGGAGGATTATACTGTGTGGGGGCACATGGAAAGATGATTGGGAATGGGCGGAGTCAACGTAGAAGTGGGTGGAGCTAAATTTGCCGTGACGCGGCCCTCTAGCATAGTTTCAATTTCTTAAGCGGCCCCATGGGAAAATTAATTGCCCACCCCTGCTTTATAACCTTCTTTCCAGACAGAAAAAAGCTGAGGTTCGTCCCAGGATTCTTGCCAAAGGTACCTACCCTTCAGAATATCAACCAGGTTATTGTCTTACCGGCCTTTTTTCCCTCTCCCACCTCTGAGTGGGAAGAGAAGATGCACAGTCTGGACTTAGTGAGAGCATTAAGCATTTACCTGGAGCGCACTGCACCCTTCCGGAAGTCGGAAAATGTACTAGTCAACGTGTTTGGACATCACAGAGGCGCCAAAGCATCAAAGCCAACCTTGTCACGATGGATCAAGGATGCCATCTGCTCCCTACGTGCTCAAGACCTCCTGGTACCAGACTTTGTCCATGCCCATGCCACCCGAGCAGTGGCAACATCTCGGGCTGAAAGGCGTTCCCTTTCTTTAGAGCAGATATGTGCCGCTGCTTCCTGGAGTTCGCATCTGACATTCAGCAAACATTATAGGTTGTATTGGCGTACGACGGACTTTACAGCATTTGGACACTCTGTTTTAGTGTCAGCCTGTCAAGATCACCCACTTTAGATGATAGCTATACTTGCTAGATCCCCAGTTGTGCTGCTGTTGGGCATAGGGGGGATGAAAGATTATGAATGATAATCTGTTTTCCCTTAGCCCAAACAGCAGCACAAGGCTCCCTCCCTATGCTGTACTATTTGCACTATTGTGGATTATTTGTATAAATTGTGCTCTGTATGTTATACTTGCTACTAACACAAGGGGGAGCAGGTCTTCCGGCCTCTTATAGGGGTCAAAGCTGTTAGGTAATTAAAAATTCCACCTGTCCTAACAGCTCATAGGGGCAGGAATACCCCAGTTGTGCTGCTGTTTGGGCTAAGGGAAAACAGATTATCATTCATAATCTTTCATTCTCCTTTGTTATAAACCAACGTTTATTTTGCGAGGCAAATTTTAGTTCCAAGTCCTTTGCAACGTTAACTCTTTCTCTGATTTCCGAGATGTACAGGGGTGTTGAACTTTTCCAGGAGGATGCAATAATACTTCTAGCTGCCAGTATATGTGAGGCAACTGTAGCAGTGGAGTTTTGTAGAAGCTCTGTGTTGAGGAAGCATAACGCTAGACTTGGAGTAGGTGTCAAGTGAAAATTAAGGGATTTGTTAAGGGCTGTGAATACAGCAAGCTAAAAAGCATGGACTACAGGACAAGACCACCAGGCGTGGAAATAAGTACCCTTGTTACCGCATCCTCTCCAGCATAAATCAGGATAGTTTAGATCCATTTTGGCCAGCTTAGCTGGTGTGAGGTGCCAACGCAGAAGAATCTTATGGGACAGTTCAATGTGGTATATGCTCCTTGATATGCGGTTTGTCCACATGAAGGCTTTGTGCTATAGTGAGAGATCAAATACTTGCTCCAGGTCAGTTTCCCAATGTAAAATATGCTTAGGTTTAGCATCGCTGTGGAGGGTGTAGTAAGACTTCTGTAGAAGAGCGAGATACCCCAAGAAGATTTCTTAGAGTTTATAAAGTGAAGATAAGCAGTTTTAGGGAAAGTGTAGGTGGTGAGTTGATGGGATGTCAGGGCATGACGGATTTATAGATATTTGAAAAAGTCTCTGTTTGCTATATGAAACTTTGATGTTAGGGTTTCAAATGGAACCAGGGAACTACATTCCAGTATGTCAGCAATATTCCCATGTGGAGAGGTCAAGATCAGGGACAATAGTATAAAGGTATTGTAATGGCAGGGAAGTCACTGGTACTGTATCCGACTCTAGATTCATTTTAGGGTATGTTACCCAAGCATTATACGTAGCTTTGACACTATACAGGTTAGGAGAAGAGGGTTTAGCATGAGGTAGGTGATCAAATTTGTTCTTTGGTATTAGAAGATGGATAGCACAGTCCTATGAAAAAGTTTGGGCACCCCTATTAATCTTAATCATTTTTAGCTCTAAATATTTTGGTGTTTGCAGCAGCCATTTCAGTTTGATCTATCTACTAACTGATAGATACAGTAATATTTCAGGATTGAAATGAGGTTTATTGTACTAACAGAAAATGTGCAATATACATTAAACCAAAATTTGACCGGTGCAAAAGTATGGGCACCTCAGCAGAAAAGTGACATTAATATTTAGTAGATCCTCCTTTTGCAAAGATAACAGCCGCTAGTCGCTTCCTGTAGCTTTTAATCAGTTCCTGGATGAAGGGATTTTGGACCATTCCTCTTTACAAAACAATTCAAGTTCAGTTAAGTTTGAAGTCTGAATGTGCCAAGGGACATTATCCTTAAGCTGCGTTATCAGGAATTCCATGACCAAACCCCTCTTGGCGGCCCAGAATCTACAACCAATGAAAGGTATGGCCCCATCAGTACAGCTCTTTGCAGACTTGACCCCAGCAACGCTGGACAGGTGTAGAACTATGTGCCCTGTGTCTTTGGCACTACAAATGCTTGGATGTACTACTGTTGAGGCTTCTCCTTTAAATCAGAACTCCCTCCTTTGTCTGGGATGAGACCATATACTTATGCTAGTCTCCTCCAAGAGTGATGTCACTAAGGGGGGAAACCCTGCCCTCCATCTTGACACCAAACAACTATGAATAGTCAGAACTCCTCACCAGATGACCATAGTGTCAGTGAGGAGGTATGATGGAGTTTGTGGCAAGGCCCCCCCATTGCCCTTTGGGTAATGAGATTAATGTCTGGAACTTTTCCCTGCTTCCAGCAGTACCTTGTGTGGACTTGGAGCACCTGAGGCAACTATAGGATGTTCTGAGAAGGAAATATCATCATAAAACCGTGTTGCCTTTGTAGTTTTGACTACAACCACAAAGTCTGGTGTTTGTATACTCAGAGGTCTTTCCAGCCACCTGGTTGCACAAACCCCCTGTTGATATAATGAGTTTAGAATGGGTATGCTAATAGAGAATACAGTCATCGAATCTGTGCAGATCTTAGAACAAAAAAAAGGGTCTGATTCCAAAGCAAACATCCCAAATTCCTGAAGACAAAAGGGTTAATATGACCTAGTAATCATACACTAAAGAAAAATACATGACTGGAATTACATAACTGGGGCTCTCATCATCACAATATCCATAGGAACATTATGTACCTCCATAAGAGATCAGGCAACCTTTTGGTCCCCCATTTATATAAGTATTAAGTTGCTGCTAGACTCTCCCAACTTTGTGCTATCTATAATGAAACTGACTGCATGCAGTAGGTCGTTCGAGAATGCTAGTAGCCCCAAATAGCTCTACGTGATCAGTGTCTCACAGAATTTCAACGGGCTGCCAAAGTAACTGACTATATGTCACAGCTGGGGTGGAGGGTTAGTTTTACTTATCGGTTGCAAAGCCCAATTTCTCAGTACCAGTTCTTAACCTTATCTCCTGAGGTGTTTGTTTGGTGGAGACATACTCAGTTTTCGCAACCTGGCTGACTTCCTGTGGAAATTTGCAAAATAGGCCAGAAATAGTTAAACGACAAAATTTACAAGTAGCTGACTTCTAACTCCTTCACTTTTTACATTCCTCTTAGTCTAGAAATTTCCCCCACCTGCTTCTAGTGATTATGTTTGCATAGAGCAGCTGATAAGGGCTCCCTTTCTTTTATATACAGTTTATTGAATGCCCCTCCAGCTGACACTAAACTGGAATTCATGACAGCTTGGGAACAGGACCTCCACTCCACCCTTACTCCAACACGGTGGGCTCATTGTTGGACATCTATCAGCAAAGGCAGTTGACAGGTCACTCTTATGGAGCTTTCCTTAAAAGTCCTACATAGACTCCATAGTTTCTATCCTACAGCCTCACCCCTGCTTTAGACACTACTCTCCATGTCTGGTGGTCCTGCCCTCATGCCTCTCCCTTTTGGATGGCTATTCATAGACTGGCACAACGGCATTTTGGTCAGTCGTTTCCATTATCTGCTCCAATCTTTCTCCTGAGCCTTAAGTCAGCTAGCCTTACTTATGCCCAACATAAATTGCTCCAGCATAATTTGATTCATATTACCTTCAATTGGAAGAGAACTTATCTCTCCCTGACGTTGTGCGACGAGTTGACACTATCATGCTTCATAAGAAAATTAATGTCACCATCGTTGATATTTGTCCAACACTCTTTGATAAAGTTTGGACACCCTTGGTCAATAGCTCCAACATCCCAGTCTTCAACTGTGATCAGGTGTCATGAGTGAGTGGGGTGCTTCTACCTACCCTTTTTTGGACAGTGCCTTTGTGACGTATCGCCCCGTTCCGCCCCAGCCTCCGGCCCCACAAGGCGCGAGGACACGGCCCGCACCTCAGCCACCCGACCGCAGCCGCTGGCCCACCCGGCCTTCGCCGCAGGCGGAACCCGCGATCGTCTTTTTAACTATACCGTCCTCTCTCTCCCACAAACCCAGAGAGAGGACCGGGCCTTATAGGATAATACGAGAAGAGCCTTCTAAAGTTTTAACATTTTATTAACCCAAGATGGTCGATACTAGGTCAACCAGGAATACATATAAAGATATACCCTGGCGGTCACAAGCTTATACGGTTACAGAGAAGGTATGTTACAGTGCAGTGAGATAAAACAGGTTACAGAGATTAAAAGATTAGAAACAGAAACAGTCCTTAGGCACCTGGCGATTCCGCAGCCAACGCATGGTACCCACAAGGCAGGAGATACAGTCCATTAAAGTCTCTGGTGGGGGCACCGCAGCACCCCCCCCCCACATAGCATATAGCAATAAAGAGAGTTTTTCCATACCGATTTAAAAAGTCCATAGTCCATAAGTCCATGATCAGATAGGCGTTACATCATAGGCCTCATAATTCCATAAGTCCATTAGCATTAAAGTAGTACATGGCTCTCCTTCAAAGTCCCTTGGCCGCATTGCATTCTTTGTCTCTGAGCACATGGCCACTTCTGCCCCGCCCTTCCCCCCAGCAAGGGGGGAGGGGGCCACACACAGAGCCAACTTGCTCACATGTGTCCAGATGAGAAGAACAAGACCAAGAAGAACTAGCTCCGCCCCAGGTCACTCTTATATTGACCCTGGGCTCCACCCTGAAATGACATCATCAGGGCTTTCGGACCACCCTCTAGCTTGGCAATCAAATAACTATAAATGGTCATAATTCCTCATTACATGAATATACGGTCAAACAAGTGGCATGTCTTTGCTCACCGCAAGTTTCCCAGCATATTGACACCAAACATGATAACTCAATACCCTTTGAGTAACGAGAACTGGACCTGGGCTCTTCCCAGGCCTGTAGGCTTAAAGTTTTTGGGTTAAAAACGTGCGTCTCACTACTACGCACCGGAAGATCTAATTGTCATAATGGTAGCATCTTTCCCTGGCGCAATATCATCATAAACCTTTAACTCTTTGAAGTTTTTCTACCACCTCAACCCGACTCCGCAGAGTCTGGTCACATGTGTTAGAACTTTCAGAGTCAGGATGGCCCCCTGCTAAGAATCAAGGAAGTTAGCACAGATATGTTAATGCCATGTTAAGACAGGCTTGCACATTCCAGTGAGCGCCCTCTATTGGTTTGCAACAATAAGGCAGCAACTGTCTTCCTAATTACATCATGGAAGGCACACCTATATGGTGGTCTCTCCCTAAGGAGTGACAATATCCCCCGAACCCTGTCTAAGCCTCTCACCTCTACCAGGTTAGAGTCCTCTCTACATCGGGCTGATGAGATCCAACCAGATCGAAACAGCTGTCCTCGATTGAGAGACTATAACCTGGTAATAATCTCAGCGTCATTGCTAAACAAAGGCCTCTTGGAAGGTCGGGCATGAGGCTAAAGGGAGCAGCCATTATTGGGTTATTTCACTGGAATCCTGTCTTAAGACAGGCTTGCACATTCCAGTGAGCGCCCTCTATTGGTTTGCAACAATGAGGCAGCAACTGTCTTCCTAATTACATCATGGAAGGCGGATTTGCATATTCTTCCCATAGTTCCTTGCAAAGTGGAGTGCTAAAGGCTTAACAAGTCTCCACACACCTATATGGTGGTCTCTCCCTAAGCAGTGACAATATGCCATGCCTAGGGTGAGACAATGGCTTTTGATCTTGACAACTGGCCACAGATAATCAGATTCACCCATTTGGGTCACTAGCCTTCACATCCTACTGAGATAACAAGATTCCTTAGCAGGATGATGACTTACAAAATGGCAAATACAGACCAGATAAGTTATTCTCCAAGATATACAGTTGAGGGTCAGTCAACACAATAAAATACATAGGTAGTTATAAATATAGCTGAGAATGATGATTGGGGTCCGATTCATCACAGCCTTCTACTCATTTCACCCACAGCCCACTATACTATAGCACTAACCAATTCCCCCTCGCTTTCTTCCCCTTATGTTGGCTATTGGTTTTTACACCTTGTTTTCCCTCCTCTAGGTTTTATAAATGTGTTCAACTTGGACTTGTTACTATTTCTCTACATTATGTATGCCCTACTATGTATTCTTGCACGGTTCCCCTGACTGTTTTGTTATTTGATTTATGCTCTGTACTTGATATCTTTCAATAAATATCTTTGAAAGTTTATCACTGTAATGTGGCCTGTAACACAGTGGTGACAGCTGAATATGCTGGTGAGGTGGTAAACAGCCTTTACATTCTGTATAAATAGTAACTTCCATAAGTGTTCTACAAAGAAAATATATCTATGGATTTCTCTAGCATCAAGGTATTTTATTGTATATAAAATACTCCCAACAAACTACTAGAAGCAAATTAGCCTGTGTCATTTTCAGATTTACTCTAACTTGCATTTGTGTTGAGGAATATTTTTTTTCTTTAATGTTTCACCATCAAAATTGTCTCAGTTGGTAATCAAAGATGGCAACCATAAAACACTTTTAATATAATTTATTTCAACATTACTAAAATGTATATTAAAGTATGAACAAAATATTAAACTCAATATGTATAGAAGAGAAAACGGTATATCGATGAAATTTGTATATACAGACTAAATATCAGTGGATACAGACTAACATTTAAGATACAAAATGATCACACACATATGAAGGACAAGACAGGGCTGTGTATTTTGTGGAGTACTTTTTTTATGGCTAAGTGTACATTCGAGAGTAACCAGTTCCCACAGATCCCTCATAGAAGAATCTATTGAAAGATCTGTAAAAACGGTTCAAGAAATGCTGTTTTCTACTATTTAACACACAGTTAAAAAAAATGGCTAGCACATGTGAAAACCTGTCATGTGTGTCAGGTACTTAAACCATGATCCAAGAGAAAACAGATAAAACAGTGCTGTACCAGAAGTTGTGTAATACCAGACTTCACACATGCACAAACTTCTGAGAGCACAATCAAAGAAATTGTTATGTTCTGGGTTTTTATCCATAAGCACAAGCACACAATACCAAGTAGCATTATGTTTGTTCACTTAGAAATCCCTGTAAAAAACAAAAAAAATCATAAAATTATAATCACAGAATTTTGCAATCTTACATGGTTTATGTTTCTTTTGGGCTAACTAAGCAGTGAGTGATGATAAACACAGATACATCAGGAAAGTCAATGGAGAAATTTGTGGTTGAGAGGTGAGGTTACCGTTTATTCTTACCTTAACAATATCCTGGGATGTAGAATTTCTTGAGAAAGGTTTCCCGCGACATTTCAGATACTCTGTTACAAGCTCAGCAGCATTGTCCCAGCTAGAAGAAAACAAAATGCAACATAAAAATTAAAGGGAATCTGTCACATGGAAAATGCTGGCATAGCATTTTATAGAGTAGAAGGAGCAGAGTAGATTGATGCATAGGGAAAGACTCAGTATAACTTATTCACTGAAATGTTGCTAAGCTGAGAAATCAAGAAGGAGGTCCTACCCAGGACTGACTGCCTCGCCTCTAAGATTATACATACAGAGATAGCTGTCAGTCACTTATAGGACCTCTTCACTGACATTTCAGCATAGAAAAAACACACATTTCACTGAATAAATGACGTTATATTGAATCCTGTCCCACAATATATACAGCAATCTGCTCAGCATCTCCAGCACTGTAAAAAGATATTGAACAGCATTTTCTGTGTAGCAGGTTTCTTCCAAACACCATACTCTTGATATATGTTAATACATTGTTCATTCAGTATTCAGATTTTAAAGCAAAAAAAAATAAAAAATAAAAAAATAGACAAGAGCTACAACAGAATAGAAATAATTCTTGACACAGGTGTACGTGTAGTGTATTTGTCTGTAACTATGTTAGTGGCAAGTCTTGTTGCTCACATGTCCTTATATCTGATATTAAGAAAATGTAAATGAATACAATTGATGTGTATTAAAGAAGTACACATATTTGAATAAAAGTATGCTGAATAGTGTTTTACAGAACGCCCTCTTTTCCACCCCTTGTAAAAGCTCAATGGAGCTGTAGCAGGTAACTTAGGCAGAACTTAATAATATAACATGTATATTATAAAATTGTATAATAATACATAAAAACACCTTGCCAATTCATTCAAACAAGAGGTCAATTCTAATAATTTCTCATTTGCTAAACTGTATGTGTACAACAATCACTAGAACAGGGGTCCAAGAAACCCCTGCGGGAGTTTGCAATACACAAAAATAGATGGGTGATGCACTCAGCTATCTGCACCATTACAGTTTACAGCAGGGGTGCTCACACTTTTTCCACATGCGAGCTACTTATAAAATGACCAAGTCAAAAGATCTACTACCCACTTCTTGTGGGCGGGGCCTGGGCCGCAGCATTGTCGGATTGATATCGGATCCCGGAGAGGTAAGTAACATTGTTTATTATGTTCTCTCACCTCCCCTGGGGCTCTGATTATTGTATTCGGGGGTCTGAAAAGACCTCTGAATATAATAATAGCGGTAGTGGGATAGCGGCCTGGCCCGGGCCTATTCACTACCGCCCGCCGCGGCCTATAGTACAAGGGGAAGCGGGGGCGGCAGTGAACAGGTCTGGGGAGGTTGGTAAATAGGCCGCTACCTGCTGGGAATACTCCAGCATGTAACGGCTTATTATAAAACAAACAAACATAGAGTTCTCATACTTACCGACCTCGATGCTGCTGCTGCTCCCGTCGCATTCTTTTCTCCTGGCAGACGTCTGCATATCAGCGTACGCGGCGTGATGACGCCACCTACGCTGAAACGTAGACATATGAACCAGCGCAAGGAGAGCAGCAGCTCTCCTGCGCTGGTTCAAACAAAAAAAAGTAAAAAAAAAAAATAAAAAAAATGTCACGTGATCGACCCATACTTCCTTTGCAATCGACGTATTGGGCACCACTGGTTTACAGGGTAGTTATAGGCTACTACTTACCAACTTCTGTCTACAAGGTAATTTGCCAACTCTTTCACCCGGTTAGAATGAACTGCATGCATCTTCAAAACAGTATAGCATTTACTTTTCAAGAATTTTTCAAACTGTTTCTTTTTGATCATATTGTCCAAAATTAGTGTTTTTATCTGAAACAAAAGAAACAGTAAAATGAAGTAAAATCTTTCTATGACTCCTGGAATTTGGAAAAAATATTATTATTTATGGTAATTTTTACTTTAGGTAGTTTATCCCAGGGACGGTGAAATTTGCTTCCTGTAGATTTCCCAACATCTGCTGGAAGTTTGTTCCAAGTCTCAACTACATTTTCAGTTAAATACTTCCTGACATCGCTTCTATTCTTCCTCCAAACTAATTATTATTATTATTGTTTATTTATATAGTACCATTAATTCCATGGTGCTTTACATTTGGGAGTTACATACAATACACAGAATATACAGGTAGATATAATACTAACAATGACCGACTGGCACAGTGGGGTAGAGGGCCCTGCCCGTGAAGGCTTACAATCTATGGGGGAAGGGGGTAGAGACAGAAGGAGAGGGGGAGACAGTTCAGATGGTGGTGTGGTGATAGTGTTATTGGAGGTTGTAAGCCTTCCTGAATAGGTGACCCCTTATTCTTGTTTTTAGCTTTATATCTGCTGTTTCTATGTGGAGAAGTCAAAATAGGAATAACCCTTGAAGTTATCCCCTATAACTTGCATGTCTGAGGGGTCCCATTAATTTCAATGGGAGTGGTAGAAGAACAGTGTTTGGCTATCTCTGGTGCTCCCATTGAAATGAATGGAGTGGTATAAACATGCTGGCCTGACCAATGCATAATTTAGAAAAGAAAGGGAATAACTTGCTAAAATGAGATTACCTGTTTAGCTTCTCAAGACAGAAAGAGCAGAGATTTCAATGGATAAATGACAGGTTATACTGAATCTTTTCCCAAAAATCTATAAACCAATCTTCTCAGTTTCCTTCACTCTATAATACGATACCTTTAAATTGCTGAAATTTTCTTCAATGTGACCTGTTTTCTTTAACAAAAATTGGGGGAAAAATATACAACATACAATCTCCGTGCTAGATAAACTTGCTATAGCGCCACCTAATTGAAGGCAGCTTTTCATAGATCAATGCCTGGTGACAAGATTTGCCAAAAGGCCAAACCAGAAGATCTACTTGGAGTTTTGGACATGTTCTGGTTTGGACCCCAGATCACACCACTAGGTATCATGAAAATCAGGCATTGAACCAAAGTTAACTACAAACCCCTTCAGGAATTTTAACCCCATTGCACACTTTTGTGTGGATAGTACATGGTATAAGGATTCGATCTTTGGCATTCCTTTAACCCCTTAAGGACCAGGCCATTTTTTGGTTTCGCATTTTCGTTTTTCCCTCCTCACATTTCAAGAGCCATAACTTTTTCATTTTTCAGTTCACAGAGTCACATGATGGCTTATTGTTTGCGGGACAAATTGTACTTTGTAATGGCACCATTCAATATGCTGTGCAATGTACTGGGAAGCTGGAAAAAAATTCAGAATGAGGTGCAACTGGAGAAAAAATGCATTTGCGCCATTTTCTTATGGGTTTAATTTTTACAGCGTTCACTGTTTGGTACAAATGACATGTTACCTGTGTTCTACGTGTCAGTACGAACGCGGTGATACCAAATTTATATAGTATTTGAAATGTTTTGATACTTTTAAAAAAATGATAAACTTTGCAAAATAGAAAAAAATTTTTGTGTCATCATGTTCTAACACCTGTAACTTTTTCATATTTCCATGTATGGAGATGGGTGCGGTGTCTTTTTATGCGGGACAAGATGACGTTTCTATTGATACCATTTGGGGAAAGATCTGATGGTTTGATCACTTTTTATTAAATTTTTTTATAGCAGGCAAAGTGTTGAAAAAAACACTTTTTGGCTGTTTTTATTTTTTTTGCCGCTACGCCTTTCGCAGTACGGGATAAATGTTTTAATATTCTAATAGTTCTGGCATTTTGGAGCGCGGGGATACCTAATATGTTTATGTTTAATGTTCTTTAATTACTTTTATAGCTAATCTAGGGAAAGGGGGGTGATTTGAACTTTTATATATTTTTTATTTTTTTAATACTTTTAAAAACTTTTTTTTTTCTTCTGTTACATTTATGATCAGACCCCTTAGGTACCTTGAAACCTAGGGGGTCTGATCGCTCATACTATTCACTGCAATACTACAGTATTGCAGTGAATAGCAAAATCGCAGCACTTCTATTAGACGATGCCTCTGGCATCGTCTAATAGATCTCGTGCAGAGACAAGCCTGGAAGCCTTCAATAGGCTTCCGGCTGTCATAGCAACCGATCACCGCCCTCATGTGACGTTCAGGAGGGCGGCGATCGGCGAAACATGGCGGCGCCCATGCCGCCGGCGCCGTTTACACACTGCGGTCACGTTTGACCGCAGTGTGTAAAGGGTTAACAGCAGCGATCGGCTCGGGCACCGACCGCTGCTGTTATTGGCAGGTCCTGGCTGTATGATACAGCCGGCATCTGCCCTGTATGGAGCGAGCTCAGCGTGTGAGCTCGCTCCATACATCCCCATGCGACCCATGACGTACAGTTACGTCAAGGGTCGCTAAGGGGTTAAAGCTATGGCTTTCTGTGACACTAAGATTACAATGACACTTTATTGAATCATAACTAGGTATTGAAAAGTTTTTGCTTTTTTTTGACAGTCATCAGATATCGTTACTTTCTGGATTTCAACATGACCACATACGCCATTATTAGTTATGATTTTAGCAGCATGACATTGCAATCTTACTGTCAAGTGGTCAAAGTTGTCCATATTCCCCAGCCGAAAGAAGGTTATTTCTACTTCTAGATGACTCACCTGTGAAGCCACACCAGCCACTTCTCCAGTATTCATACAATCCTCTGCTTGAAGCAAAACAGCATCTGGATTGCAGGCACTTAGAAAGCCCTGTAGTAAAAGGCAATGAAATAACAGTCAACATATGATTCAGATTAGAGGCTTGACTGGGCTATTACAATGTTAATTCCTAAAGACAGTCTGTCACTACATCCCAGCATATCAACCTAGCCACACAGATAGGTTGAGGTGACCAGAAATCAGCAATTGTTTTTCCCCTTGGATGCAGACAGATTGCAGTTTTTTTTCAATATGCAAATAAGCTCTTTGGAGCAATGGCAAGGCCCTCGATCTCTCAGCAATGAAAGCACCAATTGAGGTGACTGTAATCTATCCATCTGCAGGATTGGGCTGATATGCTGGGCTCTGGTGACAAAACAAACACATTTTCATAAAATTATTAGTACAGGTTAATATAAGAAGCTTTGTAATATATATCTTAGTACGGTTGTCTGTTTCCTTCTCTGCTTAGGGATTTACCAGGAAAGGCCATAGATACCTCAGTCTGTTTACATACTATCCCTATCCAGTTCACACACAGAACTCTACGGAGAGGGGAAGGGGAGAAGAAGGCTAACTAATTTATTGCCTCATTCAGTGAACTAGTAGATCTTTTTTTTTTTTTTTTTTTTTAATGTAGATCGTGAGCCCCATAGAGCCCATCAGTATGTCTTTGTAGAATGGGAGGAAATCCACGCAAACACGTGGTGAACATACAAACTCATTGCAGATGTTGTTCCTGGCGAGATTCGAACCCAGGACTCCAGTGCTGCAAGGCTGCAGTGCTAACCACTGAGCCACCATGTTGCCCCAGTGCACTGGTAGGTCTTGAACATAGCAGTGTTCGAGTTCCCTCACTCACAGTTTAGCAGCTGCAGCTTTTAGTTTTCCTTTTCTTGCAGCTTCTCCTCCCAATTCCTAGACTAATATGCAATCACCTAACATGTTCACCTGTATTATTAATTTATGAAAAAAGTTGTTTTCTAATTGAACCTATGTTTTATTAAGTTGTTACACAGGAAGGCCATTGTTCAGATGAAATTTGTTCACAAGTATTGCTTTATCCCCATGTGTCTGGTCCCAGTCAGGTTTCCCTTTGGTTATGTCTATTAACTAATGCAGATAAGGGCAGCCAGCACCCTGTTTTTCCTCTGTGCTTCTTAGTGTGTTGCAGCTGAATAAGTACTCGGCCTCACAGGGCACTTTACTACAGGTAATTTCAGGTACAGAAAAATTTCTCAGTAGTTTCATAGTAGATTCACAGCACCTTCATCAAACAAAAGCAATACAGACAGCAATAGCAGCAAGGCTCACAGAAAAACAGTGATGTTCACGTTGGTAAAAGGGATGCACGCTAAGCTGACATTGACCCCGCCACTAGCGGTTGGAGGCTGACAGGTGACCCCTGTAATATCAGCTAAATGGAGCTTTTGACAATTACACAATATAATATACATGCTGGCGTTTGGGATGGTTTGAGGCCTAACTTTTGGAATACCTAGACTCTGCATAGAACAAAATCCCACAGGTGAAAAACACAAAAAGACTATTATTGATATGCCATTGAGACATAGTGAGCACCCACAGAGAGTGTTGTTCAATAATAAGAATTGTTTATTTATCTAGCAGTCAGAAGTGTGGTTAGTAGACAGAAATCACTGTCATTTTAGTAGTGCAAATGCTAAACTGGTGGTTGCAACAGGAAAACATGAAAGGTGCAGCTTGTCAAGAGGTATACAAATTATATTTGAGTTGCATAGATGGCTAGGAATGCCAACAACCATAGAAAGCACAATATGCATATAATTCACTGCTAAGGCCTATATGGTAGTTTCTTTGGCCATATACTCTATCTCAAGAATGTGCTCTTTATGTATTGCTACTAAGACAACAGTGCATACACTGTTCTGCAGGTTTGCATTTGCGTACTCCTTCAGCGAGACTGTCCCTGCGTTAGCTATGTGTGACTATGTGAAGCAGACATGCGTAGTAGAGAATGATGCAAACAAAAGATCTTGTTGCTTAACCATATATGTATTTCCTGTTACATACTTTATTAATATATGTTTTAGTTGTGTCTTGTTTGACATTTTATAGTATTATTGGTGGAGTGTGAAATGATGCTTTAACATGTACACCCATTTTTATTAAACTCTGGAAGGCCCCAGACTCTGCATGACACATCCTACCTGTGTGTGTCTGCATTATTCTCTCCCCATATTGAATTGATCAACCAGGGAGAACAACTCTATCAATGGGATAAGACAAAGCAAAACTATCATTTCATTCTTGCAAGAAATAAATAACTACCGGTAAGAGTAGATCAAGCATCCAAAGCTACAAACTCATAAATGAAATCCAAAAGTTCAACAAATGGCCTAGTGGAGCCAGAAGAAAGCCAATGTGAATACAGTGGCTTAACTGGGCTAGATGTTTCATAAAAGCAGGGCAACCAGAAAAGGACTTGAATGGTCAGTAACTTTTCAGACAAGTTAGTCTCATTTCATAGAGTATATGATTCTGGACAAGAATGTAATGCACTTTAACTAAAAATGTGCCACAGCCATAATTGGCATATTAGCAACAGAAAAACTGATAGGACATCATGTATGAAGGCTTATACAGTTATAGAATGGACTGCTCAGCAAGACCCTGCACAAACGTTAACTTTTCAAGAAAACTCAGGTACCCTTTAAGAAGAAAATAGGAGAAGGGAGAAAAGGAGCTCTACAAATGTCTTATGTTCATTAGACTTCATGCAGCAGATTCAATAAAACCACATTTTATGGCATTTACCCTGGTGTGCAACAGGCTTGCATGACTCACACAGATCTATGCTATGTGTAATTGGGTGGTTGCAAAGATGGAGTAGAAAAACAGCTTATTTATGAATTTAGAAGTAATGCACCACACCGCTTCCCAATAATTCTAAGGTCACTCATAGTGGGTCATAGCAAAAAAAAAAAAAAAAAAAAGCTGCGAGAAAAACCGCAGCGGAAATGCATCGCAGTTTCCTCTGCGGACTTTCTGCTTCCATTATACCTATAGGGAACTGGCAGCGTTTCCGTAGGTATACGTGACACGCTGTGAATTCCAATTGCAGCATGCTCGCTACACATAGTTTTCCACAATGTATGGATAGGATTCACTAGAAACCCATCCACTTTGCAGGGACTGTAAAAATGTTTTCCCAAAAGGCATGTAATGAAACCCAGGAGAACATTTACTGCAGTTATGAGGGGACCCTATACCAGCAGGAGAGCAGCTTGAAACCAGAATTTTTTCACTTTTCAGCTTCACTCATAAGTTAATGGTCCATTTCTTTGATTCTGAGCAAGCAGGAGTGACAAATTTAGTGGTTGCTTGTAGACTCCAGCCTGCAGCCAGTTGATAGACAGAAGTGTAAGAAGAAACACGTTTGTAGAAAAACACCAACAGCTCTTCAGTTAGGGTTAAATAAAGAAGTCCCCCGTCATTGACCTATGCTTGCAGAAGGAAGCCATCTTGACCTTATATCTTGCCAAACATCTCCACTGTTTTAATAGCAAGAAAGTTAGATGTCCACAGTATTTCTCCAACAGTAGTTGGAAAAGGGAACCAATCCCAGGTTGACCCAAATCACCATAGAGGAAAGGGCCAAAGGTGTGAAGGGCAATGGTCCCCTTCCATCCATGCATGCATGTAAAGTGCCATAATTGAGGAATATGCTGTGCAGTTGAAAGTGAATGTACCTCTAGGTTGCTATGTAAGAGGATGAATCTTTTTAAGTCAATCATGCCACAAGCATCGCCTATTTCAACTACCATGCTGTCTCCTGTGCTTTCATTTACATCTAACAACAACAGCACCCCTAAAACCCATCACACAAGGGACAAGTAGCACTTATGTCTTGTGGGATCCTTCACATTTATCTCAGTGCTGCCTTAAAGCCTGTAAAAGGACC
Source organism: Leptodactylus fuscus (assembly GCF_031893055.1). Lineage (NCBI taxonomy): Eukaryota > Metazoa > Chordata > Amphibia > Anura > Leptodactylidae > Leptodactylus > Leptodactylus fuscus. The sequence goes on along the minus strand of NC_134265.1, from coordinate 94,102,258 downwards.
TGGTGTCAATAGTCAGCATAGCCACCATCTTGGGTCTATTCCAAACTGAACCATTTTCACACTGCTGAGCCCCTATACATGATATACGATACTATGATGTGCTTACCCTAATTTTTTACTTTTCATGTGTACTGGTCCCAAGAAAACTTGGGGTCAAGCTAGAATAAATAGCTGAATCACTTTAATATATTTCTGCAAGCTTTGAACATTACTGACAATGTAAGAAAGAAAGAAATTGGATTACATTTTGCTGGTAAGTCCAAGTTATGATGGCTACACAACCCTGCCTGGTACAGGAAGCGACAGACTATAAGCTATGCAAAGCAGCTCTAAGTAAGCTCTTCTGACCTCATACAAATATAGCTTTAGAAATTTTGGAGTTTAGGCAAAACAGTCCCCATCAGAAAGTACTGATGAATATCATGTACAGAAGATAAATCTAGCTACTTACTGTGAGTTTAAAGATATAGACAAAGAAATTTAGATGAAATTCATATGAGGATGCATTTCTTCTTAGTTAAAGGGGTTCTCCAGGATTTATTTATGATAACCTATCCTTAGGATAAGTCATTAATTAATGAGCAGTTAGAGGTCCACTTAGGCCCCAGGCTGATCAGCTGTCTGAAGAAGCTGCAGCATTTGTGTGAGCAATGCAGCCTTTTCAGTGTGTTTGTATAGTGGCTTTGCTTGGTATCACAGCTCAGCTCATTCACCTGAAGGGCACTAAGCTGTTACCAGGACATGTGTTGTCATATCTTCTAAGTACTGCTATAACGTGGGGGTCCCAAGTGTCATACCCACAAAGATTTTCATTTGACATCCTTTCTTAAAAGTTCCTCTTTAAGGAAACAAACACTAAGAGATGTCACCAAAAGTCTTGCAAAATTGATGGAGATCGCACATATAAATTATACATCAGAGAACCAGCCTAAGCTGGAACTGTGTGCCAGAGCAGCCATCTTTTGAAACAACAGTTATACAAAAACCACATGTGCCTCACGTACAGGCTGCAACCTGCTATATCCGTGCAGGATGTTATCCTCACCAGCAAGTCTGCCTAACAAAGGGAGTAACCCACCATAACTGTGGAAAACAATCACTTTGCTAAAGTCAGCAAATTGTTATCTACTTTACAGTCTTCACGCCCTATAAAAAAGTACCTAGTAGTAAGTTGTAATTTTTCCGGCAGAGCCACCGTACAGGAAATTAAGCAAGTCATAATGCCCATTCATATCAATGGGTTATCTGTATGATGTAGAACGGTGGGTAGTGTTCAAAAAGATATAATGTACCAGAACATACTGTAGAATAGCGCCAAATTAACTATGTCTCCTAAGACAGTACATGAAAATGGGGTTTTCTAATCTGGACCTAGTAAATAGTTGCTACTAGGACCAGAAATTAATTGTCAGACTCCTTATGGAGTCTGACAATTCTGTTATTTTTAATCGACTCCTACTGCGCCCCCTGTGTTGAGTCTTTCAGTATTGTCCTTGCTCACAAGCAGAGTGAGTGCCATAACTGGAGGGTCTCATTGTATTACACAGCTCAGATCTGGCAGTAATTCCCGCAAATAAGAGTTCTTTCTGATCACAGGCATTAAATGCCCATAGGACCACCAACTTATGCTATATGATTAACACCACAGTGGTGTATAAAAAAAAAAGAAGAAGTCATAGCTCCATTTTTTTAGACCATTTTGCCTCTCAAATAAATAAATAAATAAATAAATAAATAAAATGATGAATAAAATGATAAAACTATGGACATTCCCCAAAATGGTATGCATTAAAATTATATCTTGTGCAAAAAAAATTGAAATTAATAAAAGACACGTTACATATCTCTGTACAGTCAGAAACAGAAATGCAGGTAACAGAATACAACTACAATGGCAACTAAAATATTTTTTTTTCATTTTCAAAAATAATTTCATTCTAACAGCAAAACAGAGCAGCCATGAAACAGCCAAAGAGATTGCTTATTTATTTCGCTGATGCCTAGGAGTGGCTTGTCACCATGCTGCTTGGCCTTTATGGCCAGCACAACCTTCAGCTGCAGGCGAGAAGTAAACAAGAAGAGGATTTCCAGAATAACACAACTCAAGTCATTGAAAATTAGCGGCAATCCTTAAGATGCCAGGGAAATTAGGAAGCAGTACTAAATTATTCATCGTTCCCTGTTTATAGTTTCAGAAGTGCACCACTAGTAATTCATTATCTGAGAAAAAGTAGTAGTATGTAGGGCAAGCAAGCATACAGCATGCATAACATACCTGCTCCTAGAGAATAAAAGTGTAAGATATAGCACAGCATTCAGTGTTTATTTCATTACTTGAATCTGGCCTACTTGGTCTTTGATATATATGCAAAATAAAATAATAATAATAATAAAAATTACCTGAATTTGTTGCTCTCTTTTTTCCACATATGGGATTAGCAAAAGACAACCCAAAGTAAATGCTGGGAGATCAATCTGAGCATATTGTTTAGCGATTCCTACAAGGTCCAGATCAGCAAGAACAGGGCACCTGCACAAGCCAAATAAAATAAAAATATAAAATTATCCATGTTCCATGCCTAGCTTCATTCTAGCTATGGTAAAATATATGACCACCGCACAGATGACAAATAAGCTTGGAAACCTATCCAAGAAGAAAGTATTTCAGTACTAGGAACAACCATGATTATTGCAATCTTAGTTACCATTTAAGTGAATGGAAGGTGATATATAATACCCTGGGGTCTGGCCACTACCCAGAGAACAGAGCTGTTTGCTTCCTGCTACCTTCTCTGTGTATCAGGTGCTGAGAACAGCTGATTCACAGGGATGCCATATCTCAGACCCCCCACCAAATGGCTTTTGATGAAATATCCTTAGGACAGCTCACCAAAAATGTTAGCTTGGAAAACCCATTTAATGTGGCCATGCACATTAGATAGAAATATGTCAAAATCATGCTGATAGAGCCCCACATATGCGTGAATAGCCTTTAAAAAGGCTATTCAGGTACCGCTAAAGTTATATTAAACTACCCCCCAGTTTTAAAATAAAAATAATACCCTAAAAAAGAATGTGATCAACTTACCCATCGTGCATGGTGGGCGGGCATTCTGGGTCTGCCGTCTTCTTCATCCACGCCTCCTCTTCCTGCGATGTCCTTGGGTCCCGTCTTCCTCCGGTGCTCGCGAACTGACATTGCTATAAAAAAAAATAAAAATGGCCTGGGCGCATGCGCAGTAGCCGTAGTAGAAGCAGCATGCTACTGCGCATACGCCCAGGCCATTTTTTTTAAGCAATGTCAGTTCACGAGCGCCGGAGGCAGACGGGACCCGAGGACATCGCAGGAAGAGGAGGCGTGGATGAAGACCCTTAATGCCCGCCCACCGTGCACGATGGGTAAGTTGATCACATTCTTTTTTAGGGTATTATTTTAAAACGGGGGGGGGGGGGTAGTTTAATATAACTTTAGCGGTGCCTGAATAGCCTTTTTAAAGGCTATTCACGCATATGTGGGGCTCTATCAGCATGATTTTGCTGATAGAGCCCCTTCAATGGTGAGTGATCAAATCGCCACTATATGCATTTTAGTCCATATTCCCATTTACAGTCAAACTGGCCATATGTTTTTTATGACACCATGTGGTGGCCACAAGATCTTTCTGGGAATGTTCTGGAAACACTCAAGCTAGGAAAGATCATATGTTGTTGAAACATCTTTCATATGAATGTTGGATGAAAAATTAAACATGGACGACTTATTTTCAGTTAACTTATTTATTGGTCACCTAAAAAGAGTGGGCAACTTTACTTGAATAGAGCTTTGCTGCAGATCCCTGCACAAGGTGTGTCTAGGAGTACTCATGTTAAAAAAAAAATATTTAAACCAGGGCTGCAGCCCCTTCATTCTGAGGATTGTGTGGGTGTGTCTTTGTTCATATCTCTCTGATTACATAGCCTAAAATGTATTACTGTATATATTTCATAGGCAAATATTCAATTACAGAAAATTTACCAACAATAATTCTTTATGCTTGACATGTAAAATACAGATTTATATATTATCACTGTATTTATAATTTGAAACTAAACAGCATTTAGTAACAACTGAAGAAAAAACAAAACAAAACTGTTTCCTCTGTGTGTACCCTATTATTTCACTTACTTTAACAACACTACAAAGGACTGGTAGCATTCCTCAAGCTGTGCGGGGCTTGGGGGACAAGAAGCTACAAATAAAATAAAAAATAAAATTTAGATTAGAGAAAATATTGCTACACAAATCTACTGATAATATTTTTATCAACATACCAGAAGCAAAAGGTGCCAGTATAAGACTACGCCATGCCCTGCTAAAGTTTGGAACCTGTAAACAAAATCCAACATGTGAATTGCCACTGAAAAAAAATTCATTCAAGTATGACCATAGTTCCATATGATAAAGAACAAAGATGAGATGCATACCTCCCAGAGACAATGAATGCCCGTGATAGCTACTAACACTTTTCTGAGGTAAGACATCTATAAAAGAAACATAAATGCTAACAATTTGCTTTATACATAGTTTTATGACATTCATGTATTATATGTTTATTATATCGATTTAACTTAATAGCCTGCTTTCTGTAAGATTGTGCCATTTCTGAAGTTGAAAAGTTAACATAAAGCATATACAGTATATATACACATTTGTCTTATAGTCTTTACAAAATTCTATTCTAAATCTTAAAATCTGTGTAAATTTCAACATTGACATGTTTAGATCTGACTTGTATCTGCTTACCATGTTGAAGCCAAGCAACTTTTGCAATAATCCACTCCACAGTTGAGGGTCATAAACTTGATATTCTAAACTAAGTTCTGTAACCAACCTCACCGCCTGAAACAGTAAAATACAATATAAACAGAGTGATCATGTTTAATATATAAAATCCCTAAGTAATGCCAGAAATAAAGTGAGTGTCGCCAGGATAAAGCATATTAAGCCCCCCTCTCCTGACAGTACTCGTCCATAGACTAGTACTGGCAGGGCGTTCCTCACCGCTCAGCGTCATCGCTGGGTGGTAAGGAACGCCCCCTCACAGTATAGTGCTACACACAATACTGTCAGGAGGGGTGTTCCCAGCTAGACTGTGAGGAACAGCTTTCTGACAGTGAAGAGCTATTGGTAAATGCACCGATAGCCCTTCCCCCGGGGCACATAACGGGAAAGCCGATAGTACGCTGAATTCAGCACACTATCAGCTTTCTAGCGGTATATAAAACCGCATGTGCCTGAGGACATGAAAGGTCCTCTTTAACAAGTTGCTTAACAAATGTTGGAGTGAGCTCAGTATCTTGGTGTATTAATTGGTAACAGATGGTTTTCCTCCGACATATTGTAAATGTATATGGCAGATACAGTGAGAGAAGACCCTTACAGTTCTTTTTCACACTCACCCTGGCTTCATGGCTGTGGTTTTTCCATAGACCTTTTATCATTCCCTCCTTGGGGCTGCTGTGGAATGACTCAAGAGTGTATGGGATGTTTAAGATTTCAAATTCAGATAGATAGATGCAACACTTAAGGTAATACCTAAACAAGATATCATTGAGAACAGTGTTATTGTAAACTCCGTATAGCAGTCCTTTGGAAAAATCATCAAAATTATCTAAATAAAGTACTTGTTTTTCATGTAGTCTAATCTTTGTAAACGTCAGCACTATACAGTCTTTAAACGATATTCGCCACTGATGTTTTATAAATGAAATGCAATTGCATGTTTATAGATCAGATGGTTAAAAGAGCTTTTCAGGATTATATCGATGACCATTTCTTAGGTTATGCATAATATCATATCAATGGTGGTCTGATGCCTGACGATCAGCTGTATGAAGGGGTCACATCATTCAGACAAACACAGCTCGACACGCTGTATTGTCACATGTAGCACAATGCTTTTTACAATTGAATAAACACAACATATTTACCTGATCTATTGGGATCCTTTTATTTACTATATGTACTGGAGTGGGACCCTATCGTATAGATCCTTGTAGGTGCTGGTCACACCTTTACACAATATATAAATGAAGTACAAACTTTATTAAGGATAAATACACAGCATAAAAAGGTGGAAGATCAACATACCATCAGATAAAGGGGGAGACAAGCCAGTAAACAGAAAGTGAATCTAGTGATGCGGTATGTAAACATCATAATAAAATCACATCTGAATACAGGTATAAACAGTAAAAATCAGTCACAGGCAGAATGCATCAAAAAAATGACCACAAAAATGTCAAGTAATATGTAGAAGTGTAGGAGGACATATCTGATGCCACAACAAACCTGATAAACTCAAGAGAGGTAAGTATAGATATAACGGAGCTTTCACACTACCGTCAGTGTCCGACAGGTAGTGTCCGCTGTCGGATTTTTCTGTCCGCTTGAAAAGTCGGACATCTTTAGGAACGGACACTTAAGGACAGGCACGGAGTGTAAAACAACGCACCCGATCTCCGATTTGAACGGACATTAGCAGCGGACACTAGCTGTCAGACACCGACGGTAGTGTGAACGCCCCCTAACAAAGATAAATAACAATGTATCCAAAATAAGAGTATTTAATAATCTATACCGGATGAAGGTATAGAAACGCCGAAACACGCGTAGGGGAAGGGGAGCGCCAGTCCCAACAGTAGTCACCAATGTATTATTAATTTATGATGGATATGTTGATCTATTAAATACTCTTATTTTGGATACATGGTTATTTATCTTTGTTCCAGTTGTGGCATCAGATATGTCCTCCTACACTTCTACATATTACTTGACATTTTTGTGGTCATTTTTCTGATGCCTGTGACTGATTTTTACTGTTTATACCTGTATTCAGATGCGATTTTATTATGATGTTTACATACCGCATCACTAGATTCACTTTCGGTTTACTGACTTGTCTCCCCCTTTATCTGATGGTATATTGATCTTTCACCTTTTTATACTGTGTATTTATCCTTAATAAAGTTTGTACTTCATTTATATATTGTGTATATTCCGCTTTCTTTGTTTTTTTACAGTACGTCTGAAAATAATACACACTATTTTAACTGAGCTATCTGAAAATCCTTTACTTCATTCCCACCACAGCCATTTTTCGATTTTCGTACTTTAACTTGCCATCCTCCAAAAGCAAAAACTTTTTTTTTTCTCTATAATTTTTCCATTCACAGAACTCCTCTGGCTTCAGTAAGGAACTGTAAGGAGTACAGCAGCAGGGTAAGTTTTTGGGGCGGGGGGGTTGCTAGTATCCCAAAACACCCTGACAGACATATATATATATATATATATATATATATATATATATATATATATATATATAATTTTTTTTAACTCTTGTTTCTTATTGCAGTTTAAGGAAATCACTATGGTAAGTTGCAATAGAGATCTAGTGAAGACAAATCTGGGAGCCCTCATAAAGCTCCTAGCTGTCATTGAGACACGAAGGCTCTCGCAATCTGATTACATAGATGTCCTACAACTGGAAAGTGTCAGGGTCTGGGATTGCTAGGTGGGGTGGCATAGTCCTAAACAAAGGTAGAGTTTATTTTCACTCAAAACAAAACAGTGCGGCAACAAAAGGAAGTAATACAAAAATAAATACCTGCCCGGCTAGGCTCTAACTAAACATAGAATAGGTTAACAGAATTCAGTCAAAAGGCAAAACTTTCACAAAAAAAATTATCTGAATATTAAAGAAGAAAGGTATACAGCTATTTTTCATAATACAGCTGATAACTCACACCTGCTAAACATATGTTTCTTCCACCATGCATAATGAAAACGAGAGTGGAATGTCATGTCTATTTATTTGTTTACATTTATTTTTCATATGCAAGTTACAAAAAAAAACATATTCTGTTTACTTACTTTACTTGGTCAATAGGTTTTTTCACAAGTGATACCACAGTCTCTGTGTCAGCTAAATGGATTAAACATTGAAGAGCTCGACTTCTATGAGCAAAAGTCAGTTTATTATCCGCAATAGGCTATATAACAGAAAGATAATAAAATATAGACATATTATCTTAGAGGTTATCCAGCTAACAGAAATTATCTGCAAATACACTCACTGTTTCCTTGTACAGCCTTTTCTTGGCTTTATTTTATTTGAGACTCCTTATGAGGCAATAAATCAATTATCAACCTCCTCCTATTCTCCCCATACAGTTCAGTGTGTGAGCTATATATGGATATGACTGTATGTAAACAAACAACATTTCCCATGATGTATCTTCCTGCTCAGACTCTGTGTACCCCTCCCCTAATTCTCCTCCAATCACAGATGATAAGTCACTCCTACATCTGAGGTCACATGATACTGTGGCGTTTCATTTGAAAGCTCACTGGCCCCACCCTCCCTGTGAACAGCAAACACAAAGAGTGAGAGCAGGCAGATGAATCATGGGAACTGTAGTTTGTATCTGCCAACAGTGATACAGAGCATGCTGCGGCCTACTCTTATTAGACTGCTCTCCTCCTCATCTTCATTCAGCCTGTTTGTTTACATACAGTCATATCCATATATAGCTCACACACTGAACTGTATGGGGAGAGTAGGAGGAGGCTGATAATTGATTTATTTCCTCTTTTCTGTGAAGTTGTAAAGTCTTATCTTGAAACATAGCAGTGTCAAGCTAAGACGTCACTTAGCGAAAATACTCCACATTTTTTCCACAGCGTTTTTCCATTGCGTTTTTCTTTCCTTAAAACTATAGAGAAAACCATTTTGCTTCCACAGCTGTTTTTTCCCACAATTTATTAATGAGATTATCCAAAATTTAATTCACTTTGTTAATAATGTAAAAATTCAGTGGGATTTTTCCAGCTCCATTTTTGCTGCAGACAAAAATACGGTACTCCGTTCCTGCAACATGGAGCCTTAGATGCGTTCCCTCACTCATATTGTAGCAGATGCAGCTATTAGTGTGCATTTTCCAGCAGCCTCCCCATCATACATAAATGGAGAAGGAAACACATCTATTAAATAAGTTAGAATATAAGTTATTTAATTTCATTTATAAAAAGTCATTTTAAACATATGCTTTAACTAATAGTGACACTACCATTTTTTATGAAAACATCTCAAGGTGAAATCTAATATAATATACTAGTGAGAATATTCACTTTAGAAGCTCTCTAAGGCCTCACGTTGCAGAAATTTTTTTTGTTGCAGATTTTGTTGTGGTTTTTGAGCCAAAGCCAGAAGTGGATTAAAGGGGCTCTATCACTAGAAAAAGTCATTTTTAACTAATCACATCCTTGCATAGCCTTTAGAAAGACTATTCCACACCTACCTTTAGTATGTAGATTGTGTCAGTGGTTTCTGAATAAGTCTGTTCTTATTTATATACTAATTAGACTGGTGCATGATACAGCGTGCACTCCTCACCTGTTGCTTCCTATGAGCACAGCACAGCACAGGCTGCTGCTGCTGATGATGACTCAGCTTCTTGTTTGCACACACACATAGAACATAATAGGAGAGACGAGTGCTGCTGGGAACTTCCTGTGCTGGCTGGAAGCTCATTAGCATATGAATAAAAACGGACTTAGTCAGAGACTACTGAGGCAATTTATATACTAAAGGTAAGTGTGGAATAGACTTTCTAAAGGTTATGCAAGGATGTGATTAGTTAAAAATGACTTTTCCCAGTGATAGAGCCCCTTTAATTAAAAGGTAGAAGTAAAAGAGCTTCCTAGATACTACCCATTCCTTTTGTAGCCACTCTTAGCTTTGGCTCAAAAAAACGCAAAAAGATCTGCAACAAAAAAAGCTGCGTTTCCGCAACATGGGGCCTAAGCCTAAAACGGTTTTTAATTTAAGCTGGGAACACATGGGGAATGATTGAAGTATCTAAGCTGCCAAAAATTGATGGCTAACCCAATTCAATTTACAGTAGCAGCATTTATCCCTAGCACTGAAATGCCCCTTAAGTGGATGTAAACTGATGCTTTGGCACACGGCTGGCAACGTGCAAAAAGGAATGAGCCCTACAGGACTTTTCAAGAGCAAATTTTCCATGAGTAATTTTCATGCGCCTTGTCTCATTTGTCTAATTAGAACACACACACCCATTGGCAGATCAAAAAATCCCCTTACTTGGACCCCACATAGTATAAGAACCTCTATTATTTGCCCACCCACATGGTATATGACCCCTTTTTTAGACCACCAAATGGTATATGACCTTACTTTTGATGGCACCCTACCATATATGACCCCCCCCAGATTATGAGACCCTTTTTTGTACTGCCCACACATAGTATACCTCCACTTTTTTTGGCCCAAAAGCAGTACAAGACTTCCTTTACACAATATATGTTAGGCTGCTACTGATAATTTTTACTAGGTGTACCCTGCCCAGTCAGTAAAGAGGGAGGAGCTGTCAAACCAGAAAAAGCCTGGAGGGTAAGTATATTGGAGTGGATGGGGGAATATTAGTGATAATACGTTTCAGGAAATGGGGAAAAGGATCGACACCGGATAATCAGAAAATGTCCCTAGGGTGGCCATGTGACCGTCCCAGGGATATGGATAAATATACATTTTTTTTTTTTATTACTATTGTTATGTAGAAAGTAGGAGGGGAAGGGTGTTTAGACTAGCGTAGGGATTTAAAATTTATCCTGGACAACCCCTTTAAGTAACTACAAAAACTGGCCGGTTTCACCAACGCATGTTAAATCTCCAGTTCGCTAACTGAAGTTAAAGCTAACTGACTTCTGTTAGCAGCTATCCATTTCACCAAAGTCGTGTACAGGTACCTAACAGCCAGTTAGTTAACTGAATGTCGTTTTTGTAACAAACGTCGTAATTGGCAGAAGCAGTGGCACATGACCTCTTAGTTAGTAGTGACCTCAGTTTGCTATGACAGCCGGGCCTCGCTCTGCATAATATAGGACACATGCAGGCAGCAGGCCGACAACTGTGTGCATTGAGCTGGAAGCAGATGAACTGATGAACATTTGCTGTAACACATGCCCAGGCATTTATGTGCAAGAATGAAGTCAAGGCATTCTATCTTATAATTTCCATAGAGGTGTAATAAGAAAGGATGACAATATTGTTTATTTGAAATGTACATTATTATTTTCGGTAATTAAAACAGAAAATATCAAATAAGTCGTCATCTTCGTCGTCACAGTAATCGACGGTGGCCATGTTACCAAGAGTTAACTGGAGAAATTTCTCCAGTTAGCGATAACAGGCGATTAGCGCCACTAACCGGAAGTTAGACACTATCTGCCGATGGTGAAACAGCTCACTTAGTTAACTTCTGATTTAACAACCTGTTAGAGTTAACATGCGTTGGTGAAACCGGCCATTAAGCAATTAATTAAAAGTTAAAATATATAATGAATATTTTGACTAGAGATGAGCGAACACTATTCGAAACCGCCGTTTCGAATAGCACGATCCCATAGAAATGAATGGACGTAGTCAGTGTGCCGGCCGCTTCCATTCATTTCTATGGGAGCGTGCTATTAGAAACGGCTGTTTCGAATAGTGTTCGCTCATCTCTAATTTTGACCCAACAACAGTTTCATAGAATTTATTGGGGTGTGAGAATGAAAAGTTACTTTTTTCCCAATAAAATGGATTTAGCCCCAAATTTTTCATTTTTACAAGTGGCTTAAAAGGACAAAATGTGCCCCATAATTTGATACGCAAATTCTCCTGAGTGTCGAAATACCCTATTTGTGAATGAAAAGTGCTGCATGAGCATACAAAAGGGCACAGAAAGTGAGGTACTGCATTGGGCTTTTGGAGGGCAGAATCATTTTCAGATGCCATGATGCATTTGTAGAATCCTTGCAGCGCCAGTACAGTGGAAAGTAGCAATAAATGACCTCATTTTGGCAAGTGCTTAATGTATGCTTTATGTATTTTAGAGCTGTGCATAAAGTCTTAGCATTGTATCATGTGACTAAATGGTTTTGCATTTAAAGAGGACCTTTCACCTCCTCCAAGTCCAAATCTTTACATCAATTAAAAGCTGCTGCTTCACTGATTCTGGCAAAGTTGGAATTTTTGGGAATAGCCCCAATCATTCCTGAGCAATCTCTGCAGTTAGTTTTGGTGCCTGATATGCCATTTAGGGTCTGTACTGTCAGAAAGGCAGTGTCAGGCAGGAGCAGGTACGGGGTGTCATTCTGAGCTCTGACACTGGCTGCCTCTGATTGGAGTTCTGAGTCAGTGGTGCAGCGCCTATTAAAAAGATGCCCAGAAGTTGAATTTGTGACGGTGGTGAATGGTCCTCTTTAAGAGCCTACATAGAAAGAAAACAAGTAAAATAAAAATAAAGTAAAATGCTTACAGATGTGGTTGAGGTGGCTATTGCATATAGCATTCTAGAACTGAAATCTACTTGGTATGGCTGGAGAAGGTAAATAACTCTACAAAACACAAGAAAAAGTATTAAAACGGTACCGTCATCTGTTATCTACAAAGCTATACACATTTGACCAATGTCAGTTTATGCAGAAGATACACTATATGTACGAAAGTATTGGGACACCTCCACATTCCACCTACAAGAGCTTTCATGCCATATTATTCAATATCCATAGGCGTTGTGGTCTCCTTTGCAGTTAAAATAGCTTCCACTCTTCTGGGAATGCTTTCTGTGTCTTAGTGGGAATTTTTGCCGATACATCCAGAAGAGCGTCTTTGAGGTCAGATACAGATATTGGACAACAAGTCCTGGATCACAATCTCTATTCTAAGTACCTATGCCATCGCCTAAAAGAAGGAACTCCATAGCATTATCCTTTATACACCAAACTACACAGTTGGCACAAAGCAGTGGGGGCAGATAACATTCTACTGGCATTTGCCAAACGTAGACTTATACGTCAGTCTAACAAATCGAGAAAAAATATTTGCCACTGCACAGAACATGATACCAATGCTGCAGATTCCAATGGTGATGTGCTTTATACCACTTTGAAGTGAGGCATCAGCGACTCCACTCTATAACTTTACATGGACTGCTACTTTGTAGTTGAGTTGCAATAGTTCCTAAATGCTTGCACTTTTAAATAATACCAAGCACAGTTGATGAAGGTATACTGGGAGGTGTGAGAAGATGACAGGCATTGTGCTGGAGTCCAGATATATCAGCCCAGGTTTCTGACATGTGTGTGGTCCAGGGCAGATCTGGAGTAGGCCTCAGCCCAGGTGTAGATCTTGCGCTCATTACTGGGCCAGAAAAAGGCTGTAACTCCTGCATTGTGTGCCGTTCAATAAGGTGAAAGGAGGTCCTGTAACCCTGAGTCCGATGAGACAATATTCTTCTTGTTTTATTTGTGTGGCTGGAAGTAAGCCACACGTATAGTTAGGTTAACCTACTGTCTAGTTAGTCGCTCAGACGAGCAGGTTTTTATTTAGTTTTTTTTTTTGTTTTTTTTTGCCTGAAGTTAAGGCTGTATTTTGTTTTGTGCCTGAAGTCAAGGTTTATATATTTCCTTTTTTTTCTAAATAAACCAGTTTGTTGCATATTTTGTGTCCCAGCCTTGACTGTGTGGGTCTGCACCACTGCTTCTACCGAGTTAATTTCCCCACAGAGGCTAGTGGAATATTGAGGAGGATAGAATTTTCATGAACGGATTTGTTGCAGTTACAGTAGCATCCATTCTCTCACATCCATTCTCTTAAGGTAGACTGCATGGCTAGGTGAAGGATTTTATACAGGTGGCATTGGGACTGAATGAAACCTCTGAATTTGATTATTAAAATGTAGGTCCCAATACTTTTGTCCATATAATGTAAGTTACATGCATACAGTGTACAAACATTAATGTAGGAGATAGTTGTCAGCTGACAAGCACTTGGCTGATGGCTACCTGTATGACTCACATAAGACAGATTATCCATGATTCCAGGTTACTCTCTTACATACCTGCTGAGATCCTTATCTCCCTGAATGTCACCTAATAAATCTTTGTCTTTCTGTGAAAAAGAAAAAAAAATGTTTTTTATGGCTGCCAATTAAATTAAAATAATGCTTTAACACATGTAACAGAGATAAGAATGATGGAAAACATTTTTAAAGAATACTTTACTGTGATTAAAAACAAAAACAATGCAGGTTGGAACAAATATATCCAAATATATATTATGCTGTGCTACTGATCACTGCTCCTTCTTATTTATCATCTGAACACAATGACATTGAAATAGGTGAGGCTTACAGCAAAAGCCATGCTGATGTCAAAACATATGACAGCATGATGATAGCATTTCACAGCATATAGATGATAAAGAAAAAAAAAAAAATCCTCTTGTGCTGTTTAAACCAAAACAAAACTTAAAACGCCCGCTTAGGCCAGGGACATACATTGTATACTCAGAGCACCTTACGTTACAGTAGTAGTGCAGTGGATGGGATTCAACAAATCCCTCCACACGCTGCAGAAAAATGCAATGCAAAGGGGTATGGCCTGTGGGTCTTGAGCATGCAACAAGTTAATTAATTCTGCATTTTCGTCCATGGTTTTTATCCTTTGCCGTTGTAATTTTGGAATCGTAGCTGAAAGCTATGGTGAAAATCTGTTGTTTTTACCATGAAGTGGAGGATATCCAGAGCATGGAAGACCTCACGAAGTCTCTTCAAGACGCTCGTGGGGCTTCCATGGATGCCTGGACTCCATGGATACTTTTTCAGGGTTCACAGGCCTACCATGACCTGATGGGGTGAGGCTGCAGTGTTGGTTGTGTCTTCGTCTCTGACGGCCGGAGTCGCACACTCACCCCCCCCCCCCTTAATTTCTCCCCTTTTTTTGAGGTTTTGCTATTTTTGTCCTCCCTCTTCCCCTTTCTCCCTGCCAGGGTATTCCTGGTCTTTTCCTTTTTTTTTTTTTCTTTTCTTGTGATGCATTATTTAAAATCAATTTATTGAATGGCAAGTTTTCGTGATATAAAAATAAAATCCAACTTTAAGATTAAAAACACATATATAGTGATAACACACTAAACGCTGCACAAAATCAAACACCTCTCCCTGTATAGCATGTTATCATGCATTATTTAGCCTGCATTGTTATGTTTGTTGTGGTTTGTTTTATTTGCGAACCCTCTTTTTGCGGGTTCTGTCTTGTTGACTAGTCTGTGTAGTTTTTTCTGTTTATATTTGTTATAAATAGAGAATTTATAAAAGAAAATCTGCTGGTTTTGCTGAGGACCAACACTCTGTAGAATGTCTGCAGTAAATCCAACACACGTTGCCTTGGCTTTAAAGTGTAACTCCCATTTTTTCCCACTATTGTATCGGAGGAGGTTTGGTGACAATTTTTTTGAATGGATTTTATTAAGCTATCCTACTTACTTTTATTATATTACAGGCTGTAACATTATTCTTAGCAATCCTCTAACTAAACCACTTCTACCGTAGGGAAGCTTCGTGCACTGTTGTATCGAGAGTACACAGAGCTGAAGCATTTACCAAGGGGTAAATGGTCACTTCAAAGGGTTGTATCTTCGGTACCTTTGTTATTTTGATCTATGCCGCCATTCCTTAGAAATTCCTTATTTCTTCATTATGTAAATGAGTCTTCAGAAAGCACAGGGGTGTTCCCCCTGTGCTATCCGAAGACTCTCCAGCGACGCCTCTGTCTTGTCCTGCCTAAATCATCATATGCGTCATCAGCCGGCAGAGCCGACTGCGCATGTCCGTTTGGCCATTTTCCTGTGGCTGAAAGGACGCTTGTGTAAGAGACCACAGGAAAATGGCCAAACGAACATGCGCTGTTGGCTCTGCCGGTTGATGACGCGTGTGATGACTCGGCAATAGTACAAGACAGAGGTGTCGCTGGAGAGTCTTCGGATAGCACAGGGAATGCCCCCTGTGCTTTCTGAAGACTCATTTACATAAGAGAGAAATCCCTTTAATAATGTACTGTACAGTACAAAATATGAATCACCACCCCTTAAAACGAATATAGAAAAAATAATAAAAATATACTCTTAAGCCTCACACTTTAAAGAGATTTGCACATACACAGTAAACATGCAAAACTTCCCACTGTATGTATGAACTATGAACGTTATTACAATAAGGGGTGTGTTAGGATATGCACACATATAAGGGAAAACCCTTTATAAAATTGGGATCTCTCTTAAATTCTACTTCCTTTAGCCACTTTCTATTACAATTGTGTTGTACGATGATTCTCCAGTCCGTTAAACAAACATGTCATGAGGTTTTACGGTTTGAACAGTATTGAAAAATAAAACAAATAAAATCTGGTAACTGCTGTGAATGCCTCTAGTCATTTCACACAATTTTTCACAATTTATGTTCAGTAGGATTTGTCATGTAAATGGCGGCCTATAGTTACATTTCACATAAGATGGCAATTGGTTGGAGCAAATGCAGTGTGGGTGTAGCTGCCAGGATGCTGAACATGTAAAAAGTTTTACATTTGAACAAGGGAGGAACCAGAAATCACTATACTCACAGACGCTTGTGGAAGTGTATTCGGACACAGCCATTTATCCAGAAGAAGGTCACGAATTTTGTTCATGCTCAGGTTGTTGACTTCAGCTATCTGCTTTGCTACTGTGTGGATATCTATAAAATAATATAATAAAAGAAATACATACATGTTCAAACCTAAATAATACATAGTAATAGGACTTCGCTATAACATTATGAAATGTTAGAATTATTTAAGCATGAAATTTTGCTATTTACTGCACAGTACTGTAAAATAAATCATGTTAACGTATTATAATAATAATAATCAAATCACAACACTTATAAAGAAAAATTATTTCAATTGTACAAACCTGGATAATCTCTACCAGTCGGGTTTGCTATTCTTTCCTCCACACTACTATGCTCATAAAGTGAAACAATAAGGGTTGCCGGTTTACCAATCTGTTTCAGAAAATCTGGAGTGTTTAGTTTGTGTGTTATTAATACATTTTCTGTGGCCGATCGTTGATATTGCACGCTTAGCTTCTTTATTAATACTTCAGCTCTTTCATGAGACTCTTCCTTAAGTTAATAAAAGCAATAATGCATAAGATTTAGTCAGAATTGTCATTTTTTATATTTATGTAACATATATAAAGAATACATTCATGTAGACTGTACTGGAGGTTTTCTCCCTAAATAGTGGACCAAGTAGCTATAATTTGATTCATGACTCAAATAAAAGCCCTCAATAATCTTGGAAATGACTGGCATAAATTATCTTAATAAAGAATTAAAACTTTATGTTTTGCTTACCTTAGGGGATGTATTTTTCTTCCACTTTTCAGCCAAATGGAGGCAAAACTTTAGTGCGTGAATTTTATCTGGCCCTACAACAAATCCAATGCAATTACTAAATGTATCCCCTCAAAATGTATTGGTATATCTAATACCATATAAAAGCAAAAGGCTCAAGTCTACTAACCAGTTGGAAGTTCTTGTGCAATCCTATGAGCAATAGCTGCTGCCCACTCTGGGTTACTGATAGACTGAAGGTATGACTGGATAGAGAGAACAGTCTTAGCAGTTTCCTTATTGATAAGAGAAGAATATTCATGATTCTTCAGCTTCAATGCTTTGGGCCGTAAACTTTTTTCAAAAACATGCTTCACAGCCGTCATGTACAGAGTGTCCAGGGAAACCTAAAAATGCAAAATCAATGTCATTTACATTTACAAAAGTAAGACAGTAGATTTATAATTTAACCATTTAACAAATGGAAAACATATGCTATCCTCATCAAATGATAGTATGTGATAGTTAAAGGGGGTGTCTGGGATATAAATTAATCCCTACACTAATCTAAAACACCCTCTCCCGCCTATGTTCTAAATGACATAATTTATCAAAAACATATATTTACCAATGTTACGTGACTTCCCCAGGGACATTTGCATGTTATGCGGTGACAAATCTGTTTCTGGAAACAGAGAGGAGAGGGGGAGAGAGGAAGGGGGGGGGGGGAAGAAGCGAGGGAGCTAGTGTGGAAGTTACATAGCAGGAAGTTGGACCATGTAAAAAAATGCAGAAGATACCAGGTGTTCCCATAGACACCCAGAAATCACTCAAAACTCAAATCACTGACTCTTAAGCTGTCTTATATGAGGAAGGAAGCTTATTTCAAGATCCTGTTGCAGTTTGAGAATTTAAGGCCCACAGCTACAGCCCAAGGCTCTTCCAATACTCTGTTCTAATAATTATACAGCAGGTCCTATCCTGCTCAATGAAAACGGATTTGAACACACAATTGAAATTAATGATGAATGGAAGGAACTCGTATGTTGTCCAAGTGCCTTCCTTTAAAAAATTGGAACCCACTAAGACTGCACACTTAAAGAGGACCTTTCACCACTTTTGGGCACATGCAGTGTTATATACTGCCAGAAAGCCGACAGTGCGCTGAATTCAGCGCACTGTCGGCTTTCCCGATCTGTGCCCGGTGTACAGAGCTTACGGTGCCGGTACCGTAGTGCTCTATGGTCAGAAGGGCGTTTCTGACCATTAGCCAGAGACGTCCTTCTGCCTCGCGGCGCCTATCGCGCTGTGCTGTGGAGCCGGGAGGAACGCCCCCTCCCTCTGCTCACAGCGCTCGTCCATAGACCAGCATTATCAGGAGCGGGAGGGGGGAGTTCCTCCCCGCTCCACAGCACAGCGGGATAGGTGCCGCGAGGCAGAAGGACGTCTCTGGCTAATGGTCAGAAACGCCCTTCTGACCATAGAGCACTACGGTACCGGCACCGTAAGCTCTGTACACCGGGCACAGATCGGGAAAGCCGACAGTGCGCTGAATTCAGCGCACTGTCGGCTTTCTGGCAGTATATAACACTGCATGTGCCCAAAAGTGGTGAAATTTAGCGAGGGATACAGTAATCTTCCAGAAGTGAAGTGAGGGTCCCAACCCGTCTTGCAATATAAAGAAGAACTTCACGTTTATAGGTGCCAAAATTTTTATTTTAAGTAAAGTCAAGTGAACGTTTTCGGTCCCATGGACCTTCATCAGACTCTACAATCGAAATTATAAGAAAACAATATTATAAATACAGAAAAATAAATCAAAAATACAGCCACATCCGGCTTGAACATTGACACAAAGTATATACATATATGAATAGAACCATGTTGTTGAATTAGCAGGGTATAACAAGGATCCCCTTATTACAATCGATGAAGTTAAGGTAGCATGCTACAAAAGTAAAAGAAATATGCTATATGGGGGTGCGATTGTCAAGGATAATAATAGTGGATGTTCCATAATAATAACAAAGCGAAACGACAATTAAGACAAAACAAAAACAAAGAGTACATAGAATTCACCTGTTCATATAAGAGTAATCGTATCCCGTAATACGGTGAATATCAGGAGAGGATAAGCACTCCAAACCAGTCTAGGAGTAATCAAATCACGGGCATAATGAATGTAACAATCGTACATAATCAACATATAGGCTGCTCGTATTGTAGGGGAAGCTTCCATTACGTACAGGCACAACTGTGCCTGCGCGCGTTGGACCAATCACTGTGGTCCTTCGCCGTTTTATATCCGGTCCTAGGCGCAGTACAATTCGCGCCATTCTTTAGCCATAGGCCTTACTCTAAGCGCTGAGACACTGCGTTGTTACCTTGTAACGATCTCTTGTTATCTATTGCGGGCACGGTCCGGTCTCCTGGAGGTAAGTTCCCCTACAATACGAGCAGCCTATATGTTGATTATGTACGATTGTTACATTCATTATGCCCGTGATTTGATTACTCCTAGACTGGTTTGGAGTGCTTATCCTCTCCTGATATTCACCGTATTACGGGATACGATTACTCTTATATGAACAGGTGAATTCTATGTACTCTTTGTTTTTGTTTTGTCTTAATTGTCCTTTCGCTTTGTTATTATTATGGAACATCCACTATTATTATCCTTGACAATCGCACCCCCATATAGCGTATTTCTTTTACTTTTGTAGCATGCTACCTTAACTTCATCGATTGTAATAAGGGGATCCTTGTTATACCCTGCTAATTCAACAACATGGTTCTATTCATATATGCATATACTTTGTGTCAATGTTCAAGCCGGATGTGGCTGTATTTTTGATTTATTTTTCTGTATTTATAATATTGTTTTCTTATAATTTCGATTGTAGAGTCTGATGAAGGTCCATGGGACCGAAAACGTTCACTTGACTTTACTTAAGATAAAAATTTTGGCACCTATAAACGTGAAGTTCTTCTTTATATATCAAAAGTGGTGAAAGGTCCTCTTTAAAAGGGGTTTCCCACGCAAAAATGGACAACATTTTTTTTTTTTTTTTTTTTTTTAAGTCAGCTAGGGGAAGTGGAAAAAAAAAAAAAAAAAAAAAAAAATCACACTCACCTTTCCACAGTGCCTCCCAGTACGGTCTGGTCCTTTCAGTCCATTATAATCATCTGGCAGAAATCCCCACCACACACTTCCTGTAACATCCCAGGTTTCTCCCGGAGGCCGCTGATTAGCCTCAGCGGTCATGTGACTGCTGAGGCCAATCAGCAGCTTCAATGGAAGGGATCTGGGACATCACAACCAGTGAGCAGTTTCACTGTGAGAAAAGACCAGAGCAGAAGCACCAGACTGCCCTAGGAAAATTCCGTAGCACCAAAAACAGACAAGTACGATTTTTTTCTTTTTTTTAATATGTAAAAAAAATGTGCCTGGACAACCTCTTTAAATAGTGTGCACAAGGCTTTATTGCTGGTCACAGCCATCTGTAAGATTACCTTCACTACAATTCAACAAATGTGCCTTATAAACTAGCCCAAGTATAACATTTTTAGTATAAGTGCTATTTTAAGGCACATGTTGGAAACAGACATGATTCATGGTGTACCATATTATAGACACATTGTCTGCTACAATAACTAATTCTAGTGGAGAACACATTAGCAATAAGATGATTGTGGCAATTCAATGTAAGGACATGCCTATCTTTATCTTTTTTGGACCGCTAGATCGTAATAGAATTTTACATAGCTCAAATCTCACCTTCATAAGTTTGGAAATTAGAAGCAGTGTTGGAAATGACTCCTCACTTAGCTCAGAAGCTTGAACAAAGGGGAGATAAAAAAAATAAATATAATTAACAAAAGAAGAAAAAATTGTAAAATGTTATACATGTATAAAATGCCAACAAAAGGAAGTATCAATGAATTGGGGGGGGTGTAGATAAATTGTGTAGAACTTACATATGATGCTCCAAAAACTTGTTGATGTTGTGAAGAAAAGTAAATGGAAAGGCAGTCTTGTATTTGCAGCACTGGACATTGCGATGCTATGCTCTAAAATATACTGGTGTTCCAAGTCTGCCGGGGCAGCAATTCTCTTGTATGATTTAAGAAGATTAACCAAATTTAATGCCTACAAGGAAAGCGACAAAATAAAAAATATACAGCTAAAAATATAAACATTCAATACTATAAGAATTTCAGACATATGAATTTGTTCTAATTAGAGATGAACGAGTAGTTTCGATCGAATACCTCCCCTGCATAGTTGTTGTTGTAAAAAAAAAAAAAAAAGCGCCAGGGAAGGTGGGAGGGGATTCAAATATTTACCGCGTGGTATTCGACCGAGTAATAACTATGCAAACGGAGATATTCGATCGAATACCATTTGCTCATCTCTAGTTATAATGTAACCTTACATATTCAACTAAGGTTCTTATTATAACGGATATCAAATCCATAATGAATATGGACATGATAGAGGAGGGATATGATGCTGTAGATCCTAACTCATTGTTTCAGTGAAACAGCATGATGAAAATGTGTGGTAGGGAGAAAGAGAAAAAAAGAATAATAAGTTTTAAATGCATTGAATGAACTCCAAAATGGTTCTATTGCTAAATACAACTTGTCTCTACAAAAATCAAGCTGCCATATGGCTACATCAATGGAAAGGAAAAAAAACAAAAAAACAAAAAACACGTTATGGCTCTTAGAAGAAAGGATGAAGAAAAAAAAAAAAAAAAAAAAAAAAAAAGAAAGAAAGAAGAAAAAGGGTATGCCTCATCCTGAAGGCCTAAATAGGCTGTCATTAAGGGGTTAAACGCTACATTACTTCATATTACCTGACTTAGTTGAATATTGGTATTCTTCTCGTCCGCAGCAAGTATCACTTGCAGAGTTCCCTCAATAGTTTCATAATCATAAGGATCCAGCTAAAAGGAGGAGTATTTTATACACTTTTTTATTATGATTTAGAAGAACGATGATTTCTACTTTATAACACAATACAATACAATTTGTAGTGAGACAGTCAATAACATAATCAGAAGTAATACATGTGTATGTGTTGTACAGAATGTGGAGGCAGCTTGGAAAGGAGAGCAGCAGAAGATCTGGGAGAGCTTAGCCATGTTTTGTTATGTTAGGGCCCCCATATTTATGAGATTTAAGTGAAGTTGTTTGATGTATAAAGTATTTAAAAGGGTATTTCTATAATGTTAAGGCATATTTCAAGGCTATGTCACCACTTTGTGATAGGTACAGGACAAACCTCTAGAATAATTGAAGTGATTTTTTATTAACAAAGACCCCGTGAGGGACCAGCAAATTCAATAATAGCAGCATTCCATGACAAACATTACAACTTAGGGGGCGTTCACACTACCGTCGGTGTCCGACATGTAGTGTCCGCTCCTAGTGTCTGCTCAAAATCTGTCACGGACACTAGGAGCGGACACTAGATGTGTCCGTGACACCTGTCATTCACTTGAATGGGCATCGGGTGCGTTCTTTTGCACTCCGTGCCCGTCCTTCCCTGTCCACAAGAGAAGATGTCCGACTTCTCAAGCGGACAGAAAAACCCTGCATGCAGGGTTCTTCTGTCCGCTTGAGAAGTCGGACATCTCTTGCGGACAGGAAAGGACGGGCATGGAGTGCAAAAGAATGCACCCGATGCCCATTCAAGTGAATGACAGGTGTCACGGACACATCTAGTGTCCGCTCCTAGTGTCCGTGACAGAATTTGAGCGGACACTACATGTCGGACACCGACGGTTGTGTGAACGCTCCCTTAGCTTTTACTAATTCAGATTAAAAAACAGCCAGAAATAAATACAAATATTACAGTGAATTAAAGTAATACAATAGTCATCATCCCACAGCGCTGAGTATTTGATGGCTTACCCTCTTTGAGAGAGTCTTTTCATGCATTGGTGAGGACTAGGGTTTTACTCTACAGGAGGGTTAGAAATAGCAGAGAACAGTACTTGGCCAACATCAGTGCTCTCATAGAGAACAAATGGAGTGGCAAGGCACATGTTCAGCCTGCCGCTTCATGAGGATAGAAAAACTGGAGCCCCGTTCTTGGGATTGGTGGGGACCTGAGCAGTCAGACATCCAACAATCTTATAGTTATCCTCTATCCTTTAAATAAGGTTACATTCATAACTTGGTACAAACCCTTTTAATACTTATTTGGTATACTTGTACATTGTTGAAAAGTACATAGAAATATACTATACTGTTTTATGGCATATGGGAAACCTAGAGTTTGGTGACAGGGCATTAATATGTTTTGTAATATATTTTATTAACAAATGGTGTGTCATACACGTTGCTTCTCTATTGAAATCTGTACATGGCTTCTCACGGTGTACAGACTTGTGTGTGTAATAAACAGAAAATGTGGGTGGGGGAGGGTCAATTTAAACAGTTATAACTCAGACACTATATAAATGTAGAAACTTGCTTCTGGTGTTGCATGAAACAGTAACTCCATATAAATATCCCAAACTCAACTGTGCTTTCAACAACTAATATAAGTAGAACTGCATATAAGCGTCATATGAAAGATGAGAATCTACTTTTCCATATGAGACCAGAAGTAAGTTTGTACGTTTTAAAACGCCCAAGACCCCCCATCCCCATTCTCAATAGAGGAACATTGGAAAGTGTAAAGACACATAATTTCACAAAAATGAGCCAACATTTATTTATGAAGTATATTACAAATATATTACAAAATATGTTAATCTATGGTCACCATTCTGTAAATGCCATTGTGTAATGTTTTTGTTTACCAAGGGATGTAAAGAATTAAAGTGAGCGTACCTTATGTAGAATTCCACTAAGGCTAACAACAAGGTCTTGGGTGCTATTCAGAAGAGGAATGATATCTTTTGCTTTTGCCACCAGCTGAGAATGTTGATCTGGATCCACAATACAATCATCATGGCTATGCTTAGAACTTGAGCCAGAAAGAAGTAGAGTTTCTATGTAAAGCTGGAGGGCAGCATCAGAGTCCAACATAAAGGTGCTACACATGAAAAAATTTAAATGTAAGATTTTATATATAAAAAAGTGGTCATAAGTATATGTATAAGGAATAATGTTTACCTGCAATACTTCAAAATAAGAGCTGTATCCACATGTGCGTTTTGAACCAATGTGGAAATAAGATCTTTCTTCTGTTCTGAGTCTTGTCTAAAGGCAGCCTGGAAAGAAATCTGCAGAGGAAATATTTCATTACCTAAAAGTGTGCTGGGTTGCGTTATGCTAACAATCAAAACTAGCATTTTACATTTTATCCAATATATATCAGAATGTATTTTTTCAATCCTTTACTTTCACATTAGGTAGAAGTCCTAAAAATAAGGTGAAACAGTGGTAGAGAAACAATAGTTAACATGAATGTGTATATGAACAGGAACTATCAGAGGTAGTTCATTCGTCAGAAATTTTTCTAGCTGAAAATTCAGTGCCAGGATTTTTCCTTGTCCAAATTCCACACCTGCCACATATTTTTTTTTTCTGCTTCCCATTCACTTCAATGGAAGTTATCATGCAGGATCTGTCTGATGATCGAGCATGATGCTTGTTCTTCGTCTGGCTCAAAAAGCCAGCTAGTGGATAAATCAGTATCCAACTCCCACTGAAATGAAAGGAGGCTGATTTCAGGCGGAATTTGGAGCTGATTTTGAGGTGGAATCGGTCTCAAATTCAGCACCAAATTCCTTTGTGTGAACATACCCTTAATGCAAACACTTTGTTTACCAAAAGGATTCGGTCACATACTACTAATAAAAGTCACAAAGGCTGACACATCCAAAATCTCCTTAGATTCTGCTTGTATACCAGTATCCAGTGACTATCAATACCAAAGAGTTTTACCCAGAATAGACACATCACTGACCCGGATTCCAACTGGAGAGGATCAAATGTTTCTTTTTGACTGGACTGGTACTCAAGCATGTGCATGACGCTTGTTGCATAGTCCAGAGGACTGACAAAGTTAGCTGAATACAAAAGCGTAACTTGAAGGTCCTGGACTCCAAAGTAAATCTGAAATTAAGTCCCTACCTACTCTGTACTATTTTAGAATGGCAGTATATTTCACGTGGCAGATGGACCTTTGGGGAAAATACAGGGCCCAGTAATGACTGCAGCTGCTGCACCCACTATAGATACACCCCGGGCTGAATGCTATACGCGTAATCCATGGGGTTCCCATACGTAGGGCTGCCAGTGAAGTCACTTATCACATATTCTGTGAATAGGTGATGATTCTGGGAAAACCCACAGGCATCATAACAAGACTTCGTGTTTTGGGGTGAAATGACTTCCTTTTGTTCAAAATGAACATCCACATCAGTGTTCACATATTAATGAAAAATAAAAGTTAACTTCTCAACAGAAGGATCATTAAATATATTGTGTATGATTGTGTAGATGATTGAGAGGGAAACAATGATGCAATTATGGAAACTGGTACTTGCAACCAAAACAAAAAATACCTTCTCATCTGCCTATTATATCTGACAACAGATCTTACTTTCTACTTACTCCGATATTGCTGAGCTGAATGCCCCACTCCGCATCAGTTATAAGCCCCTGAAATTTGATTCGTTCTTCATCTTCACAATACACAAGAGAAAGCTGGGCTCCAACAACAGCTACAGCCTGTAAAATTAATCATCATGGCTTCTACATCATGACTTCTTCAACATGAAAAATTCCCAACTGGCGCATTATGTAACCCTCAACATACCAAAATCTTGTTGTAATTTTGCCATGTGTTGTTAATGACATCCCAAAGCTTTACAAATACTTCTTTTTTGGGTAGCAAAGAGCAGTACGCCAGGGCAAGGTTGCAATCCACCACTCGACAATTGAAAACCTGTCTCAAGCAAATAAATATACATAAAATATACCATTTAAGCAGCACCACTAGTAAGAATACAAGCAACAAAACCACTAATGTTCTATGCTATGGTACTTAATTTATGTACTCAATGTATCTCCTGAAAAGGTCTTATTATCCAAACCCGGTATTTATCATAAGCATTTTGGTTTTTTTAGATTTTATGGACTCTGAAAAGATTATAAAGAATTTCAAATTGTTCCTTTTTGATTTTCTTTTTTTTTTTAACTGTTCACTAAAGCACAATTGATAGACACTTCTTGTTTTCTGCAGCTGACATGTCAATTAAGTTGTCTATACTAGAACAGGATCAGCAGTGGGTGGGGGACCCCCGTTATAAACAAATTTGCATATATGAATAGTGCATTCTAGTACATGATTTCTTCTCCATTTTTCAGGCAGAGTTACTTTCTACATATTAGTTTATGAAGAGGGCAGGGGAAAGAAGCAGTTGCTATAAAAGACAATCACATATTTGCTGTTACCCTGGGATCATTTAACACTGCTAGGTTTGTTTGTAGAGGTTACTAGTGCACAGAATAAGGCAATAAATCAATTAACTAGCTGGCAGGAAAATCCTACTCCTCCCTTTCCATCCCCATAGAGCTTTGTGTGTGAGGCTGCATACAGAGAAACTAGGTAAACAAGTGGTGAGGCTGAGGATTAGGAACAGAAGGGCAGCCTAGTAACTGAATAAGGAAACAGATATCCTTAATAGGATATATTATAACGTTTCGTACATTCCCCTGTACTATTAATTTATGAATATTTATTTATAACTGGAGGTTAACTGGAGCTTTATTATGTTCTATATTAAACTAAGGATCTGTGTGCATCTCCCCTATTGCTCTTCTGGGGGAAGGGGAGCAAAATTTATAAGCCACATTTCTCTGTCAATTAACTCCCAGCCAATTTAGTTGTCATAAAGCAACAATAAGGCTTGTCATCAATAAACACACCACAAAAAAGAAGCATGAGACTACAGTATAGCCAACATAAGAGAACATTTCAGTCACCAATGTAAAAAAAAGGCATTCAAGTACTTTTCTACAGATTATAATTACCATAATTAAAAATGATGTGTCACCACCTGACAAGTGAGAATAGAGGCATACATTAAGGCCTCTATTACACCAATGCCGCTGGTGTTTTTCTTTTTTTTTCAGCAAGCTCCCGTGTTTAGTGGTTATCAATGCCATTAGCTCTGGCACTAATAACAGTAGTAAGCCAAGTGAGCTTGCAATAGTGACCGCTAGTTTACCTATTGTGAGGCAGTGACAGATCCTCTGAATACATCATAAATACTTTTCATTTTGGGTTAAAATATAATGGTTGTGCTATTTTGGAATTTTCATCACAAAAACATCTTACCAAGTTCCTTGCTCACCTTGTGTAATAATGCCATTGCAGTGTCCTTTATTATTGTAATAGTTTTTTCTCCCATTATTGCTATAAAGGTTTTGGTTTCTGCCATCACTTTTTCATCATGCAACTAAATGAGGAGCAAAAAGTAAAATGTTATCAAAAATGGATTAAAGGCAGTCTGTCAGCACTAAAAATGTTATTAAAGGGGTATTCCCCATCTCAAGGACCCTATCAATACTGGTACTTTATGTAAACTGAAGACTTTTCCTAAATATGTTGCTTTAGAAATGCTGCTTTGTTTTCCTGGTATGTGAACTTATTCATCCCATTGTTTACACAACGTTTCCATAACTATAGACTTGTGAGATAGGACAAGTGACATCACTCGCTACACTGCCAGCAGGACAATCAGTTCAGCTAATTGCAGTTTGCTGATAAAGCTAAGTCTGTTATCTCTCTATGTAAACACACTGATAACACTGAGCCCTTCTCTAAAAGCACGTAAATAGCATTTGATCTGCAAAAGTAATGTGATACTCTATAGTGTCCTGTTCAGCAAGCTGAGAGGGGCAAGGGAGAAATACAGGAAGTGAGAAGAGACAGACGGAAAACTTCTGAAAACAGTGAGATGAGAAAACCACTTTAAACTAGTCCCAGAACCTTATAGTGCGTAGAGCTGTGAATATAGTGTAATAATTAGTTTGACAAAAAGCTGCTGTTTATTCCTATTACAATAAGCAAAGAGTACATCTGGGCAGTGTTCTGGGACTGCTGAGCATTAGGGAAAGTTCTTCCTCTTGCTGATGAGGTGGCAGTAGAATACCCCGAGTATGTCAGTGTTGCTGGGTGTGATATTGATCAGGCCGCAATGCTCAGCTGCCTCAGAACACTTCCCAGATGCACTCTTATTTGCACAGGAATAAAAAGCAGTTTTTTATGTCAAAATCAAACAGCCTTTCTACAAAACACCATGCTCAAGGTAGGCTGGTTTAATAATTTTGATGCCAACAGACTCTTTATGTAAGTGAAAATATCCACAAATATATACAAGAAAAACAGAATTGAAAAAAATTACAATAGTAATATGTATAAATGTGTCCCCATTTAACAGGGGGAAGAGGGCGGTATGGAGGCAGCAACCACACCAATAGCTTTTCATGCAAAGCTTCTCAGCACCCAGTGTTATTGAAGGCACCCTAAGCATATTAACACATTCTAGCAGATGGATAGGTTAGGGTCGCTTGAATGAAAAAGATATATATGTATTTTCCCTTTGAGAATTGGTACCTCTATTGCAGACATCACCGTTTTTGTCAGTATCTAAATGAGTTCTTTGAAGTAAAGAAGGTTTTGCTATTGCTGCAGAGAGGTAATTATAATATTAAATATTTTTTATTTTATTTTTTAATATAGTGATATAGCGTCAACATATTCCGCAGCACTTTACAACTTACAGACAAAGTGAGGCATTACAGAGCAGTAAAGTAAGCAGCAGCATTGCCCTCATTGCTCCAAAAACTCAGTTATATATTAACAAAACTACAATATTTTGGCAATGGAGGCATTGATTCACAAGGCGAAAACACTGTTTGATTCTGGTGATCCTAACCTATCTATGTATGGCTGGGTTGATAAGTTGGGTTTTGGTGACCAACTCCCTTTAAAAAGAAATGTCATAGGCTATTGTTTTAAGGATAAACCATGGGTTCTAAACTTAGAACCAGCACACATTATACTATACCTTGACACTCAAATGATTATCCATATTATTTGAAACACTATGTTGTAGACAAGTGCCAAATGCCCAAATCATGAGTTGTAGGGTAAGTTCGCACTGGCTGCACTCCTGCAAATTTTCCAACAATGCAATTATAGGCGTCTTAGCAGGCAGCAAAACATTTTCTCCTGTAAAATCACAAAAAAATAACAAAAAAAAGTGATACACATGCTATTAACCCCTTCCCGCCGATGGCATTTTTTGATTTTCGTTTTTGACTCCCCTCCTTCTAAATCCCATAACTTTTTTTTCTCCGCTCCCAGAGCCATATGAGGTCTTAATTTTTGCGGGACAAATTTTTCTTCATGATGCCACCATTAATTATTCTATATAATGTACTGGGAAGCAGGAAAAAAAATTCAGAATGGGGTGGATTTGAAGAAAAAATGCATTTCTGCGACTTTCTTACGGGCTTTGGTTTTACGGCGTTCACTGTGCAGCCAAAATGACATGTCCCCTGTATTCTGTGTTTTGGTACGGTTCCAGGGATACCAAATTTATATGGTTTTATTTACATTTTGACCCCTTAAAAAAAATCCAAAACGGTGTTAATTTTTTTTCCTAAAAGTCGCCATATTCCGACAGCCGTAACTTTTTTTATACGTCAGTGTACAGGGATGCATAGGGCATCTTTTTTGCGGGGCCAGGTGTACTTTTTAGTTCTACCATTTTCGGGAAATGTTATTGCTTTGATAATTTTTTATTCAAATTTTTATCAGAATCAAAACTGAAAAAACGGCGGTTTGGCACTTTTGACTATTTTTCCCCCTACGGCGTTTACCGAACAGGAAAAATATTTTTATAGATTTGTAGAGCGGGCGATTTCGGACATGGGGATACCTAACATGTATGTGTTTCACAGTTTTTAACTACTTTTATATGTGTTCTAGGGAAAGGGGGGTGATTTGAATTTTTAATACTTTTTATATATTTTTTTATATATTTTTTGCATTTATTAGACCCCCTAGGGGTGTTGAATGCTAATGCATTGCAAAAAATCATCATTTCTTTTGCAGGTTGCATAGACCAGCCTGCAAAAGAAAGAATTTGCAGACAAGCCTGGGAGCCTTGTAAAGGCTCCCGGCTGTCATGCAACGTGACGTCGGCCCTGGAGCATGCTCCAGGAGCCGGTGATCACCGGCAAAATGGCAGCGCCCATGCGCCGCCGGGAAAATGGCGCCTACGGCGCCTTTGACCACAGCGCCGGAGGGGTTAATGCCTCCGATCGGTCCCCGGACCAATCGGAGGCATTAGAGCCGATTGTCTACTGCTTAAAGCAGTAGACACTCGGCGGGTATGGCGGCTGCCCAGCTCCCGGGCGGTCGCCATAGTTACAGACCTGACATGCGCTGTACTATTACGGCGCATGTCGGGAAGGGGTTAATCCATTTCTTATGTACAATTTATTACTACTTTTTTTTAAAAAAAAACACAGAATTAAAAGTATTAAGAATTAAAACTTATTGCATGTTAATTATAGACTATGTTTACAATTGCATTTGAAGCTTTTTCCAGACTTCTATCAGATTTAATGGTACAAATAGTGCCCGTTCACAAGCATTTATGGATTTTAGACTTGACCATAATCACTGTATACAAAAATATAATGTAAAATATAAGTAAACAAATTTTTGTGTTACCATTAATATATGGACTGGTAGCCAGATTCACACAATCCAAAGGATACAGCTTTCTACCTGTAAAGTAGATAGGTTAGTCTTTCAAAACTGAAGTCAGAGGATCATCTGGAGTAAATAATCATCTCATACTGTAAAAGTGATTATTCAATAACACATTTTACTACCATCTGTAATTGGAACAAAAGCAGTAGCTAAGTCATAGGCAACTGGGAGAACCACTAATGGATCAAGGACAATGCCATCTTCATTGAAGAAATCTTCATAGGTCCACTCTTCATAGTGGTCTCTTTCACCTCCAAAACTGGAATTCTGTATAGACAGATATAACTTACATTAGGTCAGACATTAAATGAAAAACACAGTTGTTAATATTTGGCACATTTTATAAACAACTATCAAATAAAAAAATTGACATATTGGTAAAAGGGCTATCTAGTTCATTTTTTGTATGATTTAATAGGGCTGTTACTGGGGATATAAACATAGCAAACCATTACTCACTTCTCCTTGTGCCTCAGATTCCAGCTGAGGCTGCTCCAGTGGTCTGTACACGAGTCACTGGTAAAGTCATGGATATTGCTAGGATAGTGCTGTAACCAATCACAGGTCTAAGCAGTGACCTACCTTCTTACAAAAGACATATCACTGATTTAATGTGCTATTTGACAAGAGGTAACTACAGAGGCCTAGAATTGGCTGCAGCGGTTTCCTCATACAAACACCTCCGCTGGAACAACCGCCACTGGAAACAGAGGCCCAGAAACAGAGTACTTGTTTACACACATGGACAAAATTGTTGGTACCCCTCGTTTAATGAAAGAAGAATCCATAACAGTCACAGAAATTACTTGAATCTGACAAAAGTAATAATGAATAAAAACTCTATGAAAATGAACAAATGTAAGTCAGACATTGCTTTTCAACCATGTTTCAAAAGAATTATTTTTTTTTTAAATAAAACTCATGAAACACACCTGGACAGAAATGATGGTTCACTTAACTTAATATTTTGTAGCACAACCTTTTAAGGCAATCACACAATTCCTTTTTTTTTTTTTTTTTTTTTTTTAAATGTAGATTGTGAGCCCCACATAGAGCTCACAATGTACATTTTTCCCTATCAGTATGTCTTTGGAATATGGGATGGAAATCCATGCAAACACGGGGAGAACATACAAACTCTTTGCAGATGTTTTTTTTGCCCTTGGCAGGATTTGAACCAAGGACTCCAGCGCTGCAAGGCTGCAGTGCTAACCACTGAGCCACCGTGTGGCCCCTCAATCACACAATTCCTGTAACTGTCAATGAGACTTCTGCACCTCTTAAAAGGTATTTTGGCCACTCCTCATGAGCAAACTGCTCCAGTTGTCTTGGGTGTGAAGGATGTCTTTTCCAGACGACATGTTTCACCTCCTTCCAAAGATGTTCAATAGGATTTCGGTCAGGGCTCATAGAAGGCCACTTCAGAATAGTTTAATGTTTTTCTCTTAGCCATTCTCGGGTGTTTTTAGCTGCGTGTTTTGGGTTGACCATGTTTCCTGACACTGGGAGCACATTTGTGCTTGAGAGTTGTCGAAACGCCGAAGCATGCGGATCATCAACGCTAACAACACGCTCATTATATGGCTTCCCAACGAGCTGCCGAAACACCGGAACAGGCAAAGCATCGATGGCAGCAATGTGCTGAATATAGGCGGATCATCGATGCCAACAACGCGCAGAGAAAGTCGCAGGCAGAGGCTAGTATAATATATACACACTTTTTATTGTGATGATTCACGTACGGTTTTTTTTTTTTTTTTTTTTAGATATTGTACATTTTTTTCATGTATAATTGTATCCATGTTACATCTTTGTTTGAGTGTTGGTAATTATGTTAATTGATTTTGACTAATTAGCAAGGGTATATAATCTCAGCCTGCGTCTGTTGTTTTTCACTGCCATGAATATGGGGCATACGCCTTGAAACGCATAGGCTAGTTTGTTAATATGGTATCTCATGAGCTGTACGTCCTGTGATATGTCTTCATGAGTTTATTTCAAATATTTTTGTATTCTGCAACCTGGTGATTTTATGGACATGTCATTTCATAATTATAAGCTAAGTTTTATTAGAAGCTAACTTTTGGCTGAATTTTAAATTGGTATTCCAGTCCCATGAAATCTTATACATAAAGTTTTATAATGGTATAAAATAACGAAAGGAGGAATACTCATCATTGTGATCCCCTGCCTCTTCTGTGCCAATGCTTCTTTGGTGCCCACCAGTTTTGTTTACTGAGTTACAGCAATAGTGTGTTCATACTGGACTGCAACTGTGAAAAGTCTACACCACAGATCACTGCTGTGGTCAGACAATACTTCATTGTTAGAGCCCAAGTTAAGGAGAATGGTGGGGGACCAGGGCAGCATCAGTGAATTGATAAGATGGATTTAAAAATATAATTGGTTCTAAAAGTTAACTTGTATTCATTCCCAATAATAAAATATATAGAAAATGAAGTATTTCACCTAGAAGATTATGGCAATTACACAGATTGCAACCGAATACTAAATTGAGACTGCCAGTAATTTTGTCCAGCCCATTTTTGGAGTTTTGTGTGAAATTATAAAAAAAAAATTTGTTCCAATACACACAAAGGAAATAAACATGCGTATAACAAAATGTGTAATTGCAATAATTTTCTGGACGAAATACTTCATGTTCTGGAAAAATTTCAGGGGTGCCAACATTTACAGCTATGACTTTATAAAAAGAAAAAAAAAAAAAAAAAACAACCCACAAGACAACAAAGGGATTTAAAACAAAGCTGTAGATGCAAGAGCGCATATTATAAAAGGTGGCTTGTTTGCAATTAACTTTTTTTTTTTCTTTAAAAGGAGCTGCCCATGATTTTTTATTTATGGCCTATGCTTAAGATAAGCCATAAACATCTGATCGATGCCTTCAATGGAAGCTGAAGTGAAGGACTGGGGCCTGGCCACTATACAGAGCCAACTGCTTCTGGAACCTTGCCCTATACACTACACAGACTGGACGCATACCTGTACAGCTGATCCGTGAGGGGGTCAGCTGTTAGCTCCTTGCCGATCAGATATTAATGGCATATACGTAGGACCATGAGCCATAAATTTTAAAAAATAATAAAAATCAAGGACAACCGCTTTATCAGTACTACATGCAAAGATCTTCAAAGAAAAATCGGTCAAAATTAAAACAGACACAAAACTTACTTTAGTTATAAAACCGTAGTCTTCAATTTCGCATTGTCTATAAAGTTCCATGGCTATATGTGTATATTTACATAATTCCAATGCATCAAGCAGTAGATCTGTAAAGAATATTATAGAATCCTCATTTTAAATTTTTTTGACAAAGCCATTACTAAATAAGAATGTACGATATATAAAAGATGTTAAGAAGGATGTCAACATTGTTTATATGGATGACCTATTCACAGGAGCCACCACTAAAGTGTATGGACCAGAAGCTTTGTACACTGTAGTGGTGGCAATGGGAACTGCAGCTCAGCACACATTCACTTGTATAGGAGCAGAGCCGTTTTTGGCCAAATACTTGGTATATGGCTTCCCACGGCCACATCAGCTGATCAGTTCTGGGTTTGGAATTGGTCATGAGCATTAAAAAATGTTCAGATTCTAGACAACCCCATCAAAATATTTTTAAAAACAAAACAAAACTGCATAGTATTTTTTCTCATATATCATTTGGTTTTAATTATCCATTCTATTGTATACCTTTACACTGCCCAAAAAATCAAGCCAATTATTGTGAAAAAGTTTATAGGAAGGAGAGTTCAATAATTTACCCCATGCACTTATACTCCCCACAAATAGTAAATACACAATTGATGCTTAATTTAAACTTCTTGTTGCTACTGTCAGAGAGAGTGGAAGATTGAGAGGGCTTTACTATAGATCTTACCTGCACTGCATATGGTAGATGCTTTACAGGCCAACTCGTAAGTAACAGCAGGGAGATTCATTCCTGGTGGTAGTACCATTGGAGTATTTGCCTCCAACATTTGGCAAAGTTTTTGGGAAACCAGAAAAAGTAACTGTGCAGTCTGAGCATTGCAGTGATGTTCATATAAATCACTGAAAATAATAAAGACTGTTAACATGTATATAGGACCA
The DNA here is from genome assembly GCF_031893055.1 of Leptodactylus fuscus. NCBI lineage: Eukaryota > Metazoa > Chordata > Amphibia > Anura > Leptodactylidae > Leptodactylus > Leptodactylus fuscus. The sequence continues at coordinate 94,067,121 of NC_134265.1, read as the reverse complement.
ATAAGTGCAATATTTTAGCAATATGTTTGCAATTATAGTCATTTACATTACACAGATTGCTCTGCTAACGAGAAAAAAAAAATCTAGTGATCTAAATTGTTTAACACATTTATAGTTTGTAAATATTTCTGAAAGGCTATTTTGACATGGCTGTGTTTGCATTGTGTAGGTTTGGTCTATTTCATGTATAAACCAGGATTACAGTCCATGAAATTTACAATTTTGAAGGCTGGCCATAGACATTAGATGTTTGTTTAAAGAACACATAGATGATGGGCTTGTCCTACCAGAATCTAATTTCTAGGAAGGAGCTCCCAATTCTTCCCAATGGCAGATATTGTGGGAAGATAATCCTTTTGTCCACGGTGGAGGAGACCACCACCTCTATCAATTCAAGTACTCCGCCTCCGCCATTCTCAAGCAACAAGTGCAGTTACTTGAGATATCTGATGTGCTATTTAAGCTCTGTATTGTCAGAAGGGCGGTGTAAGGCAGGGGACATGGTTCAGAGCTCCAATCACAGGCAGCCAGTGTCAGAGCTCAGAATCACATCCCTTCTCTGCTCCTGCCTGACACCGCCCTCATGACAGTACAGAGCCTACATAGCATATCAGGTACCAAAACTAACAGGATTGATTGCTCAGGAACAATGGGTGCTACAGAAAAATTTCCAACTGTGCCAGAATCAGTGGAGTAGCGCCTATTAATTGATGTGAATAACTGGAATTAGCTCAGAGTTTACCACCCAAAGACTTGACAGTCAATGAAAATCAATTGAATTAGTAAGCCATGTGTGTTCAACAAGCTCAAAATCGGAGCAGAAAGACTCTTTGCCTTAGATCACAAGAGGATACACCTCCCGATTTTATTATATTTATATTCATAAAGAAGACAATCCCATTAGGAGTAATAATAAAATCCACTCAGTTTAGCAGTGCATTTTCATACAAAACCTGTAACTTAACCCACTCATTCCTATGGTTAATGTCTTAAAATAGAAATCAATCAATATTTATATTTTTCTAGCCTATTATAGAATATTAAAAAGGAAAACCTGGAAGCACATGCTCAGTTTTAGCATTTTAACAATATAGCAACTATGGAATATAAAGAAATACATTTACAATGCATAAATGATACCTGCATATCTGGAGAGCCTTCTCAACCTTTCCAACAGCCAGTGCCCTTAAGGCCAGTTCTGCTCCTAGCTCCTGCTCTGTAACTTGCAAGAGTAAAGCAAGTCTATAAAGTCTGGACTCTGTTGAAGGCACTTTGGATTTCTTATCAAGAGCTGAAATTTGTTCTGGTGCCTTTTCCATTTTTGACTTAGACTTTGTAGTTTCATAAGCAATAATGTGCTCTTCTCTGAGCTGACACATCAAAGAGTGGTTTTCATATTCTTCAAGTGAAAGGAATATATCAAAATCTTCCTACAAAACAAAAAAAAATGCATCCATAACTAACAATTATTGACAAGCACAAGCAGTAATGGCAACCAATTAGCTGTTCCAATTTACATTTCAGCGCGATCCTTGTCTCAGACTTTCCTGCAAAGAAGATCTCTCTCTGGTGGCTGAACACAGAACTAAGGCCTGATACACATAATAGTGAAAGACAGACCTGTGATTGAGGGCTTTTTTTTTTTTTTTTTAAAGGGCCATCACACATCTGTTTTCAGAACAACAGAGGTCAATGGGTATATTCCTAAGTCAGTCATGAATAATGCCTGTTAAAACGATGGCTTAGTAGTTAACATTGTTGTCTTGTGCACAGGCAATTGCTGTTCTCCAGCAGGACATTAATACTTTCAACACCTCTAATGTCTCCTCCCTTCTGAATGTGTTTTCATGGTCTATAAGAGAGAATTTGCATTTAGTAAATATGCCTGAGGTGTCACTGGTGTCAGGAGTTGCTGACCCTTGTGCTAAACTAAAAGTTTGCACAGCATGGAGGCAGATTCATGCAATGAAACTTATTCAATCACTCGCACGCTCAAGTCACCTCCACCTCAAAAACAGAATACGCCCTTTCCTGACCAGAGATACATTAAAGACACTTATTGTCTCTCTGATTCATTCTCGCCTTGACTACTGTAACTCCTTACTAATCGGTCTTTCCCTTACTAAACTCCCCCTCTACAATCTATTCTGAATGCAGCGGCCAGGCTCATCTATCAGTCTAGACGCTACAGCGATGCCTCTGGTCTGTGCCAGTTACTACACTGGCTGCCTATTCATTACTAGAGATGAGCGAGTACTGTTCGGATCAACCGATCCGAACAGCACGCTCGCATAGAAATGAATGGACGTAGCCGGCACGCGGGGGGTTAAGCGGCCGGCCGCCGTAAAAGCGGAAGTACCAGGTGCATCCATTCATTTCTATGGAGCGTGCTGTTCGGATCGGCTGATCCGAACAGTACTCGCTCATCTCTATTCATTACAGAATACAATATAAACAAGGCTCTCCATAATGCCGCACCTCCCTACATTTCCTCCCTCATCTCTGTCTATCAACCAACCTGTGCTCTCCGTTCACTCAATGACCTAACACTTACATCATCTATTATCAGAACTTCCCACGCTCGTATCCAAGACTTCTCCTGAGTTGCACCACTTCTCTAGAATGCTCTATCCAGGACAATGAGATTAACTCCCAATTTGTACAGCTTCAAGCACAAACTAAAGACACATCTCAAGCCTATCACAATTCCTAATGTAAACCCTTCCGTACCGTCATTAAAATCCCTAACATTAATCCTTCTCTGTTCCAGCTCCCACATTATATGATGCCATTGTAGACTAACTTTATATGTCCAAGCACCATCCACATGTTAAAGAACACGACTAGTGACGGCTCATACAGTTTTATGTTTGTGTAATGACAGTAACCTCTATTACAAAATTGTCTGACCACTGTATAAGCAATTCTACCTCTGATGCCACCCCTGCTACCTCTTGCGTCACCCCGTTTACCTCATCGATTGCGAGTAGGGCCCTCAGTTCCATTCTGTGAAATGATTCTTTGTAATGTATCTTTCTGTCTGCATTTGAACCCTACAAATTGTACAGTGCTGCGGAATATGTTGGCGCTATATAAATAAAATTTATTATTATTAATAAGAGAATTTAACGTAGGATATGCCATCACTTTCAGATCCATGGGGTTCAACTTAGGCATACACCTCCAGATCGCCTGATTAAAGGACACAGTGACCACATATTTTTCATTCCGCTGATTGGTGAAAATGCCAGTCATACCCCACTAATGTAATACTGATGTCCTTGCACAGGCCATAACAGAGTTATTCCCTCTCATCAAATCGCTGCTAACAGACTAATTGATAGCAAGTCACAACTACCAAGGCAGGACTTACCGAAACAAGCAAGCAGCGCTGCTCTAATTTTTTTAATTTTTTTTATTTTGTGCAACTTAAAAGGATTGAATGGAAACAGTGCAGCACATTAGCTTTATCCTTTCCTTAAAGGGTTGTCCAGGATAACTGGAAATCCCTACACTAATCTAAATCTCCCTTCTTCTACTTTCTAAATAACACAATTAATCAAAAATGTATAGTTACCCATAACTCTGGGGTGGTCACACGACCGCCCCAGGGACATTTTCTGATTATCACGTGACGATCCATTTCCCCATTTTTGGAAATGGATCATCACTACTACTCCCGTTATACTTACCCTCCATGCTTTTTCCTACAAGATGGCTCCTCCTTCTTTTCTGACTGCTGCTGCTTCTCCCAATGCTAGGACATGGCTAAAGGTATATGGGCGCATTTTTAACCCATAAATAGCTCTAACAGACATTAAAACACAAAAAACCTCCACATTTTTTTGCCCGTAAAACCCCTGTAAATGTGGTGCTAGACAAACTGCACAAGTCCCATTCAAGTCCACAGAAACCATGAAAAGCAGTGTTGCTTGGTCATTCTCTCCTGGGCGGTCAGGACTTGCAGGCAGTCTTGGAAGCAATTTACAGAGATAGGAACAATCCTTTACAATCAGTGTCTTGGAAAAAACCCTTTAACACTTGGGCACTTTTACAATTTGCTTTTACCTTTTTGAACCAGACAAAATACCAATTATATCACATTCTAGACCTACTTGTTTCTTCTTCAATGTATTAAAGGGATCCTATCATTGAGAATGAATTTTTTTTTGTCCCTAACACGTCAGAATAGCCTTAGAAAAGGCTATTCATCTCCTACCTTTAGATGTCTTCTCTGCGCTGCTGTTCTGTAGAAATACCAGTTTTCGCCGGTATGCAAATGAGTTCTCTCGCAGCTCTGGGGGCGGGCCCCAACGCTCAAACAGCACTGAGGGTTTCAGAGAACTCTCCAGTGCCGCCTCCATCTGCCGCCCTCAGTGCTGTTTGAGTGCTGGGGTCCGCCCCCAGTACTACGAGAGAATTCGCATACCGGTGAAAACCGGTATTTCTACGGAACGGCGGCGCAGAGAAGACATCTAAAGGTAAGAGACGAATAGCCTTTATTAAGGCTATTCCGATGTGTTAGGGACAAATGCGTGCGTCTAAATAAATGAAGAACCAATGAGACCAGTGGCAGACTGGCACAGTATTGTTACGGGAGCAGCAGAGAGATGAGTATCGTTTCTATCATTTCTCTTGAATTGGCTTAGTCACTTTGCCCTGAAAACTCCACTGAGATCTAAACAAACTTACCTGTAAACTGTGAATTGCTTCAAAAATTTTTAAGTTTGCCTCACATATTTCACTTTTCAGAAGATTCTCTAGAATAGAAAAGCCATATTACTTTAATATAGATATTAATTCAGGCAGTCAGGTGAAGAGTGAATACATTTTACATGCTGCCAAAGCATTACACAGGACATGCGAACAGGATTACATTGGAAAACTTGAAGTGTGATTTTCTCAAATCATAGTGTCGAAGTAGCAAAATGTGTATTAACTATTAAAGAGACTTCTATATGAAACAAAATTGGTTTCAAGCACAGGGTAAGGCGTATTAATACTTATCTACAGCATGTGAGGCAAGTCACATTCAAGGTCTTCAGGTTGACTGCCTCCTACTGTTGGTAAGTTAGACAATACTCAGTTTATCAATAAAATGTTCTTGTGGGGAATAGTTAAAACACACCTTTCAGAACACACACGTGGAATTTCAGAATATCTACAAGAGTTTTGGCAATCATTTTCTGATCTTCCTTGAGCTGCATGAAAAAAACATATTTGTTAGCAATAACAAAACATTCTAAAATATACAAGTGTTGCATTTTATCTTCCTCTCAGTAATCCCTTACGTAAAGTACATGTGCCACAATTGACACTTATTTCTTAGTCCGGTCCCTGTTCTGATCACTGAGGGTTCTAGCAGTTGCCCCCCCCCCCAACAATCTGACACTCATAGCTTATACTGTTGATAGGGTATAACAAACTTATATGGTCCCCTAACTTAAAACATAACCGTTATTAAGACGTACACTGCTCAAAAAAATAAAGGGAACACTCAAATAACACATCCTAGATCTGAAAGTATGAAACGTTCTCATTGATGACTTTGTTCTGTACAAAGTTGAATGTGATGACAACAAAATCACTCAAAAATCATCAATGGAAATCAATTTATTAACCAATGGAGGCCTGGATTTGGAGCCCCCCCCAAAAAAAAAATTAAAGTGAAAAAACAAACTACAGGCTGATCCAATTTTAATGTAATGTCATTAAAACATGTCAAAATAAGACTCAGTAGTGTGTGTGGCCTCCACGTGCCTGAATGACCTCTCTACAACACGTGGGCATGCTCCTGATGAGGTTGTGGATGGTCTCCTGAGGGATCTCCTCCCAGACCTGGACTAAAGCATCTGCCAACTCCTGGACAGTCTGTGGTGCAACGTTGGTGGATGGAGCAAGACATGATGTCCCAGATGTGCTCAATCGGATTCAGGTCTGGGGACCGGGCGGGCCAGTCCATAGCTTCAGTGCCTTCATCTTGCAGGGACTGCTGACACACTCCAGCCACATGAGGTCTGGCATTGTTCTGCATTAGGAGGAACCCAGGGCCAACCGCACCAGCATACGGTCTCACAAGGGGTCTGAGGATTTCATCTCGGTACCTAATGGCAGTCAGGCTACCTCTGGCAAGCACATGGAGGGCTGAGCGGCCCTCCAAAGAAATGCCACCTCACACCATTACTGACGCACTGCCAAACCTGTCATGCTGAAGGATGTTGCAGGCAGCAGATCGCTCTCCACAGCATCTCCAGACGCTCAGTGTGCACCTGCTTTCATCTGCACAGGGCGCCAGTGGAGAAGTTGTCAATCCTGGTGTTCTGTGGCAAATGCCAAGCATCCTCCACGGTGTTGGGCTGTGAGTGCAACCCCCATCTGTGGACATTGGGCCCTCAAGACACATGCACATTTGTGGCCTGCTGGAGGTCATTTTGCAGAGCTCTGGCAGTTCTCCTCCTGTTTCTCCTTGCACATATGCGGAGGTAGCAGTCCTGCTGCTGGGTCGTTGCCCTCCTACAGCCCCCTCCACATCTCCTGGTGTACTGGCCTGTCTCCTGGTAGCGCCTTCAGCGCGTCATATTGCACCACAGACTGTACAGGAGTTGGCAGATGCTTTAGTCCAGGTCTGGGAGGAGATCCCTCAGGAGACTATTCGCAGCCTCATCAGGAGCATGCCCAGGCGTTGTAGGGAGGTCATACAGGCACGTGGAGGCCACACACACTACTGAGCCTCATTTTGACATGTTTTAAGGGCATTACATCAAAGTTGGATCAGCCTGCAGTGTGTTTTTCCACTTTAATTTTGGGATTGACTGCAAATCCAGGCCTCCATTGGTTAATAAATTTGATTTGCATTGATGATTTTTGTGTGATTTTGTTGTCATCATATTCAACTTTGTACAGAACAAAGAATTCAATGAGAATATTTCATTCATTCAGATCTACGATGTTATTTGAGTGTTCCCTTTATTTTTTTGAGCAGTGTATAATAAAAGAATCCGGATAATACCAAAAACAGGTGCACACTTGTTGATAGGGATTAAGAGTCACAACCCCGTATACTTCAACTGCCCATTTTTTGGCGAAAAAGAAGACTATTGCTGTTGTATACTACATCAGAAGTAAAATTCAGAAGCAAATAATGAGTTTTACCTCTTCAGAATTGCCAGGATTCTCTTGAAGTGCCATTCTTGCCCACACGGACAGGCGCTCCACAGTTACATCAGTTTCAGAAGGAGAGATGGACTTCAAAAGATCTAGACATTCATCGCCCTGCAAACAAAAATTTTCCTTAAAAGGAGTATTTTATTTATTTATTTTTTAATAGAACAGGAAATCACAAATTTTTTAAAAAATTCTGCTCATATACATCAGCATATCTGCACATTAGAATTGTATAACCCACAAACCTGTTTTGTGTAATACATCCATGTGCTAACAGAATAGGACTCAAAATGGCAAAACTTAATAGCACTAATGGAATACCTTTATTACGCCATTATCCCATATCAGACTACTGCATATATTAGATAGAGAAAAAAAAATAACAATGCAACAGGCATAGCATTCAACCTATTTTCTATGACTGGTTAGGAAGCAAAATACATTCCTTATTCCATCAACTCGTATGTCCATGCCATTCAAAGGTGTTGGGAGGCACATTGACGCTGTGATAATCATTTGGAAGAAACAACACTCAGATGTCGCTATACATAAACAATCATAAAAAGTCTATGGCTATTCTTGATGGTCTCATAGGGAATGCAGCTACTAGTGACAAAGTATGCTAACAGATGCTGTTGTGCTTTTATTTCCTGAGGAAGAGGTGGGGACTGGATTTGTACTCTACAGTTACGACAAAGTATCATTATTGTTGTGATTCAAAACGTGTAAATTCTGCTCTCAACATATGGTACAGTTGTTATTTTTAACTTGGATGAATAAAGCAGAAAGTTTTATTACAATCAAAGATGTATTGCTGCATTTCCTCCTTTGATACCTATGTCATCCCTCTATGTTTACCATGCTCCCTCTATGTTTCGGACCTGATGGAGATTTACATTTTTTTTTATTATTATTATAGCATGCAAAACTATTAAAAACTACAGAACGAACTAACTATCTTGATCCATGTAGCCAGGACATCGACGTCTATCTTAGACTTGTGCAAAATGTACACCTGGAACAGATGAGCAGTTACCAGAGGCAGAATTATGTTCACCTTTACTATACTGCAGATTACTATTTCATTAATCACTAAGAATTTAGTGGGAACTCAATATCCAGCTGTTTGAAGGGGTTGTGGTGCTGGTACCCTGATGGATCTGTTATTGATGACCCTCATTCCACTGCTTTTGTTAGTTACTAAACAATGCATACCAGGAATACCCCTGTAGAAGACCTGCTGCTTTGCAGATGCTCTGACCAAGTCGTATAGCCATCACAACCTGGTCCCTTGACAAATTTGATCAGATCTTTTTACCTTTTCCAACACATCAACATCAAGAACCCAATCTTTATCTTTTATTTACAAGTGAAAATTGTGACAAGATAAATATTATGCTTCTCATCTTTCAGTGGTTTTAAAGTTATGGATGATCTGCATATATCTAGTAGATATTTTAAGCTCAGAATTTACTGAATAATGCATAATGGTAATGTGCTGCCAGAAGGATCGTAAAGGTACCTGTTACACTTACTCTTTTCATGTAAATCAGCTGTACAATTCTGAAAATGTACACTTCAACTGTAGGTAGTCTATAAGCCTGAGCAATATTTAAAGCATCTTCCAGAGAAGAAGGGGAATCCTGCTTTAAGATGTATTTAATCAAACCCTGAAAAAGAAAAGAAGAAGAAAAAAAAAGACAAAAAGAAAGGATCATAAATAAGCCAGTTTAATATATACCAGCATTTATATCTTCTTATGACTTTTGTCTCACCATGATTTGTTTATCATTTGAAAAATTAAAACCTCTTATTCCATAGCCTCGGAGAAGTTTATTCATTTCCATGAGCCTGTAGCTTTCTTGTAATAATTTCACTCTACAAAGAATATACAGAAAATAAAAGATACATTAATAATTAAAGATGTTGTAATCTACTAACTTTCTGCCAGGATATCCTCCACTAGATGTCTTTAGGGTTTCATTTTTACAAGATCCATGACAAATAAGATGTATGTGTTTTGCAATGGTTCCCAGAGACTAAAGATAGTCATACAACTTATAAAGCTGTTGAATGTTTGTTTAGTCGGCAGATTTCTTCCAATTAAACCAAGCAGATGCATGCACGGCTCACCCGTGTGTACACGTTCCCAATAGGCAGAATAAGTCGCCTCCAAAGACCTATGGCGGTAGTGTGAAACCAAAAGAGTTGTATGGAGATTTAAGCAGAACGATAGAGTGGTCATAAGTGTAGCTAATATTATAGACGTAAGAAGTGGTATTATAACAGGTTATAGAGCTTTTCCTTCATTTATAGAATGCATACATTTTTACGGTATTTTGTTTTTCTTACTTGGGATGATCCATCTCCAGATGTTGCTTTACAAGTTGCTCAACTGCATCACTCCAAGGCACCACAGCGCCATACATAATTTGAAGTACGGCATCAAATATTAACTGCGTTAAAAGAGCAAAACAAAAGTTAAATTATTCATAAACAAATTTCTGAGAAATTTTTGCAGTATAGGCTTTCGTAAGGCTAAAATTCTCCAAATGAGTTTGCTTACATCTGTGTCGGACATGCACCCAATAACGGCCATTGCTTTAGCCTCCCATGCAGTTTCAAACAATGATGCAGAACGAGAGCTGCAACGCTCCAGTAAATCCTTAGGAATATAGAGAGAGAAAAAAAATAAAAAATACAAATATATCTACAATACTAGACTTTTGGATTTTCTATGCTTTACCTTAATGTACTGAAGCAAAAGTTCTTCTTCCTGAAGGTTATGCTGGCGCATATAAGGTCTAATAAACTTGTCTAATGTGGTCGGAATAAGTTCAGGGGCCAAAACTTTATCCAACATACGGAACACTATTGTAGTTGTAGTTTCCTGAAATGTGAAGAGGGGACCTTTCAATGAGATGTGTTAAAAAAAATAATAAAAAGATACAGGAAAAACAGGTCACAAATACCTTTTCATAGTCAGAAAGTGCGATTCTGCAGTTGTATTTTTTGTACAGATCCACCAGCTCCTGCAGACTTGTGACAAGCTTCATTAACTGCTGAACTTCTTCACAATCACCATCTTCTTTCTAATAAAGCAATACAAAAACCAATAAATGTGCAGATCATTATATAAAAGTGACAGGATCAACAACTTAGAAAATGTGTAAAGTCACCTACAAAGAGTATTTAAGATTCTAGCATAAATTAAATTAATAATTGTCTCTTTCTCCAGAATGAGAAAAGCTGAGTTTAGAGGAGAAAAACGCCTTGTATAATATGGTGTATACTGTTATTTAGAACACTTGCTACTTTGTCATTTAATAGGAAAATGTTCGTTCTTGTACCGTGTTAGCCAGTGAAAACAAGAACACTCACCAATGGTATCCAAAGCCAAGATGAGGCAATCCCAAGATCTGCAGGGTTCTTAGAAATAAAATAAACTTCTGCCATTTTATAACCGTTTTCGGGCCAGTTAGCCTAATGTAGAAACAAAAATAGGAAAAAAATTTCAACTAAACAAACTACACATTAATATATTGACATATTATCAATATCCATTCCTAGCACAACTATCCAAAAAGACATGTGAAACTATTATGTCCTCGTTATAGCATATTAACATGTGCACCAACGTTATTATGATGAGTGACATTGTTTAACTTTTGCAATTACTATGAAAAAAGGCTTCCCAAAATGTAACATTAATGGGCTATCCTTAGGATAAGTTATGAATGTGTGATTTCTGACATTCAACTCTCTGTTTCCCTGATGCCTTAGATTGCTGTAGTGTCTTTTTTCCAGCTATCTACAAAATGGGAGCTAGGGCGTATTTCCATCCACCAGGAAGGTTCAGCCCATTTATTTCCTTAGCTGCATTTCCAGCAGGGTAAAGCACCCCCATTCTCAAGATTGGTGTGAGTCTCTGCGGTCAGACCCCCACCGAACAGCAATTTATCCTCTATCCCATTGATAAAAGATGAATATATTTTGCAACATTAACCCTTTAAGTGGCAAAGCTGAGAGAGAATACTAGACTCGGATCTAAAGAATGTGTCCTAAAAATATAGGATATTCAAGAGAATTTAGGAGCCTTCAAAGGTTAATTCTGGCTAATGAGCATTAATAAATGTAAAGTCCATTGTTGATATATCCTTTAATATCCTACAGCAGAAAATATTGCACAGTACAGTTCCTTTCATTAAAAATTAGTCATTTACCTTATCAGTCAGTTCTAATGCTCTTGCTCTGTGTTCCAACCACTTTGCCACAATTTTCTATGAGAGCAGAAAATAAATTGATCAAAATCTGATAATAACTGTACTGAAGTTAAAATACTCAGAATACAATAGAAACAAAACTGTGGATGTCACACTCACATACAGATATATGCTGGATAAAGATAGCTTAGACATGTTGAATTGCAATATTTCCAATACTATCTGTGACTTATTCCCTCCCCAACGCAAAAAACACAGACAGGAAGAAGACCTATTCCCTATTTTGCTGCTTGGTCCTATGTTCCCATCCCCTTCCCCACCAATCTGAGAAAAATAAATTCATTAAAAATAGTTGTCTGCACTCAGCCATAGAAATTAACAGTTTGGTAAGTTATCCTTTATTATGGATCTATAATAATAGATAGGACATGGATCAAAACTGCAGTAATGTGAATGAACCCTTAGTTTAAATGAATTGCCAACTATTGCTGACTACCACATAAAAATAAATTACCTGTCCTTTTGGCACAATCCTTCTAATAAATGGAATCAATATATTTTTAAACCACAAACATAGTTCTTGTGAAGAGATATTTGCAGGAATTTTGCTCAGGATTTTCTCTAGTGTCTTCTCATTAAACTTGCTTTCAAACTCTGCCTATAGAAAGGATTGCATAGGATTAATGAACAAAAGCAAGCGTAACGTCCAAGATAAAAGGGTGTCCCCATCTTCATACCTGATGTCTAAGCCAAAGATATTGTGCACAAGACAAATTCATCTCTTCCAGTTGAAAAAGAATATCTTTTAGCACATCGTTGTTGTTCAAGAACTCTATCCATGCAATGCCGCTAAATAAAACAGTGAAAGTAAAATATTGTAAATTAAGTATTCTTAAATACATTTTATGTAACTAAAAATTCCACCAACCTAAATTTATCAGGGCCAAAAGCACCAAAGAAAGTAGTTAATCTTGCTTGGGCTCTTAATACCTAAACAAAAATAAAGATTACCAAACAGTTGCAAATATAACAAGGCATAATAGATAGACACATATAACACAATTTGTATCTTACATCTGTAATAGAAACTGAAATTTCATCTGATGACACTGCTAAAATCTTGTCCTCCTTTCTCTGGATCTGAAAGACATTAATTTAGAGAGAAAATTTATAGATTGGAAGAAAGTGGGGCTAGTTGTTATAAAAGACACATTAAAACATTCCTAAAAATGAATTATGTTAAGCAAAAATATCAGATCTATAGAAATAGTATCTAACAGCACAGTATAATATGCTCCGCAGTGGTCCCTGCACAGTATTAATGCTCGATAATGGCCCCTGCACAGTATAATATGCTCCATAGTGCCCACATGTACTGTATAATATGGATTCCGTATGCGGAAAGGCAAAAAATGTAATATAGGCAGCTCGCATGACCTACATATATTACAGTAAAACTAAGAAAAATTGTTAATAAATGTTATTTAGAAAGTTGGACGGGGGAGGGGGGGCCTTAGGTTTAAAACCTAAATTTATCCTGGATAACCCTTTTAACAGCATTTGGAACAGTCATACATTACCATTCAGTAAAGTAATACCAGAGTAACAAGGCAAGTTACAAGTGAGAAAAACATGACGGAGACCCCAAAAATTAATCAAAATCATATGACACCTGTCCAGTAAATACACTTGTGGGATAAGAGAAATCCCAGCACAATGTAAAATCATGTTTCCTAGATATAAGTGGTGTGCTGAGGGTAGAAAAGTAGCAAGCGCTGATTACTGTTCTTTTAACTTAGCAGTTTGGTATGTTTTTTTTTTTTTTTTTTACAGTACAGGGCATAAAGCTGTGTAATGAATGGAGAGTTTACTCACCTGGCAAATTAGCAGCTGGTCATGTGATTGGCAGACTACCCTGCAGATTCACACAACAGCTGGAAGTCCTGTTTTCTTTTCAAGTATATGACACAGTTACATCCAGACACTCCGTGTGTGAATTGTCACGTCAGTCTGCCATCACATGGCCAATTGGAGAAGCTGGGGTTTTATGTTCTCGCTTTGTTCTTTTACCGTATTTTCCGGACTATAAGGCGCACATAAAAACCTACGATTTCCTCAGAAATCGTAAGTGCGGCTTATAGTCCGGTGCGCCTTATATATGGATGGAAGCGGCGGCAAAGTCTGCGTGCCGCTTCCGTACATACATAAAAGGCACCGTAAGGGTGCATTCACACTACGGAACGCCGGCGTGTATCACAGCCGTACACGCCAGCGTTACAGCAGGGCTGCCGGACACTTCCTATTCATTTCTATGGGAGCCGGCATGCGAGCGCTCCCCATAGAAATGAATGGAAAAAAGCAGTCCATTCATTTCTATGGGGAGCGCTCGCATGCCGGCTCCCATAGAAATGAATGGGAAGTGTCCGGCAGCCCTGCTGTCACGCCGGACAGAACCCTGAAACAGAACGTGAAACTTACCGAGCGGTGCAGGGCGGGCGGGCGGGCATTCAGGCCTCCTCTTCCTCCGATGTCCTGACCACTTCCTCCGGCGCTCGCGAACTGATAATGGCCTGGGCGCATGTGCAATATCATAATGCTTCTACTACGGCTACTGCGTAGGACATTATCAGTTAGCGAGCGCCGGAGGAGGAGGACGGAACATCGGAGGAAGAGGAGGCCTGAATGCCCGCCCACCCTGCACCGCTCGGTAAGTTTCACATTCTGTTTCAGGGTTTTATTTTAAAACGGGGGGGGGGGGGGGGGGGGGGGGGGTAGTTTAATATAACTTTTACGGTTGGGCTCTATCAGCATGATTTTGCTGATAGAGCCCCTCCTCGCTTGCCGAGCGCTTCCAATAGAAGCGGCTGGCACGCGGGGGGGTTAAGTGGCCGCTGGCAAAGTCTGCCTGCCACCGCTTTCAATAACATATAATGCGCACCGGACTGCACTTCATAGTCCGGTACGCCTTATATATGAACTGAGACTGACTATAAGGCGCTCATGGGCAATGCGGCTTATAGTCCAGTGCGCCTTATAGTCCGTAAAATACGGTAGTTTCCTATTTAACTTTGATTCATAATGAGGCATAGCTCTTAATAGACGGCAAAAACTATTCTGTGTACATTTGCGCCATGAATTTACTTTTGTGCGCCATAAATTGATGTCATACGCCACATTTGTCTCCTCAATAAGAGAGATTATTTGTCTGCATAAGTTGTGCCAAAAATTGTAGGGTTTTTGATACGTACGCCAAATATTTGTTCCTTACAGCCTGCAATTTAAGATTTTTATCGACGTTTTGTGCCAAATATTTGTCTTATGGTGAGTCAGAATTTTGGAGCTTCTAGAAACACTCCATATTTATGAAGGTCTGTATGATAGATTCATAAATATGTCTAAAACTACAAATGGGAGTGCAAAGATCTATAGCATTGAAATATGTATCCCAGTGTGTATTATGGAAAACTACTGTAATCTCCATTTATCGTTGAATTTTAATTTAAATTACAATAAAAAAAATTCAAACAGTATAAAACTTTCCTATTTTAATCATAAAAGCATTACAAGTACATTGACTTACTCTGGTCTTTGCATAACTCAGCATTTCAAATGTTGTTTCATAGGTGGGCCATGGGGCATTAACACAGTACTGGACCACAAAGTTGTCATCCTAAACAAGAGGAGGAAGAGGGAGGAAATTACAAAAAGAAAGAAATTCAAAATCTGATAACTAAAACAAACTAATCGCAATAATTTAAGAATATCTTATAACTTAGATACCTTAATTTTATGAAGATTGCCTTTAGCCTCGTCCACAAGTTCCTGCCAGAGGAGTTGTCCATAGCTGCCAACAGATGCGGATGCCAATTTTTCCAGTACAATATTCAGCTTCACTTTATATACAAGCTGCTCAAAAAGAAGAATTTTAAACAAACCTACTTACATTTCTCACTGTTCACCATTTCAAAAATCACAATTTATTTTTTTCATGCATTTATTTTTATCATCCCAGTTCTTGGACTATCCTGTTAATAAATAAATTAAAAACTGTACCTCGACATCAAGTCCAAACTGAATGGCAAATTTTTCTGCTTCTTCAAATTTATGCTTATGCAATAAACGACTTAACCTTGAGGGGGGAAAAAATACATTATCTTTAAAAAAAGTTCCCACATGAAGACCACCCCTGTCCCAGCATTAGAGGATGGTCCACAGGATACAAGAAGGGAGCCGCTGAGAGGAAAGTGTCTGGTTACAATAGATATAATCTACCACTGTTGTGAGAAAATAGCACATTAAATACAGGAATCTAAGATTCAGATCATTAAAGGGGCTCTATCAACAAAATTTTGCTGGATGATTCCCACATATGCATGAATAGCCTTTAAAAAGGCTATTCAGGCACCGATAATCTTATTTTAAACACACACACACACACACACCCGTCTTAAAATAAAACTATAAAAACATAGATGAAGACGACGACGATGAAGCCGGGGGAGAGCCAGGACCGGAGGGCGTCACTGAAAGAAGAAGAAAGCGTGCCGGAAGATGACGTCAGATCGTGAATCACGCAAAGGTATGATTTACATCTATGTTTTTATAGTTTTATTTAAAAACGGTGGGGGGGGGTTAAAATAACATTAGCGGTGCCTGAATAGCCTTTTTAAAGGCTATTCACGCATATGTGGGGCTCATACAGCATAATTTTGCTGATAGAGCCCCTTTAAGCAGTATTCTTGATGCACCATGTATAGGTAGAGAGATGCTGATTGACAGAATTCACCTCGTCAAGCATCTATCTTCTGCATGTCCTATTCACAAAGACTGTACAAGTGGAGAAACCAATGCTCTGTATGCTAAGCTTAGGCAATAAAATTATGCAGTCTATTCCTCTGTAAAATGTCACATCAACCAAAATTGTGTGGCTTTATTTACAGCTCATCCGCACGAGTCTCTCCAGTCCCCCCACCCCTGCACTGCAAGGGGTGAAATCTGCAACAATTATTGCCCTGTGGATTTTTAGACTCAGAGGTGAGTAAGATTTGATTAAAGAGGATCTTTCGCTATCTGCACTAATCCAACACTTTCAATAGGTACCACTCCACTGAATCTGTAACAAATGGAGTTACTCCTGTAGTCTTGACTGTTACTGAGCAATCGTGTCCGTTAGTTTAAGCACAAGGATATTCTCTGTTGTCAGGTTGCAGACCAGAGAAGATTGCATTGAAAGTAACAGCAATGACTGCTCTGGTACAGTGAGAATTAGAGAAAAAAGTGTAACTGCAGCAGAATCAGTGGAGCAATACCTATTGAAGGATGAAAACAGTTGGTGAAAGGTTCTCTTTAGTCTCATTGACTATGATGCTACTAGAGCAGCAACAGGTTAGCAATGAGCTGCATTTACTGCTTGTGTGGAGGGGGTTTTAAAGACATTTTCCATATGACTGTTTTTTAAAGTGCCACTACCACGCTTTTAGAAATATACAATATACGTTTTATGTGAACAAAAAAAAAAAAAAAGCACCATGTATATATACCTGTTCTCAGGCAAAGCCTCTGTTAAGCATCGCATTGCAAGGACAGTAACTGGAGAGTCAGAAGACCTGGAGAGAGTGATATAGATCATAAATGACATGAACTTGAAGTAAAGAGCTTAGCAATTAATCTGTGGGAGTTTACCTTCCGTGACTGTCATATATTCCTTCCAGAATATATATTGTGTCCTAATACAAAGAAGCATGAAATATGTAAGTCGACCTGCACAGAATTGAGCTAAAGTCCAACTGTGTTTTGTAAAAATTAATCTAATTTATCAGTAAAACCTTATTGGTATATTACTATACAAGAACAAATGGTCTGATGGGTTTTAAACAAAAAAAAACAACAAAAAAACAATTATTTAACAAAAATGAAAGATAATGTGTCAGTACTATAACAATACCCGCAAATATATATTAGAATCATAATTCCCTGCTTACATAGTAACTAACTAAATAATGTTACTTACAGCTACACTGGCATTCACTAGAGAGAGCATGTCTTGGCAATGTAAAAACTAAAGAGACAAACTTACCATAGGGATACCAATTTGAACAAGGGTGCATACATCTGACACTTCAATTGAATACAAGTGATTCATGGTGGGTAAAGAATATACTTCAAGGCTCCTCATCTAAAGAAACAAAAAGACAAGAAAAACACACCTCACATACATACCGTATTTTCCGGACTATAAGGCGCACATAAAAACCTACGATTTCCTCAGAAATCGTAAGTGCGGCTTATAGTCCGGTGCGCCTTATATATGGATGGAAGCGGCGGCAAAGTCTGCGTGCCGCTTCCATACATACATAAAAGGCACCGTAAGGGTGCATTCACATTACGGAACGCCGGCGTGTATCACAGCCGTACACGCCGGCGTTACAGCAGGGCTGCCAGACACTTCCCATTCATTTCTATGGGAGCCGGCATGCGAGCGCTCCCCATAGAAATGAATGGACAGACACTTCCCATTCATTTCTATGGGAGCCGGCATGCGAGCGCTCCCCATAGAAATGAATGGACAGACACTTCCCATTCATTTCTATGGGAGCCGGCATGCGAGCGCTCCCCATAGAAATGAATGGAAAAAAGCAGTCCATTCATTTCTATGGGGAGCGCTCGCATGCCGGCTCCCATAGAAATGAATGGGAAGTGTCCGGCAGCCCTGCTGTCACGCCGGCCTGAAACAGAACGTGAAACTTACCGAGCGGTGCAGGGCGAGCGGTGCAGGGCGGGCTCGCGAACTAATGGCCTGGGCGCATGCGCAATATCATAATGCTTCTACTACTGCGCATGCGCCCAGGCCATGATCAGTTAGCGAGCGGCGGAGGAGGAGGACGGAACATCGGAGGAAGAGGAGGCCTGAAGCGGCTGGCACGCGGGGGGTTAAGCGGCCGCTGGCAAAGTCTGCCTGCCGCCGCTTTCAATAACATATAATGTGCACCGGACTGCGGCTTATAGTCCGGTGCGCCTTATATATGAACCGAGACGGACTATAAGGCGCTCATGGGCAATGCGGCTTATAGTCCAGTGCGCCTTATAGTCCGTAAAATACGGTATATTTTATTATTCAAGTATTGCTTATGAGCCATTTATTTTTGGATGAAAAAAGGTCTTAACCTGGAATATTTACCTGTTTTTCATTAGGAAATGTCAACGCTATAAGTTTAAGGTTAATATCTCTTTGCCTACAACAAGACAAGACAAATGTTAACCAAAATTAAATTTGCCCTAGAATATTAACAACTTAGTATGACAATAATATAGTATAATGTACTTAATATTTAACTATATACGGTTAAAGAAATACCGGGTAACAGAAGATGAAGAATCTCCCTCCGTTGTTAACAAGAAATCTGACAGATGACAAGACGGCCAGTCCCACACCAAAACCAAAGTATAAACATCCCATATACTCAAAATGCCCTGTAAAAGATTCAAATTCATGAAGGTATTTTAGAAATATTAAACTACAAAATGAAAAGAATACACCGAAATGTGTTATGAACACAACATTAACCTAATACTTACCTCTTCATCCAAAATAAACAGCAAGTTGCCAAGAACTTGAAGCTTTTTTGCACCTTGACAAAAATGAAAAAATGTATTTATAATGTAGGAAAGTAACACAATATTTTTTAAAACAGTCATCACTTCATATAGAAAGAAAAATATGCCAAGTAATACTATCCCTTTGGATCTGAGAAAAATAAAGGACTAACCTGAAGCTAGTGTTGGCTATATACTGTATGAATAAATTATAACAAGTGTACATCGATTAGAGGAGTTTCTACAGAACAAGAGCTCAGAATACTACTTTCACCTGGTGCAGAGCGAATAGCTGGATAGGCTCACATGACTAACTAGAAATCTTTACCTTGAATCATATTGGAATCTGCTAAATTTTGAACTGCAATATGTTTTCTTACAGGGTCCATCCTCCATTTTGAGAGAGCATAGTCACCTCTTCCCTAGTACAGCCAAATAAAGAAAATATATTAAAATGGTTTTGTAAAGCAGATACTAATCATGAGACATTGTAAGGGGGCTTTCACACTTGCGCTCGTTCTCCGGCTTTTGCTTTCCACCGGGTTTCCGTCTTCAGCACCGGTGAAACTGGACAGGAGGTGGAAACCCAGCGGTCAGCAGACAGGCCGCAGGCAGATACAGACTGTCACCTTCACAAAACCATCAAGTCCGCTGGGTTTCCATCTCGCCGATGCTGAAGGTGGAAAACCAGCGGAATGCGCAAACAGGAGAACGAGCACAAGTGTGAAAGCCCTCTAACAGATTTAATAGCAGATATTTTTTGCTCGTAGAATTAGCATTTTTTCATTCATAGCAAAAAAAAAAAAAAAAAAGTTAAATAGAAATGCTTCTACATTACAGGAAGTAACTTAAAAATGCCCAAGCATTCCTACACTATCCTATACAGATATCGTAGTATACTCAGCTACACCTGCTTTTCCAGGTGGAGGTTTCACAGACAAGATAGTTGTATTGTCATGATATTAGAGTTAGGTAGTGTACAATTATATTGTTATTAAAAATTAAGTAACCTTCCCATAAGTTAGACTTTAGAGGACTACCGCAGATCCAAACCCTTATGGTTTGTCAATATTGACCAATATTTGTTTTCTTTGCCCAAACATATTTTTAAAGTTGGCTGCAGGTTTTTAATTTAAAGGCTCATCCGCTTTCCTAAAATTGAACATAAGCAGCCTGTGTGCGATCTCCATCCACTACAGCACCTTCTGGCTTCCTGGGGGTGTTGAACCCCCAAAGGCCATCATTGTGGAAAATCCATTTGGGTGCTGAAAAGCTCAATTGTCATGATTTTCTCTGCATAAAAATTTGCTCCATTTCAGAGATATTAATTTATTTCTATACATACAAATAAGCAGTCTGGAGTTCAGACTGTTGCTCCAAACCACTATACTCCACACAACCCAGGGGGCTGAGCTGAAACCTCACCTGGCCCTGTCACTCAACGGAGGTAGGGGAAGGCATATTAGAGCAGTATAGGGCTTCAGACTGATCGATTGCATATTCTGAAATAAATTAATATTTCTGCAACAGAGGCACAAATTTTTGCAGGGATGTGTAACATTGCATTCAGGAGAGTCTGACCTATATAACTGTGCTGCTGATTCAACCTGTGGGCAGAGTGCAGTGTGTACACATGATGTGTAACATTATTTCGAGCCAGTATGTGAAGTGTACTCTGCAATTATTTTTTTTTTAACAGTTTTCCCTCCGCTATCTCCTAGAACAATCCGGTCCTGCAGCTTTGACGTTTTCTTCTGATGCATATAACCACTTGGGCCAATCGAGCAGAAGGACCGGACTGCGCTGGGAGGACAATGGAGACAGATTATTTTTTTGTTTTGCTTTTTTTCACCTCCCTGGACTAACTACAACTTTTTTTTTTTTAGCCCGGACCATCTCTTTAAATCTGTCAGTGCCGATTTCCAAGAAAATACATTTGTTTTAGTTTTGCTTAATCTTACCCCTATAATAAGATGGATGTCACTTGTCAGATCACCAATTAATAAGCTTAAGCAACCCTCTGTATGATATTCTTCTGTTGAAATAAAGCAGGTCTTGATTTTCTCTTCAAGCTGTTAAATAAAGATAGATTTTTTTTTTTCCTCAATAATATATAAAAGATTAAAGAAGCTGTAATATCTAGCGAGAAATGACAGGAATTCACCTCTTTAGCGGCACTGATGTCCATACTCTCGACAGCTGTCGAAAAAAACAAAAACAAACAGTAAACAATCATAGTATAGCTATCCATAGACAAACCACTCTGGATCAACTCACAAAGTTTTCACTCTACATTTTTCTGATGCATAATTGCTATAAAAGCACTGAAGTTTCAAGTTTAATTGATTTAAATCAAAATTCTTTCTGCTATGTGAAAAAAACCTGATTATAAAGCCTGATTCTAAGGGCCTGTTCACACGGGCACAGATTATGGCGCGAAATACACGTCATAATCTGCCCCCTCACAATGGTGGTCTATGGAGACCGCTAGCGATCTTTTTTCCGCTAGCGGAAAAAAGAAGCGAGCTGCCCTTTCTTCAGGCGGATTCGGCGGCTCGATGAGCCGTGTTGTCCGCCTGGCAACAACAATCTCCGGAGTCGGCCCATTCATTTGAGACGACTCCAGAGGGAAAAGCCGCAACTGCGACAGTCATGGCAGGCGGGTTTTGACCCGAGAGTGACGCGGCTCCCCGCATCACTCTCAGTGCCAAAATCCACCCCACCACTCCCCATGTCAACTAGCCCTTAGTGTGCTCCAGCCACATCATACCTAAAAATAAATATGGCACACAGTCTCAAATTAAATGCATTATTGTAATTTGTACATACCATCATTAATTCTTGCAATATGAAAGTACATGATACAGTACAGTCCTCCATTTGTCAAAAGAAACATATGATAAACCCCTGAAGAAAACAACACGTGGAACAATAAGATAAATGGCAGGTATTTGGGGAATTTTTTTTTATTACATAGTACTTAATAGGCAGGTAAACAATAAAATCTATACACTTTAATTATATATAATGCAAAAAAACAAACAAAGGCTGATTGAATGAAACAAGGACCGCTAAAATAACAGGTTATACTGAGCATGAACCCATCAATGAAATCAGCTGTTGACTGGATAGCCCTATAAAATTATAAAGAAATAATTTGAGGCACTTTATAAAGTTCTGTAAATACCCATTAAATACAGTGAAAATAGCTGGATACATGAGCCCACAGTCTGTGTTGTGTCAGGGTGAGCTTATATAGAAGTACATATTGCACTAAAAAAGGATCCATTTCTGGCTCACATGTCCCCTCCAGTTCAAGGTAGCTGAATCAAATCCAAGCTCAAATAACCAACATTAAATAGTATATACTGTACATACCAAAGTGTAAATGTATGATCATTTATTTAAATTTAATGAACATTTATTTAAAAAAATAAATACATTGTATGCACACCTTCATCTGAAGAATCCTTTTCTAGCAGAAGTCTTTTAAATGTTTGCTCATTGCTTTTCCCAACATTCTGTACCAACATCTATAGGAAAAGACAAGAAAAACTAAACTCAGTTGAGAATATTTACCAATTTAAAGGTCTCGGAATCCAGAAGTGTGACTTAAAAAGAAAGGGGTATAGCTTAAAGCCCTACTCCAACAATTTATTATTATTTAGCCCTGTAGTTCAAGGCATACTGATGTCAAGAGAACAATGCACTCACTCACACACTCACTCATCACATTAAAGGCTGAATAAAGTGAACAGTCATGTGATTGGCAGACTCACCTGCTGATTTAGGCTAAGACTCCACATTGTGTAAACCCAGCTTTTTTTTTTTTTGCAGATTTTGCTGCATTTTTTGAGCCAAAGTCAGGAGTGACTTAAAAAGGAATTGGAAATATAAAAGGAAATTCTTAGAAGTTTCCCATCTGTTAAATCCACTCCTGACTTTGGCTTAAAAATCTGCAGCAACATCTGCAACATAAAATGCTGTTTCCACAACGTGGTACTTTAGTCTATTAGTGCATAGCTTCATAGAAGTAAGGGGGCATTCACACGATGTAACACGGCGTTGATTCTGACATGTAAGCTTGTGTCAGAATCAGCGCTGCAAAACAGAATCCCATTGACTTCAATGGGTTCCGTTTAGCGCGCGTAACACATTGAAATCAATGGGAGGCTTTTTCAACCCATGTGTGTAAGGCTAACAGGAATTAGTAAACAATTTTTGACGCAGTTTTTGTTGTGGTTTTTTTAATGCTAGGTTCACACCTGTATTCAGGTCTCCATTTTTTGGGTCCGCTTGGAGACCTGAAAAACAGAAACCCAAAACACTTAAAAAGCTGTTACTCTAGGAAACCTGCAGAACACAGACTATAACAGAGTACTTTGTGTTTCTGCACGAAAAACGGTTGCAGGACTTTTCTCTACACATTTTTTAGCTATACACATCTTTTTATTACTCCAACACATTGCATGGACCTGGAAATTTCACTCAAAAAATTCTAGCAGATTTTTCTAAAACTGTGTCAAAAACCCACATGAATCGGCAGATCAGTCTGCAGATCTCATGACCGTTCAGAATTTAAAATGAACAATGCGGCCAGGGAGTGAATGCATCGTTCGCTTGACATTAGTATGTCGCGTGATAAGAAATGATTGTTGGAATAGGCTTTAAAGTGCACCAAAATGTGCAAAGTGCACCAACCAATGTGACGCCCCATCCCTTTGGCAATTGCTACAGCTGTGCATTCACAATTGGGTACGGCACAGCAACTCATTATCAGGGAGAAATCTTGAGCTTGTTCTCTACTAAAATAATGTAAAATAGGCAAATAAAGTATTTACAAAAGAGCTCACCAAACAACCCTAACAATAGTATGAAAAAGAAAAACTAAACCATAAAACTTATCTGAGAAAATCCTTTACAAATGGAGTCTGCTAAAATCTTACTAAATATTTTAAAATGTGAGTATCACCACCACCACGCTGCCTCTTCAACATATAAAGCCCGCAGCAACGGCACACTTATCTGTGAGTAGAATGGTGAAGTCAGAAGACTTCAGCTTCTTGGTCCATTATTCAGGCAACTGCTAATAATTTCTGGTGCAGGACAAGAGGAGGGGATATGCAGAGAGCTCCATGAAACAGGACTGGGTACATATTACTGTTTTTTTGTTATATGTGACTGGGTCACTTGGTACAGCATCATATATACAGTGAGGAGGAGGAAAGGCACGCTTGAAAGAGCATTATATACAGGCCACTGGGGAGAGCATTATAGTGTATGGGGGGAACTGGAGAGCCTTATACCATTGAGAGGGCACTAGGTATACTATTATAGTGTAGAGGTTCCACTGTGAAGGGGCATTGGGGAGAGAACATTATACTGTGTAGAGGACCACTAGCAAGCATTATACAGTTTGATTACTAAACACTTGTTTTAGCTTCTAAATTTTTCAAATTAAGGAGCCAATGTCTCCTATGTATTATTTATTAGTATGGAGCAATGACTCTGTATCAGAGCCATTGTCTCTATTAGACTTGGCATTTACATGATTCCCGGTTGCCTTTCTGTATATGACATCTGCAGAGTTCTAGCAAATCCATTTCAGCTCTGCCAGAGACTTATGTTACTTTACAGGTTTTTCTGCCATTTAATTGGGGCTCCTACTGACCAAAAAAGAAAAATAAATAATTGGAATATCGCCTGCTCAAGAAGAAAATCTTCACCACAGCCGCTTCATTCTTATGAAACTATGCATAACATATATCAAAATGAAAGACACAAAATGGGAATCCAAATAAAATTCCTGTTCAAAATAATTCTTAATTATTCCTGAGTTATGAATTTTTTTTTTTATGGTAGCTCAACAAATTATTTATCTAAAAAAAAAAAAATAAATAAAAAAAAAAAAAAAAAAATCGCAGTATGCAAGCCTTTATAATTGGTGCAAAATGAATTACAAAAAAACCAAAACACTTACTTTGGTCATCAGGATCTGTCTAGACAATACATGGACAAGATGAACACTGCCATTTCTTTCTCCAACTAACAAAAATCGTCCATCAAAGCAAAGATCAACAACATCCACTTCAGTGTCTGTAACATTAACAATAATCTTTATTTGCATATGATCAACATATTCTTCAGCACTAGAAGTATTACAGTTCACATAAATTATTTTGTATAGCGCCATTAGATTCCACAGCGCTTTACAGACATTGTCAGTCACTCTCCCATATAGGGCTCACAATCTACATTCCCTATGTTTATTTACCCAGATTGCTGAGGCGGTGATGTGACAGCCCAAGGAACGTCACATTTTCCGGTGACGTTCCATTTCCCCATTTCTAGAAACGGATCATCACCTATAATAATTCCCACCACCCATCATTTTTACCTGTCTTGCTGTCCGGACCTTCACGTCTGCCAACAGCTATTGTGCAGGCAGACATAATAAAGAGGAGGATCTGGTCCCACAGAAGGAAGTGATGTCCCATGACCAGAAGATCCAGACAGGAAGACAGGTAAGTATGATGGAGTGGGTTGAGTTAGTTGGGAAGGGCTAGTAGTGGGGAAGCTAGCCACGGAGACAAGGAGGGGGTATAACAGAGGGAGAGGGGGAGGTAGTACGAGTCAGCTCTGAGTATAGTGCAAGGTATCATGGTCGCTGCAGGAAAGCAGAAAAGGAAGCTAAATATTTATACAAATGCAGAAGATGCCAGGAGCTCCTAGAGAAACCCAGAAATCACTCAAGACACTGCTAAAGGTATTTGGTTGCGCTTATTAACCGATTAATAGCACTAACAGACCTTTTTGGAGAAATGTTTTTATTCCTGGAAAACCTGTTTGAGTATGTGTATACACATAAATCTGTAAATTAATTTCTGTTGTCTGATGTCTGTTCTTCATGCACAGCCAAACCGTTGGATTGATCTGCACCAAATTTGGCACATAAATAACTCAAGTGCTTGCAAACATTTTAGCCTATGCTTCAGATCTCCAGTACCTACCTTTCGGTACAAATTCACAAAAGCAAATATAGCATTACTGGATTCCACATCAAAGACCTTAAAACATACTTTTATTTTCAAAGGGGTCGTGGACAGATTGGTTGCTATGAACGACTCCCTCATTTTACTTTTGCACTACTTTAGATAAATCTTTCCTCATTACATCTTAGGTTTTTCAGCAAATTTTCAGTCATAACTCTTGAAGAGGGGCAGCAACTGCTGGCAACATCTTCCTGACTTGGTGGAATCCTTTGCACCCACGTCTTATAACCAGGCAACATTAGGTACTTTCTCTAGTCACGGGAAATTGCCGCGGGAGTGCGCAGTCGGCTCTGCCCGAGGCCTGACGGCCGAGCCGACTGCGCATGCCTAGAAGTTTGAAGCCAACACCAGAAGAAGATGCAGGGAAAGCCCATTCCAGACGAAGACAGAGGCAGCGCTGGAGATTTCTTTCGCAGCATTGTGGACGCCCCCCAGTGTTATTTGAGTGCTGAGGACTGCCCCCAGTGCTGCCAGAGTACTCATTTGCATACAGAAGAAAACCAAGATTTATACCGAACGGCAGCGCGGAGAAGACATTTAAAGGTAGGAGAAGAATAGCCTTTCTTAAGGCTATTCCTACATTGTTAAGGACAAAAAATTGCTTTTTAATGATGGAATCCCTTAAAATGATTTAATTGACCAAAATAAAGTATTAGCACCTCTAATTTTAAAATCATTCTTTCTTTAGAGCATTTTCCACTCCGTGGCTAAAACTTTAAGACAATACTGATCCTTTGAAATGATCTTTGCTTTACCTTACAGGGGATTTGAAAAATGTAAGGCTTTATGGCCCAACTACATAAATATCTGCAGGGGCTTCAAGAGCTGTGCTGCAGCACCAGTGCTCAGCCACTATACAGGGACCAGAGCTGTTTCCGTCCCTGGAGTTGTAGTTTTGAATCCAGCCAAGGACAACATCTGCATGAATCTGTATGTTCGCTCCATGTGCGTGGGCTTCCTCCGGTTTTCTAACACACCCCAAAGATATACTGATAGGGAATTTAGATTGTGAATCCTCTATAGATCAGTGTTGACATTATCTCTAAAGTGCTATGGGATATCATGGTGTTATAAAATAAAGATAGGCCATAAAGGCCAAAATCCTGGAGAAACCCTTTAATATACTGAAGCAAACTAATCCAACATGTCTATTTATCTGGGTGTGTTATTTTATTTATACACAGTAAATAAGTAGAAATGAAGGCTATGCTATCCATATTTTCTATATACCATTAATGACTTACCAAACTGCAGCTGAAGCAAGAGAGATTGGCAAATGCTGTCAAGAAGACATACAGATTTGTCTGCAACAATAATACATCCTTCACTTGTATTGCAAGCATAAAGCTTTGGGTTAAAGGAAACCTTAAAGAAAAAGGTAGAGTCAGTAAATAAACATGTTTGATCCACAGCACATTGCTACACTATAGCATTTATTTTAGCTACACAAGGCAGTAACTGAAGTAGATTCAAAATATGACATTGCTGATTGTGTCACCGGTGTCTAGTTCATGTTTCGGAAAAACAATGCAAAGATAATAATAAAATGAACCCTCCAGGACTTCAGGATCATGTCAACTCTCCAAGATTTCAGGATCAGAAAATTCTTGACGCTATACCAACTTCTGCTGATACCACTGAAGAAGGTACCTGGGACATAGTGACCTGATTGTGAGATGGTGGTGGAGGGAGGGGGGGGGGGTTTAAACAATTGGTAGTATTTGAGAGAGGGGTGACAGGGAAACTGCAGATGAACAGGTGTAAAGACTGATGAATCTTAAGTCCCATGGTAGTCCTCAAAAGAATCTGCAGGAAGGTGAAAGTAGGATAAGGAAAGACACTGTGAGAAGACAACTATTTCTACTAACTGGATCACTAGAGTATTCTCTTAAACTATAACTAAACTTTGGAAAACTTTTGACTTTCTGGCAGGATTTAAGTCATTAATAAATTGTGTAACATACTTTATTGACAAATTTTGCCACCTATCAATGGAATCCTGCATCTCTATTCTTTCCCTTGCTTCTCCCTGTGTACAGTAGAACAAACTAGCTTTTGGTATTGTTTGAAAGAGAAGAATCTCATCTTTCAAATGACAAAAAGACTCATATGAAATAGGAGAGTCAGATCTTTCATAAGAGACTATGGTCACAGTTCTACCTTTATCATCTCCAAAGATAGCACTGGTTGAAAATACAGTTGGGATTAGGATATTTCTACTGTAGGTACGCCCATCATGACTAAATTGTATAGGCTTTTCAGACTCCAGAGTACAGTAATTGGAGACCCAGGGGAGGATACAAATATAAAACATACTGTTACTTACATCTCCCTGGCTCTGGCGCACTTCCTCCTACTTTCAGCATAATGACACCTGCCTGGCCCACGTGACATCCGTGATGTCACCAAATAGTCCACTAGGTGCCTGGAGGATGCCGAAGCATAGGCGGCAAGTGTGAGGGTTTTATGTTCCCTAGCCTCCCCTGGGTCTCCAATCATTATACTCCAGGGTCTGAAAGGACCCCAGAGTATATGGATGGTAGTGTTTATTGGGGTTCGCAGGACCACAGGAGCAGGGAACAGTAAGTAAATACGGCCTGTTACCTGCTGGGTTTACTCCAGCAAGTAACGGCCTATTTATTGGAAGAAAAAAAAAAACCCTTCAGGAGCCTGCCAGGCCCCTAATGTCCCAGGCCCTGACTGTAATACAACTGTATTATAATGTCAGAATCAATGTATGTCTTTTTACCATGTTAGCCAGTGGGTAGGACATATAAAAAAAGAAAAAGAATCAATGTATACAGGCAATCCTCTATAGTTATTTTCCTTCGACAGCATGGGAGCCTTCAATAGGCTCCTGGCTGACACACACCAGAGATCACAGGAGCCGTGCCAACATCTAAATGTAAGAAAAGGAGTACGGGTTGGGATTGGGGGGGCATGGATGTTGCTAATGAGCCTCCAGCCAGTACAGGAAGTTCCCAGCAGCCTCCTCTCTCCCATTATCTTCTATGCAAACAGGAAGCGAGTCATCAGCAGCAGCAGCAGGAGCCGTCTCCCATAGAAGACAATAGGAGAGGTGTGCACCATCTATCGTGCACTAGTCTAATTAGCATATGAATAAATAAACGGACTTATTCAGAAATCAGTGAGGCAATCTACATACAAAAGGTAGGTGTGAAATAGACTTTTTAAGGGCTATGCAAAGGTGTGATTAGTTAAAAATGACTTTTCCTAGTGATAGAACCCCTTTAAAACCACTGTAACTTGAGACCAAAACTTAATTGGAAAACTAATAATTGATTCCCAAGATCACAGACTAGTACAAAATATATAAAGAAATGAACATTAAAGGGGTATTTCCACAATAACAATCATATTTCAAACAAAAATAAGTTAATTACAAAATACCAATCATGTACTAAAAGCGATTAGCTGAAGTGTATATGTCACTTGAAAAAGCCCAATGAAATCTCCCTATCTCTACTAGTGACTTGTAGTTCATCTTCATTGAGCATGCCCAGTTTGTTTTGTTCCCTTTCCTATAGCTGCTTATTATATAAGGGCTACATAACCATACATGTGCCATGCTAACAGAGAGAATGTGTGCAGTGCATAAATTATACCAGGAAAATGTAGTTTTTACTAGTAAGCAAGCAGTCACATGCTTCATAGTAAGGACAACCCATTCTGGTCAAGATGAAAATGTAATGGTGCAGATCTTGAAAGAGAGCGCACATTGTAGGTGGGTGAAGTCACTGCTACAGTGCAGATACTTCTATTTGTATGGTTGGTTATTCAAGTTTAAAAAAACAAACAAACAAAAAAACGTATGTTAGGAAAACCCATTTTGAGAAAAATTATCAGATAACTAAATCAGATATAGTAAATCCTAAATCAGATTTAGTATTGCTATTTGTATACAAGACGTATTATTGAGCTCGCCCGGGTCTTGTTTCTTCTTCAATTGTGCTATTGTTCTGTTATGTTTGCATTCTGAAAAACCTTAATAAAATGGATTACACCTAAATCAGATTTAGTAAGTCACATGAAATCCAGAAAGACCTGCTAGAAGCTGTAAAACTTTCTAGGATGATGACGTGCTTTTACAGATTCCTGCTAAGTATACACC
Organism: Leptodactylus fuscus; assembly: GCF_031893055.1. Taxonomy (NCBI): domain Eukaryota; kingdom Metazoa; phylum Chordata; class Amphibia; order Anura; family Leptodactylidae; genus Leptodactylus; species Leptodactylus fuscus. The sequence continues at coordinate 94,036,957 of NC_134265.1, read as the reverse complement.
CAAAAAACTAACTTGAAGATATATCCTACAATGTCCTCCTCTTTTTTAGCATAATGGGGATTCTCTCCATACTTGGTGGACAAGCCCACTCGTTCAATGCCTTTGGTAGTCACTATAGAGGATGATTCAGCAATTGTTGGGCCACTCTGTGCCCTTCATAGCACCTGTTTTTCTACTGGACCTATGACCACCAGGCTTCTGATGTACTGAACATGAAAATATATTAGCATAATTCATGTAGCATTGAAATGGAGGACTCCAACCCTCCTGATGTCAGAGGTCATCAGGCGAGTTAACACAATTATGCTGTATGAGTATCAGTAATGCTAGTGTTAATCTTCTCAAACGCATTTCGATAAAGTGTGGGCCCCATGGATTAACAAATTACATTTTCCTGGTTAGTCATATCGTTTGCAATTATAACCTGTGGGATGAGTAACTTTGCTTTGGTATTCCCCTGCCCGTGGTATGATTCCTAATGTTAGAAGCAATGCTTTACAATATGTTTATTGCTTGTTTTGTTTCTTCTCTCTCTCTATCTTGTCTTTATATTTAAATTGTAATGTATTCATTTTAATTTTACTTGTATGTTCAGTAGGTAACTTTTTCACTTATGTTGGAATATAGAGACTACTTTTGTAATTCTGTAATGTGACACTATTTTCTATTCACTTTCCTATTCATTGCCGCTTTATATAGTGATAGACTATATTGAGACTGTGTCAATTATGTAAGTTTTCATTCAAAAGTAAAGAGAATTATATAACATGTATTACTGCAATATTCTGTAGAAAGGCACTACTAGTCAGCTAGTCAATGCATGCATTTAAGGAATACAGGGATTTTAATAGTGAAATGACCTTGGTGTTTTATTGGAACCTCTAGTTGGATGAACCTCATTGGATGTTGAGTCCGATTTCAAGACAACAGTCCAGAAAGTGTCCTTAAGTCATTGTAATTTGTAAGCCCACTGTACATCAAAAAGCACCAGGATATGCATTTTAAGCCAGAGTATTAGCCAAACTACAATAGTAAATCAATCCCACTGTGATTATGCGAAAACTTACTTTTTCAGTTGAAGAGATCTTTAGTAGCGTGTCTACTTGATATAAAGCAGAGCCACTTTCTTGGCGAGAGTCAATGTTTAAACGGCAGCTTCCAGTGTCATCATTTGCTAAAAGCTCAATATCGTTCCACATATTGATGCTGTGTTTTCCTGTAAAGATATGATTTTTATAAACTTTATCTATGATGCAAAAATATACGAAGATAAAAAGGAAAATGTCCCCATTTTTATATTTATTTATTAAAACAAGTGAGAAATATGTCACTTTTCTCTATGTTGTTTTAATTTCCAAACTGTAGATGTTTTTAATATTCTGTACGTAACTAAGGAGCTGCCGTATGGCCTAAAATTTTCCTCTGCACTGTTACTGGCTTGCTTTACAGCATAGTCATAGTCATAAGCAGCAATAGTCTGAAGCAGACTCATTGAAGTCTATGAGTCTCCTTGGAAAAATCTGGGAAGGAATAGAAGAAACATCTGTTGTCAGCAGTTGGTGCAATGATGGGTGTTGTGCAGTGTTATCTATAGAGGTATAAAAGAGGTTGTGCCGTTAAGGACAGGGATAAGTGTCAGATACCTGGGGTTCTGACTACAGGATACCCCAGCAATTAGGAGAACAGAGGACCAAAAGCCCCCTAGCGTCTCCTTGTGAATGAAGTGCACCACTTATCTTTTACTCCATGAAAATCCATATCCCTTTTGCTTAGATATTAATTTATTTCACAATTTGCAAAAGAACAATCTGGAGCACTGAGGACGGATCCATTGCTCTAATACACCTTCCTTCCTTGAGTGCCAAGGCCAACCCGGACTTGTGTTCTTGCTAGCGTATTAGAGCAGTGTGGAGCACAATACTTGAGAGCAAAGCAGCAGCCCCCGGTGCTCCAGTTTGCTCATTTGCATATTGTAAAATAAATTAATATCCTGGCAATCAAGCAATGTATTTTCTATAGTCTGGGGATCGGCTTTATTATGGTCAGTCAGTTCAAATAGCACAAGCAATTAATCCTGTGAGATCAGGGGAGAAGTGACCCAAGGGGCTCAGATCACATGACCGAGGGGTCATGACTAGAGATGAGCGAACAGTGTTCTATCGAACTCATGTTCGATCGGATATTAGGCTGTTCGGCATGTTCGAATCGAATCGAACACCGCGTGGTAAAGTGCGCCATTACTCGATTCCCCTCCCACCTTCCCTGGCGCCTTTTTTGCTCCAATAACAGCGCAGGGTAGGTGGGACAGGAACTACGACACCGGTGACGTTGAGAAAAGTAGGCAAAACCCATTGGCTGCCGAAAACATGTGACCTCTAATTTAAAAGAACAGCGACGCCCAGGTTCGCGTCATTCTGAGCTTGCAATTCACCGAGGACGGAGGTTTCCGTCCAGCTAGCTAGGGCTTAGATTCTGGGTAGGCAGGGACAGGCTAGGATAGGAAGGAGAAGACAACCACAACAGCTCTTGTAAGAGCTAAATTCCAGGGAGAAGCTTGTCAGTGTAACGTGGCACTGACGGGCTCAATCGCCGCAACCCAGCTTTCCCAGGATCCTGAATGGAATACACTGTCAGTGTATTCCCGTATACCCGATATATACCCCGATACCCGTTCCAACGGTGTGCCCCCCCACCTTCACCCCAGAAATACCCTGCAAGTCCCCTAGCAATAGAATTGGGGCTATATACACCCACAATTTTTACTACTGCCATATAGTGCCATTGTCTCACTGGGAATTCAAAGAATATATTGGGAATACAAATACCCTCATTTCTTGCTACTGCCATATAGTGCCAGTTTCTGACTGGTAATTCAAAGAATATATTGTGGTTACGTGCACCCACAATTTTTACTACTGGTATACAGTGCCATTGTCTGACTGGGAATTCAAAGAATATATTGGGAATACAAATACCCTCATTTCTTGCTACTGCCATATAGTGCCAGTGTCTGACTGGGAATTCAAAGAATATATTGGGGTTACGTGCACCCACAATTTTTACTACTGGTATACAGTGCCATTGTCTGACTGGGAATTCAAAGAATATATTGGGGTTATAAATACCCTCATTTCTTGCTACTGCCATATAGTGCCAGTTTCTGACTGGTAATTCAAAGAATATATTGGGGTTACGTGCACCCACAATTTTTACTACTGGTATACAGTGCCATTGTCTGACTGGGAATTCAAAGAATATATTGGGAATACAAATACCCTCATTTCTTGCTACTGCCATATAGTGCCAGTGTCTGACTGGGAATTCAAAGAATATATTGGGGTTACGTGCACCCACAATTTTTACTACTGGTATACAGTGCCATTGTCTGACTGGGAATTCAAAGAATATATTGGGGTTATAAATACCCTCATTTCTTGCTACTGCCATATAGTGCCAGTGTCTGACTGGGAATTCAAAGAATATATTGGGGTTACGTGCACCCACAATTTTTACTACTGGTATACAGTTCCATTGTCTGACTGGGAATTCAAAGAATATATTGGGAATACAAATACCCTCATTTCTTGCTACTGCCATATAGTGCCAGTGTCTGACTGGGAATTCAAAGAATATATTGGGGTTACGTGCACCCACAATTTTTACTACTGGTATACAGTGCCATTGTCTGACTGGGAATTCAAAGAATATATTGGGAATACAAATACCCTCATTTCTTGCTACTGCCATATAGTGCCAGTGTCTGACTGGGAATTCAAAGAATATATTGGGGTTACGTGCACCCACAATTTTTACTACTGGTATACAGTGCCATTGTCTGACTGGGAATTCAAAGAATATATTGGGAATACAAATACCCTCATTTCTTGCTACTGCCATATAGTGCCAGTGTCTGACTGGGAATTCAAAGAATATATTGGGGTTACGTGCACCCACAATTTTTACTACTGGTATACAGTGCCATTGTCTGACTGGGAATTCAAAGAATATATTGGGAATACAAATACCCTCATTTCTTGCTACTGCCATATAGTGCCAGTGTCTGACTGGGAATTCAAAGAATATATTGGGGTTACGTGCACCCACAATTTTTACTACTGGTATACAGTGCCATTGTCTGACTGGGAATTCAAAGAATATATTGGGAATACAAATACCCTCATTTCTTGCTACTGCCATATAGTGCCAGTTTCTGACTGGTAATTCAAAGAATATATTGTGGTTACGTGCACCCACAATTTTTACTACTGGTATACAGTGCCATTGTCTGACTGGGAATTCAAAGAATATATTGGGGTTATAAATACCCTCATTTCTTGCTACTGCCATATAGTGCCAGTTTCTGACTGGTAATTCAAAGAATATATTGTGGTTACGTGCACCCACAATTTTTACTACTGGTATACAGTGCCATTGTCTGACTGGGAATTCAAAGAATATATTGGGGTTATAAATACCCTCATTTCTTGCTACTGCCATATAGTGCCAGTTTCTGACTGGTAATTCAAAGAATATATTGTGGTTACGTGCACCCACAATTTTTACTACTGGTATACAGTGCCATTGTCTGACTGGGAATTCAAAGAATATATTGGGAATACAAATACCCTCATTTCTTGCTACTGCCATATAGTGCCAGTTTCTGACTGGTAATTCAAAGAATATATTGGGGTTACGTGCACCCACAATTTTTACTACTGGTATACAGTGCCATTGTCTGACTGGGAATTCAAAGAATATATTGGGAATACAAATACCCTCATTTCTTGCTACTGCCATATAGTGCCAGTTTCTGACTGGTAATTCAAAGAATATATTGGGGTTACGTGCACCCACAATTTTTACTACTGGTATACAGGGCCATTGTCTGACTGGGAATTCAAAGAATATATTGGGAATACAAATACCCTCATTTCTTGCTACTGCCATATAGTGCCAGTGTCTGACTGGGAATTCAAAGAATATATTGGGGTTACGTGCACCCACAATTTTTACTACTGGTATACAGTGCCATTGTCTGACTGGGAATTCAAAGAATATATTGGGAATACAAATACCCTCATTTCTTGCTACTGCCATATAGTGCCAGTGTCTGACTGGGAATTCAAAGAATATATTGGGGTTACGTGCACCCACAATTTTTACTACTGGTATACAGTGCCATTGTCTGACTGGGAATTCAAAGAATATATTGGGGTTATAAATACCCTCATTTCTTGCTACTGCCATATAGTGCCAGTGTCTGACTGGGAATTCAAAGAATATATTGGGGTTACGTGCACCCACAATTTTTACTACTGGTATACAGTGCCATTGTCTGACTGGGAATTCAAAGAATATATTGGGGTTATAAATACCCTCATTTCTTACTACTGCCATATAGTGCCAGTTTCTGACTGGTAATTCAAAGAATATATTGTGGTTACGTGCACCCACAATTTTTACTACTGGTATACAGTGCCATTGTCTGACTGGGAATTCAAAGAATATATTGGGAATACAAATACCCTCATTTCTTGCTACTGCCATATAGTGCCAGTGTCTGACTGGGAATTCAAAGAATATATTGGGGTTACGTGCACCCACAATTTTTACTACTGGTATACAGTGCCATTGTCTGACTGGGAATTCAAAGAATATATTGGGAATACAAATACCCTCATTTCTTGCTACTGCCATATAGTGCCAGTGTCTGACTGGGAATTCAAAGAATATATTGGGGTTACGTGCACCCACAATTTTTACTACTGGTATACAGTGCCATTGTCTGACTGGGAATTCAAAGAATATATTGGGAATACAAATACCCTCATTTCTTGCTACTGCCATATAGTGCCAGTTTCTGACTGGTAATTCAAAGAATATATTGGGGTTACGTGCACCCACAATTTTTACTACTGGTATACAGTGCCATTGTCTGACTGGGAATTCAAAGAATATATTGGGAATACAAATACCCTCATTTCTTGCTACTGCCATATAGTGCCAGTTTCTGACTGGTAATTCAAAGAATATATTGGGGTTACGTGCACCCACAATTTTTACTACTGGTATACAGTGCCATTGTCTGACTGGGAATTCAAAGAATATATTGGGAATACAAATACCCTCATTTCTTGCTACTGCCATATAGTGCCAGTGTCTGACTGGGAATTCAAAGAATATATTGGGGTTACGTGCACCCACAATTTTTACTACTGGTATACAGTGCCATTGTCTGACTGGGAATTCAAAGAATATATTGGGAATACAAATACCCTCATTTCTTGCTACTGCCATATAGTGCCAGTGTCTGACTGGGAATTCAAAGAATATATTGGGGTTACGTGCACCCACAATTTTTACTACTGGTATACAGTGCCATTGTCTGACTGGGAATTCAAAGAATATATTGGGAATACAAATACCCTCATTTCTTGCTACTGCCATATAGTGCCAGTTTCTGACTGGTAATTCAAAGAATATATTGGGGTTACGTGCACCCACAATTTTTACTACTGGTATAAAGTGCCAATTTCTAACTAGGAATTCAAAATGCGCAAGGCTCCCGGAAAGGGACGTGGACGAGGCCGTGGGCGAGGTCGGGGGAATGGTTCTGGGGAGCAAGGTAGCAGTGAAGCCACAGGGCGTCCCGTGCCTACTCCTGTGGGGCAGCAAGCATTGCGCCACTCCACAGTGCCAGGGTTGCTTGCCACATTAACTAAACTGCAGGGTACAAACCTTAGTAGGCCCGAGAACCAGGAACAGGTCTTGCAATGGCTGTCAGAGAACGCTTACAGCACATTGTCCAGCAGCCAGTCAGACTCTGCCTCCTCTCCTCCTATTACCCAACAGTCTTGTCTTCCTTCCTCCCAAAATTCCGAAGCTTTACAGAACAATAACCCAAACTGTCCCTGCTCCCCAGAGCTGTTCTCCGCTCCTTTCATTGTCCCTCAACCTGCCTCTCCACGTCACGATTCCACGAACCTAACAGAGGAGCATCTGTGTCCAGATGCTCAAACACTAGAGTCTCCTCCATCTCCGTTCGATTTGTTGGTGGATGACCAGCAACCCACCCTCATCGACGATGATGTGACGCAGTTGCCGTCAGGGCATCCAGTTGACCGGCGCATTGTGCGGGAGGAGGAGATGAGACAGGAGTTGGAAGAGGAAGTGGTGGATGATGAGGACACTGACCCGACCTGGACAGGGGGGATGTCAAGCGGGGAAAGTAGTGTGGATGTTGAGGCAAGTGCAGCACCAAAAAGGGTAGCTAGAGGCAGAGGCAGAGGTCAGCAGCTTAGGCGAAGCCAGGCCACACCCGGAATCTCCCAAGATGTTCCAGTTCGTACCCAGCCCCGAAAAACTCCCACCTCGAGGGCACGTTTCTCGAAGGTGTGGAGTTTTTTCAAGGAATGCGCCGAGGACAGATATAGTGTTGTCTGCACAATTTGCCTCTCGAAATTGATTAGGGGCTCTGAGAAGAGCAACCTGTCCACCACTTCAATGCGCCGTCATTTGGAATCCAAGCACTGGAATCAGTGGCAGGCAGCAACGGCAGGACAAAGGCCGCCTGCCGTTCACGCCACTGCCACTGCCTCTGCCACTGCCTCTGCCTCTGCCACTGCCACTGCTGACTGTGCTGGCGATGCACTCCAGAGGACGAGCCAGGACACCACTTCATCTGCCTCCGCCACTTTGTTGACTTCTACCTCATCCTCCCCTGGTCCTGTCTTATCTCCTTCTCCTGCACCATCAAAGGCACCATCAGGCGTTTCTTTACAACAACCCACCATCTCTCAGACATTGGAGCGGCGGCAGAAATACACTGCTAACCACCCACACGCGCAAGCCTTGAACGCCAACATCGCTAAACTGCTGGCCCAGGAGATGTTGGCGTTCCGGCTTGTTGAAACTCCCGCCTTCCTGGACCTGATGGCAACTGCGGCACCTCGCTATGCCGTCCCTAGCCGTCACTACTTCTCCCGGTGTGCCGTCCCCGCCTTGCACCAGCACGTGTCACTCAACATCAGGCGGGCCCTTAGTTCCGCGCTTTGCACAAAGGTCCACTTGACCACCGACGCGTGGACAAGTGCATGCGGACAGGGACGCTACATTTCACTGACGGCACACTGGGTGAATGTAGTTGAGGCTGGGACTGCTTCCCAAACTGGCCCGGTGTACCTCGTCTCCCCGCCTAACATTCCTGGCAGGGACACGAGAAGAACACCCCCCTCCTCCTCCTCCTCTACCGCCTCCTCCTCCGCCACCGCCTCCTCCTCCGCCTCCTCCTCCGCTGTTAGATTGACCCCAGCTACGAGTTGGAAACGTTGCAGCACTGGCGTTGGTAGACGTCAGCAGGCTGTGCTGAAGCTGATCAGCTTGGGGGACAGACAGCACACTGCCTCCGAGGTGAGGGATGCCCTCCTCGATGAGACGGCAATATGGTTTGAGCCGCTGCACCTGGGCCCAGGCATGGTCGTTTGTGATAACGGCCGGAACCTGGTAGCAGCTCTGGAGCTTGCCGGACTCCAACATGTTCCATGCCTGGCCCACGTCTTCAACCTAGTGGTGCAACGTTTCCTAAAGAGCTACCCCAATGTTCCAGAGCTACTGGTGAAAGTGCGGCGCATGTGCGCCCACTTTCGCAAGTCGACAGTAGCCGCTGCTAGCTTAAAATCTCTCCAGCAACGCCTGCATGTGCCACAACACCGGCTTTTGTGCGACGTCCCCACACGCTGGAACTCAACGTTTCAGATGTTGAATAGAGTGGTTGAGCAGCAGAGACCTTTGATGGAATACCAGCTACAAAACCCTAGGGTGCCACAAAGTCAGCTGCCTCAGTTTCACATCCATGAGTGGCCATGGATGAGAGACCTTTGTGACATCCTACGGGTCTTTGAGGAGTCCACAAGGAGGGTGAGCTCTGAGGATGCGATGGTGAGCCTTACAATCCCGCTCTTGTGTGTTCTGAGAGAATCCCTGATTGACATCAGGGATAACTCAGATCACACAGAGGAGTTAGGGATAGCATCCGATCCGTCACAGCTGGAGAGTAGGTCCACACATCTGTCCGCTTCACTGCGTTTAATGGAGGAGGAGGAGGAGGAGGAGGAGGAGGAAGAAGAGTTGTCCGATGATGTGATGGTGATACAGGAGGCTTCCGGGCAACTTCGAATCGTCCCATTGTTGCAGCGCGGATGGGTAGACATGGAGGATGAGGAGGAAATGGAGATTGAACTTTCCGGTGGGGCCAGAGGAGTCATGCCAACTAACACTGTGGCAGACATGGCTGAGTTCATGTTGGGGTGCTTTACAACCGACAAGCGTATTGTCAAAATCATGGAGGACAACCAGTACTGGATCTTTGCTATCCTTGACCCCCGGTATAAAAACAACATCTCGTCTTTTATTCCGGTAGAGGGGAGGGCCAATCGCATCAATGCTTGCCACAGGCAATTGGTGCAGAATATGATGGAGATGTTTCCAGCATGTGACGTTGGCGGCAGGGAGGGCAGTTCCTCCAGTAGGCAACCAAGTTCTCACCGGTCCACACAAACGAGGGGCACACTGTCTAAGGTCTGGGACACCTTGATGGCACCCCCTCGCCAAAGTGCCGCCACGGAGGGTCCTAGTGTCACCAGGCGTGAGAAGTATAGGCGCATGTTGCGGGAATACCTTTCCGACCACAGCCCTGTCCTCTCCGACCCCTCTGCGCCCTACACGTATTGGGTGTCGAAGTTGGACCTGTGGCTTGAACTTGCCCTATATGCCTTGGAGGTGCTGTCCTGTCCTTCCGCCAGCGTCCTATCTGAGAGGGTGTTCAGTGCAGCCGGTGGCATCATCACTGACAAGCGCACCCGTCTGTCAGCTGAGAGTGCCGACCGGCTCACTTTGATAAAAATGAACCACCACTGGATAGAGCCTTCATTTTTGTGCCCACCTGTGTAAAGCACCCCAACATGAAACTCCATGTCTGTACTCAACCTCTCCAATTCCTCCGCATCCTCATACTCATCCACCATAAGCGTTGCACAATTCTGCTAATACTAAGCTCCCTCCAACATGATTTCCCCCAACTCTGCTGGTTAGAGGCTCCCTCCACCCTGATTTCCACCAACTCTGCTGGTTAGAGGCTCCCTCTACCCTGCTTTCCCACAACTCTGCTGGTTAGAGGCTCCCTCCACCATGAATTTGCCCAAACTGGGCTGTTTAGAGGCTCCCTCCACCATGAATTGGTCCAAACTGGGTTTTTTAGAGGCTCCCTCCACCATGAATTGGTCCAAACTGGGCTGTTTAGAGGCTCCCTCCACCATGAATTTGCCCAAACTGGGCAGTTTAGCGGCTCCCTCCACCATTAATTGGTCCAAACTGGGCTGGTTAGAGGCTCCCTCCACCATGAATTTGCCCAAACTGGGCTGTTTAGAGGCTCCCTCCACCATGAATTTGCCCAAACTGGGCTGTTTAGAGGCTCCCTCCACCATGAATTGGTCCAAACTGGGTTTTTTAGAGGCTCCCTCCACCATGAATTGGTCCAAACTGGGCTGTTTAGAGGCTCCCTCCACCATGAATTTGCCCAAACTGGGCTGTTTAGCGGCTCCCTCCACCATTAATTGGTCCAAACTGGGCTGGTTAGAGGCTCCCTCCACCATGAATTTGCCCAAACTGGGCTGTTTAGAGGCTCCCTCCACCATGAATTTGCCCAAACTGGGCTGTTTAGAGGCTCCCTCCACCATGAATTGGTCCAAACTGGGTTTTTTAGAGGCTCCCTCCACCATGAATTGGTCCAAACTGGGCTGTTTAGAGGCTCCCTCCACCATGAATTTGCCCAAACTGGGCTGTTTAGCGGCTCCCTCCACCATTAATTGGTCCAAACTGGGCTGGTTAGAGGCTCCCTCCACCATGAATTTGCCCAAACTGGGCTGTTTAGAGGCTCCCTCCACCATGAATTTGCCCAAACTGGGCTGGTTAGAGGCTCCCTCCACCATGAATTGGTCCAAACTGGGGTTTTTAGAGGCTCCCTCCACCATGAATTGGTCCAAACTGGGCTGTTTAGAGGCTCCCTCCACCATGAATTTGCCCAAACTGGGCTGTTTAGCGGCTCCCTCCACCATGAATTGGTCCAAACTGGGCTGGTTAGAGGCTCCCTCCACCATGAATTTGCCCAAACTGGGCTGTTTAGAGGCTCCCTCCACCATGAATTTGCCCAAACTGGGCTGGTTAGAGGCTCCCTCCACCATGAATTGGTCCAAACTGGGGTTTTTAGAGGCTCCCTCCACCATGAATTGGTCCAAACTTGGCTGTTTAGAGGCTCCCTCCACCATGAATTGTTCCAAACTGGGGTGGTTAGAGGCTCCCTCCACCATTAATTGGTCCAAACTGGGCTGGTTAGAGGCTCCCTCCACCATTAATTGGTCCAAACTGGGCTGGTTAGAGGCTCCCTCCACCATGAATTGGTCCAAACTGGGGTTTTTAGAGGCTCCCTCCACCATGAATTGGTCCAAACTTGGCTGTTTAGAGGCTCCCTCCACCATTAATTGGTCCAAACTGGGCTGGTTAGAGGCTCCCTCCACCATGAATTGGTCCAAACTGGGTTTTTTAGAGGCTCCCTCCACCATGAATTGGTCCAAACTGGGGTTTTTAGAGGCTCCCTCCACCATGAATTGGTCCAAACTGGGCTGTTTAGCGGCTCCCTCCACCATTAATTGGTCCAAACTGGGCTGGTTAGAGGCTCCCTCCACCATGAATTGGTCCAAACTGGGTTTTTTAGAGGCTCCCTCCACCATGAATTGGTCCAAACTGGGTTTTTTAGAGGCTCCCTCCACCATGAATTTGCCCAAACTGGGCTGTTTAGAGGCTCCCTCCACCATGAATTGGTCCAAACTGGGCTGGTTAGAGGCTCCCTCCACCATGAATTTCCCAAAACTTGGCTGTTTAGAGGCTCCCTCCACCATTAATTGGTCCAAACTGGGCTGGTTAGAGGCTCCCTCCACCATGAATTGGTCCAAACTGGGGTTTTTAGAGGCTCCCTCCACCATGAATTGGTCCAAACTTGGCTGTTTAGAGGCTCCCTCCACCATTAATTGGTCCAAACTGGGCTGGTTAGAGGCTCCCTCCACCATGAATTGGTCCAAACTGGGTTTTTTAGAGGCTCCCTCCACCATGAATTTGCCCAAACTGGGCTGTTTAGAGGCTCCCTCCACCATGAATTTGCCCAAACTGGGCTGGTTAGAGGCTCCCTCCACCATGAATTGGTCCAAACTGGGGTTTTTAGAGGCTCCCTCCACCATGAATTGGTCCAAACTTGGCTGTTTAGAGGCTCCCTCCACCATGAATTGGTCCAAACTGGGGTGGTTAGAGGCTCCCTCCACCATTAATTGGTCCAAACTGGGCTGGTTAGAGGCTCCCTCCACCATTAATTGGTCCAAACTGGGCTGGTTAGAGGCTCCCTCCACCATGAATTGGTCCAAACTGGGGTTTTTAGAGGCTCCCTCCACCATGAATTGGTCCAAACTTGGCTGTTTAGAGGCTCCCTCCACCATTAATTGGTCCAAACTGGGCTGGTTAGAGGCTCCCTCCACCATGAATTGGTCCAAACTGGGTTTTTTAGAGGCTCCCTCCACCATGAATTGGTCCAAACTGGGGTTTTTAGAGGCTCCCTCCACCATGAATTGGTCCAAACTGGGCTGTTTAGCGGCTCCCTCCACCATTAATTGGTCCAAACTGGGCTGGTTAGAGGCTCCCTCCACCATGAATTGGTCCAAACTGGGTTTTTTAGAGGCTCCCTCCACCATGAATTGGTCCAAACTGGGTTTTTTAGAGGCTCCCTCCACCATGAATTGGTCCAAACTGGGCTGTTTAGAGGCTCCCTCCACCATGAATTTGCCCAAACTGGGCTGTTTAGCGGCTCCCTCCACCATGAATTGGTCCAAACTTGGCTGTTTAGAGGCTCCCTCCACCATTAATTGGTCCAAACTGGGCTGGTTAGAGGCTCCCTCCACCATGAATTTGCCCAAACTGGGCTGTTTAGAGGCTCCCTCCACCATGAATTTGCCCAAACTGGGCTGGTTAGAGGCTCCCTCCACCATGAATTGGTCCAAACTGGGGTTTTTAGAGGCTCCCTCCACCATGAATTGGTCCAAACTGGGCTGTTTAGAGGCTCCCTCCACCATGAATTTGCCCAAACTGGGCTGTTTAGCGGCTCCCTCCACCATGAATTGGTCCAAACTGGGCTGGTTAGAGGCTCCCTCCACCATGAATTTGCCCAAACTGGGCTGTTTAGAGGCTCCCTCCACCATGAATTTGCCCAAACTGGGCTGGTTAGAGGCTCCCTCCACCATGAATTGGTCCAAACTGGGGTTTTTAGAGGCTCCCTCCACCATGAATTGGTCCAAACTTGGCTGTTTAGAGGCTCCCTCCACCATGAATTGTTCCAAACTGGGGTGGTTAGAGGCTCCCTCCACCATTAATTGGTCCAAACTGGGCTGGTTAGAGGCTCCCTCCACCATTAATTGGTCCAAACTGGGCTGGTTAGAGGCTCCCTCCACCATGAATTGGTCCAAACTGGGGTTTTTAGAGGCTCCCTCCACCATGAATTGGTCCAAACTTGGCTGTTTAGAGGCTCCCTCCACCATTAATTGGTCCAAACTGGGCTGGTTAGAGGCTCCCTCCACCATGAATTGGTCCAAACTGGGTTTTTTAGAGGCTCCCTCCACCATGAATTGGTCCAAACTGGGGTTTTTAGAGGCTCCCTCCACCATGAATTGGTCCAAACTGGGCTGTTTAGCGGCTCCCTCCACCATTAATTGGTCCAAACTGGGCTGGTTAGAGGCTCCCTCCACCATGAATTGGTCCAAACTGGGTTTTTTAGAGGCTCCCTCCACCATGAATTGGTCCAAACTGGGTTTTTTAGAGGCTCCCTCCACCATGAATTTGCCCAAACTGGGCTGTTTAGAGGCTCCCTCCACCATGAATTGGTCCAAACTGGGCTGGTTAGAGGCTCCCTCCACCATGAATTTCCCAAAACTTGGCTGTTTAGAGGCTCCCTCCACCATTAATTGGTCCAAACTGGGCTGGTTAGAGGCTCCCTCCACCATGAATTGGTCCAAACTGGGGTTTTTAGAGGCTCCCTCCACCATGAATTGGTCCAAACTTGGCTGTTTAGAGGCTCCCTCCACCATTAATTGGTCCAAACTGGGCTGGTTAGAGGCTCCCTCCACCATGAATTGGTCCAAACTGGGTTTTTTAGAGGCTCCCTCCACCATGAATTTGCCCAAACTGGGCTGTTTAGAGGCTCCCTCCACCATGAATTTGCCCAAACTGGGCTGGTTAGAGGCTCCCTCCACCATGAATTGGTCCAAACTGGGGTTTTTAGAGGCTCCCTCCACCATGAATTGGTCCAAACTTGGCTGTTTAGAGGCTCCCTCCACCATGAATTGGTCCAAACTGGGGTGGTTAGAGGCTCCCTCCACCATTAATTGGTCCAAACTGGGCTGGTTAGAGGCTCCCTCCACCATTAATTGGTCCAAACTGGGCTGGTTAGAGGCTCCCTCCACCATGAATTGGTCCAAACTGGGGTTTTTAGAGGCTCCCTCCACCATGAATTGGTCCAAACTTGCCTGTTTAGAGGCTCCCTCCACCATTAATTGGTCCAAACTGGGCTGGTTAGAGGCTCCCTCCACCATGAATTGGTCCAAACTGGGTTTTTTAGAGGCTCCCTCCACCATGAATTGGTCCAAACTGGGGTTTTTAGAGGCTCCCTCCACCATGAATTGGTCCAAACTGGGCTGTTTAGCGGCTCCCTCCACCATTAATTGGTCCAAACTGGGCTGGTTAGAGGCTCCCTCCACCATGAATTGGTCCAAACTGGGTTTTTTAGAGGCTCCCTCCACCATGAATTGGTCCAAACTGGGTTTTTTAGAGGCTCCCTCCACCATGAATTGGTCCAAACTGGGCTGTTTAGAGGCTCCCTCCACCATGAATTTGCCCAAACTGGGCTGTTTAGCGGCTCCCTCCACCATGAATTGGTCCAAACTTGGCTGTTTAGAGGCTCCCTCCACCATGAATTGGTCCAAACTGGGGTGGTTAGAGGCTCCCTCCACCATTAATTGGTCCAAACTGGGCTGGTTAGAGGCTCCCTCCACCATTAATTGGTCCAAACTGGGCTGGTTAGAGGCTCCCTCCACCATGAATTGGTCCAAACTGGGGTTTTTAGAGGCTCCCTCCACCATGAATTGGTCCAAACTTGGCTGTTTAGAGGCTCCCTCCACCATTAATTGGTCCAAACTGGGCTGGTTAGAGGCTCCCTCCACCATGAATTGGTCCAAACTGGGTTTTTTAGAGGCTCCCTCCACCATGAATTTGCCCAAACTGGGCTGTTTAGAGGCTCCCTCCACCATGAATTTGCCCAAACTGGGCTGGTTAGAGGCTCCCTCCACCATGAATTGGTCCAAACTGGGGTTTTTAGAGGCTCCCTCCACCATGAATTGGTCCAAACTTGGCTGTTTAGAGGCTCCCTCCACCATGAATTGGTTCAAACTGGGGTGGTTAGAGGCTCCCTCCACCATTAATTGGTCCAAACTGGGCTGTTTAGAGGCTCCCTCCACCATGAATTGGTCCAAACTGGGCTGGTTAGAGGCTCCCTCCACCATGAATTTCCCAAAACTTGGCTGTTTAGAGGCTCCCTCCACCATTAATTGGTCCAAACTGGGCTGGTTAGAGGCTCCCTCCACCATGAATTTGCCCAAACTGGGCTGTTTAGAGGCTCCCTCCACCATGAATTTGCCCAAACTGGGCTGTTTAGAGGCTCCCTCCACCATGAATTTGCCCAAACTGGGCTGTTTAGAGGCTCCCTCCACCATGAATTGGTCCAAACTGGGTTTTTTAGAGGCTCCCTCCACCATGAATTGGTCCAAACTGGGCTGTTTAGAGGCTCCCTCCACCATGAATTTGCCCAAACTGGGCTGTTTAGCGGCTCCCTCCACCATTAATTGGTCCAAACTGGGCTGGTTAGAGGCTCCCTCCACCATGAATTTGCCCAAACTGGGCTGTTTAGAGGCTCCCTCCACCATGAATTTGCCCAAACTGGGCTGGTTAGAGGCTCCCTCCACCATGAATTGGTCCAAACTGGGGTTTTTAGAGGCTCCCTCCACCATGAATTGGTCCAAACTGGGGTTTTTAGAGGCTCCCTCCACCATGAATTGGTCCAAACTTGGCTGTTTAGAGGCTCCCTCCACCATTAATTGGTCCAAACTGGGCTGGTTAGAGGCTCCCTCCACCATTAATTGGTCCAAACTGGGCTGGTTAGAGGCTCCCTCCACCATTAATTGGTCCAAACTGGGCTGGTTAGAGGCTCCCTCCACCATGAATTTGCCCAAACTGGGCTGTTTAGAGGCTCCCTCCACCATGAATTGGTCCAAACTGGGTTTTTTAGAGGCTCCCTCCACCATGAATTGGTCCAAACTGGGCTGTTTAGAGGCTCCCTCCACCATGAATTTGCCCAAACTGGGCTGTTTAGCGGCTCCCTCCACCATTAATTGGTCCAAACTGGGCTGGTTAGAGGCTCCCTCCACCATGAATTTGCCCAAACTGGGCTGTTTAGAGGCTCCCTCCACCATGAATTTGCCCAAACTGGGCTGGTTAGAGGCTCCCTCCACCATGAATTGGTCCAAACTGGGGTTTTTAGAGGCTCCCTCCACCATGAATTGGTCCAAACTGGGCTGTTTAGAGGCTCCCTCCACCATGAATTTGCCCAAACTGGGCTGTTTAGCGGCTCCCTCCACCATGAATTGGTCCAAACTGGGCTGGTTAGAGGCTCCCTCCACCATGAATTTGCCCAAACTGGGCTGTTTAGAGGCTCCCTCCACCATGAATTTGCCCAAACTGGGCTGGTTAGAGGCTCCCTCCACCATGAATTGGTCCAAACTGGGGTTTTTAGAGGCTCCCTCCACCATGAATTGGTCCAAACTTGGCTGTTTAGAGGCTCCCTCCACCATGAATTGTTCCAAACTGGGGTGGTTAGAGGCTCCCTCCACCATTAATTGGTCCAAACTGGGCTGGTTAGAGGCTCCCTCCACCATTAATTGGTCCAAACTGGGCTGGTTAGAGGCTCCCTCCACCATGAATTGGTCCAAACTGGGGTTTTTAGAGGCTCCCTCCACCATGAATTGGTCCAAACTTGGCTGTTTAGAGGCTCCCTCCACCATGAATTGGTCCAAACTGGGCTGGTTAGAGGCTCCCTCCACCATGAATTGGTCCAAACTGGGTTTTTTAGAGGCTCCCTCCACCATGAATTGGTCCAAACTGGGGTTTTTAGAGGCTCCCTCCACCATGAATTGGTCCAAACTGGGCTGTTTAGCGGCTCCCTCCACCATTAATTGGTCCAAACTGGGCTGGTTAGAGGCTCCCTCCACCATGAATTGGTCCAAACTGGGTTTTTTAGAGGCTCCCTCCACCATGAATTGGTCCAAACTGGGTTTTTTAGAGGCTCCCTCCACCATGAATTTGCCCAAACTGGGCTGTTTAGAGGCTCCCTCCACCATGAATTGGTCCAAACTGGGCTGGTTAGAGGCTCCCTCCACCATGAATTTCCCAAAACTTGGCTGTTTAGAGGCTCCCTCCACCATTAATTGGTCCAAACTGGGCTGGTTAGAGGCTCCCTCCACCATGAATTGGTCCAAACTGGGGTTTTTAGAGGCTCCCTCCACCATGAATTGGTCCAAACTTGGCTGTTTAGAGGCTCCCTCCACCATTAATTGGTCCAAACTGGGCTGGTTAGAGGCTCCCTCCACCATGAATTGGTCCAAACTGGGTTTTTTAGAGGCTCCCTCCACCATGAATTTGCCCAAACTGGGCTGTTTAGAGGCTCCCTCCACCATGAATTTGCCCAAACTGGGCTGGTTAGAGGCTCCCTCCACCATGAATTGGTCCAAACTGGGGTTTTTAGAGGCTCCCTCCACCATGAATTGGTCCAAACTTGGCTGTTTAGAGGCTCCCTCCACCATGAATTGGTCCAAACTGGGGTGGTTAGAGGCTCCCTCCACCATTAATTGGTCCAAACTGGGCTGGTTAGAGGCTCCCTCCACCATTAATTGGTCCAAACTGGGCTGGTTAGAGGCTCCCTCCACCATGAATTGGTCCAAACTGGGGTTTTTAGAGGCTCCCTCCACCATGAATTGGTCCAAACTTGGCTGTTTAGAGGCTCCCTCCACCATTAATTGGTCCAAACTGGGCTGGTTAGAGGCTCCCTCCACCATGAATTGGTCCAAACTGGGTTTTTTAGAGGCTCCCTCCACCATGAATTGGTCCAAACTGGGGTTTTTAGAGGCTCCCTCCACCATGAATTGGTCCAAACTGGGCTGTTTAGCGGCTCCCTCCACCATTAATTGGTCCAAACTGGGCTGGTTAGAGGCTCCCTCCACCATGAATTGGTCCAAACTGGGTTTTTTAGAGGCTCCCTCCACCATGAATTGGTCCAAACTGGGTTTTTTAGAGGCTCCCTCCACCATGAATTGGTCCAAACTGGGCTGTTTAGAGGCTCCCTCCACCATGAATTTGCCCAAACTGGGCTGTTTAGCGGCTCCCTCCACCATGAATTGGTCCAAACTTGGCTGTTTAGAGGCTCCCTCCACCATGAATTGGTCCAAACTGGGGTGGTTAGAGGCTCCCTCCACCATTAATTGGTCCAAACTGGGCTGGTTAGAGGCTCCCTCCACCATTAATTGGTCCAAACTGGGCTGGTTAGAGGCTCCCTCCACCATGAATTGGTCCAAACTGGGGTTTTTAGAGGCTCCCTCCACCATGAATTGGTCCAAACTTGGCTGTTTAGAGGCTCCCTCCACCATTAATTGGTCCAAACTGGGCTGGTTAGAGGCTCCCTCCACCATGAATTGGTCCAAACTGGGTTTTTTAGAGGCTCCCTCCACCATGAATTTGCCCAAACTGGGCTGTTTAGAGGCTCCCTCCACCATGAATTTGCCCAAACTGGGCTGGTTAGAGGCTCCCTCCACCATTAATTGGTCCAAACTGGGGTTTTTAGAGGCTCCCTCCACCATGAATTGGTCCAAACTTGGCTGTTTAGAGGCTCCCTCCACCATGAATTGGTCCAAACTGGGGTGGTTAGAGGCTCCCTCCACCATTAATTGGTCCAAACTGGGCTGTTTAGAGGCTCCCTCCACCATGAATTGGTCCAAACTGGGCTGGTTAGAGGCTCCCTCCACCATGAATTTCCCAAAACTTGGCTGTTTAGAGGCTCCCTCCACCATTAATTGGTCCAAACTGGGCTGGTTAGAGGCTCCCTCCACCATGAATTTGCCCAAACTGGGCTGTTTAGAGGCTCCCTCCACCATGAATTTGCCCAAACTGGGCTGTTTAGAGGCTCCCTCCACCATGAATTTGCCCAAACTGGGCTGTTTAGAGGCTCCCTCCACCATGAATTGGTCCAAACTGGGTTTTTTAGAGGCTCCCTCCACCATGAATTGGTCCAAACTGGGCTGTTTAGAGGCTCCCTCCACCATGAATTTGCCCAAACTGGGCTGTTTAGCGGCTCCCTCCACCATTAATTGGTCCAAACTGGGCTGGTTAGAGGCTCCCTCCACCATGAATTTGCCCAAACTGGGCTGTTTAGAGGCTCCCTCCACCATGAATTTGCCCAAACTGGGCTGGTTAGAGGCTCCCTCCACCATGAATTGGTCCAAACTGGGGTTTTTAGAGGCTCCCTCCACCATGAATTGGTCCAAACTGGGGTTTTTAGAGGCTCCCTCCACCATGAATTGGTCCAAACTTGGCTGTTTAGAGGCTCCCTCCACCATGAATTGGTCCAAACTGGGGTGGTTAGAGGCTCCCTCCACCATTAATTGGTCCAAACTGGGCTGGTTAGAGGCTCCCTCCACCATTAATTGGTCCAAACTGGGCTGGTTAGAGGCTCCCTCCACCATGAATTGGTCCAAACTGGGGTTTTTAGAGGCTCCCTCCACCATGAATTGGTCCAAACTTGGCTGTTTAGAGGCTCCCTCCACCATTAATTGGTCCAAACTGGGCTGGTTAGAGGCTCCCTCCACCATGAATTGGTCCAAACTGGGTTTTTTAGAGGCTCCCTCCACCATGAATTTGCCCAAACTGGGCTGTTTAGAGGCTCCCTCCACCATGAATTTGCCCAAACTGGGCTGGTTAGAGGCTCCCTCCACCATTAATTGGTCCAAACTGGGGTTTTTAGAGGCTCCCTCCACCATGAATTGGTCCAAACTTGGCTGTTTAGAGGCTCCCTCCACCATGAATTGGTCCAAACTGGGGTGGTTAGAGGCTCCCTCCACCATTAATTGGTCCAAACTGGGCTGTTTAGAGGCTCCCTCCACCATGAATTGGTCCAAACTGGGCTGGTTAGAGGCTCCCTCCACCATGAATTTCCCAAAACTTGGCTGTTTAGAGGCTCCCTCCACCATTAATTGGTCCAAACTGGGCTGGTTAGAGGCTCCCTCCACCATGAATTTGCCCAAACTGGGCTGTTTAGAGGCTCCCTCCACCATGAATTTGCCCAAACTGGGCTGTTTAGAGGCTCCCTCCACCATGAATTTGCCCAAACTGGGCTGTTTAGAGGCTCCCTCCACCATGAATTGGTCCAAACTGGGTTTTTTAGAGGCTCCCTCCACCATGAATTGGTCCAAACTGGGCTGTTTAGAGGCTCCCTCCACCATGAATTTGCCCAAACTGGGCTGTTTAGCGGCTCCCTCCACCATTAATTGGTCCAAACTGGGCTGGTTAGAGGCTCCCTCCACCATGAATTTGCCCAAACTGGGCTGTTTAGAGGCTCCCTCCACCATGAATTTGCCCAAACTGGGCTGGTTAGAGGCTCCCTCCACCATGAATTGGTCCAAACTGGGGTTTTTAGAGGCTCCCTCCACCATGAATTGGTCCAAACTGGGGTTTTTAGAGGCTCCCTCCACCATGAATTGGTCCAAACTTGGCTGTTTAGAGGCTCCCTCCACCATTAATTGGTCCAAACTGGGCTGGTTAGAGGCTCCCTCCACCATTAATTGGTCCAAACTGGGCTGGTTAGAGGCTCCCTCCACCATTAATTGGTCCAAACTGGGCTGGTTAGAGGCTCCCTCCACCATTAATTGGTCCAAACTGGGCTGGTTAGAGGCTCCCTCCACCATGAATTTGCCCAAACTCTGCTGGTTAGAGGCTCAATCCACCCTGATTTTCAAAACAAATGTTGGTGCCAACCTCAACTTACTACAATGGCCAAATTCACTGCTGGTGACAAGCTCTCCTCACTGCAAGTGCCAAATACACATGTTTCAAGGTGTTTTCCTACTGTCAGAGAGGTGGTATTGAGTGTGTAAAGTGTGTAGTTGTTAGGCTGTGATGTTGGGGTAATAGAGGGTCTTTGGTGTGTTAGATGCCCCCAGACATGCTTCCCCTGCTGTCCCAGTGTCATTCCAGAGGTGTTGGCATCATTTCCTGGGGTGTCATAGTGGACTTGGTGACCCTCCAGACACGGATTTGGGTTTCCCCCTTAACGAGTATCTGTTCCCCATAGACTATAATGGGGTTCGAAACCCGTTCGAACACACGAACATTGAGCGGCTGTTCGAATCGAATTTCGAACCTCGAACATTTTAGTGTTCGCTCATCTCTAGTCATGACATCATTGGAACCCCCAGGACCTTGTATCTAAAGTAATACTCCCCAGACAACACCTTTAAAGAGGTTGAATTCAGAGCAGGGTCAGCTTACCGGTATGCTCCCGTGTGCCAGAGATATTGGTGCCATTAGTTTCAGCACCACTATCCCTCCACTGTCAGAAGGGTGGGCATTACAGCTCAGAATCATAACTAGGCTGTGAGGAATTACATATACACATATATATACCACCCAAGTGTCCCTCTTTTTGATATTGGAGATAGATGCGCATTAATAAATGTAACAGATGGCCCCTAGCTGTGTAACAGACCCCAAAATATCGAATATACTCAATATAGAGAATATACTCAAGCATATAGAAATTAGAACAAATGCAAAGCTGTCACCCTATACACAGTGTCACAAGCTGGAAGGAATACATGAAGGTGATGGGGACTGGACATATGGGGGCCATAGCAATGGTCACAGGGCTGACATATATTGGGCTTATTGTCAGTAAACCTATTAGAGGATAGAACAGCTCCTAATACTAGAGAGTACTAATGGTACTAATGGAAGTGTAAAGACGTCTTCACATATCCATGTACATTGAGCTGTGAACCCACCATCATTACACCTCTCCCTCCCGCGGCTGCCCCATTTCCTCGCTCACCCGCTTGTCACCAACCTCACAGCGCGCGGACACTTCCTATACTTGAATCTGGCGGGCTGGAAGTCCTGACGTAATGTTGCTAGTGTTCCTGACGTCACGCCCCCATTCCCACAATGCTTAGCGCGGAGGCCGCTTCCTTTGTGTTTCCACATACGGGTATCAGTGCCCCTCCTGCTTCGTTCGGTCGACGTTGTGAGGCAGTGTGACCGCTGGTGGCGGTGCCCGAAGCCCGGACTCCGTGACACAAGGCGGACAGAATACGCTTTTACACAAACGATGGCGGTGGGTACAAACGTAGACGTATACAGTAGCTGTGGGGAATTCCGGAGCCGGGGGAAAATGGCGCCGCGGCTCCGCCATGTTCCCTGCGGCCTGCTGTATTCAGGTGTCCTTATACAGGTGCTCTAGGTCGGTTGTCTGTAGTGATGGAGGTATTGTGTGTAAGTTATTGATACATCTTCATTGTCAGCGGCATAGAGGGCTTTTGGCGAAGATTATAGTGGCTTTCTCTCATATACATACAGAAGTATACACAGAAACAAACCAGACTGCCCTGTGCAAGAGACTAGTGATGGCCATCTAGTAACCCTGCAATGCTGCCTGCTTCGTTTGTGTGTTGTTTTACTATGGTCTATTTTACATGTGCTAATTTACGTGATTTATATATGTATATGTGTGTCTTGTATTATATTTACTTACCCATGTGTGTGGAGATTTTATATAATACACACACACACACATATATATATATATATATATATATATATATATATATACCCATGTGTGTGGAGATTTTATATAATGTATGTAAGTAAATATAATACAAGCCTGGCTACTTTGCTCGCACCAGCATCGGTATAGTGTACAATGTAATTATTATAGCTTGAAAACCAACAGTCAGTGGAGGGAAAAATGAAATAACATACTAGTTATGGGCCTCATAAGCCTCTGTTCACATCTGCATCTTTAACCTCTTCCTGTCCAAGCCATTTTTTTTCTTTTATGTCCTGCTCTGCAAAAGCCGAAAAAAAATTTTTTTAAGTTCTCGGTTTTAAGTTAATTTTTGTGGGACAAACTGTACTTTATATTATCATCATAATATATATAATCATTATATATTCCTATGATTTGTCTTTATGTGCAGAAAAAATTATGTATTGCCTATATTCTCCAAGTTATTTTTTTTTTTTTTATGCCTTTACGAAAATCCAAAATTTTGAAAAATAATTGGGTTACACTATGAGGCTAGGTTCACATCTCTATTGGAGATACCACTGGAGAAACTGCCAAAAGTCGGCGGAGAGAGAAGTCTTGCATGGAGGACTGTTCTTGCCACAAGTTATAGTATCAAAACTGTGGACCTTATAATAGTCTGTGGGTATCCACTGTCTTAGCAGTCTAGCTCTATGTTGTTCAGGTCCCACAGCGGACCTGAACGACTGAGACCTGTACACAGATGTGAACTAAGCCTAAGATAATCCTTTTTTTATGGGGCAATTTGTCATTTTTATTTGTTACCTCTTGCAGTTTGTCGTATGTTTTGATTGCTTTTATTCCATTTATCAGGGGAAGCAAACTGTTTTGGCCAGTTTGATTTTTTTTTTTTTTCTCCTCACTACGGTGTTCACGACATGAGGTAAATATTCTTATATGTGAATGCAGGGGGGGGGTTCATATATATATATATATATATATATATATATATACACACACTCGCCGGCCACTTTATTAGGTACACCATGCTAGTAACGGGTTGGACCCCCTTTTGCCTCAATTCTGCGTGGCATAGATTCAACAAGGTGCTGGAAGCATTCCTCAGAGATTTTGGTCCATATTGACATGATGGCATCACACAGTTGCCGCAGATTTGTCGGCTGCACATCCATGATGCGAATCTCCCGTTCCACCACATCCCAAAGATGCTCTATTGGATTGAGATCTGGTGACTGTGGAGGCCATTGGAGTACAGTGAACTCATTGTCATGTTCAAGAAACCAGTCTGAGATGATTCCAGCTTTATGACATGGCGCATTATCCTGCTGAAAGTAGCCATCAGATGTTGGGTACATTGTGGTCATAAAGGGATGGACATGGTCAGCAACAATACTCAGGTAGGCTTTGGCGTTGCAACGATGCTCAGTTGGTACCAAGGGGCCCAAAGAGTGCCAAGAAAATATTCCCCACACCATGACACCACCACCACCATCCTGAACCGTTGATACAAGGCAGGATGGATCCATGCTTTCATGTTGTTGACGCCAAATTCTGACCCTACCATCCGAATGTCGCAGCAGAAATCGAGACTCATCAGACCAGGCAACGTTTTTCCAATCTTCAGTTGTCCAATTTCGATGAGCTTGTGCAAATTGTAGCCTCAGTTTCCTGTTCTTAGCTGAAAGGAGTGGCACCCGGTGTGGTCTTCTGCTGCTGTAGCCCATCTGCCTCAAAGTTCGACGTACTGTGCGTTCAGAGATGCTCTTCTGGCTACCTTGGTTGTAACGGGTGGCTATTTGAGTCACTGTTGCCTTTCTATCAGCTCGAACCAGTCTGGCCATTCTCCTCTGGCATCAACAACGCATTTCCGCCCACAGAACTGCCGCTCACTGGATGTTTTTTCTTTTTCGGACCATTCTCTGTAAACCCTAGAGATGGTTGTGCGTGAAAATCCCAGTAGATCAGCAGTTTCTGAAATACTCAGACCAGCCCTTCTGGCACCAACAACCATGCCACGTTCAAAGGCACTCAAATCACCTTTCTTCCCCATACTGATGCTCGGTTTGAACTGCAGGAGATTGTCTTGACCATGTCTACATGCCTAAATGCACTGAGTTGCCGCCATGTGATTGGCTGATTAGAAATTAAGTGTTAACGAGCAGTTGGACAGGTGTACCTAATAAAGTGGCCGGTGAGTGTGTGTATATATATATATATAGATATATATATATATATATATATATATATATATATCTATATATATAGTGTACATACACTTTTTTTTTTTTTTTTTTTTACTTTTTTTACTTTTAGACCACTAGGGGCTAGTCACCATTACAATATACATCAATACTAATGTACTTTAGCATACTGCAAAAATCCATTCACTTCTATTATAGGCTGCCTGACAACATGAAATAGTGGCTTAATAATGACATGCTTGGGAGCCTTCAGTAGTCACCCAGCAGTCATGGTAACGGAGGTGCACTCCAGGAACAGACTGCTATTTGAGTCTACATGGTGGTGGCTCATCTGCTGCTGTGGTCATGTTTGACTGAGACATCTGAATAGTTAATCCCTGTTATTAGAGAGGACCCTGCTTCTACAATATTGTGTAAAATTGTGTCTGTGGTGCCTTAATGGCTCCTGAGCAGACATTGTATTTAAAGGAAGACGATGAAGAAAAAGAAAACCGGCAGCTCTCCGAGGAACGTAAAAATTTACTTTTAAAGACCCAAATTGCACCGTACATATATTATGGGTATCGAGAAGAGGTTATTTTCCATTGTCCAGTACCTTCATAGGCACAAAACAGCAAACAACACAGCATTGTCAGGGGACAAACTGCACCAGTCACACCCCACAAATGATAATAGGGTGAATTGTGTCTGTCATTTTATTGACCACAATACCATGCTGTAAGAGCATGTGTCTCCACTGTTGTTTTTATCTTTGTAGCTTATGCTACGTGTTTTAGCTTGCACATACTGTGGCAAAATACTAAAGACTAAAATAAGTGAAATTGGCTTTACCACTTCAAGGGACCATTCATGCATTCAGTTTTTGTTGAGGATTGCTGAAATCCTGATCAAATCTGCAAGCGGTTTGCATTCAGTGCATTTGACATGCTCCTGAAAATTATCCACACATATTGTCTGTACACAAAGAAATACACATGGAAAAGCCAGCAGGGCTAATCCTACTGTGGATCTACAGAACATCAGACTCGGATTTCTGCTATGGATCTTCTTGCAGATATATAGGTTAGATTTGTTATAGGTAAATTTGTACTGTGTTAACATACCCTCCGATGTATTTAGTATTATTAGTTGCATCATATTTATAAAAGTTAGTTTTATATTGATCTAAAGATATAAATTGTGTTTTTTGTTTCCAGTCTAGTGACCCAGAGCGGGATGACGGATCTCCTGGGAGCTTGTCACCTACATTAGAAAAACGTATGGAGCACTGTGACCCATCAAAGTCCCCCAGAGCTTACAGACATTATTCAAGATCCCGGTCACGTTCAAGGGAGCATAAAAGGAAGACTGGTAAGTTGGTGAACTTTAGATCTACAGGAAAGCCAATAAGTGTTTTGTTGCTGAAGCTGCGGAGTCAGAAGAATGATTAATGTTGTATGATGAATTAGATATATTGGATATTTTGATGCATATGTCATTTTATAGGAATTCGTTCAATAGTTTTTTAATGAATTTGAGGCGTTTTACTACTTTTTACTGACCATGGCTGTCAGACATTTGTAAAGGAGTTGGCGTCAATGCAGGAGTCTGAGTTGGTTGCTTGGTCTAGCATCTTGACAGCCCTGGCCGGGTCCCCATCAATCACAAGAACAGGATTCCCATGTACCCCCATTTGAATGGAGCGTTGGTTGTATTTTGTGTTCTATTCATTATTTAGATATTGTATTGAAGACTTTGCAAAGTTGTTGTTTTTTTTTTTTTGCTATAGATGCATCATAACTATTCAATGTTGTTTGTAGGGGTGTATGTATCTCTTTAATTGCTTGTAGTAATTTAACTTAATTTTAATGGTTCAAAAAGCTGGTTTACTAATGCAAACTTCATTTTGTTTTACAGATGATGGAAAGAAGCACAGGAGTAGAAGCAGAAGCAAAGAGGTAATTAATATTTTGTAGTGTCACTTAGTTGTTTTGTGTTTGTTTGTGTAGGAATTATGTTTACTAAATGGTAAGTACATGGGGGAAAGTATGGGATTTATTGGACACCACAGTACAGATTATTGCAGCTGGTGCTG
Source organism: Leptodactylus fuscus (assembly GCF_031893055.1). Classification (NCBI taxonomy): domain Eukaryota; kingdom Metazoa; phylum Chordata; class Amphibia; order Anura; family Leptodactylidae; genus Leptodactylus; species Leptodactylus fuscus. Next base: position 94,009,677 of record NC_134265.1, on the reverse strand, counting down.
ATCAATTATAAGAAACCCAACATGTACTTATTACAGCTTCAGCAGTATGTAAATGATTCATACAACCCAGCAGCAGGTGAAAGGGCAATTTATTTCATTTTGATTATTCATCTGGTTGCAAATCTGGGATTCTGAAGACTTTTTGTTACCTCCTCACGGGCTAACTTTGGGTTTAGCACAACTGACTCTAGCTAGGATGCTATCTCATTACATTACTTTGTCCTTCATCTTTGTAATGTGGATACTCAGTTACCTATAGAACAATTGCTGAGCAGTGGTGCAAGGCTGATGCTGGAAGCTGGACTAATATTTGACAGTATTTTTGGTGATCGCCATAATAGGAAGCATTTTTATAAAATTGATTATTGTGCTTCGACCACATGATAACATTTCTATAATAAATCATACTCAGCGTGCTAAAGCACGAAGAGACTGAACTGAAGACGCTCCAGACTCAGATAACAAAATAATAAGCCTACTTCATGATAAGGTAACTATCAGTTATTCAACCTCCTACTTGCCTAATGAAATACATTGAGTGAACTGTGTACTGGGAATTCCACCTTTAGTCTGTGATCTAATGGGTAAACTTATTTTCTTGTCCTTGGCGTATGGCAGCAGTTCTGTCTAGATAGCCAATAGACATCTGTTGCATCTAGGGACCTGAAAATGCAGCTTGTAAGTTTGCCTCAAGGTGGAATTCTCTCCTAGATGTATTTTACAGCAAGTTATGTTTTGTATGTCTATTGGTATTGTTTGTGTGGAATATAAAGAAACATGCTTATAAAAATCTATAAAATTTCCTTTAAAATTTAGTGTGGAAACCAGCCATAAGCATCATCATATTTCCTTAATTATTTCATTATCTTAGAATTCATTGTCACTCCCATAATCGCTTATCCCATCTATAGATGGATACATTTTTTTTTATTTTTAATGTATGTATTATTTAGAGATCTCTACCAATCAGCTGCTTGAAGGGGCTGTGATGCTTGTAGCGTGATCTCAGAAATCCCCTTTATTTTGTTCCTAGCATTTGTAGATGCTGGGAAATTCATTTATCTTTTTCAAAATCTCTGGTTTTCTTTTAGCTGAAATAGTGTTGGGGGGGGGGGGTTAGGGTATGGACTCAGTAATCTATCCATGCCTGCAGTTTTATTTTTGATATATCATTATTTAAATGAGTTATGTGGTGAGGAAAGCTATTCTGCGGTGTGTATACTGCTGCAGGAGAGACAGCTTACTAATAAAAATACTGACTGTCCTACTCTTGTACCTTGCTCGGTTTGCAAGGTACAACTAAATCTCTTCTCAGTGGTAACAGCCGGTTCGCAGGTTAGAATAATGATCCAGTCCCTGCTACAGGGTACACATTCTCTTCTTTCCCTCCCTCTGCCTACTGCTTTCAGTTTTGAGCCCTGATAAGGGCTACATAAGTGTAAGTGGCATCTGTGGATGTAAATCCAAAGATAACTGTGCAGCTTACAACAAGCAGGAGCTCCATGTTGTAATGAGCTGAAAACAAGGAATTGGAGAGGAGACAGAAGGGCAGCTGAAATCATGAGATGAGAAAACTCCTATAGGCTAAGGCCTCACGTTTTTTAGCCAAAGCTAAGAATGGTTACAATAGAAATGGGGAAATATATAGGAAGTTCTTATACCTCTACCTTCTGCTCAATCCACTCCTGGCTTTTGTTCAAAAAACTGTAGAAAAAATCTGCAACAAAACAGTTTCCACAATGTGGGGCCTCATGCTGAAGCTCCAGGTTTCGAGAAAAAAAACAAAAAAACATTTTACAGTACCTACATAGTGGCTGGAATTCTTCCTAATCTCATCCACACATTGCAGAAAAAAATCTTCAGCAGAAATGCTGTTTTGTTTATGTTTGTTTCAGATCTCAACCTGTCAATTATACCTGTGAAAACGCTAGCGTTTTCCATATATGAATAATTGGGGCAGAGCCACTTTTTGTTTTCCCGAAGCATGTTTTGTTTTTTTGTATTTTCTTCACAATGTGGGGCCTTAGCCTGAAATAGGTTGTTGTATGGGTAAGGTTGCTTATTTATCGGATTCATGAACTATTATTCTGCTTATGCACCATATACCATTGTGAAATGATATATGAAATGTAGAAGTGGGGTTTTTTTTTAAACAGTAGATGTGTGCATGCTTTGGTAAAGGGAATGGTATTTTGTAGGTTTTTCCATATAAGCTGCACACTTTAGGTGATCCCGTTTACCGGCAGTCTTGCTAACAACCATTCCCCTACCATTTTCATCTCTGTGTGTATTTTCTTGTATCATTTACTATGTCTCCTCTCAGGAAAACCTTAAAATTTCAGTATCTGCCGTTATGAGCATGCAGATCTCTTGCTTCGTTCAGTCTGCCCTGCATGGTTTAGTGATCTCCGTTTACACAGATTAAAGACCATATTATCCTAGACTGTACTTTAATCTTTTGAAAGGGCAGTTTAGGCAAAATGAACCACTGTTGCATATAGACAGGTGCCTAGATCACATTGGGGAAGTCTGTGACCTTGAAACAACATTGATTTTCAGAATTGAAGGGCTCTAAGAGCTTAAAGTGGATCTTTCACATCTATACTTGCTGTCCTGCCTGAACGTATTTTATTTTTTAAATATGGAAGCCACTAAAAGGTGCAGTGTCATTATATAGTTTTATTTTTTTTTAAGGCAAATTACTTGTTTTGTGGATCCACTTGCTAAGATTTAAAGTGTTTTGATTTTTTTCTTTCTTCTAAAGTTGGTGTCATTCCACAATGATCATCAGTGAAGCTGTTGTTAGAGCTCAAGAATTTAAGTAGAACCAAAAGGGTCATAGTGTTTCACATTAAATTCAGAATACCATCAAAGTGCCTCGTCTGAGGTATAATTTCCAATTGCAACTGTTACGCCAAATCAAAAAATTTTTTCTACTTTCAGTATTGTGCAAAGGTTTGGAAAAATGCTGCAAAGTAAGAATGTTTTCAAAAATAGACATGTTAATAGTTACATAGTGTTTTTGTTTTGCTTTTTTTTTTTTTTTTGTCAATGAAAAATGATAAATTTTATCCAATCAATATTTTGTGTGACCACACTATGGACCCTGTAATATCCCCATATCCTTGAGTCCGTCTGGGATTACGAGAAGAGACCAAAGGAACTTGGTAAGCCTAAATCTCCCGAAGGTTGAGTTGATTGGTTCTTCAAGATGTTTGGAACAACCTTCCTGTTGAGTTTTACAGAAAGTGTATGTAAGTGCACTTGTGTGTATAAAAGCAAAGGGTGGTCACACCAAATATTTACTTTGAATTTCTCTTCTGTTCTTTCACTTTGCATTTTGCTAATTTGTCAAAGAATACTTGCATTTTTGAATGCTTATTTTGCAACACTTTTCCCACACCGCCTGCACAGTACTGTGTGTAGCACATATTCCGCAGCACTTTACTAAACACCTGACTTTTATTTAAAAATAATTTATTCTTAAAACAAAGATCTGACACAACGCACAAATTTATAGAGAAATTGGAACGTAATACAATTGGTAGAAACCCTAAGTTTGTTTTCTGTTGGTAGTTATGTAACCTAAAATATTTTGGCACTTTAAAATGAGAAAAAATGGAGGTGAGGTGGAATTCCTCATCTGAAGATCTTGGTTTATGTGCTGCTGAGATATATTGTATTTGAGTGCTCGCAATTCTATTTAGAGGCTGGTCACAGAGTAGGCCCAAATTTTAACTTCCAGATTTGAAGCCTTAGTTTAAGCATTTACTAAGGTTACAGAAGTTACATCACAACATATGTCAATCATTTGACACTCATACTAACTCTTTTTGTTGCACTATTTTCCTGAAAGAACCAACTTCTTGTTAAAACAGGGAAGAAGATATGAATCCAAAGACAAATCGTCTAAGAAATACAGATCTGATGACTTGGATAAAGAGCATTCAGAAAAAGTGAGGGAGAGGCTTAATTCTTCTGAAAATGGCGAGGAAAGACATCGACGAAAAGAAAAGAGATCATCCAGGGGGAGGAGCCATTCCAGATCGCGATCACGTGACAGGTAAGCGTTGTCAAGCCTTTAAAGGAAGTCTACCACTACAAAAATTGCTTCTAACCCACTTATATGCTGTTTTAAGGATAGTTAGTGGCCTAGTATTTTGTTGTTGTTTTTTTGTTCAATTTACAGTCATGCGTCTGAGAAGATAAAATTTTAATCTGTATGCAAATTGGCTGATAGATCTGGAGCATAGCTATGCTGGACGCTCCAAACAAATGGCAAGATTGCACTTGGACAAAGTCTGTTCACTGTGCCACAACAGCATATAAGAATTGGTAGACTCCCTTTAAATGGCGAAGTGGTGCGCATGCTCAAATGCATGTGGTTAGGTGGTAAGTTTCCATCTTGATAAAACCTGATAGCAGATGTTGACAATCATTGTGAGTAGTTTAATTCTACTGTTTGAGGAACTTATAAGATAATCCTTTAATAGTCCCACAGTGGGGAAATTTCAATAAATAATAGTAATCCTTTTTTTAACTTGGTGGTTTGTAAGCTTTTAAAACAATTGCACGTTGAAGATTGTACAATGTTGTAGGCGTCATCGAAGTAAAAGCCGTGACAGGAGGAAATCCCGATCAAGAAGCAGAGAACGTAAAAGGCGTCCCCGCTCTCGTTCAAGATCGAGATCCAGGCACCGCCATAGGAGTAAGAGTAGAAGCAGAAGTCGGTAGGTGTCAAAGTTCATTAACGTGTACTGTGTAGTTTTTTTATCTTTAACTAATCACCTTTTATCAACTATGTTTGTCTAGTGAAAAAAAGAAGAGACTTGAGAAACCTAGAAGGCACAGCAGGAGCCGAAGCCGGACACCACCTAGTCCACCTCCATTTCGAGGTAGAAATACTGCGATGGATGCCCAGGAAGCACTGGCTAGAAGGTAAAAAGTCGTTTTTTTTTTTTTGTTTGTTTGTTTTTTTTTGTTTTTTTTTGTTTGTTTTTTTTTTTGGGGGGGGGGGGGGGTTCTGTCTTTTCCAACCCCCCAAAATAAGTTTATAGCTATTCCTGTTTTTTTCAGGTTAGAGAGAGCAAAGAAACTCCAAGAGCAGAGGGAAAAAGAAATGGTTGAAAAGCAAAAACAACAAGAAATGGCAGCAGGTACAATCAGATTTCTGTTTTACTAAATCTTTATGCAAAAATGTGTCCTTGCTTTTCCAGTAATCTACAACACTGTAACAGAATGTGATTGTCATTGAACTTCGCATTTCTATAATGGCTATAAACATTTGGATCAGGAGGTGCAGCTGCTATCACTGTACTCACTGCCTATAGACAAACAAGTCTTTACTTATGAAATGAAAAAGTTTCTAATATATAATTAGTTTTCTAATATTGTTTCTTGGTACTTCACAATTGTCATGATATTTATTGGCATCAGAGCTGTCTGTTATCCAGGGAATTCTGAACTTTCAAAGACCTGAACTTCTCCTGCACATGCAGTAATTGAGCATTGCAGATGGCATGTGAAAAGACTCTTAGATTAATGTCGTGTGCTGTCACCTGTCATAGGATGTGTTTGGTGGGCAAGCAGGACACGTGTGAAATAAGTAAATAGGCCTATTGGTGGTAACCTCTCTACAACCAGGAGACCCAGGAAGAAGAACACTATTCTTTTCTCTATATACACAGCCGTTAGATGATGCTGTAGTAATGCTGTTATTTTCTTTTCCTTAATTAACTGTATTTCAAGGAACATTCTCATGGTGTCATGTTTAGTACTAATTTATTTAAATTTATTGATTGGTATTTCACAGGACAAAAAAAGGACCATACCATTTTTTTTTCTTTTTACTTTCTAGACAGACTTGTTCTACTATTAATTTTTTATTTTTTTTAAATGCGTGTATTAGAAAATGCATGTTTGTTTTATATTATATTCATCTTCACCTCCACTAACAGCTCTATGGAGAATAGAGGGATGGAGTAGGTTTCTCCTACTAGCTGGCTAAATGATTTATTGCATCATTCTGTGCACTAGTAGTCTCTTATCTACAAACCATAGTAGTGTTAAGAGTTCAGGATATCAGAGTGACGAAACAGCAGTTATGAGTGTCTGCCTCCCCTCATCACAGACTAATATGTAGAAAGTAACTCCGCCTTCACAATGGAGAAGAGAATCTATTTAAAAAATATATATTACAAAGTTTCTTAAATCTGAACTATTCATTTATGAAAAGTTGTTTATAACTGGAGGTACGATCTAAGATTCATGAATTAAGTTATATTGTAATTAAACTATATTCATGTAAAACTGAAAGCTTCCTCATGATGGTGGCACTTAAAATTTACATAATTCTGCAATTGGTGTGCATCACTCCGCAACTGAGGTGTCATTGCCATAGGGTCCCCTAATTGGCCGTCGGGTCGCGCATGCGCAATAGCGGTTTTCACGATCAGTATTGGCAGAGGAACACTCCCACCTTGCCATTGGCTTCTTGCGGAGTAGCAAAGTGGAGTTTTATGTGTTTAATAGGCACAACTCCAGCTGCTGCTCACGGCCATATATCGGTGCTGTGAGGAAACTATAGCTCTCCGTATCTATACTGTATTGTCAGCATCTCTGATGAAAAACTGGGCTAAACCTAGCCTGTTCAGAAACTCATCAGATGTTTCAATACACTTTGCTGAATTTGAACAACTGTTAGATGCGCATGCAGTTAGGGAAAGCCTGAGTGTTAGTCGCTAGTATACAGACTGGGAATTTAATCAAGACAGCCAGTTTCCTCAGAGATTTGGATTGGTGTAAAGGGCTGTTGTTTTGTTTTTTATCTTATAAATTTGGTGTTGCTGTGATTGGACTGACCTGCAGAAATGGATAATGTCAGTTTTGCTGGACAGTGATCACTGAGGTTAATAGCATTGAAGCAGCAGTGTCTTATTCCAGTGCTTTATATGTGTAAGAGGATATTCAAAGAAAGAAATAAAACATTTTTATATTTGAACACTAATAATATTTGTTTCTGCTTCTCTCAGTTGCTGCCGCAAGTGGTGGGTCTGTGCTAAATGTAGCAGCATTGTTGGCCTCTGGAACTCAGGTGACTCCTCAGATTGCAATGGCAGCTCAAATGGCTGCATTACAGGCCAAGGCATTGGCAGAAACTGGAATTTCTGTTCCTAGTTATTATAATCCAGCAGCAGTAAATCCCATGAGATTTGCAGAGCAAGAGAAAAAGCGGAAGATGCTTTGGCAAGGCAAGAAAGAGGGGGTAAGAAAAACTGTATTAGTAAATCATCTGAAATGTCATTTTAACATTGTTATTTTAGGCACCAAATAAAGTTTCAAGCAATGACTATAGAGATTATAGTTGGCACTACTTCATACAAGAGGGCAACAATTTCCTAGTTTCTGGTGCCATGTTGCCGGATGTCCTATGTCTCAGGTGACCGCTGAGATTAAGTAGTTTCCTTAGCACTGATAAGGAATTGGTTATGTGAATTACACCCCTAGTCCGTCTCCAGCAACCGCTGAAGCCACTGTTCAGTCTCAGTGGTCATGCAAAGCTCAGGACTTCTGGTAACATAGAATCTAAATCAAATCAATAGTTGGTATGACCCCCTTTTGGAGGAAGAGTCCTGAAAGTGATCATATGACCCTCACAGAGCCCTGATCTCTACATGGAGTCTGGAATAACATGAAGAGAAAGATCTAGGAAAGTCTACATCCTCAGATCTGTGGTTAGCGCTCCAAAATGATTGAAACAACCTCCTCTCCAACTTTATTCAAAAACAGTTCAAGTGTATCTAGAGAAAATTGATGCTGTTTTGAAGGCAAAAGTGATCACACCAAATATTGATTTAATTTCTCTTTAGTTTATTTACTTTTTCTGTCCATTAACTATTAAAAATAAATGATTATCACTTCTGTATAAAAAAAAAAAAAAAATCATATTTGACTTGGCCAATTTTAGTTTTGGGGTGATTGTTTAAATAAAAGCAGAAACAACTATTTGTATCAGCAGACTTTTAGCTGTGGTTGGATAAAAAAAAAAGTGGAATTATCAGCCATCGTTTTCCATTTTACATACTGTTCTTTTATTCTGCCAAAACTGCCCATCAATCAGGCATGTGGATGGTGAGATTGTTCTGCAGTTCAACAACAAGCAGGGTTGTGTGGTGTCCATGATTATCACAGACTTCACACCTGCACAAAAGGCTAAAGACTGTCAGGCATACTGGGACAAATTGATTCCCGTCACTAATTCAGTCCTGATAGTAAGAGAAATTCCTGTAAGGAGTGTTCACTCTTGCGCTGCTTGCCGTGATATCACCAAAATTGCAGAAAAAAAACAGCTTGAGGTTTGTTGCCAGTGGTCAGTTTAAAAACCCATTCATTTCAATGGCTTTTTAAAGCAAACCGCTGGTGTCCATATGCAGCTTCTCCAGCGTGAAACCGTTTTGTTGGTTTTGTTTTGTTGATGCAAAAAAGAGGTTTCACGGTGTAGAGGCTGCATACGGACACCTGTGGAATGCTTTAGAAACCCATTGAAATGAATGGGTTTTTAAACTGTCTGCTGGCAAGACGTCCTCAAGCTGTTTTTCTGCAGTTTTGAAAGTGGACAGCAACACAAAGTGAACGCCCATTTAGGCAAATGTCAACTCAAAATGGTTTTCTGTAAATGCTGCTTGAGGAAAACCTTTAGAATAGTAGTTATTGATATTGTTTTTTTTGTTTTTTTCCTCTTTGGTGCTAGTCATAGGTTTTGTTTTTTGTACGATTTTTTTTATTTTTAATTAAAAAAAAATTTTTTCTAATTTCAGGACAAATCACAGTCTGCTGAAATATGGGAGAAACTCAATTTTGGAAACAAGGACCAAAATGTAAAATTTAGGAAACTAATGGGAATAAAGGTCAGTTGAATTGTTGGGGGATTTTTTGGTTTGATTTTTATTTATTTATTTATTTATTTCTGAATTATATTTTGTGTATTTAAACACATTTCATAAAGTTGTAAGGAATATAGTTACTCAAGTTATAGGTGAGTGTCAGCACTCCTTACATGTCTGTTTAAAAGGAGCCTATTACTGTAATGTGCTCTGTAACACAATAGAGATGAATGTTGAAGATGCTTGGGGGTGATGGTAAACGCCACACCTTTGTGTGTCACTTTTGTAGATTTGGAGAAAAAAAAATTTAAATTTTTATGACAACGCATCTTTCAGCTCCATGGAGCACTATTCTTGCCACTCATACTGATACAATATCCTGCCTGCACTAACCCATTCAGTGGGATTTGATCCTCTCGCTGTACCCATCCTATTTAAAGGAGTTATGTTAAAGGGGTTTTCCCATAACATAAGCATATTTGAATGAATTGAATCTTGAATATTTTAGCCCCCAGTGATCGGTTGAAGTGGGGTCCAAATGTTTTCTGATATATAAGGTGCATTTTTTGCTAGTACATTTAAATCTGGTTCGTGATACAATGTACCAGATTTAATAATTGCAAATTTAGCACGTCTAGGTCTAAGAATGGTATTTGAAATGAGGTTACTCCCGATTTTTGATGTTCTTAGAGAAGTGATAATAGAAATGTCAAACCTTATGCACAACAGTGAATTTGAGTAGTACAGTGCATGATCATGACCCATTCCAAATGTATGTAATATGTGACATTTTCTTGCATTAGAGTGAAGATGAAGCTGGGACAAGTACTGTAGACTCAGAAAGTTTCAAAACCTTGAAGCAACAAGAAGAAGTTTTTAGAAACCTAGATGCTCAGTATGAAATGGCAAGATCACAGACCCATACACAAAGAGGCATGGGCTTGGGCTTTACATCATCGATGCGAGGGATGGATGCAGTCTAGAAGAAATTTAAAGCGGGAGATTGTTCACTTCTTGGAACGTTTCAATAGTTCATGTTCTTGTAACCAAAAAGCTAGACTTCTAGCTTGCATGGATGTTGCATTGACTTTAACTTATTAAAAAAAAAATCATCTTTTGTAAATATCAGTGATACTGGTGTTAGTGATATCAGATTCTGTCTGTTTCCATTAAATGATAATAGGAAGCTTGTTTTACAATTTGGACATCTAAATGAGCATATAGCTTTGTTTATCAATATTTCCTGCTGTGTGACTCCTAAAGCAGGTCTGATATCATTGCTAAATGTACAGAAATGTGAAAAATTTCCACAAGCAGAATTTGTGCCAGAAGAAATCTGGATGTTGATGAAGATGTTTATTACAGTGTGTTTTACGTATGTTTACATTTCGTTTAGATGTCTCCTGTCCGATAGCACCTATGTTTCAGTACACTTTTGTTCTATAGACTTGTAAATTTAGACGTAAAAAAGGCCTTCATAAGAGCTGGGAGTTCTTGTTTTTTTTATATATATACACAAATGATACATCCTTTATACCATATTTGTGTTTTAGGTTATTCTTGTTCAGTTAACAAAGGCCCTGGTTTGCTAAGGTGCTTGTCACTAATTAAGATTTATGCCCATTCTAATGCTTGTATATTCTACATTTATAAACAAGCAGAACAGAGTGTTGGAGAATAAACAAACATATCAATATATTTCTCTTTCTTTGTGTCATTAAAACTATTTCTGTGTGTAAAATGTATGTATACATACTGTTATATGGTCCATACGAACTAGGAAACTTACTTGCAGTGCAACTCCCATGATATATTATAATATAATAGAGTGAGTTCTGATTACAGGGGCTACATATTCACATAGTTGTCAACAACAAAAAAAAAAAGTTTTATATTCAGCATGGCTTATTTTCTGGCCACCTTGTCCATGTGTAAATTAACCAGTAGTTTAGTATACTAAAGGGCTGTGAACTGCTTGTGTTACAGTCCTATGAAAAAGTTTGGGCACCCCTATTGATCTTAATCATTTTTAGTTCTAAGTATTTTGGTGTTTGCAGCAGCCATTTCAGTTTGATCTATCTAGTAACTGATGGACACAGTAATAATTCAGGATTGAAATGAGGTTTATTGTACTAACAGAAAATGTGCAATATGCATTAAACCAAAATTTGACCGGTGCAAAAGTATGGGCACCTCAACAGAAAAGTGCCATTAATATTTAGTAGATCCTCCATTTTCAAAGATAACAGCCTATAGTCGCTTCCTGTAGCTTCTAATCAGTTCCTGGATCCTGGATGAAGGTATTTTGGACCATTCCTCTTTACAAAACAATTCAAGTTCAGTTAAGTTTGATGGTCGCCGAGCATGGACAGCCCGCTCTCAAATGATCTGAAAACAAAGATTGTTCAACATAGTTGTTCAGGGGAAGGATACAAAAAGTTGTCTCAGAGATTTAACCTGTCAGTTTCCACTGTGAGGAACATAGTAAGGAAATGGAAGACCACAGGGACAGTTCTTGTTAAGCCCAGAAGTGGCAGGCCAAGAAAAATATCAGAAAGGCAGAGAAGAAGAATGGTGAGAACAGTCAAGGACAATCCACAGACCACCTCCAAAGAGCTGCAGCATCATCTTGCTGCAGATGGTGTCACTGTGCATCGGTCAACAATACAGCACACTTTGCACAGGAGAAGCTGTATGGGAGAGTGATGAGAAAGAAGCCGTTTCTGCACGTACGCCACAAATAGAGTTGCCTGAGGTATGCAAAAGCACATTTGGACAAGACAGCTTCATTTTGGAATAAGGTCCTGTGGACTGATGAAACAAAGATTGAGTTGTTTGGTCATACAAAAAGGCGTTCTGCATGGCATCCAAAAAAACAGTATTCCAAGAAAAACACTTGCTACCCACTGTAAAATTTGGTGGAGGTTCCATCATATTTTGGGGCTGTGTGGCCAATGCCGACATCGGGAATCTTGTTAAAGTTGAGGGTCGCATGGATTCCACTCAGTATCAGCAGATTCTTGAGAATAATGTTCAAGAATCAGTGACGAAGTTGAAGTTACACCTGGGATGGATATTTCAGCAAGACAATGATCCAAAACACCGCTCCAAATCGACTCAGGCATTCATGCAGAGGAACAACAATGTTCTGGAATGGCCATCCCAGACCTGAATATCATTGATCATCTGTGGGATGATTTGAAGCAGGCTGTCCATGCTTGGCGACCATCAAACTTAACTGAACTTGAATTGTTTTGTAAAGAGGAATGGTCCAAAATCCCTTCATCCAGGACCTGATTAAAAGCTACAGGAAGCGACTAGAGGCTGTTATCTTTGCAAAAGGAGGATCTACTAATAATTGTCACTTTTCTGTTGAGGTGCCCATACTTTTGCACCAATCAAATTTTGGTTTAATGCATATTGCACATTTTCTGTTAGTACAATAAACCTCATTTCAATCCTGAAATATTACTGTGTCCATCAGTTATTAATAATAACATAATATCAAACTGAAATGGCTGCTGCAAACACCAAAATATTTAGAACTAAAAATGATTAAGATTAATAGGGGTGCCCAAACTTTTTTTATAGGACTGTATCTCTAGCTAAGCTCCCTGCTGAGAAAGAGAGTAAACATCCAGAAAATAAGTGAAGGGAGGGGGTGGCAGGGCAACAAGTTCTGCTAGCACCAGTGTGACTGGGAAAGAAGTTTCACTTTACTATGATCACTGTAAAAGGTTAAATTTTGTAGACAAAAGTGATGATGAAAGTCCTAAAAGCTTCCCTTATCACAGTGTAACTCCAAGACAGTAATTTCAGCATGGAGATGTCTTCAGGTATCACTCCTACAACAGCAGTTGTAAATCACAGATGTTTGACATTAACGTGACTGCAGCACAGGGCATCAGACCAATGTAAATAGACAGATTAGCAACATCTAGGGGTTAAGTACAAATTCCCCTCTGTTTTTGAATAGTGAAATCAAAGAACCAGAACTATTTTCCTAGGTGGTAGAAATCTGAATATAAAGCTATTTGAAATTAACATTCCCCCCTCCCTTTCATAAATGCTTCAGCTCTTCATATTCACAATACAATTGTGTGTGGGCTTTCCTTAGTAACAGCTCAGTTAGAAGTTTGCTGAGGTAAAAAATGCTCAACACCCGACTCCATTGCAAAAAAAAAAGTTACACTTTAAGTACATAATGTCTTGCTTATGGTCTGTAATTTCACATTCCAGTGCTTTTTCAAGTGAAGTACTTCTTAATCAGAAAACTAGCCGAGCATCCCCAAAGTAGCAGTCCCTTACAAATGTTATTAAAATAAGGTTTTGTTTGTAGCCTTCATTAACAATTGGGTAATGGCCCTCTCTGTACCCCCACATGTAGTAGAATGGCCCATTTAGTGCTTCCATTCAGTAGAATGTCCTGATCAGTGCCTCAGTATGTAGTAGAATGGAGCCTACACTCAGTGAGGATTAAAGGGAGTCTATCATTGGGGAAACATGTTTTTAACTGAAGCCACATTAGAATAGCCTTTATAAAGACTATCCTGCCTGTACTACTCTTCTCACCACCGTTTGTCCAAAAAAGTGTATTATTCACATATGCAAATGATCAGGGAGCATTGGGCTTGTCCCCCCTATGCCCCAAGCACACCATCGACATTCCCGCAACACCGCCTTCAGCGCTGCTGCTTCATGACCCCTGCATATTCAGCTCTTCCTCGACACTGTGTTCTTCTGCATCGAAATCCCAGGCATGTGCAGTTGGCCCTGCCACTTTGCATTTGGGCAGAGCTGACTCCGCATGCTCCATTGGCCATTTGTCTTTAATTTCCTACACGAGCGTACTGTGGTTCTTCTTGCAGTGCTTTGGACAGAGAGTTTGCTGAGGTTTTCTCTGCAGACTTCCTGCTTCAATTATATCTATAAGGAAACCACAGGCATTTCTGTAGGTATAATTGACATGTTTTGGAAATCGCCCTTTGTCCGCACTGTGTATTTTCCTACAAAGTGGGGATGAAACTCACTAGAATCCCATCCACTTTGCTGTGACTGTAAAATGTTTTTTTTCCACAGCGTTTGTCGTGGGTGAACCACAGCATTTACTCCACGTGGAGCCCTGCCAAGAAGAGGACCTTTCACCACCTCTATCAACTCAAACTCTTGACATTGGTTACCTTTGGTGAATAGTTTATGCATTTGTTTATTAACTAATAGGAAATTTGATAAAGTTAATAATTTTCAAAATGTGAAATTATCTGGTTTTAAGATGGTCATACCACCCAAAATATAAGGGTGCATTCACACTGAGTAAACGCTAGCTTATTTTGTAGAGTAAAATTACACTTGTAAATTTTGCTATCCCATTGACTTCAATGATATTTTTTTACAACTGTAAAAAATACGCCTGTAAAAATACGCCTGTAAAATGTCATTGAAGTCAATGGAATAGCAAAATTTACAAGTGTAATTTTACTCTACAAAATAAGCTAGCGTTTACTCAGTGTGAATGCACCCTCATACTGTAAATATCTGCTTTATGTTATCTTCTTTTAATTGTTCTTGAATTTCTTTTTGATATTAGAAGGCTTTCAGGTTTTTATATATCTTTATATATTGGATCACTCCATTTTCTAAACATCACCCTGAAATACTTCAAAATCGCATTTGAGAGTTTTATTAACCCTTTTATTTTGCAAAAATTAAAACAATATAGAGGTGAAATGTATTTATGTTCCAGCAATGCATTAATTCATCCCTAAAATGTAAACATTCACATTATATGGAAGAGACCTGACACTAATGCTTGTGATTAGTGCCTACACCAATTGCGGGCATTAAGGCCCCCAGCAATTCAATCAAAACTGAGGCAGCAATGCCATTTTGGGGAGGATTGTAGGGGGGGAGCTGCGATCCTTTGCCATGACAGTGGTGAACCTAGGACAGTGATGGCGAACCTTTTAGAGACCGAGTGCCCAAACTGCAACCCAAAACCCACAAAATTTTCGCGGAGTGCCAACACGACAATATAGACTTAATACTATGCGGATCCACAATTGCGGACAGTTACTGACCAAAAATTACAGTCGTGGGGCTTTACAGAGCTTTCAATAATACAAACAACGTTGTACTGAAATGTAAAGGTCTCGGCATTTGGTACTTTGAACAATTAATTTTCACTATTTACATCGCACAGGATCTGTTTTATAGTTACCGTGTAATATTCTTACATCCTGTACTAATATCACATCTGCTATAAAACAGATACTGTGTGATATACATAGTGAGGGGACCCCAGACAGTATTATATGCTCTGCAGTGGGCCCACCACACAATATTATATTCTCCACAGTACCACAGTAGCCCCCCAGTGTTATATGCTCCGCAGTAGGTGTCCCCCCCCCCCCACAGGATTATATGCTCCACAGTGGCATCCACACACAGTATTGTGTGCTTATAAATAGGCCCCCCCCCCAGTATTATATGCTCTTTAGTACACCCACCAGTATTATAAGCCACCCCAGTATTATAAGCCTCCCCAGTATTATACACTCCCCCCAGTATTATAAGCCCCCTCAGTATTATACACTCCCCCCAGTATTATACACTCCCCCCAGTATTATACACCCCACCCAGTATTATAAGCCCCCCAGTATTATACACTCCCCCCCAGTATCATACACCCCACCAAGTATTATAAGCGCTCCCCCCAACATCATATACACAGTGAGCCACTCTCATACTCACCCCTGAAGAACCGCCGGCATCCACCTTCTTGTCACTGGCGGCGCTGATGACGTCATCGCGCCCGCGTCGGGGCAGAGGTCAAACTCTGCAGCCAGTGTAGGCCGCGGTCGCGCGATCCGCGGCCTACCCTGACAGCTTTCAGCTGTATGTGCATTTGCACATACAACTGAAGGCAGTGATCGCTCATCAACGGGGAATCCTGTACCAGATTCCCTGTTGGTGAGCGATCCGGGCGACCGCACGCGTGCCAGCATGGAGGGCTCTGCGTGCCCTCTCTGGCACGCGTGCCATAGGTTCGCCATCACTGACCTAGGAGAATTCTCCCAGGCTTGTCTTGCATTGTCCTCTATTACAGGTTGTTCTATGCAACCTGTAATAGAAGGGTTGGTAATTTGCAATGGTAATGGTAGTTAGCATTGTCATGTATTTTATCCGTGATCAGACCCCTAGGGTCTAATAAATACAATTAAAGAAATAAATAAAAGGAATCAAACATTCAAATTATTACCCCCCTCCCCCCATCTCTAGAACACATATTAAAGACACATTAGTTATCCTTGTGTCTGAAAATGCCAGGTCTACAAACAAATATCCAAAAACGCCATAGAGGGAAAAAGAAATCAAAAGAGCCGAACTGATGTTTCACACCTCATAAAAATTTGAATAAACAGCGATCAAAGCAATTGACATTCCTCAAAATGGTATAACGTGGCCTGTCGTAAAAAGACGCCCTATGCATCCCTGTACGCGGAAATATAAGAAAATACTACAAGCGTCAGAATATGGCAACTCTAAGGTGATATGTCATTCTGGCTGCACAGCCAATGAATGCTATCAAAAACAAAGCCTGTAAGAAAGTTGCACCTAGTTTTTTCCCCTTTGTGTGGGGACCCTTTATTCTGGCCCTTGGTACCTTTTTCCCCAGTCTCACTGGGGGCTAGGCTGCAAATAGGCCCATCCTTGGGCTTCAAGGACTTATCCTAGCCCTTCCGTTGGCCCTTTCTGCCATGCCCTATTGGTATGGGCTAGGGGGTCTGATCGCTAATGCATTGCGAAAATCCAGCATTTGTGTTGCGGGCTACATAGAGTAGCCCGTAATAAAAAGAATAGAATGACAGGCTTGATAGACTTTACAAGGCTCCCAGCTGTCATAGAAACAGGACCCAGGCCCTGGAGCTTGCTCTGGGTGCTTGTGATCCCTGGGAAAATGGCGCCTTGGTCAGCTTTGACTAAGGTGCCCGAGGGGTTAATGCCTGCGATCGGTGCAGGCATTAGTGCTGGGTGTCTGCCACCCGGCGGCTATGGTGGCCACCCAGCTTTCAAGCAGCTGCCATCTTTAAACACCCGGAATCCACCATACTAGTATGGCGGATGTCGGGAAGGGATACAAATCCAACAGAGATTTGTTTTTTAGGATATCCTGTTGAGAGGAAGTTATGATAATGGTATGGTAGATACTCTAATTAATAGAAAACCCTCGTCAGGGAATACCATACTTTAGCTACTAGCCACCATCCCAAACACACCGTTAAATCTATACCGATTGGTGACTTGATCAGGACAAGAAGAGCCTGTTCTCAAGAAGCAGACTATATTACTCAAAGAGCTATCACGTTAGATAGGTTGAAAAAACTAGGTTATCCGAATTTGTCCTTGGACAGAGCTCAAAAATTAGTAGGTAAAAGATCTCACTCATCATTGCTGTTTGATACATCATGAAACAGGAATTATCAAAACAAGGATAATAAAATAGTTTTTTCGCCCCCTTACAGTGCACAATATTGTAGCATTGTCAATATTTTTGAACGTATCTTACCTGTATTAGAACAGGATGCCATTACAAATAAAATCTTGGCAAAAGGAGTCCAATGTGTTGCTAAAAGAGGACGTACTTTTGGGACTATATTGTCGCCTAGTATGTTCATAATGAATAAATCAATTACATTACATGGTTTTTACATAAAGGGATTTTACAGATGTGGTTTAAACAGATGTAATGCTTGCAGATTTGTTAAGAAAACAATGACTGTTCTGGCAGTTGGGGAAGAAAGTTTATGTCATAATAAAAAAAAAAATTAAATGCAACAGCCATCACATCATTCCCTGTCGTCTCACCAGCGGCACAAGGCTCGTATTGTGCCGCTGTTGGGACTAAGGGAAAACAGATTATCTACATAATTATCCATATATATTAATGAATGCAATATTTGCAACTTGTGTGTAGTAGGGTGTTCCATTAGAATAGTTAAGGTACATATAGTGGAACATTTAGCCAACTGTACTAAGGTAAGAGATAACATGTCTAATGCATCCTGACATTGGTACATGGTGGAAATACTTCTTTTTTTTTTCTATGTCATCGAACAGGTTCCCAAACCCATTTGGGGAGGTAATTGGAGAAGATGCTATTAAAAATAGAGACATTTTAAATCCTAAGATTGAATACCAGACACCTGTATGGTCTTAACATTAGGTCAGATCTTTCTTACATTTATTAGAGTGGATGGTTTTATAGATTGTATATTATATTGCTTTTTTATATTGGATATTTTTGGATGTTTTGATATTTGGTAAGTAGGAAAATTAATATATATTGCTGTATATATTATCACATGTATATATGTTATGTATTATATATTATTAGATGTAGTTTGATCTAGAAGTATACATTTTCATGGTATTAAATATCAGACTCTCAATATAATAATATAGATCTATCGTTTTGTGTTCAAACACAGATACAGTCCTAGATTAGATTAGTTCTAAATATTTTGGTGTTTGCAACAGCCATTTCAGTTTGATATATCTAATAACTGATGGACACAGTAATATTTCAGGATTGTAATGAGGTTTATTGTACTAACAGAAAATGCGCAATATGCATTAAACCAAAATTTGACCGGTGCAAAAGTATGGGCACCTCAACAGAAAAGTGCCATTAATATTTAGTAGATCCTCCATTTTCAAAGATAACAGCCTATAGTCGCTTCCTGTAGCTTCTAATCAGTTCCTGGATCCTGGATGAAGGTATTTTGGACCATTCCTCTTTACAAAACAATTCAAGTTCAGTTAAGTTTGATGGTCGCCGAGCATGGACAGCCCGCTCTCAAATGATCTGAAAACAAAGATTGTTCAACATAGTTGTTCAGGGGAAGGATACAAAAAGTTGTCTCAGAGATTTAACCTGTCAGTTTCCACTGTGAGGAACATAGTAAGGAAATGGAAGACCACAGGGACAGTTCTTGTTAAGCCCAGAAGTGGCAGGCCAAGAAAAATATCAGAAAGGCAGAGAAGAAGAATGGTGAGAACAGTCAAGGACAATCCACAGACCACCTCCAAAGAGCTGCAGCATCATCTTGCTGCAGATGGTGTCACTGTGCATCGGTCAACAATACAGCACACTTTGCACAGGAGAAGCTGTATGGGAGAGTGATGAGAAAGAAGCCGTTTCTGCACGTACGCCACAAATAGAGTTGCCTGAGGTATGCAAAAGCACATTTGGACAAGACAGCTTCATTTTGGAATAAGGTCCTGTGGACTGATGAAACAAAGATTGAGTTGTTTGGTCATACAAAAAGGCGTTCTGCATGGCATCCAAAAAAACAGTATTCCAAGAAAAACACTTGCTACCCACTGTAAAATTTGGTGGAGGTTCCATCATATTTTGGGGCTGTGTGGCCAATGCCGACATCGGGAATCTTGTTAAAGTTGAGGGTCGCATGGATTCCACTCAGTATCAGCAGATTCTTGAGAATAATGTTCAAGAATCAGTGACGAAGTTGAAGTTACACCTGGGATGGATATTTCAGCAAGACAATGATCCAAAACACCGCTCCAAATCGACTCAGGCATTCATGCAGAGGAACAACAATGTTCTGGAATGGCCATCCCAGACCTGAATATCATTGATCATCTGTGGGATGATTTGAAGCAGGCTGTCCATGCTTGGCGACCATCAAACTTAACTGAACTTGAATTGTTTTGTAAAGAGGAATGGTCCAAAATCCCTTCATCCAGGACCTGATTAAAAGCTACAGGAAGCGACTAGAGGCTGTTATCTTTGCAAAAGGAGGATCTACTAATAATTGTCACTTTTCTGTTGAGGTGCCCATACTTTTGCACCAATCAAATTTTGGTTTAATGCATATTGCACATTTTCTGTTAGTACAATAAACCTCATTTCAATCCTGAAATATTACTGTGTCCATCAGTTATTAATAATAACATAATATCAAACTGAAATGGCTGCTGCAAACACCAAAATATTTAGAACTAAAAATGATTAAGATTAATAGGGGTGCCCAAACTTTTTTTATAGGACTGTATCTCTAGCTAAGCTCCCTGCTGAGAAAGAGAGTAAACATCCAGAAAATAAGTGAAGGGAGGGGGTGGCAGGGCAACAAGTTCTGCTAGCACCAGTGTGACTGGGAAAGAAGTTTCACTTTACTATGATCACTGTAAAAGGTTAAATTTTGTAGACAAAAGTGATGATGAAAGTCCTAAAAGCTTCCCTTATCACAGTGTAACTCCAAGACAGTAATTTCAGCATGGAGATGTCTTCAGGTATCACTCCTACAACAGCAGTTGTAAATCACAGATGTTTGACATTAACGTGACTGCAGCACAGGGCATCAGACCAATGTAAATAGACAGATTAGCAACATCTAGGGGTTAAGTACAAATTCCCCTCTGTTTTTGAATAGTGAAATCAAAGAACCAGAACTATTTTCCTAGGTGGTAGAAATCTGAATATAAAGCTATTTGAAATTAACATTCCCCCCTCCCTTTCATAAATGCTTCAGCTCTTCATATTCACAATACAATTGTGTGTGGGCTTTCCTTAGTAACAGCTCAGTTAGAAGTTTGCTGAGGTAAAAAATGCTCAACACCCGACTCCATTGCAAAAAAAAAAGTTACACTTTAAGTACATAATGTCTTGCTTATGGTCTGTAATTTCACATTCCAGTGCTTTTTCAAGTGAAGTACTTCTTAATCAGAAAACTAGCCGAGCATCCCCAAAGTAGCAGTCCCTTACAAATGTTATTAAAATAAGGTTTTGTTTGTAGCCTTCATTAACAATTGGGTAATGGCCCTCTCTGTACCCCCACATGTAGTAGAATGGCCCATTTAGTGCTTCCATTCAGTAGAATGTCCTGATCAGTGCCTCAGTATGTAGTAGAATGGAGCCTACACTCAGTGAGGATTAAAGGGAGTCTATCATTGGGGAAACATGTTTTTAACTGAAGCCACATTAGAATAGCCTTTATAAAGACTATCCTGCCTGTACTACTCTTCTCACCACCGTTTGTCCAAAAAAGTGTATTATTCACATATGCAAATGATCAGGGAGCATTGGGCTTGTCCCCCCTATGCCCCAAGCACACCATCGACATTCCCGCAACACCGCCTTCAGCGCTGCTGCTTCATGACCCCTGCATATTCAGCTCTTCCTCGACACTGTGTTCTTCTGCATCGAAATCCCAGGCATGTGCAGTTGGCCCTGCCACTTTGCATTTGGGCAGAGCTGACTCCGCATGCTCCATTGGCCATTTGTCTTTAATTTCCTACACGAGCGTACTGTGGTTCTTCTTGCAGTGCTTTGGACAGAGAGTTTGCTGAGGTTTTCTCTGCAGACTTCCTGCTTCAATTATATCTATAAGGAAACCACAGGCATTTCTGTAGGTATAATTGACATGTTTTGGAAATCGCCCTTTGTCCGCACTGTGTATTTTCCTACAAAGTGGGGATGAAACTCACTAGAATCCCATCCACTTTGCTGTGACTGTAAAATGTTTTTTTTCCACAGCGTTTGTCGTGGGTGAACCACAGCATTTACTCCACGTGGAGCCCTGCCAAGAAGAGGACCTTTCACCACCTCTATCAACTCAAACTCTTGACATTGGTTACCTTTGGTGAATAGTTTATGCATTTGTTTATTAACTAATAGGAAATTTGATAAAGTTAATAATTTTCAAAATGTGAAATTATCTGGTTTTAAGATGGTCATACCACCCAAAATATAAGGGTGCATTCACACTGAGTAAACGCTAGCTTATTTTGTAGAGTAAAATTACACTTGTAAATTTTGCTATCCCATTGACTTCAATGATATTTTTTTACAACTGTAAAAAATACGCCTGTAAAAATACGCCTGTAAAATGTCATTGAAGTCAATGGAATAGCAAAATTTACAAGTGTAATTTTACTCTACAAAATAAGCTAGCGTTTACTCAGTGTGAATGCACCCTCATACTGTAAATATCTGCTTTATGTTATCTTCTTTTAATTGTTCTTGAATTTCTTTTTGATATTAGAAGGCTTTCAGGTTTTTATATATCTTTATATATTGGATCACTCCATTTTCTAAACATCACCCTGAAATACTTCAAAATCGCATTTGAGAGTTTTATTAACCCTTTTATTTTGCAAAAATTAAAACAATATAGAGGTGAAATGTATTTATGTTCCAGCAATGCATTAATTCATCCCTAAAATGTAAACATTCACATTATATGGAAGAGACCTGACACTAATGCTTGTGATTAGTGCCTACACCAATTGCGGGCATTAAGGCCCCCAGCAATTCAATCAAAACTGAGGCAGCAATGCCATTTTGGGGAGGATTGTAGGGGGGGAGCTGCGATCCTTTGCCATGACAGTGGTGAACCTAGGACAGTGATGGCGAACCTTTTAGAGACCGAGTGCCCAAACTGCAACCCAAACCCCACAAAATTTTCGCGGAGTGCCAACACGACAATATAGACTTAATACTATGCGGATCCACAATTGCGGACAGTTACTGACCAAAAATTACAGTCATGTGGGGCTTTACAGAGCTTTCAATAATACAAACAACGTTGTACTGAAATGTAAAAGTCTCGGCATTTGGTACTTTGAACAATTAATTTTCACTATTTACATCGCACAGGATCTGTTTTATAGTTACCGTGTAATATTCTTACATCCTGTACTAATATCACGTCTGCTATAAAACAGATACTGTGTGATATAAATAGTGAGGGGACCCCAGACAGTATTATATGCTCTGCAGTGGGCCCACCACACAATATTATATTCTCCACAGTACCACAGTAGCCCCCCAGTGTTATATGCTCCGCAGTAGGTGTCCCCCCCCCCACAGGATTATATGCTCCACAGTGGCATCCACACACAGTATTGTGTGCTTATAAATACCCCCCCCCAGTATTATATGCTCTTTAGTACACCCACCAGTATTATAAGCCACCCCAGTATCATAAGCCTCCCCAGTATTATACACTCCCCCCAGTATTATACACTCCCCCCAGTATTATACACCCCACCCAGTATTATAAGCCCCCCCAGTATTATACACTCCCCCCAGTATTATAAGCCCCCTCAGTATTATACACTCCCCCCAGTATTATACACTCCCCCCAGTATTATACACCCCACCCAGTATTATAAGCCCCCCAGTATTATACACTCCCCCCCAGTATCATACACCCCACCAAGTATTATAAGCGCTCCCCCCAACATCATACACAGTGAGCCACTCTCATACTCACCCCTGAAGAACCGCCGGCATCCACCTTCTTGTCACTGGCGGCGCTGATGACGTCATCGCGCCCGCGTCGGGGCAGAGGTCAAACTCTGCAGCCAGTGTAGGCCGCGGTCGCGCGATCCGCGGCCTACCCTGACAGCTTTCAGCTGTATGTGCATTTGCACATACAACTGAAGGCAGTGATCGCTCATCAACGGGGAATCCTGTACCGGATTCCCTGTTGGTGAGCGATCCGGGCGACCGCACGCGTGCCAGCATGGAGGGCTCTGCGTGCCCTCTCTGGCACGCGTGCCATAGGTTCGCCATCACTGACCTAGGAGAATTCTCCCGGGCTTGTCTTGCATTGTCCTCTATTACAGGTTGCTCTATGCAACCTGTAATAGAAGGGTTGGTAATTTGCAATGGTAATGGTAGTTAGCATTGTCATGTATTTTATCCGTGATCAGACCCCTAGGGTCTAATAAATACAATTAAAGAAATAAATAAAAGGAATCAAACATTCAAATTATTACCCCCCTCCCCCCATCTCTAGAACACATATTAAAGACACATTAGTTATCCTTGTGTCTGAAAATGCCAGGTCTACAAACAAATATCCAAAAACGCCATAGAGGGAAAAAGAAATCAAAAGAGCCGAACTGATGTTTCACACCTCATAAAAATTTGAATAAACAGCGATCAAAGCAATTGACATTCCTCAAAATGGTATAACGTGGCCTGTCGTAAAAAGACGCCCTATGCATCCCTGTACGCGGAAATATAAGAAAATACTACAAGCGTCAGAATATGGCAACTCTAAGGTGATATGTCATTCTGGCTGCACAGCCAATGAATGCTATCAAAAACAAAGCCTGTAAGAAAGTTGCACCTAGTTTTTTCCCCTTTGTGTGGGGACCCTTTATTCTGGCCCTTGGTACCTTTTTCCCCAGTCTCACTGGGGGCTAGGCTGCAAATAGGCCCATCCTTGGGCTTCAAGGACTTATCCTAGCCCTTCCGTTGGCCCTTTCTGCCATGCCCTATTGGTATGGGCTAGGGGGTCTGATCGCTAATGCATTGCGAAAATCCAGCATTTGTGTTGCGGGCTACATAGAGTAGCCCGTAATAAAAAGAATAGAATGACAGGCTTGATAGACTTTACAAGGCTCCCAGCTGTCATAGAAACAGGACCCAGGCCCTGGAGCTTGCTCTGGGTGCTTGTGATCCCTGGGAAAATGGCGCCTTGGTCAGCTTTGACTAAGGTGCCCGAGGGGTTAATGCCTGCGATCGGTGCAGGCATTAGTGCTGGGTGTCTGCCACCCGGCGGCTATGGTGGCCACCCAGCTTTCAAGCAGCTGCCATCTTTAAACACCCGGAATCCACCATACTAGTATGGCGGATGTCGGGAAGGGATACAAATCCAACAGAGATTTGTTTTTTAGGATATCCTGTTGAGAGGAAGTTATGATAATGGTATGGTAGATACTCTAATTAATAGAAAACCCTCGTCAGGGAATACCATACTTTAGCTACTAGCCACCATCCCAAACACACCGTTAAATCTATACCGATTGGTGACTTGATCAGGACAAGAAGAGCCTGTTCTCAAGAAGCAGACTATATTACTCAAAGAGCTATCACGTTAGATAGGTTGAAAAAACTAGGTTATCCGAATTTGTCCTTGGACAGAGCTCAAAAATTAGTAGGTAAAAGATCTCACTCATCATTGCTGTTTGATACATCATGAAACAGGAATTATCAAAACAAGGATAATAAAATAGTTTTTTCGCCCCCTTACAGTGCACAATATTGTAGCATTGTCAATATTTTTGAACGTATCTTACCTGTATTAGAACAGGATGCCATTACAAATAAAATCTTGGCAAAAGGAGTCCAATGTGTTGCTAAAAGAGGACGTACTTTTGGGACTATATTGTCGCCTAGTATGTTCATAATGAATAAATCAATTACATTACATGGTTTTTACATAAAGGGATTTTACAGATGTGGTTTAAACAGATGTAATGCTTGCAGATTTGTTAAGAAAACAATGACTGTTCTGGCAGTTGGGGAAGAAAGTTTATGTCATAATAAAAAAAAAAAATTAAATGCAACAGCCATCACATCATTCCCTGTCGTCTCACCAGCGGCACAAGGCTCGTATTGTGCCGCTGTTGGGACTAAGGGAAAACAGATTATCTACATAATTATCCATATATATTAATGAATGCAATATTTGCAACTTGTGTGTAGTAGGGTGTTCCATTAGAATAGTTAAGGTACATATAGTGGAACATTTAGCCAACTGTACTAAGGTAAGAGATAACATGTCTAATGCATCCTGACATTGGTACATGGTGGAAATACTTCTTTTTTTTTTCTATGTCATCGAACAGGTTCCCAAACCCATTTGGGGAGGTAATTGGAGAAGATGCTATTAAAAATAGAGACATTTTAAATCCTAAGATTGAATACCAGACACCTGTATGGTCTTAACATTAGGTCAGATCTTTCTTACATTTATTAGAGTGGATGGTTTTATAGATTGTATATTATATTGCTTTTTTATATTGGATATTTTTGGATGTTTTGATATTTGGTAAGTAGGAAAATTAATATATATTGCTGTATATATTATCACATGTATATATGTTATGTATTATATATTATTAGATGTAGTTTGATCTAGAAGTATACATTTTCATGGTATTAAATATCAGACTCTCAATATAATAATATAGATCTATCGTTTTGTGTTCAAACACAGATACAGTCCTAGATTAGATTAGTTCTAAATATTTTGGTGTTTGCAACAGCCATTTCAGTTTGATATATCTAATAACTGATGGACACAGTAATATTTCAGGATTGTAATGAGGTTTATTGTACTAACAGAAAATGCGCAATATGCATTAAACCAAAATTTGACCGGTGCAAAAGTATGGGCACCTCAACAGAAAAGTGACATTAATATTTAGTACATCCTCCTTTTGCAAAGATAACGGCCTCTAGTCGCTTCCTGTAGCTTTTAATCAGTTCCTGGATGAAGGTATTTTGGACCATTTCTTTCTACAAAACAATTCAAGTTCAGTTAAGTTTGATGGTCGCCGAGCATGGACAGCCCGCTCTCAAATGATCTGAAAACAAAGATTGTTCAACATAGTTGTTCAGGGGAAGGATACAAAACGTTGTCTCAGAGATTTAACCTGTCAGTTTCCACTGTGAGGAACATAGTAAGGAAATGGAAGAGCACAGGGACAGTTCTTGTTAAGCCCAGAAGTGGCAGGCCAAGAAAAATATCAGAAAGGCAGAGAAGAAGAATGGTGAGAAGAGTTAAGGACAATCCACAGACCACTTCCAAAGAGCTGCAGCATCATCTTGCTGCAGATGGTGTCACTGTGCATCAGTCAGCAATACAGCGCACTTTGCACAAGGAGAAGCTGTATGGGAGAGTGATGAGAAAGAAGCCGTTTCTGCACGTACGCCACAAATAGAGTTGCCTGAGGGATGCAAAAGCACATTTGGAGAAGCCAACTTCATTTTGGAAACAAAGATTGAGTTGTTTGGTTATAAAAAAAGGCGTTATGCATGGCGTCCAAAAAGAAACAGCATTCCAAGAAAAACACTTGCTACCCACTGTAAAATTTGGTGGAGGTTCCATCATGCTTTGGGGCTGTGTGGCCAATGCCGGCACCGGGAATCTTGTTAAAGTTGAGGGTCGCATGGATTCCACTCAGTATCAGCAGATTCTTGAGAATAATGTTCAAGAATCAGTGACGAAGTTGAAGTTACGCCAGGGATAGAGATTTCAGCAATACAATGTCCAAACACCGCTCCAAATCGACTCAGGCATTCATGCAGAGGAACAATTACAATGTTCTGGAATGGCCATCCCAGTCCCCAGACCTGAATATCATTGAACATCTGTGGGATGATTTGAAGCGGGCTGTCCATGCTCGGCGACGATCTAACTTAACTGAACTTGAATTGTTTGTCCAAAATCCCTTCATCCAGGAACTGATTAAAAGCTACAGGAAGCGACTAGAGGCTGTTATCTGTGCAAAAGGAGGATCTACTAAATATTAATGTCACTTTTCTGTTGAGGTGCCCATACTTTTGCACTGGTCAAATTTTGGTTTAATGCATATTGCACATTCTCTGTTAGTACAATAAACCTCATTTCAATCCTGAAATATTACTGTGTCCATCAGTTATTAGATATATCAAAATGAAATGGCTGCTGCAAACACCAAAATATTTAGAACTAAAAATGATTAAGATTAAGAGGGGTGCCCAAACTTTTTCATAGGACTGTATATGAGGTTATGGGATTTGGTGACGTTTTTTTTATTTTCCCGCCCCATATTGAAATGTAGCCAGGTGATATTCACATGACTCGGTCTTGAAAGCCAGTATATGCAGTATTCTAGGATTTTCTTGCTTTGCATTTAAATGTGGTCATGTGATGGTCACATGACTTGGTTTTGAATGGTAGTATATATTTTGTCTTTTTGCCAGTTCCCTGGATATGCGCGTCTGCACGCAGTTCCACACGCTAAAGGATTAGATACGTGTGTCTACACAAAGTACCACACGGGGGAGGATTGGATACGTACCTCTTCACACAAAACCACACAGGGGAGGATTGGATACCCACATCTGCACACAGTTTCACACGCCGGAGGATTAGATACACGCGTTTGCACAAAGTACCATACGTCGGGGGATTGGATACATACGTCTGCACACAGTTCCACACTCCAGAGGATTAAATACGTGCGTCTGCACACAGTTGTATACGCCATAGGATTAGATACACACAAATGCACACAGTACCACATGCCATAGGATTACATACGCGCGTCTACACACAGTTCCACACGCCGTAGGATTAGATACACGCCTCTTCACACAATACCACACAGGGGAAGATTAGATACGTGTGTCTGCACAAAGTACCACACTTTGGAGGATTAGATACATGCCTCTGCACACAGTACCACAAGCCAGAAGATTAGATACACGTCTCAGCACACAGTACCACACGGGGGAGGATTAGACACACGCGTCTGCAGACAGTACCACATGCCGTAGGATTAGATACACGTGTCTACACACAGTTCCACACGCCATAGGATTAGAAACGCACATCTGCACACAGTACCACATGCCGTAGTATAAGATATGCGCGTCTGCACACAGTTTCACACGCTGGAGGATTAGATATGCGCATCTGCACACAGTACCATACGCCGGGGATTGGATACATGCGTCTGCACACAGTATCACATGCCAGAGGATTGGATACGCGCATTTGTACATTTTGATTGGGGATATAACAGTACGTTGAGTCTCATCTTCCTCTTAGTTGGTGACCGCTATATGGGGAGGTGGGGTGGGTGGTTTGGGGTATAACAGTCTGTGGGGTCTCATCTTCCTCTTGTTTGGTGACAAGTATTGGGCAGCGATCTCCACAGTGGCCTCTTCTTCTCCCAGTAGGATGTAGAGTTTCCTCTTCTCGTCTGCAAATATGAAGTCTGGGATGTGGGCAGAGTCTTTGGAAGTAGACAGCCCTCACAGCTGAGTATTTGGTGCAGTGTAGCAGGAAGTGGGTCTCGTCTTCTAGGGTCCCCTGGTCACAGTGCTGGCACAGTCTCTTCTCCTGTGGCTTGTACATCTGCCTGAGATACACATAATCACATGACGCTTATGGACATACACACAAACAACATACAAAATACACCAGTGCAAAATTGGGCAATTCTTATGGGACCACTACACGAACATAAAATGTAATATACCTGTGCGAAGCCAGGTCCTCCTGCTAGTATTATAGTATTATATAAATTTGGTATTGCTGCAATCGTACTGACCTGCAGAATACAGGATTCATGTCATTTTTACTGCATAGTGAATGCTGTGAAAATTAAACCCGTAAGAAATTGTCGCAAATACATTTTTTTTCTAATTCCACCTCATTCTGAATTTTTTTTCCAGCTTCACAGTACATTGTACAGGATATTGAATGGCACTATTAGAAAATACAATTTGTACCGCACACAATAAGCCATTATGTGACTCTGTGAAGTGAAAAATAAAAAATGATGGCTCTTGGAATGGGGTGAGGGAAAATGACAGAGGCATGACAGGGTTAAACCTTGTCTCTGGTATCAGAGAAGATTCGAATTGTTCCTAAATAGAGGAAATAATAGACAAATTGATCTTAGTAGACTCGATGCAAAGGCTGGAAAACTGGTTGGAGGTTGTTTACATTTTTTTTTTTACAGCATAATACAGTGGAAATGGGTTCCAGATTTCATAGAAAAAAAAAGTTATGTAACATAAATTCTCTACACATACCAAAGGATCACACCAAGAATTATTGGAAATCGCAGCATGTCAATTATACCTACGGACACGCCAGTGGTTTCCCTATAGTTATCATTGAAGCAGAAAGTCTGCAGAGGCTTCCTTTCTACTTTCTTTCAAATGTACTGTAAGAAAAAACAAAATGCATTTCCACCGCGGTTTTTCCCACAGGTTTTTTTTTCTCCGTGGCCCACTATGTGTGGCCTCAGCCTTTACATCTGCAGCGCAAGTTTTTACACAGTATTTTATGGTTACACCATATGGATGGGATCTGTAAATTGCACCCACTATGCTGCTATTGTAGATCACGGTATGTTAGCAGATTGGATATTTATGGTTCATGAATATGCCCATGTTCAGACTCCTTGTGTTATAAATTCCAGGTCCTACGTTTTTGTTTTGTTTTTTATAGGCCATTACCTGCAGAAGTAACCCTAGCAGGTAATGGGCCCTATTTACTTACTGATCCCCTCTCCTGCCTGCAGCCACCTCTGTTTCCCCTTCAGGGGGCTCCGTGAGAGTCTCATATCATGTCACTGACAGGGATGTGATCTGGGACGCATGAGACTGCCTTGAGGGTTTTAGGACGCGCCAAAGTATTTGTTGGCGCTCCTACATGTCTGAAGCAAAACTGCTATTATTATACTCTGGGGTCTCATCATTGAAGAGGACCAAAGACCTGCTCCTAAGAGAGGTGAGTAACACTGTTGTTTTTTTGTTTTTTTTTAATGTTTGATCTTCTCCCCCTTGCCTCCAGTTATTATACTCTGGGTCTGAAGAAACCCCCAACCATAATAATAGTTTGTAAGTAGTGAAAGCCACAAATTTTGGATTTTACTGAACCCCAGACTTTTGTGACATTTGTGACAAACACTTTAGGGGACATTATACTGTTTGAAGGAGGCTACTATGGGACATAATACTATGTGGAGGCCACTATGGAATAATATACAGAGTGGACAGGCTGCTATGGGATATTGTATTGTGTGTAGTCCACTGTGTAGGGTGCGTTCACACTACCGTTGGTGTCGGACAGCAGTGTCCGTAGCTACTGTCCATTCAAGATTTTAGCAACGGACACTAGCTGTGTCCGTTACAATTTCCATTCTACATGCAGGACTTTTCTGTCCGCTTGAAAAAACGGACTTTAAGTGTCCATTTTTTTAACATTGAGGTCTATGGGCAACGGACAGTAACTGATAGCCATCAGTTACGCAGGGTTCACACCAGCGTTTGGGTCTCCGTTATGAGATTTCCGTCTTCTGTCAGACGAGTCTGGCCGTGAGCGTATTGTGCGCTCCGCGGCGAAACCGTTGTTTTTAAACCGGACACAAAGTCCTGCATATCCGACTCTGTGTCCAGTTAAAAAAAAAAAAAAAAACGGTTTTGCCACGGAGTGCACAAAATGCTCACGGCCGCACAATTTTCAAACCCATTCAAATGAATGGGTTTGAAAAATGCCTGTAGGTTTCCATCTCCTGCCCAGTTTCGAGCAGGAAACGGAAAGCTGCAGAACGGAGGACGGGACACAGATGTGAACGAGCCCTTCTACTGTCTGTTTGTGTCCATTATGATAGGTGTCCGGTTTTTTTTTTGGTTTTTTTTTAAATGGACACCTCCTGTGCGGACACAAACGGTAGTGTGAACCCCAAGAGTGGGGGAGGGCAAGGGAAACGTTTATGTGGCCGCCTGACCACCATATATTCATTTTACAAACAATTGGCTGCAGTGACAGTGGATGACATATATAATATTGGTTAATAATAGGTTATTTTTCAGTCCGGAGGGAACGCCACTGCTTCCATGTTTCCCATATGTAACAGCAGGACTAGCTCCCGTGGAAACGCCAAAGATTAACGACTCATCTGGCTACGCAGTGTACTGAGTACACATACAAGCTCGTTCCAGAAGCAAAGATGGCCGACGCGTGCGTCACGTATTTGACGTCGCTGGACGTTCTATTAACTCTATGGTACGTCTCTCTGACTGGAGGTGTGAAGATGGCGGAGGTGGAGTTCGGGGACAGTGAGCTCTTTGAGCAGTTGGACGATGAGGCAGCTCCTTCGGCGGTTCACATACGGTTTGACCAGACCGAGGACAGCGAGGTGGAGGCCAGTAGCTTTCAGCAACAACTGGCCAGTTGCGAAGAAACCATAGCTCAGCTGCGGGCGGAGAATATCCTTTACGCCGAGGCTGGGAGTCCATTGAAGGAAGTGTCCGTACAATAGTAACCCCTGTCATGGCAGCGCCGCGCTGTATAATTGTATTATGTATCACATGGGCACAGTCCTACCCACCTCACACTGTTATTCCGGCTGTCCTTGTGTGTGCGCACTGGGGGCAGACGTGTAATGCGCAGCACATATCCTGTATTAAACACTGTCGTTAATTTGATTCCTTAACCCTTTCCGTACATCAGGAGCTCAGGAGGAGGCTGTCCGTTCTGTCTCGGCCGAGGTAGGCAATGTTGTGCCCTGATCGGTGACTCTCATGCTTGTGTGCCCTGATCGCCACATGATGCTGGAGATATGTAGTACTCAGCCTTAGGACTAGAACTAGGCGATTCTGATCAAAATGACCGTGACTTGTACATTTTACCTAAATTATGATTAGTGTATAATTGAGGTAAAATAAACCCTCCCCTTTATACAGGCCCTGCCCACCATGCCATTGAATTTTGGTTTCGCTTATTCATATATCCATAATTCTCATTGAAATTCAACAAACAAAAGTGCTACAAGTTTAGTAGTCTAAGGGTAAGTTCACACCGCCTTAAATCCTCGCTCCGCCTCAAAATCCTGACTAAAAAGATGGCTCCCATTCAAATCAATGGGAGCCGCTGAGGAGTTTTTCCAGTTCCCAGAAAAAAGGAGCGAGGTGCTCATTCTTCAGGCCAAGTTGCCTTGCGATATGGCCTAAAGAAACTCCCTCCTCTGGACTAGGCCCATTCATTGGGCCTAATCCGGAGCAGAGTGCATGGCTGGTGCAGTGCAGCGGCTTTCAGTCACGGCTACCTGGCTTTTGGACCAGAACCTGAGGCGAGGCGTCCTCTGCCTCAGGTTCCGGTCCAAAAAAACCAGCGTGAACTCACCCTAAAAGAACAGACACCCGGAAGATCCCATTAAAATCAACTGGATCTGCCAGGCTGTTTTTTACAGTTCGTGTATCTGTTCTTCGAGGATCAGAACAATAGACACGAGCACAGACGTGAACATAGCATTAGTGACATCCTTTAGTCAATGGCGTTGAGACAGGATGGCATGGATGCAAAATAACTGAAATAATGTGAGTAAATTGAGCTAAGCTCTGGTTATTTTGAGATGAATTGTTCTACCCTATTTATGATTATAATGGCATATGAGATCTCTGGTACAAAGACACCAGCTGAACTGCATGGAAATAACATATGAAATGGAGCAGTGTACCTGTCATATTGCGTTAGAGTTTCTTTCATTGCCTCCACCAATTCTAGTGTTTAGTATCTGTTAATAGGCGCTGCTCCATTGGTTCCAGCACAGTTGGAATTTTCTCTCTCGCCCCAAGCAACAAGCGCAGTTAGTTTTGGTGCCTGATGTGCTATTTAAGCTTTGTAAAGTCAGAAGGGATGTGTGATTCAGAGCTCCAATCAGAGGCAGTGTCAGAGCTCAGAATCACATCCTTTGCCTGACACTGCCCTCATGACAGTACAGAGCCTAAATAACAAATTGGGAACCACAACTAATTTCTCACGACTGATGGGTGCCAGAGAAAAAATTCCAACTGTGCTAGAAACAGTGGAGCAGTGCCTATTAAATGATGTAAAGAGCTGGACTTAGAGGAGGTGGTAAAAAAAATTCCATAAAAAAAATAAAATTCTTGTGGGGTGGAAGACCAGTATGCATGTGTGACCAATGCTTCATTTGCTACTTTGAGGTATAGTGCAGTAGAAGTGTGAAGTGCACTAAGCTCCATACACAGTATTTGGTGACCTCCTTATTTGGAACTGCCAGAGCTCCCAGAAGTCTGATTGCCACCCCACCCCCACTGAGCATACATATTTCCGCTTTCCTATGAATAGGTAATCAATGTTGTTAATGAGGAAACCCTTTTTGGCTACAGTCATAAATGGCAGTCCACTGTGGGATATCTTGCGGTAGACCAGGTTGTAGTTAAAACCTGCGCTAGAGTGTTTCATGCAAAAGTTGAATTCATAGCAATAATTGACATGCTACAGCAGGGGTAGGGAACGTACGGCTCTCCAGCTGTTGCAAAACTACAACTCCCAGCATGCATACTTGCTCTGCTGTTCTTGGAACCCCCATGGAAGTGAATGGAGCATGCTGGGAGTTGTAGTTTCACAGCAGCTGGAGAGCCGAAGGTTCCCTACCCCTGTGCTACAGGCTCCAAAACACTTCGCACTGCGTCTTTTTCCTGCAGTGTTTGGATGCAAATTCGCAAATTGTGACTCTGGCCTGACAGCATTTTTTGTATGAGCGTGCATATAGAGACGCCTGTCACTGAATAGGAGCATCTTCCTAGTGCAGCGAATTGCATCAAGGCTGCATTTTAAACAATATGCCATCACTTTAATTTTGACATGGTAGATATAGGTTTGATGCATGTTTTCCATTGTATATACAAAACTGTGTTCTACATCTGCATTTGAGGTTTATGCATTTAAACTTAATTGTATGTGTTCTTGTTTTTTTAAAAACCTTTTATCTTTCAGTGGCTTATCTGTGGATGATAAGTTTGATGGACCCCTATTACAAATTTTATTTATGAACCATGTCATTTCAAAGTAAGTCTTCTAATATTTGGATGAACTTTTAGAGCCTCTTCACACCTAAAAATCAGTGCCAAATTCTTTCCAGATTCTGTATTCCATTGTGTTCTGCTTGCTCCAGATTCTAAGACTAAATCGATGGAAAGCATAGTCTCAGAAAATGGAAGAGGAATTTGAGGCAGAAGTCCAGCTGAAATTGCTCTTCCATTTCTGCCATGCGAACATACTGTTACAGGGGTTATCCACTCTATTAATGATAGTTTATCTTTAGAATAGGCCATCAATATTAGAACTGTGGGGATCTGTTGCAGGTCAGTTGTTCTGGGACAGTGCGATGCCAAGCACAGCTGCTATGTTACATGGGACACTGTGTCTGGTATAAAGAGACAAAGCTGCATCACTTTGAATAAAGCATACTTTCCTATACCTCCACACTCACGTATACTATATCAGTAATATCAGTGGTCTTGCGTATGTAACTGACTGCAGCAAGTATGGAAACCTTACCACTTCCGGTCACTATTTGGGGTAGGTGAGAGTACTGCATTTTTTTTCACCCCATTTACACATTCCCTGACCACCAGTGTGTTTCCTGGCTAACCCAGAAATCCCCTTTAGGCTGGGGCCCCACGGACCAGAAACGCTGCGATTTGCCCGCAGCGGAAACACTGCGGGAAAAATCGCAGCATTGTACAGTTCATGCGAATCGCATCCCCACTTTGCGGGAAAGATCACAGCGCGGACACGCTGCCGTTTGCAAAGCCGTTGCAGTTTTGCAAATCACAGCATGTCAATTATATCTACGAGAAAGTCTGCAGAGGAAAACTGTGAACTTACTCTTAAAAGCGCTGCGGAAAGAACTGCAATGTGTTCACGTGGGGCCTTAGCCTTAATTGTTACAAAACTGCTATCTGGAATGGTAGCAGATAATCATTGTGAACTGCTATAGTTTAGGAGAGTGACTGCACCCATATGAGTCATTAAAACATGCAAAGTTGTCTTTCTGCGTTGTGCCAAATATGCTGGAATATTGAAGTTCATAATTGGAATCCTGCTAACATCCTAGATAACAAGCTAGTGGTTTGGGGGCCTAAGGCTGCGTAGATGGGAAGCAAAAGATCACAGACCACCTAGGGCAGATACAAAGTTTCTAATAGTCACCTATTCATTTGCAAAAAAAATGGAGATGACCGATACTATTTCATGTATCACTATTACTTTATAGGCAGTATCATCAAGAAATTGAAGATTTTGTTTCAAGCCTTATCCAGAAGTATGAAGAAGAAAAGGCGTCCAACCCTGAAAAAACTACATTTAATATTAAGCCTCAGGTAACTATAATTTGTCACTTTATAATGACAGTTAAGGTTGAAATAAGAGAAGCGGGTCCATCGAGTTAAACCTATAATCCTTACAGTGCTGACCCAGAGGAAGGCAAACGCCCCTGTGAGGCTGAAACTAATTACTCCAAATTAGGAAGAAGGTTCCTTCCTGGATTAACAACCCATCTAGTTCTTATAGTTTGTAATTAGATTAATGATATAATTTTTTTTTTTTTATTCTTATTATTGTTAGATATGCACTTGCACAGACTCACACAACTAATAGAAAAGTTTATTGTACTTGGCTCCGGTGAAGAAAATAGTTGAAAATGCAGTCTGGGCAGCCCCATCCACCTTCTTTTGGCTCAGAAGTAGAAATCAGCGGTCTCTGGACAGAGCAATATTGTATAAATTGTGTTCCAGTTGAAGCCAAATCTAATCTCAATCCCAGGATTTTTATACCAATTTTAACTAGGAAAGAGTTTCCAGTTGTGTCTTCGAACAAAAGAATCAACATCAAAAGATCAAGACACAAAACCATTAACATAAAAGGACCTTGTCCAAGGGATGTGTGCACTAACAGGAAACCTTAATAAGATCATACACATGGGAATATGACCATAACAAAGTGTTACAAATCAATTAAGTAAAGAACTAAAAACCATACACATAGTAACAGAATATGGGGACAAATTAACTGTGATTAAAATGATAGCCAGATAAGGGATACATGGATAGTGTGCACATATAACCACATAAGACAACCACTTAAATGAATACTTAAATACATGTATAAAACTAAATATGATATGTGTATACAAGCCATATTACACTGAAATGAGACCTAAGTGGGAGTGCTGAGTGGGAGATTCAATTAGGGTTAGTTCACACGGAGGAATTTGCCACGGATTTGGGCACCAATTTTGCCCCCGAATCTGGAGCAGATTCGTTCTGAATCCGCATCCCATTGTTTTCAATAGGAGGCAGAGATCGCAGCAAGACACAGAAGAAAGACGCGTACTGCTCGATCTTGCCGCGGATTCCACCTGTGGGGTCCGCAGCTCAAGGCTCCCTCCTGATTAGGCCCATTCATCTGTGATTTTGCTGCAGTATTTTTCAGGAAAACAGACTGCTGAATCCTGATAGAAATTCAGTCCTGTATCTTTCTCATGTGTCCTCGGCCTTTTTTTTTTTTTTTTTTTTTTTTGGCAATAAACATGTAAAAAGTGGCCATACTATGATCAGATGTCAGTGCTTAATGAAATGAGTTGCAAATGTTTCTTTTCCTGCCAGCTTATTGTAATTGCCATTTTGTTGTGAAGAAAGGAGTGGTTTACTTGTTAGTATAGCAGAATTTCTAAATGCTGAACAAATATTAACAATTGAGATTTATCCTGTCTGACCTTTTCTTTCAGCCATCAAGTATTTCTTTGGAGGCCAGTGACAGCTCTAGTGTCAATGCAATTAAGAAAATTAAGGAAGCCTTTAGTGTAAGTGTTGAGAGCACTACTTTCCTAATACCCCATATTGTAGGGTCCCTGCACAAACAGTTCTGGTCCATAAAGCAACGTTCTGACATTATCTGTGATTGTCATTGCCTCTCTGCTACAGTGGTCCCATGGTCAGGCTGTAACTTAGTGTCATAACTTACTATGATATTGGGAGTCCAGGTTTCCAGCCAGTGTGTTTCTCGGCAAAGGCTCAGTTGATATACAGACTGTATTGACCAGACTGTAACTACTGGTGGACTGTTGGCATGTTATAATAGGTGCGCTCCACTGATTCCAGCACATTTCCTGTGCAACAAGTGCAGTTAATTTTGGGGTCTGATGTGGTGTTTAAGCATTGTAATGTCAGAAGGGCAGTGTCAGGCTGGAGGTGTTTGATTCACAGCTGCAATCACATCCCCTCCCTTCCTTCTGACAGTACAGAGTCTAAATAGCATATAAGACACCAAAACTAACAGCATTGATGGTTTGGGAATGGTGGGGAGCTACAGAAAAAAATTTAATGCATCAGAATCAGTGGAGCAGTGCCTCTAACCTGTGCTAAGTGGAGGTGGGTAAAAGTCCTCTTTAAAGTAAAAAAAACATGAGTGAGTGCTGGTGCTGGCGAGTGCTGTACACTGGGCCAGGCTTCTGCTGTTTTCACTTAATATATTGAAATATTTTATTACCTGGTCCTAGTTAATGGTAGCCTATAAATGTTTCGCTATGTGCAAACGTCACATTCTTTACTCTTAGTTTTTCAATATTAACTGCTAATTTCCCTAAAGTCAATTAATCTACAGCTAACCCGTAGCAGTTAATCTCTAAGGCTAAGGCCCCATGTTGCATAAACACAGCTTTTTTTTACTTTTTCTTTATTGCAGATTTAGCTATGTTTTTGAGTCAAAGCCAGGAGTGGATTGAGCAGTGTCAAAACTGCAAAACCTTTTTGGTTTTTCTTCTTTTTTGGATCCGCTCTGAGCAAAAAAAGTTACACAGTTACATAGATGGACTAAGACACAGAGCCACCTATGTCAGGGGAAAAGACACAGATTAAGACACAGGTTCCCCTTAAAAAATCCTTCCTGACTTCAATCTGGCAATCAGTATAAAACCCTGGATCAAATTGTCCTTAACAAAATCTAAACCTATTACCCCTAAAATGTTTCTGCTTGAGAGAGACATCCTGGCCCTCTTTGAACTTGCTCATTGAATCCGCCATCACCACTTCTTGGGGCAGAGAGTTCCAGAGCCTCGCTGTTCTTACAGCAAAAAAAATCCCCTTCTTCGATGCCGGTGAAACTTTCTCTCCTCCAGACGTAGTGGATGTCCCTTTGTCACTGTCGCTGGCCTAGGAGTAAATAGATCACTAGAAAGTTCTTCGTGTTGTCCCTTCATGCATTTGTACATTATTAGATCTCCCTGTAGAAGTCATGTTTTTTTGTTTTTTTTTTGTTTTTTTTTTGGGGGGGGGTTGTTTTTTTTGTTTTCTCTAAGTTCAATAACCATAGGGTTTATTACTATCATTGTACTCCAGTCCCAACATTATCACTTTTCAATTTTCACTTTACCAATCTTTTATGTTGTACAGTATCAAAATCCTTTGAAAACTCCAGATATACTATATATACTGCATTGCCTATGTTCAGTCTAGAACTGACCTCTTCATAGAAGCTGGACTTAGTGATTTCTCGATTTTAGTATTTTGAAAGAGGTGCCACATTTCCTCCTCAGTTAAACAAATGACGTTTAATGGAGACTGTACATTACCCCTAATCATGTTGCTGGCTATTGGATTTTCTTGTATAAATACAGCAGAGAAGAGATTTTATAGATCTGCCTTTTCTTAATTTTCCTCCACCATTACACCCTGACTACTTTTGAGAGGGCCCACATTGTCAGTTTTTTATTTTCTTATGTAATTGAAGAATCATTTTGGATTATTTTTACTTTCCTTGGCAATTTATTTTCTTAGCCTCAATCTTCGCTTTGTTTTTCTCACAATTTATTTTTCTCTTTAATTTTTTTTAATGCGGCCACTGCTTTCTCGTTTCAGTACTTTAAATGCTGCCTTTTTATCTCTTTGCACACCTTACCATTTAGCATTTGCCAAATGTGGAATGGTCACATCAAATGACTGTATCTCTGGTTTTTTACAAACTCGGAGCCATATTTTCTAGATCACATGTCTGTCACAGACCACCACTCATCAGCTGTTTAGAATGTTTCATCACTAAATATCAAAAACGGTATTTTTGGGTAGGAGGTGCGCTTGGTATTACAGCACAGCCCCATTCACATGAATGGGACGGAGTTACAGCTATACCATGTGAATGAGGAATATGACCTCATTGCCTGCAACACTTGTGAACCTTCACCGCTCTTCAGATAGCTGATATATGGGGGGTGCCACAGGTTGGAGCCCCACAGTCAGATTATTGGTCACCTACCCAGAGTCTGGATAAACAACTTATCACCATATCACAACTCCCTATTACTCCATGGTCTAGTCAACACTGATGGTCCATGCTGGGCCTTCTAATATAAAGGGTTTGTCCAAATGTGTAAGGTCATAGCCACATGTGTTAGTCTGTGGTGGGATTTCTTACAGCAGACCTGTTCACAGCAAAAGACTGCTTGCCGTAGGATTAAGCGTTGCAGCTAGAAAAGTCTTCAACCATTGCATTGAAAGGTTAAAAACTGCTGCCGAATGCACAGCAGTAACTAACAGTTTCAAACTTCTTCCCCCCCTCCCCAGCCCCTTGCTTGCAATGTGTGGTTGGGCTTTGTTGAAATGAGTTAAATAGTTAATTTAGCTTTCAAGCTTTATTTTTTTTTTTTCTTACAGGTTGTGGGAAGTGTTCTGTATTTTACTAATTTCTGCCTTGACAAGCTTGGACAGCCCTTGCTGAATGAGAACCCCCAATTAACTGATGGATGGGAAGTACCAAAGTATCCTAACATGAAGCTGCATTTGCATTAAGTGGTAATCGCCTTATTATCACTTTGTTACACCTTCTGCTTAACACCTAATGGTGCTAATACACATAGCAATTTTTGCTGTGCAGCCAGCAATCACATTTGTCTTACCACGGTTTCACAATTCAGCTTTTACCCATGCGGGACTCACATGGCTATTATATGCATTACCTATATTTACAGCACAGTTGAAAACTGCATCACAAAACACTGGTTAATTATCCTAACGTAAAGCTGCTATTTATTGATCTCCCTACATCATGTAAAGTGACACCACCTACTGGCAAGACAAAAATCAAAACAGATAAACCCTGTACTCAACACCATTACAGGAGGCATGGTATGGGTAATTTGGGTTTTGTAGATCACTGAAATCTACACCAGCTATAAGTTAGTGTTGATTTTTCTAAGCGCACAAGTTGCAGCAGGAAGTGCTTAAACATTATGTACTGAAAATATCCTAGGGATTCTCTAATCCACATTGTTGATAATAAGTTCACATTAGCGTCAGCTGTCCATTGTTCTGGTCCATCAGAGGACCAGAACGGTGGATGGTAGACCGCTAAAAAAAAGCTGTTACATACAGAGCCAAAAAGACCCCATTGGATTCAATAGGTGTCCGCCATTTTAAAACTGAAACAGATGAGAAAGCTGTATGTGCAGGTCCTTTTTCCAATGGAGACTCCGCTGCAAATGTGAACATAGTTCTATCCTGAAGTATTTGTAAAGTATATAGTAATATACAGTGTATAGCAATATTTCATAGCTTGTGTATTGTCATTTTTTTTAATCAAGGAATTAAACCCTTAATATGTTCTTATAAAGATACCAGCAAGTTTTTGGTCAAATTTTGTCTCTAGATGGGCAAGAAGTACAAGTAAAAGCAAAAAGGTTTGTATAAATTTGTTACTGTCTGCATTTCACGGTTGCAGATGCATTAGTTTTAAGAGAAAAATCAAGCACTTAGATTGTCACCCAAAATTCACAATTGATCTCTGACATGACCACCTGAAATTGCATTGAAAACTGGTCATCTAGATATTGGTGATCTTCTCAGAGATGCATGCATAAATGAGTCGCAGGAAATGTGGCCTAAATAAGAAAAAGGGTTTCACTCTTTTTAATTAAATTTTTTTTTTGTTAGAGTAAATAAGTTTATAATATGTGAATTTTTGACTCCGCTATAGTTCTAACCTGTTATAATCCTAAAAGATAAGAAAATGAAATTTACATTGACCCAAGCAATATTATATTTCCACTAAATGTTTTTGGGGGTTTTTTTGTTTATAGACCTAAACCATGCTGCTTCAATTGTGGTTCAGAGGAGCATCAAATAAAGGATTGTCCTAAAGTAAGTTGGCTTTTTTTCTTTAACATTTTATTTGGCTTTAAGAACAAAACAGACAACACTAGCCTGTTAAATTACTTGCCATTCAAGCAGTGATGATTGATTTCCCCCAGCGATATGGTATGCCATACTTAGGTCTCTATTACAAAGGACAAAGTAGGGGTGGAAATGTCTCATATTGGCTGTTGCTTGTTTGCATTGACCTGCCAAACTGCTGAAACTATACCTCCAAGTGTAAAACAAGTTTTCATAAATGAATACTGCAGGCAAATATAAGAAACATTGTAATATATCTTAAAGAAATGTTTCCTTTTGGGTGAGCCACTGTTTTCATAGAAATCTACAGAGAGGGTAGGGGGAGTAGGAGGAGCTGCTGGAAAAAACAGAGCTGCAGATGCTACATAGTATGTGAGGGAGCAATTTTAACACTTTCAAGCTATAACAAGATATCTCTGCCACTGCATAGAATGAGTCAGTAAATCATTTAACAGCCTCCACCCCACCCTTCTCCATAGACTTCTATATGTGAGCTTGATATGGAGATGGACTCTGTATATACAAACAGTGAAGGTGAGGAGAGCAGCCTAAGGGGGATGTTCACAAGGAGGAATTTTGTGCTGACTTTAAGGCTGATTCTGCCTCAGTGTCAGATGCCTCCCATTGTTCACAATGAGAAGGAGAGATTGAAGCGGGGCGCTGAGGGGGGAAAAAAAAGCTCAATCTTGCCATGGGTTCCAAGGCTCAAAACTTCCCGTGCAATCTGCTTTGGCTTTCAACTGTGAAACTGTCAAGGGGGCAGAAAGTCCGCAGAGGAAAACTGCAAAATAGCAATGAAAAACACAGAGGGGAAAAAAAGCGGTGTCTCCACTGCATTTTTGCTACATGGGCATATAGCCTTAAGCTGTTTTCTCTGACTCCCATTTATTTCATTGGGAATTTCAGGCAGAATCCAACTCATAATACATATATATTATTACTACCTCCCATTGAATAGGGAGAGAGTATATTTTTTTTTATTTATTGCATTGATTATTTTGAGGCCATATGGAGCCCCGAAAACAAGGAAGAATTTGAGAAAGCGATCCAATATAGTGTTTTGCATATTCTAGCAAATAAAGGTTTGCCTTTTGTAAGGTGTATGTTTTGTTTGTTTTGTGTGTGCCTAATCTGCCTTTTTTTTTTTTTTTTTTTTTTTTTTCCTTTATTTTCTTCAGCCTCGTGATCTTGTTCGTATTAGCATGAAAAGAAAAGAGTTTATGGAATCCTGTGGTGAATCTAGTAACCAGAACTACCAGCAACGTTATCATGCTGAAGAAGTAGCCGAGAGGTTTGCAAGGTTTAAGCCTGGGATGATTAGGTAGGTTATTGGTCTTCAGTTTATTTATTTTCTTCTAATTTATAACCAGTGGGTTAATAAGTACACCCATATACCTTTAGAAGTATTTGGAGTGATTTCTGGGTGTCTCTGGTTGCTGCTGGCATCCTCTGCCATTGTTTACTTGATGTAACTACCTGCTGTGCAGCTTTCAGTAGACTAGCTATACTACCGTTACTAGCCCC
Organism: Leptodactylus fuscus; assembly: GCF_031893055.1. Taxonomy (NCBI): domain Eukaryota; kingdom Metazoa; phylum Chordata; class Amphibia; order Anura; family Leptodactylidae; genus Leptodactylus; species Leptodactylus fuscus. The sequence goes on along the minus strand of NC_134265.1, from coordinate 93,966,696 downwards.
CCCGCCCTCTCCATCTCCCCAGCTTAGCGATCCTGCCCATTTCACCTTCCCCCTGTCTCCCTAGCTAAACTATACTACTATAACACTACTAGCAGAAAGGAAGATGGGAGGAGCTTTTCCCAGACACAGGAAGGCTCGGTAAGTATTGATTGGGGGAGGAGAAGGAGAGTAATGGTGACATTCCGTTTTGGAAGTCGTGAAATGGAACGTCACTGGATTATTGGAAAGTGTCCCGTGGGCAGTTGGTCGAGGGATATGGGTAATTATAGATTTTTATTAAAAAAAAAAAAAAAAAAATTAATTGAAGTAAATTAGAAGAAAAGCAGGGGGAGAGGATTTAGTCTATGAATTAGTTCTGAGTTTATCCTGGACAACTCCTTTTAACAAATCAAAACTCTCTTTTGGCATAAGGGTTTTCTGACCCAATGTTTTATTTTTCTTGCCTAGGGGTGGTTTTTGTTTTGGTTTTTATTATTCTCAGTTTTCATCAGTTATAACTATTAGTATTGTAAAGTTGGTTCAGCAGGTGTCTACAGACTGCAGTGGCTGTTCAGTAAGAGATCAAATTAATGGTGACAGCCTCCTGGTTTTCGGAGTCCAAGTGACCTTTGTGAGGGAATTTGTTTAATTTTTTATTTTTTTTTATTTGCGTATAGTGAGGAGCTTCAAGAGGCCCTTGGAATTTCTGATAGACACCTTCCTCCTTTCATCTATCGAATGCGTGAACTGGGTTACCCACCTGGTTGGCTGAAGGATGCTGAACTGGAGGATTCTGGGCTCTCTCTTTATGATGGAAAAGGTATGCAATCGTGCAAAGTATCCAAATAGGGGATTATCTAGGTTGTAATACAGTGTCGTGCATTCTGCCTGTTCAAAAAACAAAACAAAAAAAATAACACTTGTATAAGTGTAAAATTTAGAACTAAGCATGGTTTTCTTTGTAGATACTAGTGATGGGGAGATTGAGGAGGCAATGCCAAAGAAGAAACAAGTATCTTATGATGTCTCTAAATTAATCAACTTTCCCGGGTTTAACATGCCACCGCCGCCTGGAGTCTCAGATGTGAGTAGCTTTTGTTGCAGACTGTTTGTTGCGCAAGAATGGGCGGTATACAATGTGATAGGACCAGATCTTGGACACATTTATTTTATGTAGTGACTGCTCATTTTCATATTTATGTGGATGTAGGTTCTATAATTACTAAAAGGAGGGCTTACACTTAATTCTAATTGTTACTTTTATACAATACATTCACTTGTGGATATGATATTTCAGTTTGATTTACTCATCTGTTTTCTTTTCAGGACTGGAGGAATTTTGGATCAATCCCAATGCAAGCAGACCATCAGAAGGAGATTTTTACCCAATACTTGTCTTCTAATTTCCCTGATGTAAGTATTTATAAGAGCTTCTTTAAGTATAGCATGTGCAAACATTTATGCATTTCTGTTCTCATGTCTGTGCCATAAATTCTTTATATAATAAAAAAAGGTAATCATAGATCCCTAAAGGGAATGTACAGTCAGAGAATGATCAGATAGATAGATATATAACAATTTTTAAGTTTTAAATATTGCATTTTGGTGGCTAAAAAAAAATAATCTGCAGTTCTGATTCTGGCCATTCAGCCAAGTATGCTGTTTTCTGTAGAGTTCTTAGTAGTAGTCACCTCACTATTAGCACACTGAGGATTACAGCTGTCATGTAGGTAAGATTATTTATGAAGACCCAATATTCTGAAGAAAAAACAAAACAGGGAGGTCAGTCCTGTGTCTCTACCACAATCAGTTTAAATTTTGTAGTAGAGTTAGAGGATAGGTTAACGCTTGTTAATGTGTGTAGGTTTCCGTTCGGGGGAGTCCCCAAGTGGACTCCCCCGAACGCAGAAGGGAATAGGGCCAAAGATGCAGAATCCATCACACAGTGGGTGATTTCAGTTGCTGTCTAGTCTTTACTCACAATCTTAGATATTTAATAGGGAAAATAATCTGAAATTGACATCCTGTTACAGAGTCATAGGAACCAGCAGAATCTGGACAGATTTGCCCCAGATAATAAACAAATCAGAATGGATCTCAAAGTCCGATATAAATTCCAATCTCCCCTCCATCAGAAAAAGAACATGTCTACAGTGCACTTCGCTCTATACGCAATGTACTTATCTTGTCAGCATTTGATGGGTACCAAGAACTGAAATAAACCAGCCAATGGCGCTATGACAAGAGTGAAAGTCGTCCAGTAACTTGCCACATTCTGTGACTACACCAGGGTCCGTAATCTTGAAAGATATGAAACGGCACTGGGATGTACGATGCCAGCACTGTTTCCCCAGTTGACTGTACTCTGCCAGTAGTAGCTTCTTTCTCTTCCTTTTCATGTGCCTCTTAAATGATGGTCCTGTTTGTGTTTTTTAGTTTGTTTATATTTATTTTAAATATCTTTTAATCACAGCCAAAAGGTATAGCAGACAGGAAAAGACCTGCAACACAATCGAGCTCTGCAAGAAAAAGACAACACACATCTGGAAACGGTCAAGGACAGTCACCGGTGGATATGGATGTAGAATCTGGTATGGCGAAAGCTATTTTAGGCCGGGCCCTGCATAGCATAACGCAGACTCTTACAGTCACAGCAAAGTGGATGGGATTCTAGTCAATTCCCTGTCCACTTTGTGGTAAAATATGCAGTGTGGAATTTCCACAACCATTGCAGTTTTTCAAATCACATGTCAATTATATCTATAGAAACGGTGCTGGTTTCCTAGTGGATGTAATTGAAGCAGAAAGTCCACAGATGAATACTGTGCAAATTTTCTGTGCAATGCACTGTGGGGGAAAAAAACTCCATGTGTTGCCGCGGCTTTTTCTGCACTTATTTGCTGCGGGACGCCATATAAGGCAATGGCCTTAAAGATTTCTGAAAATTGAAGATCAATATTTTTAGTCTCTAATATAGAAAAAAAAAAGTTGCTGTGTGTACGAGGGTAGTCTGAAAAGTTTCCGACCTCCACATGTAGATGGCTCACTCGTCAACCAAAGTTTGGGAATGTGTTCACACATGCGTTGGAATGTACTCACAAAAATTTCAGCCATTTTGCAGCAGCGGTTTTTCTTTAACAGTCGTTGAAGTGAGTCAAAGCGAGTGATTTTGTGAAAATGGATAAAATCAAATATCAAGCTGTCATTAGATATTTGTTTTTGAAGGGCAATATGCCTTTGCAAATTAAAGAAGAGTTGGATGCTGTGTACGGGGACTCTGCACCATCATGTACCACTGTCAAACTTTGGGTAGCTGAATTTAAACGTGACTGTACCAGCTTGGTTGACGATGAACCTTCGGGAAAAACCACAACCACGAACAAAAACATTGCTCAAGTTCACCAAATGATATGCTCATAGCCTCTGCTATCTCTCTAACCTTCATTCAACTGTTCTCTAGCACCATTTGGTGAGCTTGAGCAATGTTTTCGTTCGTGGTTGATTTGTACAGGAGTTATGGAAAAGGTTATATCATTTTAAAAAAAGGGTGTTGGTGGGGATACTATTCATAGCTGGTATTTCTGCGATCATGACATTCACCATAAAATTAACATTTTCTATTAATGCATTAAAAATGAAGAAAAAGTACATGGGTACAAAGTTCTATGTTCTATGTAAGTTCTATATACCCTAAAATAACACCAAAGAATACTATAACACTACAATTTGTCTAGCGACACTACAATTTGTCTACTAAAGAAGCCCAGCTTTGTAAGGACAAAAATCTTAAAAGTCCTTAATAAATTTATTATAGAAGTGAACTATCTCTTAATTTCTTGTTACTGGAATACCCTGTTAACTTGCTGATCAGTGGAGGTCTCCCCTCTGGGCCCATTACCAATCCCAAGGACTGGGGTGTTCTGTACTAGTCCTCCTCCAACTGTTCCTGTTGAAATGGAGTGCAAAAAAAGTGAAACACCTGAATGGTGGGTGTTTTGGTCATTTGAACCCCTTACCAATTGACAAGTTACCTCCTATTCTTTGGATAGAATAACTTTTGTTGCTGGAATACACCTTTTGAAATATATTTTGCTAAAATTTGCCTAGATTACTCTGTTTTTGAGGTATCTATACCCTGCATCTTAATAACAATGGATTTTTTTTTTTCTCCTTGTTTTTGTCCTTAGATTTTGATGCATCACCTTCTCGAGGGTTCAAGTTTCAGCCACCTCTTCCCCCTGGTTCTCCATATAATACTCCACCTCCATTACCTCGTGGAACCCCTCCTTCAACTCCTCCAAATTTCTTTCCCCCTCCTCCACCAACACCAACTCCACCACCCCTTCCAAAAGGAACACCTCCAGCCACTCCTTCTAGAGGCTCTCCACTACTTCAGTCAAAGGACCGTTTACCTTCACAACACAAAGAGATGGATTCTATGGATGAAGATACTTTGACTTTAGAAGAGCTGGAAGAACAACAGCGTTTAATCTGGGCGGCTCTGGAAAACACAGAGAGCACAAACAGTGATTCAGATATTCATACGCCATTAAATGGTAATTCTGTTACCTCTTCTCCATGCAGAGCTGAAATGGACAATACCACAGAAGGGAAGATTACATGCCAAAATATTAAGGAATCAAAGCATTCTGATCTACCCATTGAGTCAATTGAACAAGAATCTAATGAAAATGTTCCTCTAACCACAGAAGAGCAGGAATCCTGTCCCATAGAACCCAATGGGAATGCTGATGTCCAAGAGGTGGTTGTGGAAGAGCCCAGTAAGACTACGGATGAGAACAAGAACACTTGTACGGAAATGGAAGATATTACAGAAGAAGCTGCATATGTGGCTGACCCTTCTCCTTCTAGCGCTCGAATTCCAGATATGAGTAAGTTTGCAGAAGGTATTACACCATTTGAATTTGACAACATGTCTGAGTCAACCGGCGTTTACCTTCGTCTTAGGAGCGTCTTGAAAAATTCCCCACGAAACCAGCAAAAAAATAAAAAGGAGATATGAAAAAATTCATAAGTGAGGACTATGGATTTTTTTTGTTTTGTTTTTTAAACTTGGAAATATTTGTATGGCCCTTTTTGACCATCCAGTTTATTGAAAGAGAGCATTCGTATAAATGTAAAGCAGTTTATATAAACAGAAGTTATATATGCATTTTTATCAGCTTCATTGCTGATAAGTATTAAGAAACCCACAGGTATTGCTTTTTGTCAGAGAAGGTAAAAGCTATAAAACATGGCTCCTTTAAAAGAAAGTAAAATTTATATTGTGACTTTTCTTTCAGAAAAGGGTGTTATAGACTTCTTCTTCTTATATCAGTAATTTTTTTATTATTATTATATATATAACAAACTCCCTCCACACCCTCCCCCACCCACCCCCAGGTTTGTTAATGTGTGTGTTTTGTGGGGGTTATTGTTATTTTAAGGCTGGAACCGTTTTTGGTTTTAAAAGTCCACTTTTAAATGAAATGTTTACTTTTTAATTAATTTTGAACCAGTGCATGTCGATTTTTAACAATTCTGTTCAATGTCGGGGGACAAATGATGGGTGATCAGGTGGTAATGTTAGAATGGAAACAGTACTGTTTGTAGAGACAGACTTTATCTTAGCTATTTGAATCTCATGTAGAAGGTAGGGTGGATTGTATTTTTCCTTTTTACATTTCTTTTACAAAGTATATTTGAGACTTAAGTTTTGTTTAATGCATTGAATGCTTTTTAAACAATTGAAGACTTTTACTGTTCAAAGCTGGCAATATTAATCAAGAATTAACTCTCAATTATTTTTATACGTTACAGGAATTCTTTTCAGTTTTTACTGCCACCGCTACTTTTCTAAGACTATATCTCAAACCTTACTGTGAACCCATCATGACAGAGGTTTAATAAATGGTTTCTAAAAATTTCATGTCTTGCTTATGGGGGTTTTTTTGTTTTGTTTTTTTGCATGTATCTGACAAATTTTTTTACCCTTGGATTAGTTTACAATGTATTCTCCTAGGGGAATTAAAGGGAGATTCCCATCTCAAGGATCCTATTATAACTTGTAGCTTATTAAAGGGTTTGTCCAGGATAAACTGATAAACTAAACTCCCTCCCACCACCTAACTTCTAATTTACATAAATTAAAAACTATAATTACCCATATCCCTGGAGCAGTCATGTGACTGCACCAGGGACACTTTCTGATAATCCAATTACGTTCAGTTTCACTACTTCCAAAATGGAATGTCACCATCACTCTTCCTCCTCCCTTGTTCCCATCAATACTTACCAAGACTTCCTATGTCCAGGGAACAGCTCCTCCCCTCTTCCTGTCTTCTAGTAGTGGGCGGTATAGCTTAGCTAGGAAGATGGGGAGAGTGGGAGGAGCTAATAAATGGGTGGGATCACTAGTCGGTGATAATGGGAGGGGCTAGGCTAGTGAGGCGGAGGGTTTTGTAATGGAATGAGAAAGGAGAGAGCTGAGAGGGAGTTAGTGCAGCAACGATGCAGGAAGCTAACAGCATTTAAACGAACACAGAAGATGCAGCAGCAACCGAAGACACTCAGAAATCACTCCAATAACTGCTAAAAGTATATGGGTGTACTTATTAACCATATGTGTACAAAAAGAGAAAAACATGGCCCGCACATCCCAACCTTATACATTGATCTAGTGCTTCTCAGCAAATTTTACAATACCGAACATGAGGTTCTTAGTATACATATTTATCAAGGTGTATAAGCCCACTAGCCACTTCACGGCGACCTCTTTATAATGGGTCCCTACTCTACTGGGAGCGGCGCTGCACAGCAACCGCAACACAGCACCCGCAGGGCGAGCGACCCAGTGGTCCAGCAACACCCCTGCCATCAGACCAAGTCCCCAGGCTCTGGGCCACGCTGCCCCACGGGCACAGCATTACAGGATCAGCAGACACCACGCAGCACCACACCGCGAGAATAGGTCTCAAAAATTCACCTTACCATATTGCCCCAGTCAAAGGACTGAGAGCTAGTAGGTGGGTCTGTTTTTGCAGTCTTCTGCTAATTAAAAACACCTGGGAAAAATGGGGGGAGTGCTGGTACCAAGGCAAAAAAAAAAAAAAATGAAATTTGCCATATGTGTACAAAAAGAGAAAAACGTGGCCTGCACATCCCATCCCAACCTTATACATTGATCTAGTGCTTCTCAGCAAATTTTACAACACCCAACATGAAGTTCTTGGTATACATATTGATCAATGTGCATAAACCCACTAGTCACTTCACGGCGACTTCTTTATAGTGGGCCCCTACTCTACTGGGCGCGGCGCTGCTGAAAGGGAGTTAGTGCAGCAACGATGCAGGAAGCTAACAGCATATAAACAAACAGAGGATGCAGCAGCAACCGAAGACGCTCAGAAATCACTCCAATAACTGCTAAAAGTATATGGGTGTACTTATTAACCAATCGCTAGCACTAACACACCTTTCTTAAAAAAATACTGTCTGGAAAACCCTTTTAATTCTAAGTTTTCATAAATACATTACTTAAAAAAATATGTGAAATTATTCCTCCCATTGTTTACATATTGTTGCCATGACACTCAGTCTGTCATCTGATATCAGATTACCTGTAGGTGTTATCTACAACTTTGCCCCTCAGCATAACTGGTCAGCCAATTGTAATTTGTGGGTAATGGCTCGGACAGTGTCTGTTATAAAGACTAAGATAACACTCAGTTTATAGCAAGACTTTTGTCTACAAGCATGCAATTGTTCTCAAACCCTGTGTAATGTAATATATGTTTACTGTGCATATTTGATGTGCATTATTATATATTTCTAGTATTCTGTCATGGTAAACGCAATGTCTACAGCTAGCGAGGTACTTCATAGTGTCCTGTCGATTAAAACAGTCAAAGTTACCCATCAGCTTGCTGATGAATACAGGAAGTGATAAAAAGAGACAGGTAAACTGCTCAGGGGAAGAAGGCTGAGTCCCCTTTAAATCACATTTCATTTGTCTGGAAAAAAAATAAAAAAGGGAAAAAAAGTATTGTCAGCCACCAATTGTGAGCACTGTTTGCTGTGTGTGAGAGCAGGGAGGCTGCTGATGACTTATCAGCCTTCCCTGCTCTCACACAGAGCAGAGTGTGCTTACTGAGACTTCTGGTGCTCGTTGCTGGCTACATAGAACATGAATAGGAGGGGGGAGAGACAATTTACCACGTCTATAAGCCTACATTACGAGGCAGGCAAAATGTTCACCTTGTCTGTTGAAACAGCTGGAATGCTAGTGATCCCATGTTCAGGTGCTCACTTGGTCATTCCCTTGGTATTCTTGCACTGAAGACCCTGGCAGGGTGAGTTTATTCACCTGCAGGGCCGCCGATAGGCCAGTACTACTGCTACTGGCGTCAGGGGCCCGGCCAAATTTTAAAATGGGGGGGGCCCGGGCCCCCATGGCGCCGGCAGCAGTCATTATATGTCCTGTTTCAACTCAGTTCTGCGTCCAGAGGACGCAGATCTGAGTTGAGCACATAACGCGGCTGAAGCGAGGAGCTGACACAGGTCAGCTCCTCGCTTCGCTGCTGCCGCCTGTCTCGCTGACACATATGCGGCTGAAGCGAGGAGCTGACCTGTGTCAGCTCCTCACTTCGCCGCTGCCGCCTCTCTAGGTGACACATATGAGGCTGAGCCGGAACCCGGCTCAGCCGCATATGTGTCAGCGAGAGAGGCGGCAGCGGCGACGTGAGGAGCTGACACAGGTCAGCTCCTCGCTTCAGCCGCATATGTCAGCTCCTCACTTCGCCGCTGCCGCCTCTCTAGGTGAAACATATGAGGCTGAGCCGGAACCCGGCTCAGCCGCATATGTGTCAGCGAGAGAGGCGGCAGCGGCGACGTGAGGAGCTGACACAGGTCAGCTCCTCGCTTCAGTCGCATATGTGTCAGCGAGAGAGACACCCAGCGGCGAAGCGTGGAGCTGACCCGTGTCAGCTCCTTCCTTCAGCTGCATGTGTCAGCGAGAGAGACGCGCAGAGAGCGGCGAGGGAGCGGAGGAGAAGGTAAGTTTAATGTGGAGGTGGAACGTGAATCTGGGGGCAGATGAAAGAGAGGACGGCATGACACTGTGGGGACATGAATGTGGGGACATGAATCTGGGGGCAGATGAAAGAGAGGACGGAATGACACTGGGGCAGATGAAGGAGGGGACCAGGGCCGCCATCAGGAATTTTGGGGCCCCATACAGCCTAAGTGTCTGGGCCCCCCCCTCCCCTGCCATTTTTGCTTTGCGCGCCGCGGGAAATTTAGCCCCACCCACTGTTATGTTGACTCCGCCCACTCATTAATTTTCCATTTGCCCGCACACTGTATAATCCTCCTACAGTCACCCGTAAATTATATGTCCCCCTCCGTCTCTCCCCTAGCTTCATATACACCCTTCATCTGCCCCCAGATTCATGTCCCCTCCATCTCTGCCCCCAGATTCATGTCCCCTCCATCTCTGCCGCAGATTCATGTCCCCACATTTCTGCCCACAGATTCATGTCCCTCCATCTCTGCCCCCAGATTCATGTCCCCCCATCTCCATACCTCCCAACTTTTGAAGAACTAAAAGAGGGACAAAATGTGTGGCGCGCTTAGCGCGCCGCAGCAAATTTAGCCCCGCCCACTTTTGTGTTGACTCCGCCCACTTGTTAATTTTTCATGTGCCCGCACACAGTATAATCCTCCTACAGTCACCCGTAAATTATATGTCCCCCCTCTATCTCTCCCCCAGTTTCATATACACCCTTCATCTGCCCCCAGTTTCATGTCCCCCTTCCATCTCTGCCCCTAGATTCATGTCCCCACATCTCTGCCCCCAGTTTCATGTCCCCTCCATCTCTGCCCCCAGATTCATGTCCTCTCCATCTCTGCCCCCAGATTCATGTCCCCACAGTGTCCTGCCGTCCCCTCCTTCATCTGCCCCAGTGTCATTCCGTCCTCTCTTTCATCTGCCCCCAGATTCATGTCCCCACAGTGTCCTGCCGTCCCCTCCTTCATCTGCCCCAGTGTCATTCCGTCCTCTCTTTCATCTGCCCCCAGATTCACGTTCCACCTCCACATTAAACTTACCTTCTCCTCCACTCCCTCGCCGCTCTCTGCGCGTCTCTCTCGCTGACACATGCAGCTGAAGGAAGGAGCTGACACGGGTCAGCTCCACGCTTCGCCGCTGGGTGTCTCTCTCGCTGACACATATGCGGCTGAAGCGAGGAGCTGACCTGTGTCAGCTCCTCGCTTCGCCGCTGCCGCCTCTCTCGCTGACGCTGACGCTGACATGTATGCGGCTGAAGCGAGGAGCTGACCTGTGTCAGCTCCTCACGTCGCCGCTGCCGCCTCTCTCGCTGACACATATGCGGCTGAGCCGGGTTCCGGTTTCATATACACCCTTCATCTGCCCCCAGTTTCATGTCCCCCTTCCATCTCTGCCCCTAGATTCATGTCCCCACATCTCTGCCCCCAGTTTCATGTCCCCTCCATCTCTGCCCCCAGATTCATGTCCCCCCAGATTCATGTCCCCCTCCATCTCTGCCCCCAGATTCATGTCCTCTCCATCTCTGCCCCCAGATTCATGTCCCCACAGTGTCCTGCCGTCCCCTCCAGGGCCGCCGATAGGCCAGTACTACTGCTACTGGCGTCAGGGGCCCGGCCAAATTTTAAAATGGGGGGGGCCCGGGCCCCCATGGCGCCGGCAGCAGTCATTATATGTCCTGTTTCAACTCAGATCTGCGTCCAGAGGACGCAGATCTGAGTTGAGCACATAACGCGGCTGAAGCGAGGAGCTGACACAGGTCAGCTCCTCGCTTCACCGCTGCCGCCTGTCTCGCTGACACATATGCGGCTGAAGCGAGGAGCTGACCTGTGTCAGCGCCTCACTTCGCCGCTGCCGCCTCTCTAGGTGACACATATGAGGCTGAGCCGGAACCCGGCTCAGCCGCATATGTGTCAGCGAGAGAGGCGGCAGCGGCGACGTGAGGAGCTGACACAGGTCAGCTCCTCGCTTCAGCCGCATACATGTCAGCGTCAGCGAGAGAGGCGGCAGCGGCGAAGCGAGGAGCTGACACAGGTCAGCTCCTCGCTTCAGCCGCATATGTGTCAGCGAGAGAGACACCCAGCGGCGAAGCGTGGAGCTGACCCGTGTCAGCTCCTTCCTTCAGCTGCATGTGTCAGCGAGAGAGACGCGCAGAGAGCGGCGAGGGAGCGGAGGAGAAGGTAAGTTTAATGTGGAGGTGGAACGTGAATCTGGGGGCAGATGAAAGAGAGGACGGAATGACACTGGGGCAGATGAAGGAGGGGACGGCAGGACACTGTGGGGACATGAATCTGGGGGCAGAGATGGAGAGGACATGAATCTGGGGGCAGAGATGGAGGGGGACATGAATCTGGGGGGACATGAATCTGGGGGCAGAGATGGAGGGGACATGAAACTGGGGGCAGAGATGTGGGGACATGAATCTAGGGGCAGAGATGGAAGGGGGACATGAAACTGGGGGCAGATGAAGGGTGTATATGAAACTGGGGGAGAGATAGAGGGGGGACATATAATTTACGGGTGACTGTAGGAGGATTATACTGTGTGCGGGCACATGAAAAATTAACAAGTGGGCGGAGTCAACACAAAAGTGGGCGGGGCTAAATTTGCTGCGGCGCGCTAAGCGCGCCACACATTTTGTCCCTCTTTTAGTTCTTCAAAAGTTGGGAGGTATGGAGATGGGGGGACATGAATCTGGGGGCAGAGATGGAGGGACATGAATCTGTGGGCAGAAATGTGGGGACATGAATCTGGGGCAGAGATGGAGGGGACATGAATCTGGGGGCAGAGATGGAGGGGACATGAATCTGGGGGCAGATGAAGGGTGTATATGAAGCTAGGGGAGAGACGGAGGGGGACATATAATTTACGGGTGACTGTAGGAGGATTATACAGTGTGCGGGCAAATGGAAAATTAATGAGTGGGCGGAGTCAACATAACAGTGGGTGGGGCTAAATTTCCCGCGGCGCGCAAAGCAAAAATGGCAGGGGAGGGGGGGGCCCAGACACTTAGGCTGTATGGGGCCCCAAAATTCCTGATGGCGGCCCTGTTCACCTGCTTTCAGTCTCCTAGCATACTTTCCCAGGGAGCCCTTACCGTAAGGGAGTTTATCATTCGATATATCCTTTCTTTTAACTAAGTCACACAGTCATGCTAAGGTTGGGTTACGCAGGCCTAGTACATTCCTGTAGTTCTAAGGAGTACTGAGCTACTTAGAATTACACGAGCGCACTGCACCTCTGCAGTCTGCTCATCGGGATACTTGCTGCTGTAGCTGTCATTTGCAGAGAGTGGGGTTGTGAAAGAAAGGGCCAGAAGGTGGCATACAAGGTATGCTGCTGTGCTTGGAGCACAAGGGGAATGCCCCCTGTGGTCTGTGAGGTTCATTAGCATAACCCAAAAAAACAAAATCATTCAAAAACTGCTGGGAGCAAGAAAAGAAGGGTAGGACTAGAATAGCCTTTCTAAAGGGTATATTGAATGATAGACTCGCTTTAAGCCCTCCTTTACTCATGCAGCTGACCCATCTTGCTCCACCACCACTCTTCCTCCTGCTCCCAAGCAAGATGGTTCCTTCCCTAATTTTATTCTTTCCATTTGTTTCCCTTATCTTAGGGCGTTTTTGGCCTCAGTTGGAAGCACCAGTATCCAGCGCTGCACCTCCCATGAGGCGACCTGAAGCAACCGCTTCAGGCGTCGCTATGCCAGGGCCCCGGGGAAGGCGGCATTTTTGCTGACCTAAGCCAGTCCAGGACAAGCTGTCCTGGACTGGCTTAGGGTCACCGTCACTGAGCAGTGGATTGGGGAGGCCACTGGAGCAGCGCTTTCTGACGTCTGCCTCAGGCGGCAGAAACAAATGGTTCACCCCTGCCAGTATCTTATTGTTCTCCTGGCTGATTCCATTGTAATTTCCCCCCCCAATATCTGGGCTGCACCTAACCTTTATGGTGAAGTGAAAAGATACTGTGTCTCCCAATAAATTAACAAGAAAACTGTTTTTGTTCTTGCCATAAAATCCCTTTCTCTTGAATTTATTGGTTGGGTTTCTTTTTTTTTTTTTGCACATCATCAACTAATTAGGACTGTTTCCTCCCTCGTCCTTCTCATCTGCGTTCCCCCTCCTCCTCCTTTTGGTACAAACTGGTTTATTTGTTAACTGTGGAGAGACGTAATAGTCCACCAGGGCAGATCTAAAACTTCTTGTACCTTTTTTTTCTCCTCCCCCCTCCTTCTACTAGTTAAAGTAGTCTTCACTGCTGTAAAATCTTCTTTCTTCCTGGTTTCTTGCATCATTTGGTGGGCGGGGTTTCACAGGCAACCTGTCGTTTAGCTCCACCCCCAAATTCGTGTGTAGCTCCGCCCACCGCATAACGTGATCCTATGGGGCAGCTGAAGGGCCTGTGATGTCATCAAAGGTCCTTAAACACTATATGCACAATATTGGACTATGAAGTACAGGCAGGAGCAACTCCATTCTGTGTTACATACAGAGACTGCCTGTCTCTAGCATAATGAACACAATTGAATTAGCTAGCCTGATAACTGGGAGAACAGAAGACAGTTCAGAAATGAAAGCAGCTCCTCTCCCCTATCTGAGAGCAGGGAGCTAGGTCACGTGGTGTAGACACAGAAATAGCTAGAAACGCAGGCTCGCTCCCGTGCACTTAGCCCCTCCTCCCTCCTCCCTGAGAGCAGGCTGATACATCACTTGACTTTTGAGCAGATAAGTCAAGGGCTGTGTCAACAGTGAATTGAATAAAGTAAGATAGTGGACAAACAAAGCAGTTTTGCTGAAGCAGTGTATTTAGGAAAAGTCTTACATTCACATTAACAAGCAGTATAGATAGTATCCTTGTGATGGGACAACCCCTTTAAGTTAAAAGGGTATTCTCATGTCATCTTTTCAGCCAGGCTGTATGCAGTGTCTGCTTCTCACTTCCTGTATTTTTCTCCCCCTCCCTCCTGCTGAATGGGACACAGAATACTTTTGCAGGTCAGATAATCTGCAGATTCTTGTACAGAACAAACAAGGTCTTATCTGTGTGTTTTATATAGAGAGATAACGGGCTCCAAAGCAAGAGAAGTGAGTGAGTGAGGTGACTTGTCCTATAGGTCTGCAGTTATAGCAACGCAGTGTAAACAATGGGAGGAATAAGGTCACATACCAGCAGGGTCGGACTGGGGTGTCTAGGGCCCACCATGAGGACCCCTTCAGACCAGCGATACCGAGACAGGGCGGCTAAAGGTAATAACATCGGGAACCATGCTGCTCACTGGCCATACGATGTGCACTACTGCACTACCTAAACCCACTGCTACACACTATGGAAAGTGAACACCACAGCTCCTAGAAATGTTACCATTACCTATAGCCACGCTGTCCTGGAAGAGCTGATCTGCAGAGGTCCTGGCTGTTGTATCATCACAGATGTAATATTGATGTCCTATCCTAAGGACAGGCCATCAATATTAGAAAGATGGATAAATCCTTTAAAGGGATCCTATTATTCAGATGGAATTTTTTGTGACTAACAATATCGGAATAGCCTTAAGAAAAGCTATTCTTCTCCTACCTTTTAGATGTCTTCTCCGCGCCACTGTTCCGTAGAAATCCCAGTTTTTGCTGGTATGCAAATGAGTTCTCTCACAGCACTGGGGGCGGGCCTCAGTGCTCAAACCGCACTGGAGGCGTCCCCAATGCTGCGAGAGAACTCTCCAGCGACGACGCCATCTTCTTCAGGAACGTCCTCTTCACGCATCTTCTGCCGGCCCAGACGGTGAAACTTGTAGGACTCTGGCAGAGCCGACTGCACATGCCCGCGGCCACAAGAAAAATGGCCGCTTACACAGTATATACCTACACACTTATAGATATACATTCATATATACTCACACATACAGTATATAGAATAGCATATATACATTTATATGCCATATATGTCAAATATATATACTTAAATGAATGTATGAATACTATATATACTCATATATATCCATACACATTATTATAACACACATACATTTATATACCATATATAAGCCATATATATATATATATATATATATATATATATATATATATATATACACACACTCATATGAATGTATGAATACTATATTTACTCACATATATACATACACCTTATTATAGCATACTGTATATACTCACACATACCTGTATACCATCATACTGTACTCACACAGTATACAAGTCACATACATTACCCCTTAAGTATTATCATGGTGTCTATCATAATGATATGTGTATGATAGACTCCATGATAGTACTTAAGGGTTAAACAAATGAACACATATACATATTAAATATTACATTTTACCAAAAAGAGAAAAAAATATACTCACATTTGAAGCAGAAAGTGCAAGCATCGCAGCAGACTCCTCTCTGTCCCCACGTGGTCCGATGTAAGCTATGAAACACTGCTGGGAGGGGGAGGGGGGAAGTCCTGGCTGCACAGAGTTGTACATAAGAGGGAAGCGATAGGTAAAGCTGCAGCTGCTGCCCCTGGAGTCCACAGTCTGTATACTTTCCCTATAGTAATAGGGAAAGTAAGCCACTGGCAGGAGGCCCCGGTGTGTAAGTGTCAGAGCCCTGGGAAACTGCCGGCAGCCAGCCATCTTTAATTATTAAAGTGCTGCCGGCAGGCTGGGGTCCCAGAGTTTACCGATCCGGCCCCTGTTACCTCTATCAGTCCTCAGTTTGTCAATGCAAATGCATTGGCCCGACCCGGTCCCTGACATCCCGATCAAGCCCCTGGCCAATGCATCTGCTGTGACAAACTGAGGACTGATGGTCAAGGCTCGGGGCCCACCGAGGGATTCACCGGTTCCCCGGTGGGCCAGTCTGACCCTTCATACCAGGCAAACAAAGCAGAATTTCTAAAGAAATGTATTTAGGAAAAGGCTTCAATTTACTTAAGCTACCAGTATAGATAGGATAGTTGAGATGGGACAAGCCCTTTAATCATCAAGCCACATGCCATCTCATACATAACCAAAATGTGAGTCTGAGTCCTGAATCTAGTTGGGACCTTGAGTGCCTGCTATTATATAACCCTATGAAAAACCCCTAATGAGTGAAGCAGATTTAGCTACTGCTTTTTTGAGACAGTCAGAAGCGGGTTAATATTGAATGGGAAATTATAAAGGAAGGACTGAATTCACTCCTGGTCTTGGCCTTGTTGCATAACAGGCAACAAAAACTGTTTGTCCTCTTCCACCTTTAGCCATCATAAATATGGACCAGAAATCCTAGTTAACAGGAAGTTTTTGTAAAGCGTGCAGCACGTGTATGAACTTACAGTATATCTGTATTGTGCTAGTGCAATACCCTTTATGCAGCTGAGGAAAGACTTGTGTCACCAGCGGTGAATTTTTAAACCGCAGATCAGCATTCTAAGTTTAGCTCATGAGGCTGCAAATACTTATCATTCATTCTCCTTAGCTTTACAGACAAATTGTATTTGAACATTATTATTTCTTTGGGAGACTTCTGTATCAGTACTTTTCATTACTAACCATTAGGCCTTATACACACTCTAGGTCTGCTCCTAGCAACTAGATCAGAATGGCCAAGAGGACAGCCAATTTGTTGACGTGACACTCTTACTTCTCTCAGTCTGTCATCCGGGCGGAATGTCATCCAATATATCGTACAGGCATTTCTAGCTGTCAACAGTCTCCCCAAGTAGTATACTACCCAAAAGTCGCCTTTGAAAGCCTTTTTATATGGCAGTGGGGAAAGCACTTTTACACCCACTTGTGCCAAGGCTCCTTGTCTAAACAAACCACACCAGTAATCTTTTTCTTAAATGCCAAGTTTTGCAACAATCAGCCATTTCTATGTGGGTTTATTTATTTATTATTTTTGGTCAATATGTGTATTCAATATTCATGTGACCTGAGAGAAAAGGCTGTGTCAAACCTAATGATATAAATACACAAATAAGCCACAGTTTTTGTGTAACTTAGACCCGGTTCACATCTGCGTTCGGGCTATTCCATTCCCCTATGCGCAGGAAATATGCAGAGAGAAAAGTTGTGCAAGCAGCATTATGTGGCATTATGTGGTGGGTGCACTAAAGGACATTTTAGGGTGGTTGGGGGCATTAGCTCCTTAGTACTTCCCCACTGTATTATTGCCCAATAGTATCCCTCCACCACAGTATCATTGCTCATTAGTGTCCTTACACATTATTAATAGCGGGCAGGAGGAACCGTCATCTGCCCTGATCCCTTCCACTAAGTGGCACCAGGGATCAGCAATTGTCCCTGGTGCCTGCGTAATGTGTGAAGGCAGAAGGGATGGGGACAGTGGGCAGACGAAGAAGGTTTCTCCTGCCCGCTGTCATAATGAAAAAGCCGGGAGGCAGGGTTTCGCCAATTGAGTATCCCTTATCTAGAGCAGAAATTGAAGCCCCGGCAGGAGAAGAAACACCCCTTAAGACCTTTTCAGATAATTTGCATAAGCATAAAATCCTGATTTTCATGAAAATGGGGCTGCAATGCAGAATAAGAGAGACATCTTTGGAAAGTCTGCCAGCAGGAGTCAGGACTCCCTTCTTTCCTTATAAGCTGCCAGCAGGAGTCAGGTCTCCCTTCTTTCCTTCGATAGGATTAATGCAGCCTGCTCCTCTTTATTCCACGGGCAGCACTGCTGCATCCCCTTCTTCCCTTACATATGTAAGGAATAATACACGTGCTGTAGACTTGTGTAAAGTAAAGTATGGGGGGGGGGGGGGGTGTTACAGTGTAGCATAGGGAGAATGCATTTTACCACACCAAAAAAAAAAAAAAAAATGCAGCATGTTTTTTGTTGTTTTATGTATGTATGTATTTATTTATTTTAACTAGAAACAAGCTTGTGGTGCATAGATGAAGACGGTATTAGGTCAAGTTCACATAACTGTAATACTGAGGTAAACTACGCTCTATATTACAACCACAAGTCCCATTCGATGACTTTCAAGGAAGAAATTTTGCATAACACATTTAAAGCCACAAACTATACAATAAAGGTTGTCTACCCCTGAGGTAGAAAGATGTCCATGGAACTGATGCAAGCTGTACAAGGCTGAAAGAAAAGAGACTGTGTTATTCTTCATTGCATTCCATATTATGGGATATTTTCTCCTAGAAGCATTGCAACTTTGACATATATTATCAGCCAATCTCATAATATTATGGTGGTGGTGGAAGTTTCCTCTTCATCTAGAAAACCATGACCATACCAGATATTCTGAAAATGAAAGAATGTAAAGGACTTACACAAAAAGTTAATGAAAAGATTATTAGTAAAGAGACCTAAACTCAGCACAAAATCCTCACCTAAATGTCAGTGTATTTTAGAATAAGACTAACATACAAGTGAGCAAGTGAGTACTGTATGTGTTTTTAATTGAGCTTTGTGCCATTTGGCTAATAAAGTACAGTATAATAAAGAATACAGGTTATAAGTGTCCCCTATTTATGAGTGGGGTATCTCCCCCGCATCCCCTCTCACCATGTATACATGGCTGCCATCTGTTATTGATTAACAAGGAGGGATGAGCTCCTTCTGCTGTGGAAACTCTCTGGAGTTTCACCACAAATTTCAACCATAGCTGTTTCAAGGATGCAATTCTTGGCTATGTCCAAAAAAAAAAAATTGAAATGAAACTCTCACATGCAGATTCACTGAGGATTGTTAGGACAGATAAACCCTGTTATTTGACACTGTACATATGTGTAACCAGAGGCTCTATTAGACGTATGGGATGATAGGGGGAATTTATTAAGTCATAGTGCATCGGTCTGGCAGCAGATGTGCAATCATTATTAAGGGGTTCCGTCATCCTAATAATTCTGGTGGACCGGCGGAGATCCCATACTACAGAATTCATCATGGACCGGAGTACATTTTAGGTATAACTCTCCCTTCATAGATCCCTCTCTGTTCCAGCCACTATTCTAAAATTGACATATTGACTATTTTTGGCACAAATGGAAAACTGGTCAGAAAACTTGACCATGAGTCATTTCAATTTTTTTTGTTTAGCTATTTGGGCTAATAGTGCAGCAGACCTGTTTCTATAGCATACTGACTTTTACAGGTTAGCACGGTGTGATGCAACCGTTAATGGACTAAGACACACAGGTCATCTAGTTTTCATGTCTTGTGATTTGTCTTAGCATATGATAAAATGCTGAGGGGAACAAAACAAAGGGCAATAGCAGCTAGCACATAGGCTATACCATAGAACAGCATGAAAAAGTTATTAGGACATTGGTTTCCAGCATAATCTATACTACCTGATAGTCTGTGTATTAGTGTTACTGACATATAATAAGTAGAGATGAGCGAACACTAAAATGTTCGAGGTTCGAAATTCGATTCGAACAGCCGCTCACTGTTCGAGTGTTCGAATGGGTTTCGAACCCCATTATAGTCTATGGGGAACATAAACTCGTTAAGGGGGAAACCCAAATTCGTGTCTGGAGGGTCACCAAGTCCACTATGACACCCCAGGAAATGATACCAACACCCTGGAATGACACTGGGACAGCAGGGGAAGCATGTCTGGGGGCATAAAAGTCACTTTATTTCATGGAAATCCCTGTCAGTTTGCGATTTTCGCAAGCTAACTTTTCCCCATAGAAATGCATTGGCCAGTGCTGATTGGCCAGAGTACGGAACTCGACCAATCAGCGCTGGCTCTGCTGGAGGAGGCGGAGTCTAAGATAGCTCCACACCAGTCTCCATTCAGGTCCGACCTTAGACTCCGCCTCCTCCGGCAGAGCCAGCGCTGATTGGCCGAAGGCTGGCCAATGCATTCCTATGCGAATGCAGACTTAGCAGTGCTGAGTCAGTTTTGCTCAACTACACATCTGATGCACACTCGGCACTGCTACATCAGATGTAGCAATCTGATGTAGCAGAGCCGAGGGTGCACTAGAACCCCTGTGCAAACTCAGTTCACGCTAATAGAATGCATTGGCCAGCGCTGATTGGCCAATGCATTCTATTAGCCCGATGAAGTAGAGCTGAATGTGTGTGCTAAGCACACACATTCAGCACTGCTTCATCAAGCCAATACAATGCATTAGCCAGTGCTGATTGGCCAGAGTACGGAATTCGGCCAATCAGCGCTGGCCAATGCATTCTATTAGCCCGATGAAGTAGAGCTGAATGTGTGTGCTAAGCACACACATTCAGCACTGCTTCATCAAGCCAATACAATGCATTAGCCAGTGCTGATTGGCCAGAGTACGGAATTCGGCCAATCAGCGCTGGCTCTGCTGGAGGAGGCGGAGTCTAAGGTCGCTCCACACCAGTCTCCATTCAGGTCCGACCTTAGACTCCGCCTCCTCCGGCAGAGCCAGCGCTGATTGGCCGAAGGCTGGCCAATGCATTCCTATGCGAATGCAGACTTAGCAGTGCTGAGTCAGTTTTGCTCAACTACACATCTGATGCACACTCGGCACTGCTACATCAGATGTAGCAATCTGATGTAGCAGAGCCGAGGGTGCACTAGAACCCCTGTGCAAACTCAGTTCACGCTAATAGAATGCATTGGCCAGCGCTGATTGGCCAATGCATTCTATTAGCCCGATGAAGTAGAGCTGAATGTGTGTGCTAAGCACACACATTCAGCACTGCTTCATCAAGCCAATACAATGCATTAGCCAGTGCTGATTGGCCAGAGTACGGAATTCGGCCAATCAGCGCTGGCTCTGCTGGAGGAGGCGGAGTCTAAGGTCGGACCTGAATGGAGACTGGTGTGGAGCGATCTTAGACTCCGCCTCCTCCAGCAGAGCCAGCGCTGATTGGTCGAGTTCCGTACTCTGGCCAATCAGCGCTGGCCAATGCATTCTATTAGCCCGATGAAGTAGAGCTGAATGTGTGTGCTTAGCACACACATTCAGCTCTACTTCATCAGGCTAATAGAATACATTGGCCAATCAGCGCTGGCCAATGCATTCTATTAGCTTGATGAAGCAGAGTGTGCACAAGGGTTCAAGCGCACCCTCGGCTCTGATGTAGCAGAGCTGAGGGTGCACAAGGGTTCAAGTGCACCCTCGGCTCTCCTACATCAGAGCCGAGGGTGCGCTTGAACCCTTGTGCAGCCTCGGCTCTGCTACATCAGAGCCGAGGGTGCGCTTGAACCCTTGTGCACACTCTGCTTCATCAAGCTAATAGAATGCATTGGCCAGCACTGATTGGCCAGAGTACGGAATTCGGCCAATCAGCGCTGGCCAATGCATCCCTATGGGAAAAAGTTTATCTCACAAAAATCACAATTACACACCCGATAGAGCCCCAAAAAGTTATTTTTAATAACATTCCCCCCTAAATAAAGGTTATCCCTAGCTATCCCTGCCTGTACAGCTATCCCTGTCTCATAGTCACAAAGTTCACATTCTCATATGACCCGGATTTGAAATCCACTATTCGTCTAAAATGGAGGTCACCTGATTTCGGCAGCCAATGACTTTTTCCAATTTTTTTCAATGCCCCCAGTGTCGTAGTTCCTGTCCCACCTCCCCTGCGCTGTTATTGGTGCAAAAAAGGCGCCAGGGAAGGTGGGAGGGGAATCGAATTTTGGCGCACTTTACCACGTGGTGTTCGATTTGATTCGAACATGGCGAACACCCTGATATCCGATCGAACATGTGTTCGATAGAACACTGTTCGCTCATCTCTAATAATAAGGCATGCAGAGTGCTCAAATTCTGTTCCACAAATACAATTATTGTGCAATGTGATCACAGAAGATCTTACTGTCTGTGTTTGGACTAAACTGTAACATGGCAACAGAGTGGATGGCTTCACATTTCCAACACGTTGCTATCGAGCTGCCCAGCGAGCTATGTGCCCTTGCTCAGCTTGCGTAAACAAAGACATAATACAAGGTTAACTGCAGCTTACTATTCGAGTCTAGAAATTGGAGCTGGTTGCTAGGTTAACTTCAGGTGGACAGCGTGCGAATAAAAAACTAGACCTGTCAAACTTCTAGAAGAGGATACAATGAAATAGCAGGAAAAAAAGCACACACTGTAAAGGTTGAGCTAACCTTCAATAATGTCACATATCTTTATGTTGAAAGTATGAAGTGATGATAAGACCCCAAACTTATCTTAAAAATTGTAGCTGCTGCCAGTTTTGTTTTTGCTCTCATGTACACAATATGAAGCCAGAGTGCAAATGACTACAAGCGGGTTAGTAAGTGAAAGTATAAGTTGTATATACATCCCTATAGCATAAGACTTGGTTATTGCCCTTTAATTCACAGAAGGGTCTGATGTCATCGGGATATGCGTCGTCCCAAAATAGCAGGATATGTGTGAAACATCTGAGGCCCAGTTCACATTAGCTTTTAGTATTCTGTTTGGGGAGTCCACTTGGGGACCCCCGAACGAAAACCTATATGCATTAAAAAGCGGTTAGCTAACAAACCACATGGATCCCATAGACTATAATGAGATCCAAGTGGTTTCTGCACAAAACAAGATTAATGCAGACACCAAGCGGAAACCACATGGACCCCATGATAGTCTATTGGGTCAGCGTGGTTTCTTAGCTAACTGCTTTTTAATCCTTATAGGTTTTTGTTTAGGGGGTCTCCAAGCGGATACCCTGAACAGAATACCGAATGCAGATGTAAACCAGACTTTACAGGCAAAGATGTGAGCATCAGAAAGAAAGTAGATGAGGACTTGTAAGGACTGGAGGCTACATGTGGGCAGGTAAGTGGAGATCAGGGCAGACACTTATGGGGAAAAAAGGGGATCTCTAGGGTATTACGTGCCTGAACAATTAAATAGGAATAAGGGTAAGGTGAGTAATGCCTAACCAACAGGATGCATTAAAACATATATTCTTTATTAGTACTATTAAAAGAAGAAAGACACTTATGGGGGTTACAGATGATAGAATATATTTTATTTCATTGTCAGTATATTGAAATGTACTGTATTTGCTCAGTGATAGGTAGCAAATGAAGAAAACTGCAGAGGAGAAACAGTAAAGGAAAGAACAAGGGGACAGGGCAGTAGATTACTGTCATTTATTGCAATATACAGTATTTGGCTATACCAGTAGTTTTAAATACAAAAGGCAAACACTGATCATCCATAACATTAAAACCAACAGGTGACGTCGAAAAATGAGCATGTGTAGGGAAAACTATCTTGCCAAGAGCCAATCGATGGCTGGACTACTTGTTTCCAGTTTTTCAGGACTTGTGGGATGTTGAATACAGTGGATAATACTCACCATAATGGTCCAAGAAAACTGTGACCCATTGGCATTGTCTTGGGTGGTCAAGTTTCATTCATGTATGTGGGTGAGATAAAGCTAATGCATTTGGCCAGATCACACAAAAGAGCTACTATACCACAGTTTTCTGAAAAAATTCTTACAGGCTACCACAGAAAGGTGTTAGAACACTGTGTATTGCAGCTTGCTGAGTATGGAGCTGTGTAAACACAGGTTGTTCAGAGGGTCCCTGTCAACTGCTGAAAGAACCTACATAGACCATGCAGCAATGGAACAAGGTGGATTGGGCTGATGAGTATGTTTTCTTTCCATCATATGGAGACCTAGGTGCTTGTGTGTTGTTTACCTGGGGGAAGAGATTGCAGAAAGAAGGAAAGACAATAGAAGCAATGCAATGCTCTGAGCCCAGTGGGTTCTGAGTTCAGCTGTCTCCAGGGGTCCCATCAAAATGAGTGACAGCAACGCTTCTGCCAGACGTCCACTCCATCATACTGGGGCACAAGGTACAATCAGAGCCCAGCTATCTGTAAATTATACCCATCATTTGCATGTGATCTGGTAGAATAACCTCTGTGTCTGGGTTCGCACAATGCTTGTGTAATAAATAAATGCATGCTTTTGATAATTGCAGAAATGAATAGAACACTTTACTATGCCATGAAACCATTTCAATATATTGGCCCTTCGTTTACAGCTGAAATTCTTACTATGGGTCCTAGAGGAATCTGCTTTTTTACTCTCGTTTACAAATCCTTTTTTTTTTTTTTTAATAGACAAATATTTTGCATTTTTACCTGTTTTAGTTATTTTAATTGAGCTAGAAAAAAAACAAAAGAAATCAGCATTTGTAGTAGCACCCTTAACTCTTTACACCAAGCCAATTTTTGTTTTTGTGCATGTGTTGCTTTTCCTCCCCACCTTCCAAGAACCAATTTACATGAGAAATGTTGTCCTCAACAATTCAGTTGATTTATAAATTGTAATCCCCTGTATTACTTGTAACACACGGGATTACAGTTTATAAATCAACTGAATTGTATTATACATACAGCTGAACATTTGTATATGGCATTTGTATTTTATTATATATATAAAAAAAACAACATGAAAACAAACATCACAGTATAATCTAATCTCTCTAACAAATCTAAAATAGAACCAAACTCCTTCCGTTTATAGAAATATAACAGCCAAATAATACATTTTTGGATTGGGAACCTCTAACCCACCTCTACTCTTGTGCAGAAACAACGGTTTCAGTTTCATTTTAGTTTTTTTCCTTTCAATGTCAAATCTGTACGTAGTCTATTAAATTCATTATAGTCAACCAAATAATTGCATTCATAAAACACACAAGGTTTTTAGAAAGATTATCACTTTCCACAATGTCAATTGACTACCCATGGTCAAAGGAAATTTTTTCCATATTTTAATTCTTTTGCCTTATAGAGTGAAATGATGGGGAGACATTCAATACTTTAAATTCATCAACTCTCCTTGACATTTGTATACCTAGTGTGAGAAGGTGACAGGCGAAGTGCTGGAGTCAAGGTATATTTGCCCCAGGCGGATCAGGAGTAGACCTCTGCACAGGTGTAGATCCTGGGCTTATTAGTGACCCATAAAATACTACTGATCCTGCAGACCAGGGCAGAACCTGGGAGTGAGAGGAGGGGGTGACTGTCCTGACATTTTGAGTCTAGTGAGACCAAGTTGGACTGGCTTGTTTTTGTTTGTGTGGCTGACAGTAAGCCACACGTAGAGTGAAGTATTATTTTTACTGTATAGCTAGCGCTCAGACAAGTAGAGATTTGATTAATTTTTTCCTGAAGTTAAGGCTGTGTTTTGTTTTATATTTTTTTATGCCTGAAGCCAAGGTTTATTTGTTTATTGTTTTTTTTTTGTTTTTTTTTAAATAAACCGGTTTGCTGCATTTTGTGTCCCTGTCTCTGACTGTTTGGTTCCGCACCACTGCTGCTACCAAGATAACTTCCCCACTCTAGATATGTAAAGCTCTCCTGATCTTGTAACTAGAGAAAACTTTTACCACCTGCCATGACAACCGGGACTAACTGAAGCAATATTATTTTGGAACAATTAATTCTAATTCCTGGAAAAGTTCCAAATTTATACTTATTCGTAACAATAGGCAATGACATCCTAGGATTTCCCCCAAAACCATTATGTCATTGGCATAGAGCCAGATGTTATCTCTATTATTTAAAGAGGTTGGCCACCTTCAGACCAATATTGACAAACAAATGTACAACAAAAAGATATACAATTTTCCAATATACTTTCTGTAGCAATTCCTCACTGTTTTCTAGATTTCGGCTTGCTGTTATTCATTCTGTTACTTCTAGAGGATAAAACTCTGACCATGGTCATGTGATTTACGGTCTGTGGTCATGTGATGAGCACACAGGTGCCGCTCGTTATAGTCACAGCTCAGTAATCAGACATCTGCCTGGTAATCAGCTGTGCACCTGTGTACTCATCACATGACCATGGACCGTAAATCACATGACCATGGTCAGAGTTTTATCCTCTAGAAGTAATAGAATGAATAACAGCAAGCCCAAATCCAGAAAACCGTGAGGAATTGATACAGAAAGTATATTGGAAAATTGTATGTCTTTTTATTGTACATTTGTTTGTCAATATTGGTCTGAAAGTGGCCATTAATACCACTTGTTTCATCTTGTTGAATTATTACAGCATTGGGTTCCATGATTGGAGCACTCATAAAATGATGGAAGGGAACAGCCGTGATGTCTACCTCTCTCTAAATTAGATAATAGGGAAATCTCCTCATTCACTTTTACCTTCGCACATTGAACGCTACACAATATCTCCAACCAATTAACAAAACTTTTTCCAAAATCATATGTATCTAAAACAACATACAAAAATCCAAGTCTACACTATCTAACACTTTTTGACTGTCTAATGAAACTATTTTCACTGTGTCCTGAGTAGCTGCAGAACAGTTTGCTTTACTGATATTTAGCATAGTAGATTTCCTAGGCATGAAGTTGGTCTGATTACTATGTTTTATTGTGCTCAGAAACCTGGAAAGACTATTTCCCAAAACAAAGGCACCCCGTGTCCTTATCCTGCTTAGGGATTAAGACAATAGTTGCCTCATCACCCATGTATACCTCAAGCAATCTAGGGGCCAATATGCCCCTCAGGTCCTTAAATACTTCAAACGGAACCCCATCTGGGCTGGGTGACTTAGCAAGGGGAACCTCCCCTCTTAATGTATCTCTTTTAATGTTAGAGGACAGTCCAAAATCTCCCTCTCTTGATTTCTCAATTGTGGCAAGCTCAATGAACTCAAAAATATTAAAGAGAATCTGCCAGGTTGATCTGTGACACTAAACCACCCACAGGTCCTTATAGACCCAGGATTTAGTATCCTAAATCGCCCTGTTATAAACCCATCTATGATCGCAATAAAAAAAATTAAACTGTTAAATTTATCTAGAAATGATTTTGAAGAGTCTCACTGGATTCATCTCTGGTGCTCCTAGCGCAGTTCTTCAGTGAACCAGAAGACGTACACCCTGGCTTCACTGTGCAAGTGCTGGAGGTACAGGGCATATGCACCGAAGCCAAGGTGTAGTCCTCTGGGTTCAGTGAAGAACTGCGCCAGTGCAGAGAGTACAGAAGCAGTGCAAGTATAAAGCTTTGTTATTTTTATTGTGGGCATGGATGACTTTATTACAGAGCAATTTGGGACACCAAACTCCTGGTCCATAAGGGCCTGTGGGTGCTTTAGTGTCCCATATCTTGACAGATTCCCTTTAATTTCCTTAATTGTATAGTCTAATTCAGAAGAATGTGTATATAAGCGTTGTTTTTTTTTAACAAACCTTATGGTCATTTGTTCTGAGACAATGGTAATACACAGTAAGATACATACACCTCTAGTAGATCCTGAAAATATTATATTTATAAGTATTATTGTATTTCAATCATTCCCTTTATTCCATCAAGAAATAACACAGCAGAAATGGGTAGTTACTGTTTGTACAGACAGATGGAAAAGTATGCAAAACTGCGTGACTCACAGCAGTATGAAGGGTGGATACTATTGTACTAAATTTAGGATGTTGATAGAGGAGTTTAAAGTATTGCAGGTATGTAGAAGATTAAAAGTGCTGAGGAAAGTGCTGACTTTTAAAAGAGAATAACAAACAAAGTGGCATAAGCATATTGTACAGACATTCTAGCAAATCAAGACTGGCCTACTGTCTAATGTGTATATGGCTGTCTTGCCTCTCCCCCAAAAGCAGATGTTGGGGAAAAGGATTTTAACATACCCGATCCTTTGTTCTCAGGAGATAAGGTGTTGCCAGAGATGTCTACATTACCACACTGGAATTCAGTGAGCTCTTTAGAAGGGCCCATTCTTTCATAGGTATTTGTAAAGATGACTGCATGACCAAGTGTTTGATGTTATATACCTGCAGAAATGGGCCTGAATAAAACACTTATCCCAATCTTGACAACCAAAATTTGTGCCTAGTTTATGAAGAGATGCACGCCACCTAGGATCTATGCCACCTATTTGCCAGTGTTGATTTCCCTATCCCACCAAGCCCCCTTTGAGGAAAGTGGAGTGCATTGCACAACGTGTAAAAATTTATGCGGACTCTTTAAATCACACCTGGGATCACCAACTTATATGCAAATTTAAATAAGCCCCAATCACAGGAAGAGTGAGATATATATATATATATATATATCTCCCTATATTATAAAAATGAATTTCTGTCTGTCTGTCTGTCTGTCTGTGCTCTAATGCGAACCAAACGACTGGACCGATCTTCACCAAATTTGGCACAGAGATACTTCAGATATCCGGGAAGGTTTAAGATGAGACTCCAACTCGCTCGGACGTACCGTTGCTGAGATACAGCATTCCAAACACAGTGCCCCCCCCCCTAGCCAATACAAACCTGCAAGACTTTCACTCATATTCCAACTGCAATACACATGGTCACTCCACATGCACAATACAACACTGATATCCAAACTGAGATACATGCATCAGAGGATTAGATACAAAGATCAGCACACAGTATCACACACCAGAGGATTAGATACACGGGTCTGCACACAGTCCCACAAACCAGAGAATTAAATACGCACTTCTGCACACAGTTCCACACACTGAAGGATTTGATACGTACGTCTGCACACGGTTCCACATACCGAAGGATTAGATACAGGCGTCTACACACAGTTCCACACTCCAGAGGATTAGATACGCGCGTCTGCACACATTTGTACACGCCATAGGATTAGATACACGCGTCTTCACACAGTTCCACACTCCAGAGGATTAGATACGCGCGTCTGCACACAGTTGTACATGCCATAGGATTAGATACACGCGTCTTCACACAGTACCACATGCAGTAGGATTAGAAACGTGCGTCTACACACAGTTCCACACGCCGAAGGATTAGATACGCGCCTCTTCACACAATACCACACAGGGAAAGATTAGATACGTGTGTGTGCACACAGTACCACACTTTGGAGGATGAGATACAGGCCTCTGCACACAGTACCACAAGCCAGAGAATTAGATACGCATCTCAGCACACAGTACCACATGGGGGAGGATTAGATACGCGCGTCTACACACAGTACCACATGCCATAGGATTATATACGCGCGTCTGCACACAGTACCACATGCTGGGGGATTGGATACATGCGTCTACACACAGTTCCACACACTGTAGGATTAGATACGCACCTCTTCACACAATACCACACAGGGGAGGATTAGATACACGTGTCTTCACACAGTTGTACACGCCATAGGATTAGATACACGCGTCTTCACACAGTACCACATGCAGTAGGATTAGATACGCGCGTCTACACACAGTTCCACACGCCAAAGGATTAGATACGCGCCTCTTCACACAATACCACACAGGGGAGGATTAGATATGTGTGTGTGCACACAGTACCACACTTTGCAGGATTAGATACATGCCTCTGCACACAGTACCACAAGCCAGAGAATTAGATACGCGTCTCAGCACACAGTAACATACGGGGGAGGATTAGATACGCTCATCTACACACAGTACCACATGCCATAGGATTATATACGCACGTCTGCACACAGTACCACATGCCGGGGGATTGGATACATGCTTCTACACACAGTTCCACACACTGTAGGATTAGTTACGCACCTCTTCACATAATACCACACAGGGGAGGATTAGATACACGTGTCTTCACACAGTTGTACACGCCATAGGATTAGATACACGCGTCTGCACACAGTACCCCATGCCGTAGGATTAGATACGCGCGTCTACACACAGTACCACATGGGGGAGGATTAGATACGCGCGTCTGCACACAGTACCACATGCCGTAGAATTAGATACGCGCGTCTACACACAGTTCCATACTCCAGAGGATTAGATATGCGCGTCTGCACACAGTTGTACACGCCATAGAATTAGATACACGCGTCTGCACACAGTACCACATGCAGTAGGATTAGATACGCGACTCTTCACACAGTACCACACAGGGGAGGATTAGATACGTGTGTGCACACAGTATCACACTTTGGAGGATTAGATACATGCCTCTGCACACAGTACCACAAGCCAGAGAATTAGATACGCGTCTCAGCACACAGTATCACACGGGGGAGGATTAGATACGCGCCTCTTCACACAATACCACACAGGGGAGGATTAGATACAGGCCTCTGCATACAGTACCACATGCCAGAGAATTAGATACGCGTCTCAGCACACAGTTCCACATGGGGGAGGATTAGATATGCGCATCTGCACACAGTACCACACGCCAGAGTCATTAGATATGCGCGTCTGCACAAAGTTTCACTTACTGGAGGATTAGATACGCGCCTCTTCACACAATATCACATGGGGATGATTAGATATGTGCATCTGCACAAAGTACCACATCAACAAGAATTAGACACTTGCATCTAAACACAGTACTACACGGGGAAGGATTAGATACAGCTTTACTCCAGGTGTCCATAACAACTGATCACAGGTTTTTCACTGACATCCAAAATGAGATACACATAATCACATGACGCTTATGGACATACACACAAACCACATACAAAATACACCAGTGCAAAATTGGACAATTCTTATGGGGCCAGTACACAAACATAAAATGTAATATACCTGTGCGAAGCCGGGTCCTCCCTCTATTATATATATATATATATATATATATATATATATATATATATATATATATATATATATATGTATTGTCAGGGTTGGCATAGACACAAAAGTCCAGATTGTTTAGTCCAAAACAGAGGTAGAGTTTATTTTCACTCAAAAAGGTAGTGCAGCAACAAAAGGAAACAATACAAAAATAAATCCCTGCCCGGCTAGGCTCTAAATAAACATAGAATAGGTTACCTCACCTAGAATAACAGATATCCTAAAGCCAGTAGAATAACAGATATCCAAAATCACTCAGGACACAGCTCCAAAGATATCACCTCTCTGTTGGCACTCCAGCCAAGTTCTGCCCCCAGTCTGTTGCTGGAGCTGACTTCTTAAGCTCATTTAAAGAGCAGACTCTCTGCAGCTGAGTTGAGGGGGGTGGAATGACAGGTCCCACTACCAACCTACCTGCCATTCTGAAAAATCCAGCCCAGTAACCGGAACTTTTAAATAACCCTCAGCAGACAATAGTCATCTGTTGAGAAACGTTCTTTCTGGAGTTTTCTCATCTCACGCACCTGAGTAGTCTGGGTGAGATGTACACTCCCTCCATAGGCACATAAGATAAGATAAAATAATCCTTTAATAGTCCTATCATGGGAAAATTTAGCATGTTACAGCAGCATGGATAATACAGTAATATATTTCAATAGAGAAAACATACAAGCTCATAGCAGATAGAAAAGTTACTAGGAGTCATACGCTCACACACAATTTTTAGAAGCCACTACTTTGTATCCTCTGGGCTTTTGCTGAATGCTTAGAAGCACCCCAATCTCAATGGTAGCATGATGCAAACTGTATAGTAACAAAGGTCACACTGCTCTTAAGGTTGACACTGATAGGGCAAAGGGCAAATAACCAAATGCAACGTGCAGTACAAGTATTTAATGAAAAAGGCTGAGATGAAACCAAATATTTTCTGCACTGACATTGGCATTAGGACCTATTACAACTTCTGAAATGTCTATTTTAGCAAATACTTGTACGCCCCATGAAATAATTCTGGAGGATCTTAGTAATGTGTGGGTAAATTGTCAACTCGGTATTACCATTGTCTTAGTCATAGGGCTGTGTTGTTGCATAGTCTGACATTGTGGACAATGTGATACTTTCTAGTTACACATCCTCGAATAAATAACTCCAGGTTGTCAAATGCATTCTTACATTGTTGTTATGAGTAACAGAGGAGCATACCTAAAAAAGTTTTAAAGCACACCTTCATCTTTTAAACAACTTCTTGATATCTACCAGCATTTGTGCAAGAAATACATTTTGTAATATACATTATTAATGGACTTTGGCTCCTTTCCATGAAATCCATTCTCTGTCTCCTGTTTTTCTAATGGCACTGGAAATGCTGACTACTTCTGAGCAGAAGTTCAGGAAATAGAGGTGTAATACAGAGAAGTGATCCTGGAGGAAGGAGTTTCAGCAAATACTTTTATCTCGGGCTAGGTTCACACCTGCGACCCAGTTTCTGTTTGTGAAATCCGTCCCCCATTCTGCTTGAAAAACGCAGAGATAAAAGTCCTGCAAGGGTTGCATGCAGCTGCTTGACCATGTAAACCCAAGTTTGAATGGGAAGCGCTCGCGTGCACGGCTCGGACTGAGCCGAGCGCCGGGCCCCTTCACACGGCGAGCCGTGCACGTGAGCGCTTCCCATTCACTTCAATGGGAGCGCTCGTAGAGTAAAAAGCAGCCCATTCATTTCAATGGGGAGCGCTCGTATGCCGGCTCCCCATTGAAATGAATGGGATCTGCTTTATACGCGCTGATTCTGACCGTGTTTTAACGTTCAGAATCAGGCAGCGTATCTGTAGTGTGAAGGGGCCCTAATTAAAACACACAAGAAAATTATAGACACCTTAATGGAATCCAGACTCCATCATAGTCATTGGGAACTATATAGCTCCTTTAGTGTATGTCATGTGACAGACCAGTCTCCAACTTGCATTCTGCATTTCATTTCCTATGTTGGAATAGAAAACCTGAATGACTGCCCCAGATGTGTACTTAGCCTTATTTTAGTCTATATAAGTTCACTGTTCCATAGAACAGAAATTGGGAGCAATTTACTAATGTGGTCATGCCAGTTTTCTTGTGTGATAGTGGTGCATTTTTGGTGTATAGCCATTTGATAAAATATATGTCACATTGTTTGTTTTCTGACCTGTTTGCCACATCTGAGGATAGTAAGAGATGCCATGTCTGTAACCAGTAGGGTTGAGCGATCGGGATTGGAAAAGATCAGTAAATTTCACGATCGCGATCGGGTTTCCGATCCCGCCTAAAAAAGATCGGGTACGGAGTTCCGATCCCAATCGCTCAACTTATCTGCACAGATCCACTGCTGCTGCCGCTGCCCGTTCTTCTGGCTCCTCTTCTCTCTCTTTCACATATCTTCAGAACGCCATGCGTGCCCCCACCTCCCTGGGCTAGTGTTAAATATGCTGGGAGAAGGCGGGGCTTGTGGCTTAGGAGAGTGTGGGCGGGTACTGGGAGGGGAGACGTGAGTGATGCACTCACATCTCCCCCCCTTACCCGCCCACACTCTCCTAAGACACAACAAGCCCCGCCTACTCCCAGCATCTCTAACACGGCGCTCTAAAGGCATGTGAATGAGAGAGAAGAGGAACGAGAAGAAAGGGGAGCGGCAGCGGATCTGTGCAGGTAAGCGGACACCAGGAGGGACTAAGTAGCCGGCAGATTTGTTTTTTTAATCACTACACAGCGTGGAGTCCAAGAATTAAAGCGTTCAATTTTTGGACTCCATGCTGTATAGTGAATAGGATTGTTTTTAAAATCCGATCTTTGATCATTAAAAAAAAAATCCCATTGACTTGCATTAGGATCGGAATTGGGATCGGATGGAAAATGATCGGAAATCGGATTTTTAAAAATGATCCTGACATAAAAAAATCAATAACCTTAAGCAGCAAAATTCTTTGAAACATTATTGTTTGAAGGTTTCATGCCAGCTTTAGTCTACATCAAACAAAGGCACTCAATACTCCTATAATCCAGCAAGTGAAAAAAAAAACAAAACATGCCAATTTATGAGCTCATATGTTAACATCAAGATACTATCCCCAAGTAATATCAATCTTTCCTAATATAACATATATCCTACTAATATTATAAGTGCTAGTGCACACTGAGTTTTTTGCAGGTAGATTTTGAGGCAGAATCCGCCTCAAAATCCTCCTGCAAAAATGGCTCCCATTGCCTTTAATGCGAACTGCTCGCTAGCGGAAAAGAGAAGCGAGATGCCCTATCTTGCTGCGGATTCCGTGGCTGATTCATCTGTGGTGTCCGCGGCTCAAGACACTCTCCTGTTTAGGCCCATTCATTTAGGCCTAATCAGGAGTGGGATGCCGCGCGGAATGTTCACAAGGCAGAAAAGGTTTTCGCAACCTTTTACTCTGTGTGAACATACCCTAAATGTGAAAGTTTGTATGTTTGTTACTCGATCACGCAAAAACAGCTGAATGGATTTGGATGTAATTTGACACATTGATAGTTTGTAACCTGGATTAACACATAGGATACTTTTTATCCCAGTAAATGACATGGCTTCACGATTGTTATCAATTTATGTTAATATACTATATTGTACTATCATAATAATATTAAACTGCTATTGCCGGCAGAACAATTCAGCTAATTGCACTTTGCTGATAAAGCCTGGTTAGTTATCTCTCTATGTAAATACACAGATAACACTGAGTCCATTCTGTACAAGCATCTGCATATTATCTGATCTGCATAAGTGTTCTGTGTCCAGTTCAGCCAGAGGGAGGAGGAGAGAAATACAGTAAGTGAGAAACAGACACTGCAGACTGTGCTGAGACACTGAAATGCGAAAACTCCTTTAAAGGGATTCAACCATTAAAAACTTTTTTTTTTGTGGATAAGATGTCGGAATAGTCTTTAGAAAGGCTATTCATCTCTTACCTTTAGACGTGGTCTCCGCTGCGCCGTTCCTTAGAAATACCAGTTTTTACTGGTATGCAAATGAGTTCTCTCGCACCAATGGGGGCGGGCCGCAGCGCTCAAACAGCGATGAGGGCGTCCCCACCGCTGCCAGAGAATTGTCTCCAGCACCGCCTCCTTCTTCGTTCGCAGCATCATCTTCAATGTCTTCTTCCGGCGCAGGCTCGTAACTTCTAGGAGCCGGGCCTTGAGCAGAGCAGACTGCGCAGGCGCACAGGCCACGGGAAAATGGCCGCTAACAATACTGTGCAAGCAGCCATTTTTCCGTGGCCTGTACGCCTGCGCATTCTGCTCTGCTCAAGGCCCGACGCTTAGAAGTTACGAGCTTGAGCCGGAAGAAGACATTGAAGATGACGCTGCAGACGAAGAAGGAGGCGGCGCTAGAGACAATTCTCTAGCAGCGGTGGGGACGCCCCCATCGCTGTTTGAGCGCTGGGGCCCGCCTCCATCACTGTGAGATAACTCATTTGCATACCGGTTTTTGGGAAGCCGCTCAATACAGGAGTGGCTTGTAGCTCAATACAGGAGTGGCCTCCCAAAAATGGCAGCCGGCCGGCAGGCGCACTCGGCTCTGCTGGTGTCTCACTGGAAGAGCCAACTGCGCAGGCGTCGGAAGTGGCGCAAAGGAAGACGACGAAAGAAGGGGAGGATCCAGCCGAAGATAGAGGCGTTGCTGGAGCGTGTTTTCGAGCAGCAGTGGGGACACCCCCATCGCATTTTCAGCACTGGGGCCTGCCCCCATCGCTGCGAGAGAACTAATTTGCATACCGGTAAAAACCAGTATTTCTAAGGAACGGCGTAGTGGAGACCACTTCTGAAGGTAAGAGACGAATAGCCTTTCAAAAGGCTATTCAGACGTGTGATCGCCAAAAAAATTCATTTGAATGGTAGAATTCCTTTAATGTTAGGTGAAACAGTGAACATATTGGCTACTTCTGGAAGCAGGAAATAAGGGACTACCGGCTTCCATCGCATTTGACCTTTTTTTAATGAATGTAATTTTTTAAAAAATTTCTGAAATAAAAGTTATATGCTTCACAATGCTAAAGAACGTCAGGCGGAGTCAGGCCGGGTCAGGAGTGTGAATAGGTGAGTAAATGATCAACCGCTACCTACTGCAATAATCCAATATGCATACCTCCCAACTTTTGAAGAGCCGAAAGAGGGACAAAATATGCGGTGCACATGTGCGCAGCGACAAACTTATCTCCACCCACTTTTATGTTCACTTCGCCCATTCTCATTCATTTTTCATGTGCCCCCACACAATATAATTTTCCTACAGTCACCTGTAAATTAAATCCCCCCTCCATCTCTCCCAGTTTCATATAACCCCTTTATCTGCCCCCAGTTTCATGTCCCCCCTCTCCATCTCTGCCCCCAGTTTTATGTCACCACCATCTCTGCCCCCAGTTTCATGTCCCCCCCTCCATCTCTGCCCCCAGTTTTATGTCCCCCCCATTTCTGCCCCAGATTCATGTCCCCCCCATCTCTACCTCCAGATTCATGTCTCCCTTCATCTGCCCCAGTGTCATGCTGTTCTCCCCCCCTTCATCTGCCCTAGTGTCATGCCATTCTCCCCCCCTTCATCTGCCCCAGTGTCATGCCGTTCTCCCCCCATATGCCCCAAGTTTCATAGGCCCCCTACATTACGTTCCCCTCAATGTTTAACACAAACAAGTACTTATACTCACCTTCCAACACTCCCCCGCCACTCTCTCACTCCATCTCACATAGTTGTAAGCCCGATGTGACGTCATCACATTGCACCTACACACGCCGAAGCCGGAGCGCAGCGGTAAGGCAGGAGCTGAGCTGTGACAGCTCCTGCTTTACTCGCTTATATGTTCAAATCAATCGGGACATACCTCCTGTCGTCCGGGACCGCGGGACAGGACACCGAATTTGTGAATGTCTCGCAGAAATCGGGACGATTGGGAGGTATGTATATGTAATAGCTTAACATATCACATATATGTGGGGGTAATATATGGTGTGGGGGAAAAAGTAGAGAGTCATATACTATAAAAAAAAAAAGGGGGCTATATACTGTGTGGGTGCCATATTATGTGTTGGAAGCTATCAAGACACGTTGCGTGATATCACTTTGTTCTGTGTTCAGCCGGAAGATCCCCAGTACTGTGAAGCAGTGGAGTGCAGTGAACCTTCCAGCCAAAGATAAAACAGACAGCTATAGGGGTCACAGCAGTGACTCTTGCAACCAGGCCCCTAAACCCACCTGGCACACTACTATCTCCAGGTATAGGGAATTGAATACACCTGGCTGTGCACTTCTTTTAATGTCTTTCTGGCCATATTGTCTTCCACTGGTGCAGGTGACAAGGTAGCCAGGAAGACAATATATAAGAGGTGCACAGCTCGGTGACGCATAAGCACTTTCCAGGAAGAAGAGGTAATTCAACAAAATTGTATGGCCCGGACTGTATGTGATGTAATTTGAAG
This sequence comes from Leptodactylus fuscus, assembly GCF_031893055.1. NCBI lineage: Eukaryota > Metazoa > Chordata > Amphibia > Anura > Leptodactylidae > Leptodactylus > Leptodactylus fuscus. Next base: position 93,929,648 of record NC_134265.1, on the reverse strand, counting down.
TGGGTTGGGGAGAAATATTATCTGTGGGATCACCAATTGTTTGTGGGGACAAATAGGACACTATTACCTACTATAGACAATTACCTGTAGGTGGGAGATAATTAGGACACTATTACCTATGTGTATTAACAATAACATCTGCCTTATGGTGGCCTTCAATGGGCTGTAAATGTAACTACACCTTAGGCAGGGTTTACACTACCGTTGAATTCTGTTATGAAGGTGTCCGTTCCAAAAAGAAAAAAAAAACAGACACCTATCATAACGGACAAAAACTGATGCCTATCAGTTACTGTCCGTTATAAGTCCGTTGCCCATAGACTTCAATGTTAAATAAATAACGGACACTTGCTGTCCCTTTTTTTTCTAACAGACAGAAAAGTCCTGCATGTATAAAAAAAACAAAACGGGCTTGAGTGTAAGGCTGGTCTTACACGACCGTAATGTTTTTGCGGTCCGAAATTTGCAGATCCGCAACCGCAAAATTTACTAAAAAAAGACAAAAAAACGCATTCCGCAGACGACCATGCTCAACCACAAAGTGTACACGTGTGCATCCGTTCTTTTGCAGATCCGCAAAAAACAACACACACCCCCTGGCAACAAAAAAGGAAGTCACTGCATAGTTACAACCCATGCTCAATTTTACTGTGCTGCTATGTGTGTAAAGAACAATCAGGACTCATGACTGGGTTTATCAAAGTTTTTATTTATACCAAAAAAGCCAACACAGTACAAAACTTTACTTTGTTAAATAACTGTAACAAACTGTTATAAAATATTATAAAAATATTATATATTTTTTGGCAAAGATAAATTTTTTTTATAACTTTCTTACAGAATAATAACATTTTACAGGGTGAACAGCTCTTGGGTAAAGGAGCCAGTTGTATGGCTAGTGGATGCCCTAATGTCAGCTGGTTGTCTAGCATGCCCTTGCCCCTGAAGAGAAGGCTGGTACTGTACACCTTGCTGTGGAAACTGACCCTGACTGCAGTACAACGCACCTTCCTGGGAATACTGGCGCTGTTGTTCAAATGGCTGAAAATGTTGGGCTTGTTGTGCTGGCATTGGTCCGGACTGTACAAGACTGGCAAGATGTTTCGGATCCTGCTCACCCTGGAACTGGTTCAGAATGCTGATAACTGTCGACTGGCACAAGAACTGGCGTTCAGTAGGGATTTTCTCCATGTGCCTTGCCACCATCATGCCGAAATGTTCATTAGCACTCCATTCTGAACGTTTTTGCATGAAAGCCAGCACTTGTGCATCCAGCATGGAACGCGTATCCATGCCTGTACCTTCTGGTTGTTTTCTTTTTTTTTCCCACATCCGGCAATTCTTTTTGGACTTGGGGGCTCGAGCAAACTCGGTGATGAAGGGGTTTGGGAAGGAGATGACACGTGAGAACTTTCCAGTGTGCTTTGGTCCTCAGGCTGCTCCTCAGGCTCACCTTCCAGGTTGTCAACAGTTCTGCAAAAACCCAAAAGAATGTTTTAGTTTTTTTTTACTGGCAGACTGAACAATTTCACTGTACACTATATTTCAAATATGTACTCACTCTCCAATGTCCATCGTGTCTTTCAAAAACATCAGTTATTGCGTGTACATGTACGGTTTTTTCGTTCGGCGACCAGATCCACTCTTGCCCTTCTGCGCATTCAACTCGCGCCGAAATTGGTCTCTACATATGTTCCACCGAGTTTTGATGTCATCAACTGAAAGAAAAAATAAAAAAATTAATATTTAATGACCATGTATGAAAATGTGAACTGTTTGCTGATTTTGTAGTGTTTTCCCTTTCGTACTTACGTGATTTTTTTGCGTTTTACAGTAGAGGCTGTATCCCATTCGTCAGGGTGCATTGTCTTGCATACATCCTCCCAGGCACGGTCTTTGGCAATTTTGTCAAGGTAGTCCTCGCATCTTTTATCCCACAGTAATGGGCGTTCCTGTAAAATATTGTAAATAATGTACATATTGTCATTTATGTTTGATTATGACCAATAAAACATTATGAAATATCACAGTATTGTGTTACCCTGTGGCTTATTCCCTATTAGCCATAACTAACCCCCCACCTGGCAAGGGTCCCTAGTAGCCATAACTAACCCCCCCACCTGGCAAGGGTCCCTAGTAGCCATAACTACCCCCCCCCCCCACTTGGCAAGGGTCCCTAATAGCCATAACTACCCCTCCCCCCCGGCAAGGGTCCCTAGTAGCCATAACTAACCCCCCCTTCCCAACCTGGCAAGGGTCCCTAGTAGCCATAACTACCCCCCCCACCTGGCAAGGGTCCCTAGTAGCCATAACTACCCCCCCCCCCCACCTGGCAAGGGTCCCTAGTAGCCATAACTAACTCCCCTCCCCAACCTGGCAAGGGTCCCTAGTAGTCATAACTAACCCCCCCACCTGGCAAGGGTCCCTAGTAGCTATAACTAACCCCCCCACCTGGCAAGGGTCCCTAGTAGCCATAAATAAACCCCCCCACCTGGCAAGGGTCCCTAATAGCCATAACTACCCCCCCACACCTGGCAAGGGTCCCTAGTAGCCATAACTAACCCCCCCTTCCCAACCTGGCAAGGGTCCCTAGTAGCCATAACTAAACCCCCCCCCCCACCTGGCAAGGGTCCCTAGTAGCCATGATTAAACCCCCCACCACCACCACCATGTAACTTACCTGAACCATGCACAGGAGCTGCTCCACAAACTGGCACGTCATCTCTTCTGTCTGTAATGGCTCCTCGGCTGCCGTCTTCTTCACTGTCCTGCGCGTTGACGTAGTTCCGGCAGCGTCCAGTCTTGACATCCGCAATTACGGCTACACACTGAACATGCGTTGTGTGTATCCGCAAAAATGCACGTGCCCATAGACTTGTATTGGACCTTCCATGCCGTGCCGTAAAAGCACGGCCATTACGGACATGTGGTATACTGTCCGCACCACGGTTGCGGCGTGCCACAGCACTGACAAAATCTACGGTCGTGTAAGAGGCCTCATAGACAACTATGGTACCGTAAATGGTCCGCAATTTTAAACCCGCAATTGCGGACCATTTGCGGTGGAAAACTACGGTCGTGTAAGACTAGCCTAAAAGGACACAAACAGATACTAATGGACACAAGATAAAATCCCATTGAAATTAACTGAAATTTCTGACAGTTCAGCTAGTGTCTGTTGCTAAAATCTTATAACGGACAATAGCCATGGACACTGCTGACGCTCACCAACGGTAGTGTGAACGCCCCCTAACTGGCAGAGTTACATTTATACAGTCACAGAATTACAGCTGATGGGGCTCTCGGTGAAAATATGCCCACGGCAATTTTCCTGTGGCTGCTTACACAGTAAGCTTGGTTAAGCGTCCACAAGAAAATGGCAGCAGGCATGCGCAGTCGGCTCTTCCCTACGGCAGAGCCGACTGCACATGCCTAGAAGTTTGAAGTCAGCGCCGGAAGAAGACGCAGGGAGAAGCCGTTCCAGGCAAAGATAGAGGTGGCGCTGGAGATTTCTCTGGCAGCATTGGGAACGCCACCAGTGCTGCGAGAGAACTCATTTGCATATAGAAGAAAACCAAGATTTCTACTGAACGGCGGCGTGGAGAAGTCATCTAAAGGTAGGAGAAGAATAGTCTATTCCTACGTGTTAGGGAGAAAAAAAATTGCATTTTAATGACTGAATCCCTTTACAGCTGGCTGCCGGCAAGCCGTGCCCTGTCCAGTTTCCCTGGGGTTTAGGAAAGAAACCCCAGGGCGGACAGCGACAGTAGTGTGAACGCCCCCTAATAACGGATAACAACGGATCCTGAGGGAGCCCATTGACTATAATGGGGTCTGTGGTTATCTGTTATTTTCTTACTGATTTTAGTGTAGAAAAGTCAGGTTTGCAGGAAATCTTCATGTGCAGTGAGCACAGCCTCAGGACACCAGAAGTTTGTTACAATGTATAAATATGTAACAATACACACTACAATTGTCTACACCACATGCAATTGTGGGAAATCTTGTTGTGTAAACAATGTTTTTAGTCAATTACAACAAACAAGAGGGAAAATAATGAGAAAGTGAAGCAGCTTCAGGAAGTGGCAGCAGCTTAATGGACACAGGCTTATCGTTCACAGCCCATCTACTAACGGCCACACATGGCCCCGGTGTACGCGGCTCCTCCACCCCCGGCAGTCTCACTCAACCGTCTTCTCCGCCGTCTCGCTTCTCACCAATCCTCGGCGGCCAGTGACGTCAGCGCTGCCCGCCCCTCGCCTCGCGCCTGCTGACACAGAGGCTCACGCTCCCCAGCTGGTAACTGTGTGAGGTGAGCGCGCGGCGGCGGCCCGGTGAGCGCTGTGTGTGTGACTGGAGGGAGGAGACCGGCCGGGAAGACGGTGAGTGGCCGCCGTGTCTTTTCACTGTACGGCAGTCTGTATGGACAGAAGGGAGCTCCGTGACAGCGGGCTAGGCACTGCAGGCAAAGCTACGTCCTCCGCTGCAGGGCTACGACTACAGGCCGTGCGCCGTATATTACCGCACACCCAGAGTGCACCGCGGTACCGGAGCCCTGTCACCTACAGCCTCCTCCTTCTACCTCCTCCATCATGGCAGTCCTAGCGTAGCCACCCGTCTGCACCTAGCATGGAGCCAGTGGGGGGGCACACACGACACTCCCCATTACAGGCACAGCACTGGCTGGACCGCATAGGGTTAAAGCGCCAGGGATCGCGCTGCCCAGATGTTACCGGGCAACGTTTGTGTCCACCGACGTGGTGACCGGCGAGGATGGCATGATGGGCAGGATTCAGCTCTTTGTGCCTGTCATGGATGAGTCTGTGATGTCTCTTCTGGGGTCGTATTTCAGACAGGAGTGGATTAATATTCAGCGACCTGTAGAACTACTGCTCCCAGCATGCAGGCTGTGTAATACTAGGAGTTGTAGTCATATAGTAGTACTCCTGCTCCCAGCATGCAGGCTGTGTAATACTAGGAGTTGTAGTCATATAGTAGTACTACTGCTCCCAGCATGCAGGCTTTGTAATACTAGGAGTTGTAGTCATATAGTAGAACTACTGCTCCCAGCGTGCAGGCTGTGTAATACTAGGAGTTGTAGTCATATAGTAGTACTACTGCTCCCAGCGTGCAGGCTGTGTAATACTAGGAGTTGTAGTCATATAGTAGTACTACTGCTCCCAGCATGCAGGCTGTGTAATACTAGGAGTTGTAGTCATATAGTAGAACTACTGCTCCCAGCGTGCAGGCTGTGTAATACTAGGAGTTGTAGTCATATAGTAGAACTCCTGCTCCCAGCATGCAGGCTGTGTAATACTAGGAGTTGTAGTCATATAGTAGTACTCCTGCTCCCAGCATGCAGGCTGTGTAATACTAGGAGTTGTAGTCATATAGTAGTACTACTGCTCCCAGCATGCAGGCTTTGTAATACTAGGGGTTGTAGTCATATAGTAGTACTACTGCTCCCAGCATGCAGGCTGTGTAATACTAGGAGTTGTAGTCATATAGTAGTACTCCTGCTCCCAGCATGCAGGCTGTGTAATACTAGGAGTTGTAGTCATATAGTAGTACTACTGCTCCCAGCATGCAGGCTGTGTAATACTAGGAGTTGTAGTCATATAGTAGTACTCCTGCTCCCAGCATGCAGGCTGTGTAATACTAGGAGTTGTAGTCATATAGTAGAACTACTGCTCCCAGCGTGCAGGCTGTGTAATACTAGGAGTTGTAGTCATATAGTAGTACTCCTGCTCCCAGCATGCAGGCTGTGTAATACTAGGAGTTGTAGTCATATAGTAGTACTACTGCTCCCAGCGTGCAGGCTGTGTAATACTAGGAGTTGTAGTCATATAGTAGTACTACTGCTCCCAGCATGCAGGCTGTGTAATACTAGGAGTTGTAGTCATATAGTAGAACTACTGCTCCCAGCGTGCAGGCTGTGTAATACTAGGAGTTGTAGTCATATAGTAGAACTCCTGCTCCCAGCATGCAGGCTGTGTAATACTAGGAGTTGTAGTCATATAGTAGTACTCCTGCTCCCAGCATGCAGGCTGTGTAATACTAGGAGTTGTAGTCATATAGTAGTACTACTGCTCCCAGCATGCAGGCTTTGTAATACTAGGGGTTGTAGTCATATAGTAGTACTACTGCTCCCAGCATGCAGGCTGTGTAATACTAGGAGTTGTAGTCATATAGTAGTACTCCTGCTCCCAGCATGCAGGCTGTGTAATACTAGGAGTTGTAGTCATATAGTAGTACTACTGCTCCCAGCATGCAGGCTGTGTAATACTAGGAGTTGTAGTCATATAGTAGTACTCCTGCTCCCAGCATGCAGGCTGTGTAATACTAGGAGTTGTAGTCATATAGTAGTACTCCTGCTCCCAGCATGCAGGCTGTGTAATACTAGGAGTTGTAGTCATATAGTAGTACTCCTGCTCCCAGCATGCAGGCTGTGTAATACTAGGAGTTGTAGTCATATAGTAGTACTACTGCTCCCAGCATGCAGGCTGTGTAATACTAGGAGTTGTAGTCATATAGTAGTACTACTGCTCCCAGCATGCAGGCTGTGTAATACTAGGAGTTGTAGTCATATAGTAGAACTACTGCTCCCAGCGTGCAGGCTGTGTAATACTAGGAGTTGTAGTCATATAGTAGTACTCCTGCTCCCAGCATGCAGGCTGTGTAATACTAGGAGTTGTAGTCATATAGTAGTACTACTGCTCCCAGCGTGCAGGCTGTGTAATACTAGGAGTTGTAGTCATATAGTAGTACTCCTGCTCCCAGCATGCAGGCTGTGTAATACTAGGAGTTGTAGTCATATGGTAGTACTCCTGCTCCCAGCGTGCAGGCTGTGTAATACTAGGAGTTGTAGTCATATAGTAGTACTCCTGCTCCCAGCATGCAGGCTGTGTAATACTAGGAGTTGTAGTCATATGGTAGTACTCCTGCTCCCAGCGTGCAGGCTGTGTAATACTAGGAGTTGTAGTCATATAGTAGTACTCCTGCTCCCAGCATGCAGGCTGTGTAATACTAGGAGTTGTAGTCATATAGTAGTACTACTGCTCCCAGCATGCAGGCTGTGTAATACTAGGAGTTGTAGTCATATGGTAGTACTCCTGCTCCCAGCGTGCAGGCTGTGTAATACTAGGAGTTGTAGTCATATAGTAGTACTCCTGCTCCCAGCATGCAGGCTGTGTAATACTAGGAGTTGTAGTCATATAGTAGTACTCCTGCTCCCAGCATGCAGGCTGTGTAATACTAGGAGATGTAGTCATATAGTAGTACTACTGCTCCCAGCATGCAGACTGTGTAATACTAGGAGATGTAGTCATATAGTAGTACTCCTGCTCCCAGCGTGCAGGCTGTGTAATACTAGGAGTTGTAGTCATATGGTAGTACTACTGCTCCCAGCGTGCAGGCTGTGTAATACTAGGAGTTGTAGTCGTATAGTAGAACTACTGCTCCCTGCATGCAGGCTGTGTAATATTAGGAGATGTAGTCATATAGTAGTACTACTGCTCCCAGCATGCAGGCTGTGTAATACTAGGAGTTGTAGTCATATAGTAGAACTACTGCTCCCTGCTTACAGGCTGAGCTCTGCTAGGAGTTGTAGTCTCATATTCCAATAGATGTAGTAAGGCTGGATTTACATCTGCCTGTCCTGCGCTTTTCATGCGGCCTTACATACAAGTTTAGTAATATGGCTTTAATACTGTGTAATATGCTATATACAGGGCTGACAGGATAAGCCATTTCCTATGTCACAACATACTTTCCCTTCCTGTTGTGCTGATCTTGACACTGAAGTGCTTCCATGATTGATGACTTGAGGTGTCTTAATTTCTTGGAAACCTTTCATTGGAAAATGTATGTGCAGGGAAAACTTCCTTAAGAGGAAGTTCAGAAAAGCATCCCAGTGATGTGGCAGTACAGTTCTGTCAGCCAAAGATCTAAGTTGTGGTGAAGACCGAGGTAGAACCCCTGGCTGCTTAAGGACATGCAGTTGGTTCCATGGTCCCCAACCTGGTGGCAGGTTCTCTTTAAAAGGGTTGTCCAGGAATTTGGTAACCCAGAAGTGTAAAAAAAAAATAAACAAACATCCCCGCTCAAAACACATACTCTCCTGTCCTTGGCACTTCGTTGTCCCATAGATTGGCCTCATTGATCACACGGGGCGCATTTCTTCCAGGAACTTAGGCACGGCACACAATGGAACAGATCGCAGAGGCGGACGCGTTCCTTCAATGTTACACCTGTCCTGAGCCCCATCTGGAGTTTGCCAAATTCCTGGACAACCCATTTAAGGCTCCATGCATGTTGCCTATGGAAATTGACATATGCTGCATGTTTCACATATTTCACTGACAGGTGAAATTGGCAACAGAATCAGATTTGTCACTGATTTAGGTTATGTTCACATGTCCATATTCTGCTCAGTATTTTGCATGAGTATTAAGGCAAAGCACAAAAGAGGGGCAGATCTTTACATAATACTTTCTCTCAAAAGATTACGGTACGTTCTTGGTTTTGGTGTAAAATATTGTTGCAATCTCCTAAGCATATATTGCTGTGTGAACATAGCCTCACTTATACATGTAGCCTAAACAACATTTTCTGGAAGGTAAACAGCTTTTGCAAACTGCTGAGAATGGGTTAAAAAATAGTTAAATGAAGCAATAGTCACTAATCTGATACTGTTCTGATGCCCCTGCTTTCTACTTCCTGGCCCTTTTGTACACTCTAGAGTAGGGACCTGTCAGTGACTGGCATCTTCAATGTAGTATGAGAGACCAGGAAGCAAAGTCTGGCAGGGAACCCAGTAAGTGTCTGAATGAGGGATTCAGGGATTGATGAGGTGTGTATTGCTCTTTTTATGTTTTTGGCCTATTCTAAACCTGATATCAAAATGCTTCCAACACCAGACAGCCCTTTTTGTCCTATTGATGACCTATCTTAGGATAAGTCAACAATACTGATGTATTGCGGGGTCCAACTCCTGCATCCCAGCCAGAATCACAATGTACTGAAACTTTCCAGCTCCATACTTTGTGTAGCAACTGGAAAAGGTGTTGTAAGTTCAGTCCCATTCAAGTTAGGCTAGGCTCACATCACATACTACTTATGCATCATACTTGACACACACAACACTTTCAGAATGTGAAAACAGAAAAAAAAAACAGATTAAATGTTTAAATTTTGCATTGACTTAAGTATTTAGACTCTTTACAGGGTTGAATCAGCTTTGGCAGTGATTACATCCTCCAGTCTTGTTAGGTGTGATTCCACAAGACTTGGATTTGGAGATTTTCTGCCGTTCTCTACAGATTGTTTCAAGCTCTGTCAGGTTGGATGGGAGTCATTGGTGGACCGCCATTTTCAGGCCTCTCCGGAGACATTTGATTGGGATCAAGTCAGGGATCTACCCAGGTCACTCAAGCTCATTCACTGACTTGCCTTGGCTGATTCCTTAGTCACTTGGGCAGATTTAATATGTCTTGAAAATCAGGTTTCTAGCATACAATGCATGAAAAATGTGTGACTCTTCCTGTTTTGTACCTCCCCTGCCGCTTTTCTGGAATGGGGAGTGGTGTGGGGAGGCCCACTGACCCTATTATATGTATGATCGTTTACTGGCATACTGATACCTGAAATATACAAGCTGGAGTAGGCTTCAGTGCAGCTGTGTCTCCCAACGGGGAGCGTGCCTAATTTATGAAGAGGCATGCGCCTCCTCCGGTGTTGAGGATATGTAGACTGGTGTTGAAAATGCCAGGTTTCATAAATGTGCTCCATTGTCTTGTTGGAAGTTGAACCTTTGGTCCCATCTGAGGTCCAGAGCAGTCTGCATCAGGTTTCATTAAGAATATTCCTAATGCATTGTTCTTCAGATACATAATGACTCAGCTGATTGATTGGGCTCCTAGTAGTTGGACTCTGCTGAATTGGTAGTTGATGATCTTTCCTAAGTATGAACCATCAATAGCAAAGTTGGTGAAATACCTTTTAAAATGGACATTTTGTCAGTTCTGCCAACTCCAGCTCCTTGGTTCATTTAATGGGTACTGCTCCATGGACTCCAGAACAGTGGAATTTTTTTCTCTCTAGATCCCACCATTCTCAAGTAATAAATACTATTAATTTTGGTACCTTATGTGCTGTTTAGGTTCTCTATGGTCAGATAGGCAGGAGCAGGCAATGGGATGTGATTCTAAGCTCTTACACTGTCCTCCTCTGATTGAAGCTCTGAGGCCTGGTTCCCATCAGCATTCGGGGAGTCCGCTTGGGGACCCCCTGAATAGAAACCTTATATGCATTAAAAAGTGGTTACCTGGGAAACCCACAGACTATAATGGAATCCGTGTGGTTTCCGCTCGGTGTCTGCATGAAACATGCAGAAAGAATAGTGCTGCTTGAAGTACTTTACTCTCTGCATGTTTTGTGCAGACACCAAACGGAAATCACAAGGGCCCCATTATTGGGGTGCGCTTCTTTCCTGAAGGTAACTGCTTTTTAATGCGTATAGGTTTCTGTTTGGTCCCCAAGCCGACTTCCCAAACGGAAACCCGAACACTGATGTGAACCGGGCCTCAGAGCTCCGATCAGAGGTGGTCCCCTTGTTTACTGCTGCCTGTCACTGTCTACCTGACGGTAGACAACAAACAAAATTAACAGCACTGATTGCTCAGGAATGGTTGGGACTAGAGAAAAAATGCCAACTCTGCTGTAATCAGTGGAGCAGTAACTGTTAACAGATGCTAAGAATTGGAGGCGATAGTGGTGGTAAAAGGTCCTCCTTAACTTTATGGCAGTATATAAGTTTTTTTGGTTTTTTTTTTTTCCTCCTCCAAACCTTTGAATGTAATGTAATATACATTTACTGTGCATATCATGTGATCTGAATGTTACATTTCGATTAATCCTAATAATGATCTTTCATGGTAAAGGCAATGTCAGTATCTGCTGAGGAACTTCATAGTGTCCTGTCCATCAAATAGTCAAAGCCACCCACCATCTTGTTGAAGAATAGAGGAAATGAGAAGTAGAGCGCAGATTAAGCTTGTCAGAGATGGATATTTGAAAGCCCCTTTAGCCGAAGGCCTCACGTAGCAAACCCCCCCCCAAAAAAAAAAAACAAAAAAAACCTCATTGCGTGTTTTTTTGTTTTTTTCTCTGCAGTGTTTTCACAGAAAGTCCACAGATTTTCAAAAACGTAGCTTTTCTGCTTTATTTTTTTTTCCCTGCAATGTGTGGAAGGGATTAGCCAGAATACTGTAAAATGAAGCATTTTTCATTGCAGCGTTTTTCTGCAACACTGTGTTTTCGCAACATGGGGCCCCAGCCTTAAGGACATTATTAATCCTGGCAAAATTCCTAATTCCATTTGATGAAAATCAAGCCAAATCTTTCAGCAAACGTCCACCAAACCTCAGTCTTACCTGCAGTCACAACCTGCTACACTCCCTCCCTTCAGCGAAAAATCTTCTGCTCCAACCAAATATTTAATATTTGGACATCTTCCTCCAGAGCACCTACTGCCATATTCCTGCACCCTTATTCTTATGTTCTTACTAGCTGGTACCCGCGACTTCGTCTGCGGTGATTGTAAAAGTGGGTATATACAGGCGCGGGTAAGGTTTTCGTACTGTGTATAAGGTATTGGATATGATATGTAACTGTGTATCTTGTTTTTTCTGTAATTTTGCTGTTTTTGCTGTAATTCTGAGAGACTTTTGTGTTGAATGTAATTTGTATTTCAGCCGCTATACGGTGTTGGTATAAACTGTACATAGTGTCTTTGGGACAGAAGTATTTCAGGTTAATATACTTCAATATACGACATTGTATGATTTGTTATTTTGCGCCAGTACATGTAAATTTTGGGCACAGGATACTCTTGAGCAGCCCCATAAAGTCTGGCCCTGTGCATGACAGTTCAGTAACTCCATGCGCCTCTTATTAATAGCAGTTAACCCCATCATGTCCCTCACATTAACCCCTGTGTAAGAGTTACTGATATGTGAGAGACTTGGAGGTAATAGTTAAGTATCTTCATTATTGAGGTTTTTTATTAGTACCTCCATATGTCTCACATATTAGTAACCCTTATATGGGGCCCACAGGGGTTAATATGAGGGACATGATGGGGTTTATTCCTATTAATGTGAGGCACACAGGGGTTAATATGAGGGACATGATGGGGTTTATTCCTATTAATGTGAGGCACACGGGTTAATATGAGGGACATGATGGGGTTTATTCCTATTAATGTGAGGCACACGGGTTAATATGAGGGACATGATGGGGTTTATTCCTATTAATGTGAGGCACACAGGGGTTATTAACACTAAACTAATAACCCCAAATGCCTGACATTAATGAGAACAGTAATCCTATGTACCTGCGTGTTTTTCAGTTTCACTTTGCTAGCAGCTTCCTCTCCTCCTCGGGGAATGTTTGCAGGATGCAGACCACTATAGCAGGCAGGCACAGATCTGAGCGATTAAGCTCCACCCCCTGGGTTTCCTGCACCCCTCTCAAAGGGGAGTGTCCTTATGCTTGAGCTCTAGCAGAGCACTTAAGGGACTTCATTTAACTCTTGCAGGTCCTGTGCTGCTGGTGTGCCAGTGAAATATGGCAGGAGTGCCACTCTTGGCACGTGTGCCAGGGGTTGCTGACCTCTGCTGTAGAGGGTAATATGAATTTTGTGGCTTGCTGTGGTCCAAAGTGTGTGAGATTGCAGAAATGGTGATGTGAGTTTGGGTTTTGTGGGGGTCCTGGGAAAAACGTATGTGCGCTATTGTGACGAAAAGTAGCCTATTGCGCAATCGAGTGTAGTGACTATGTTTGTGGAAAATTTCAGCCAAATCGGTGGAGTGGGTTTTGCGTGATTGAGGAACAAACATCCAAACATCCAAACACACAAACCCACAAACATCCAAACTCACAAACTTTCACCTTTATAATATTAATAGGATACATAGTTGAGTTGCTTGGTCCTGTTTCCATAGTATAGCAATAAAATATATTATCTTTATGGCATCAATTCTTCCTTGAAGACCACTTCTGAATAGTAGATCAAAGTACCAGTGTCCCACTGGTTTTTTGCCAGTTCTGATCTGATGGCTCTGCTGAACAGTTTTCAGTTTTTGGGGAAAGAAAGCATGATGTGTCTTCTACCTGCTGCACGAAGTTTCCTTGGCCAACTACTGTGTCAGCAGTACTCCGCATTGTCATTTCTTGATGTTTTGAATGTGAGGAGCACATCTGGAAACCGTAGTTTTCTTGAAATCTTTGCTAGGGAGAGACCTTGCTGATGTGGCCGATGACACCAGGCTAGAGCTGGGCAATTAATGAAAAAATAACCGAAATCAAGGTTCTGTTGGATAGTTCAACTTGGTTATTACAACATGCGTGATGTTCTACCTGCAGTTTTGTTAGGCCCAAAGATGTCCAAACTGTAAATGCTATTATACAGATACAGTTGATAACAAGGTTGAATGATAATGGGGAAAATGGGCAATTACTTTCTGTTGTACCTTGGGCTGCAACCCGTTTCGCTTTTATTATAATCTGCCCTTGGTGCTGTGGCCTAAATAATAATTAATTAATTATAATCAAGTTAAAATCCCCAATTATTCACAGCTTTTATGTAGGTCATAATCGCCCAGGCATACAGGCAATGTCATTAAGAATTATCTTCATTGTGAAAGGGCAAGGATTCCTGGAAGTGCTGATATGACCCCCACAGAACCCTGATTTCAACATCCACAACTTCAAGTTGTGCAAGTGTACCTAGAAGAACTGATGGAAGGCGAAAGCAAGTCACACCAAATATTGATTTGATTTAGAATTCACCTCCTGTTCATTTACCAAAATAAATGAGTAACACTTCTTTGCGGCATATTTCCACACATCCCTAAAACTTGCGCAGTACTGTATATATGTAGAAAAATTCCTTCAGTGGTAATGACTTGTCTAGAATTTAAATGACCAGAGAGACATTTAAGCAGTAAGGCTGGGTTCACACTACCATTTGATTCCGTTATGAAGGTGTCCGTTAAAATCAAAAAACGGACAACTATCATAAGAGGCATTAACAGACACTAATGTGTTAATGTGTCCGTTTTTCTTAACTAATCCATTTAATGCTGCATTTTACAGTTCCTGCAAAGTGAATAGGATATAAGCTACACATTGCAGAAAAAAATCTGCAGCGGGAAAGATGGATTTTCAAAAATGCAGCAAGTAATTTATACCTGCAGAAACATTCGCGTTTTCCATATAAGTGTAAAAATGGCAGAAAGTCTGCCGAGGAAAAACTCTGGAATAACTCAATGTGTTTATGCCACATTTTTCTGCATTTTTTTTTTATTTTTTGCTGCGTTTCACAACCTGGAGCCTTAGCCTAAACTGCAGTAATCCAGGATATAGGTACATCGACATCTCTGCATATCCAGCTCTGCTAAATGTCTGCATATGCCCAGCATACCCAGCTCTGCTACATCTCTGCTTAGGAACAGCATATCAACTCTGCTAGATCTGTGCATACCCAGGTCTGCTACATCTGGCAGTTGGGATGAAATGGGTTTTCCTATCTCAGTGTCTGAGCAACTTCTGCTATGGTACCACATTGTTTGCTTTCCTGAATATACTTGGCCAGTCATCCTCATGAAATCACATGTTGCATTGCGTAATGTGGCTATGAATAACTTTCACAGAGGCTTAACTAAAATGATGTACTATGATGTTTTGCAGCCTCTTATATCTTTTGTTGCTAAGTTTACTAAACATATATTATTTATTCATTCTTTTGCTATATAATTTAGCTCAGGGGTTTATTCCCTGACAGATTACAATTCCACTATTTTGGGCTCATATTGCTGAGTATGTGGACGTAAATATCCTCTCTGTCTGATGTCTTGGAACTGATATGGGCTACATTCAGTAGTTTTCGGATATGTGACCTTTAAATAGTTAAACATGTACCAGAGCGTCACAGTCAGAAACTGTATATGTTTACTGTGCTTGTGTGGCAGTGCTACATGTCCTACAGTATACTCATAGGGAATCGCATAAGATGGCATCTGTACACAAGAACTTTGTGTAGTGAAATTTAATTGAAACATTTAGAATTTTTGTGTGAAAAATAGCAGATTTTTTTTTTCCCTCAGAGGGTTCTATTAACCCCTTCCCGACGGTAACATTTTTTCAATTTTTTGTTTTTGACTCTCCACCTTCTAAATCCTATAACTTTTTAAATTTTTATTCTAAGAGCCATGTGAGGGCTTAATGTTTGCGGGACAAATTGTTCTTCATAATGCAACCATTTGTTATTCTGTACAATGTACTGGGAAAAAAGTTCAGAATGGGGTGGATTTGAAGAAAAAGTGCATTTGTGTGACTTTCTTACAGGCTTTTGTTTTTACAGCGTTCACTGTGCAGCCAAATTGACATGTCACCTGTATTCTATGTTTCGTACAATTCCCAGGATACCAAATTTATGTGGTTTTATTTACATTTTAACCCTTTAACAAAAAAATCTACAACTTTGTAAAAAATATTTTTTTCTAAAAGTCGCCATATTTTGACACCTAGAACTTCTTTTTTTTTTTTTTTTTTTAATAATATTTCTTTCTATGGGCATGCATAGAGCATCTTTTTTGTGGGGCCAGGTGTACTTTTTAGTTATACCATTTGGCGAATGTCTATTGCTTTGATCACAAATTTTTAACAGAGGTGAAACAGTGAAAAAACAGAGGTTTGACACTTTTGATTTTATTTTTTTCTGTCGGTATGGCATTTACCAAATGGGAAAAATATTTTTCTAAGTTTGTAGACTGGGCATTTTTGGACACAGAGACACCTAATGTGTGTGTGTTTCACAGTAATATTTTACTTTTATATGTATTCTAGGGAAAGGGTTTTGTTTTTTTAATTATTATTTTTTAAACATTTATTTATTTTTTCTAATGGGCTTGGACCTGCAATCATTTGATTACAAGTCCATAGACTGCAGCTGTATTGTAGTCTATGAGAGATTCACTACATAGACCGGCCTCAAATAGCTATTCAAGATACAAAGGGGCTTTATTAGCATAACCAAAGAAAAACATTTGGTGCCTGCCTAGCTTCGCCCTGCAAGCCATGTTGAAGGTGCTGCGGTGGACATGGAGCAAATATTTGCAGAACTCCAGGTGGAAGGTCTCTGTTGGGCTAGAGTCCCGTTTTGGCTGATCTGGGTAGGTGGATGGGCCCCAGATTTTGCTGCTGTAGAGAAGGATCGGGGCGATGACTGCATCGAAGATCTTTAACCAGACCCTCACCGGTGGTTTGAGGTGGTACAGCCATCTTCTGATGGTGTAGAAGGCTCTGCAGGCTTTTACTTTCAGAGTTTCTATTGCTGCTTTAAAGCTTCCTGATTGGTTGAGCTCCAGCCCCAGGTAGGTGTAGCTGCTGGTTTTCTTCGGTGTGGAGCCGTTCAGTGTGAATTGTGGGGTGGGGGCTTTGTTGTGGCCCCCTCTTGAATACCATGACTTTGGTTTTCTTGTGGTTGATGGATAGGGCCCATGTTGTGCTGAATTTTTCCAGCACTGACAGGCTGTCATGGCGGTCTTTCACGGTGGAGGATAGAAGTAGGAGGTCGTCGGCGTATAGTAGGAACTTCACGCCCTGCAATGATGAGCCTGGAAGACTTCAGAAGGCTCCCAGCTGTTGGAGGAACAGGCCAGCCTCTGAAATCTCACCATGTGGGAGTCACTTGCCATGTTAAAGGTATTGGGTTGGTGGAGGATGGTCCTGACCTGAAATGCAGCGTGGTCCTTGGCTACTATGGTGGCCGCGCTGCAGCAGAATGGCTGCCATTTTTAAAGACCTGGCATTGGCCATACTTTTAGGGCAGAAGTCGGGAAAAGGTTAATAAAGGGGTACAGGGCCGGCTCCAGGTTTTTATGGGCCCTTTGGCGACAGAGCCTCAGTGGGCCCCCTTGTAAAGGAGGTGGGGGAGTCGAGACACTGTGCGTTGCAGATGAAGCGAGTGACGTCATGCAGGAGTGTGGTGTCACCAACGCCATACCTCCCAATCTTCTAAAGAGTAGAAAGAGGGGCAAAATGTGCGGCGCGCTCTGCGCGCCGCTGCAAATTTAGCTCCACCCACTTTTATGTTGATTCCACCCATTCTCATTCATTTATTATGTGCTCCCACACAGTATAATCCTCCTACAGTCACCTGTAAATTATATGCCCCCCCTCCATCTCTCCCCCAGTTTCATATACACCCTTCCTCTGCCCCCCAGTTTCATGTCCCCCCTCCATCTCTGTCCCCAGTTTCATCACGTTCTCCCCCTTCATCTGCCCACAGTTTCATGTCCCCCGTCTCTGCCCCAGTGTCATGCCGTTCCCCCCCTCCCCTTCAGTTTCATTGGGCCCCCTCCATCTCTGTCCCCAGTTCCATGCCGTTCTCTCCCCACCCCCTCCATCTGCCCCAGTGTCATGCTGTTCCCCCCTCCCCTTCATTTGCCCCCCAGTTTCATTGGGCCCCCTCCATCTCTGTCCCCAGTTCCATGCCGTTCTCTCCCCACCCCCTCCATCTGCCCCAGTGTCATGCTGTTCCCCCCTCCCCTTCATTTGCCCCCCAGTTTCTTTGGGCCCCCTCCATCTCTGTCCCCAGTTTCATGCCGTTCTCTCCCCACCCCCTTCATCTTCCCCAGTGTCATGCCGTTCCCCCCCCCCCCCCCTCCCCTTCATTTGCCCCCCAGTTTCATGGGCCCCCTTCATTATGTTTCACCTTAATATGTAATACAAAACAAACACTTACACTCACCTTCTATCACTCACCTTCCATCGTTCCCCCGACGCTCCTCCCTCCAATCACATACGCGATGCAGGAGCTGTGAGATCAGCTCCTGTTTAACTCCGGACCGGCTTGCGTGTGTAGGCGTGATGCGATGACGTCATCGCGCCTACACACGCAAGCCGGGCCGGAGCTTTAAAGCAGGAGCTGCGCTCACAGCTCCTGCATCGCGTATGTATTCCAGCTCATCGGCGGACGGACGCCGATGAGCTGAAATTGTGACAGGCAAGTGCCGGGGGGCCCCCAGAGGCTCTGTGGGCCCCGGCACTTGCCCGACTATGCCGTGCGCTGACGCCGGCCCTGAAGGGGTACATCAGCTTTTGGACCCATTCCAGAATGTCATTTTACCTTGCCCTTGTTAAGGCAATCAAGGCTTCTGTAGCAGTGCTTTATACAACTAGAACAGTGGTTCCAAAACTTTCTGGAAGTGGAACCCCTTGCAGCTCAGATGTTTGTTCAGGCTCCCCCACTACTGTACCAGGTACCATTTGGAAATAATGCTAGCTATATACTGTATATGGCCTCCATTATGCTTTTCATTTGCCTCTGCATTCTCCAAATATACAGTTCTGCTATGTCCATGCTCTCCACACCCACATCTGTACACAGCTGTACTCCTCCCCTCCCCTCAATTCTGCTACTTTCCTCCCTGAATATAACCTGTTCACTCCATACACCTTCACATTCTCCCCTCACACTCTACTCTACTATCTCAATCTTTCACTCCACACTGTCACATTTTTCTCCACAAACTCTGCTCTTCTACAGACACATTTATCCCCCCACCCCCACCCTTATATAATATACACCCACTCACACTCAGCACCGCTTACCTCCATGTGGTTCCCCTTCGGGCAGCCCACGACAGCCTACATACACAGAACTATTATACAAGTTCTGCCCCTGCATGTGACTGGTTGCGTGGCTGTGACATCATCAAAGTTCCTAAAATACCGGCAATTACTATTGCTGTAAGCTTGCATTCTTGCACTATGGAGAAGATATTCCTCAACTTGGCTCACAATATCACATATTAGCTAGTGACCTCTCAGGGCATGCTATAGCTAGTTCTTAAATCTTGGCATCATATGAAAGCTGAGAATCCCTAGAATTTTGCTAGATGGTATAAAATAAAAGATACAGCCATTTAACGAGACTAGACTGACTCCTTAGCTTCAGCTCTGCATATTCATAATACAACTGTGTAAGAATTTTCCTTAGTAACAGCACAGTTAGAAGGTTGTTAAGGGGAATGTTACCGCCTGTTTTATTACAAAATGGTCAACAACCACCAATTTATGAGCATAGGGTACATAGACGTGCAGGGATTTTTCTTGACCATTATCTCCTTACCTGGTTATTAACCTCCATTCTCCATTGAAAGTGGCTGTCTGAATCTTACTGTACCTTTATTGTGGGCTGGAAGTCACTTCATGCACGTCTTTGACATTCACTTTTGGATTTCCGACATAGATAAAGTGAGTTTTGGTCAATAGTGAAGAGTCTACAGGATTCAGACTCACAATACAGTCACCTAGTAGTACTCTATGCCCAATACTAGCAGTGTGCAGTGGCAATTGCAGATGAATGTTTTTTAAATTTTCTTTTGTGCAGATTCTGAAAAAAATGTTTTTGAGTGAAGCAACCACACACAGCACAGCTTTTATTTTTGAGAGCAGAATATGGAAAGAAAGCTTGGCTGTGATTGGTTGGTACATACAAGAGACAATTGTTGTTGAAATCAATGGGTCATGCAGGAGATTTCATAAAATTCTTCTCTGTGTAACTTTTAACCATTTTTTTTGTTTGAAAAAAATATTTTAATATACTGTATTAATAAAGCAAAAGTTTCCTCCAGCAGCACTTACATTAAAAGTTTTAAGTCCCCAGGGTTCTTCCAAGATGACATTTGGTTCTGCTGTCATGACTTAATAGAGTGCAGATAGATTCAGACTGAAAAGTCTAAGTGATATTATTTTCCCAAGGGTGAGGCCCAATGATTGAGTCTGATGGAACATGTATTCATTAACTTTTATTGCTGGCGAGACGCCCTTATTGGCGTCCTGTGGTAGGAGAACTTGAATGTTTTGTTTTTGTTTTACCTGTAGCTGAGCTAATGTAGTACTCCCTAACAAAATCCAGCTCAGCAGGAGCCACCTGCCCCTACGGCACTCTGTGTCAGTCTTGTATTTTTGTGCTTTTGTTTACTTGTGTTTTTGTTTAACTTCATTGTAATGATATAGGGTGTAATGTAGGGTCTAATATCTCCCAAAGTATTACTTAATAAATCCCTGACGTATTTAAAGTAAATAATTTGTAAAGCCCTTGTCACAAAAAAAAATCTTCATCAGCATTCCGCCCAGGTCTTTCAGTGCATGATAGGGATTTGAGAAAGAGGCGAGTGAACACAATGAGCTAAGGGGAGGGGGTGCTTGGAACACAGGGGGAACACCCTTGGTGCTCCAGGATGGTAATTAACAGAAGAAACAGATTTTATTAGAAATGGTGGGGAGAAGAAAAGAATGGAAGGTAGGAGTAGAATAACCTTTTTAAAGACTATGTGCCATTAGTTAAAAAAGTGTTTTTCTAATGATAGACTCCCAACAAGGACCTCAGTGTGATACTCTAATGCACTGTCAAAACTTCCCAATTCCCTGGCTGAGCTGGGGTAGGTTATTTGCCGAATGCTATGCAGAGCTCTGGTCCTGATGTGGCCGCTGATAAATGCCAGCAGCCATATATGAAGCAACTAGCAGGAGGACCTGGCTTCGCATGGGTATATTTAATTTTTTTGCTTGTGTAGTTGCCTAGTTTTGCACTTGTGTATTATGTATGTCGTTTGTGTCTCTACCTGCGACCTCGTCTGTGTGTTGTTGGTGTTGATGATCTGCCTATATTCAGTACATTGCTGCCGTCGATTGTTTGCCTGCTCCGGCGTTTCGGCAGCTCTTAAGCTGTCCTGCCTCTGAACTTGTTCCTCACACCGTGCTTGTGATTGCTCTGGCATCTCAGCAGCTCGTTGGAACGCCATATAATGAGTGTGTTGTTGACTTTGATGATCCGCCTGCTGCAGCGTTTCGGCAGCTGTTAAGCTGGCCTGTCGCTGAACTCATTCCTCACGCTGTGCCTGTGATTGTTCCAGCATCTCATCAGCTCGCTAGGACACCATATAATGAGTGTGATGTTGACGCTGATGATCCCTGTCACTTCTGCTTGAGGAGTACTCTGTGACTTCTGGCTATGTTCATAGCTGTTGTTGTTTTAGAATTTTGCAGAAAATTAGATTTTCTTTTTTCCCCAGCATGTTTAAAAGTAGCAAACTGTCAATTTGGATTAGAGGTGTTTTCCCTTCCAGTGTGTTAGCACTGCCTGGAGTAGATCAGATAATAAGCAAATGCATGTACACAATCCCCTGAGAGTTAGCTGAGTGTTTACATAGCTTCTGATAAAGCCAGGTCTGTTATCTCTCTGAGATAAGCTGCTGGCAATAGCAGTATAATATAGTATGTCAACATAAATTCATAACAGTCCTGAAGCCATGTCATTTATCGGTAGCCTATGTTTTAATCGAGGTTATAATCTATCTATGTGCCAAATTTCATTCAAATCAGTTCAGCGGTTTTTGTGTGATTGAGGAACAAACATCCAAACACACAAACTTTCACATTATTATTAATAATAATAATAATAATATAATATTATTATTATTAAGGAAGTATTGCAGAGTTTTCAGCGAGCAATAGCTGTTTCAATGTGTCTGCAGGCATTGGAGTGGGTTGAGCACTACACAGCTGTTAGTGTGACTGGCCAATCTTGCTAAATACCGCGGACCACCAAAAGGTTCCTGGGAAATGCGGTTTTAACCGCAATCATCCATATAGGACATTTACTTACCGGTCTCCTGATGAGTTTAGCAGTAGATGAAACGTGTTGAGACGAGACTAGTCAAATGGAGGATATAACATAGATCTATCTCATATTGCTATCTAGACTTCATTGGTTTGATCCCTTCTCTGATCTCCGTAATAAGTGTAGAGACAGGAGATGACCCTCATTAACAACAAGGGGGACTAGAGACTAGCATATATATAGATCGAATAGAAACCGCAGGGGCGGATCCAGGGCCGGGCGAGCTGTTTTTTTGTGTTAAACATTAAGGTGGAACATAATGTAGGGGGCCCATGAAACTGGGGGGAGGGGGAAGAACGGCATGATACTGGGGCAGATGAAGGGGGGGGGGAACGGCATGACACTGGGGCAGATGAAGGGGGGAGAATGACATGAAACTGGGCAGAAACGGGGGGACATGAAACTGGGGACAGATGAAGGGTGTATATGAAACTGGGGGAGAGATGGAAGGGGGGACATATAATTCACGGGTGACTGTAGGAGGATTATACTGTATGGGAGTACATGAAAAATGAATGGGTCAACATAAAAGTGGGCAGAGCCAAGTTTGCCGCAGCGTGCACCGCACATTTTGTCCCTCTTTCTAATCTTCAAAAGTTGGGAGGTATGGGTTAGAAGCGCGAGACCCTTAAAGGGGTATTCCCATGTCCCTTACTCACCAGTCTTCGCTACTGTAAACTCTTCTTTCTTCCTTGTTTTCTTGCGTCAATTAGTGGGCGGGGTTTCATATACAAAGCCAGCACTAGATGACGTCACTTCTATGCCGCTGGCCTTGCGTGCGCGCTCCCAATGCAGCTAATAGTACACAAATAAGGGCAGTTTTATAAGTTGATCAAACACAGCTAACTAGTTTAAAAAAAATGCCTCAAAAATGCATTTTTAGGGCTAATTTAAAAAAAAATCTTGGGGGCGGCAATCAGACAGAAACGGTGCCGTCCGTAGCTGAGAAATTGATTTGGTTATAACCCCGCAGTAAAGACTTCTGGGAAAGTCGGGCATGATGTTCAGGGTGCTTCCCAATAGAGGGCAGCATAACAGAGGCACTGTCTCCCTGTTTACATCTTGGGAGACAGATTTGCATATTCTTCCCATGTTCCCTTGCAGTGGAGCAACTATGGCTGTATAAGTCTCCACACGCCTGAAAAGGTGGTCTCTCCCTAAGGAGTGACATTATCCCCATAATGCCAACTGACATACATACACACCATACAAGTGATCAATTCTAGTTTCTCTTCCCCTTTGTATAGACACACAGCACACTACATACATGCACAGAGCATCACAGTATAGCGTGTCTAGAGCCTAGTGAATTACAGATGGACAATTGCTGGACTGGGGAAGTCATAGTAAGAGCAATGATCGTATTAATATGAAAGTTACCCATGTCTGTCAGCAGTTCTTTGAGCAGTAGCTGAGGTCCCGGATTAGTTTCCAATTGTTGTGGTAGAATTTGGTTATGATCCTGAAACCTCAGGATCTCATCATATTGTCTGTGAGCATTCAAGTCTTAAGTTCCCTTATGGAGGAAAAAAAGGGAAATAAAATACCAGCTGACTGCACAGGAAAATACAAGTCTTTTATAATGAGTTCCCTAGAAATGTTTGTTATAGAATCGGGCCTTAAAACTCAACTTGGTTTTATCCTATGGAAATTATTCCTTTGTGTCCTCATACACAATTAGAACTGCATAAATGAAATATGTTTTGCTCACCTACAAAATACCATAATGCACACACAAGGTCTTGAAGAAAGGTAGTTATGTAAAATTAGACCATAAACAATGGAATATACAATGCTCTATGCTCTTTCTTGCCTTACCTTATTACTGTTCTGTGAACTATAGAGAACATAGACCACCTATGCAAACACTGTTTAATTTTAAAGGAAAGTGTTCATTGTTTATCTTGTAGTTTTAACTTGGACGTAGTGAAGTCCGTTATAGCTATCTATCTATCTGTCTATCTATTTATTTATATATATTAAGCCGATGGCTGGTAAGATCCTGGAGGGGGTATACATCTCGCCCAGACTGCTCAGATGGGTGAGATGACAAAAATCCAGAAGAGTTAGTTCTCAGCAGACAACTTTGTCTGCTGAGCATTTTTTAAGTGCTGTGCATTGGGCTGGATTTTTAGGGAATGGCAAATAGGTTGGTAATGGGACTTGTCATTGCCATCCCCTCCAGTCCACATCTTGTGGACAGCTGTACAGGGTTTTCTGCCTTAGCGAGTTATAAGAAGTCTGCTGAGAGAACAGACTTTGTCAGAGCTTGGCTGGAAAGCCACCTAGAAGGTTGTGACTATCTTCGAGGTTCCTTAGTATTTGAACAGGTTACTATTATAGGTGATGCAACCAAGTTTTGTTTAGTTAGAGCCCAGATGGGCAGGGGTTTATTTTGTACTTTACTTTGCTGCTGCATGTACCACTGACTGTTGGAGTGAATAAAACTTTACACTTTGGACTGACATCTTGGAGTCTGTGTCTATGCTGATCACCCAGCAACCCCAGATATATATTTTTATTTTTTTATTTTTATTTTTTTATGTAGATTGTGAGCCCCACATAGAGCTCACAATGCACATTTTTCCCTATCAGTATGTCTTTGGAATATGGGATGGAAATCCATGCAAACATGGGGAGAACATACAAACTCCTTGCAGATGGTTTTCTGCCCTGGGTGGGATTTGAGCACCAGGACTCCAGCACTGCAAGGCTGCAGTGCTAACCACTGAGCCACCGTGTGGCCCCCCCCAGATATATAATTTTTCTGTCTGTCCTTTATGTGCAACCAGTTGACTGGAACAGATTTATCAAGTGTCCTGGAAGGTTTTAGACTGGGTCTTAACTCGGGCGTACAATTTCTGAGATACAGTATTCCCAAAACAATGACCTGCATTAGCCAATACAAGCCTGCAAGTCTTTCACTCATTTTCAAACTGCCATACACATGGTCACTCCACAAACACACAGCATTTCTCCAGGTTTCCATAACTGATATTCTACACTGATATCCAATCTGATATACTCACTCATATCAGAGGATTAGATACATAGCTCAGCACACATCAGAGGATTAGATACATAGTTCAGCACACAGTATCACACATCAGAGGATTAGATACACAGCTCAGCACACACTATCTCACATGAGAGCTTTAAACCAGGTTTCCATAACAACCCATCCATTTTTCTTCACTGCTGTAGGTAAGCTTTAAAGGGGTAAGGCGCTGTTGATGACACTGTTACAAAAGGTTACATACACACAGCTTTACTCCAGGTATACATAACAACCGATCACCGGTTTTTCACTGATATCCAAACTGCGATACGTATGAGCATATGATGCTTATGGACACACACATACAAACAACATACAAAATAGACCAGTGCAAAACTAAGCAATTCTTATGGGGCAACTACACAAACAAAAAATGAAATATACCCGTGTGAAGCCGGGCACTCTTGCTAGTACTTTAATATAGTGTAGCATTCTAAGATTCCCTCATAAACATGTACACTCACTGGCCACTTTATTAGGTACACCATGCTAGTAACGGGTTGGACCCCCTTTTGCCTTCAGAACTGCCTCAATTCTTCGTGGCATAGATACAACAAGGTGCTGGAAGCATTCCTCAGAGATTTTGGTCCATATTGACATGATGGCATCACACAGTTGCCGCAGATTTGTCGGCTGCACATCCATGATGCGAATCTCCCGTTCCACCACATCCCAAAGATGCTCTATTGGATTGAGATCTGGTGACTGTGGAGGCCATTGGAGTACAGTGAACTCATTGTCATGTTCAAGAAACCAGTCTGAGATGATTCCAGCTTTATGACATGGCGCATTATCCTGCTGAAAGTAGCCATCAGATGTTGGGTACATTGTGGTCATAAAGGGATGGACATGGTCAGCAACAATACTCAGGTAGGCTTTGGCGTTGCAACGATGCTCAATTGGTACCAAGGGGCCCAAAGAGTGCCAAGAAAATATTCCCCACACCATGACACCACCACCACCAGCCTGAACCGATGATACAAGGCAGGATGGATCCATGCTTTCATGTTGTTGACGCCAAATTCTGACCCTACCATCCGAATGTCGCAGCAGAAATCGAGACTCATCAGACCAGGCAACGTTTTTCCAATCTTCAATTGTCCAATTTCGATGAGCTTGTGCAAATTGTAGCCTCAGTTTCCTGTTCTTAGCTGAAAGGAGTGGCACCCGGTGTGGTCTTCTGCTGCTGTAGCCCATCTGCCTCAAAGTTCGACGTACTGTGCGTTCAGAGATGCTCTTCTGGCTACCTTGGTTGTAACGGGTGGCTATTTGAGTCACTGTTGCCTTTCTATCAGCTCGAACCAGTCTGGCCATTCTCCTCTGGCATCAACAACGCATTTCCGCCCACAGAACTGCCGCTCACTGGATGTTTTTTCTTTTTCGGACCATTCTCTGTAAACCCTAGAGATGGTTGTGCGTGAAAATCCCAGTAGATCAGCAGTTTCTGAAATACTCAGACCAGCCCTTCTGGCACCAACAACCATGCCACGTTCAAAGGCACTCAAATCACCTTTCTTCCCCATACTGATGCTCGGTTTGAACTGCAGGAGATTGTCTTGACCATGTCTACATGCCTAAATGCACTGAGTTGCCGCCATGTGATTGGCTGATTAGAAATTAATAGAGATGAGCGAACAGTGTTCTATCGAACACATGTTCGATCGGATATCAGGGTGTTCGCCATGTTCGAATCGAACACCGCGTGGTAAAGTGCGCCAAAATTCGATTCCCCTCCCACCTTCCCTGGCGCCTTTTTTGCACCAATAACAGCGCAGGGGAGGTGGGACAGGAACTACGACACCGGGGGCATTGAAAAAAATTGGAAAAAGTCATTGGCTGCCGAAATCAGGTGACCTCCATTTTAGACGAATAGTGGATTTCAAATCCGGGTCATATGAGAATATGAACTTTGTGACTATGAGACAGGGATAGCTGTACAGGCAGGGATAGCTAGGGATAACCTTTATTTAGGGGGGAATGTTATTAAAAATAACTTTTTGGGGCTCTATCGGGTGTGTAATTGTGATTTTTGTGAGATAAACTTTTTCCCATAGGGATGCATTGGCCAGCGCTGATTGGCCGAATTCCGTACTCTGGCCAATCAGTGCTGGCCAATGCATTCTATTAGCTTGATGAAGCAGAGTGTGCACAAGGGTTCAAGCGCACCCTCAGCTCTGAGGTAGCAGAGCCGAGGCTGCACAAGGGTTCAAGCGCACCCTCTGCTCTGATGTAGGAGAGCCGAGGGTGCACTTGAACCCTTGTGCACCCTCGGCTCTGCTACATCAGAGCCGAGGGTGCGCTTGAACCCTTGTGCACACTCTGCTTCATCAAGCTAATAGAATGCATTGGCCAGCGCTGATTGGCCAATGCATTCTATTAGCCCGATGAAGTAGAGCTGAATGTGTGTGCTAAGCACACACATTCAGCTCTACTTCATTGGGCTAATAGAATGCATTGGCCAGAGTACGGAATTCGGCCAATCAGCGCTGGCTCTGCTGGAGGAGGCGGAGTCTAAGATCGCTCCACACCAGTCTCCATTCAGGTCCGACCTTAGACTCCGCCTCCTCCAGCAGAGCCAGCGCTGATTGGCCGAATTCCGTACTCTGGCCAATCAGCACTGGCTAATGCATTGTATTGGCGTGATGAAGCAGTGCTGAATGTGTGTGCTTAGCACACACATTCAGCTCTACTTCATCGGGCTAATAGAATGCGTTGGCCAATCAGCGCTGGCCAATGCATTCTATTAGCGTGAACTGAGTTTGCACAGGGATTCTAGTGCACCCTCGGCTCTGCTACATCAGATTGCTACATCTGATGTAGCAGTGCCGAGTGTGCATCAGATGTGTAGTTGAGCAAAACTGACTCAGCACTGCTAAGTCTCTGCATTCGCATAGGAATGCATTGGCCAGCCTTCGGCCAATCAGCGCTGGCTCTGCCGGAGGAGGCGGAGTCTAAGGTCGGACCTGAATGGAGACTGGTGTGGAGCGATCTTAGACTCCGCCTCCTCCAGCAGAGCCAGCGCTGATTGGTCGAGTTCCGTACTCTGGCCAATCAGCACTGGCCAATGCATTTCTATGGGGAAAAGTTAGCTTGCGAAAATCGCAAGCTGACAGGGATTTCCATGAAATAAAGTGACTTTTATGCCCCCAGACATGCTTCCCCTGCTGTCCCAGTGTCATTCCAGGGTGTTGGTATCATTTCCTGGAGTGTCATAGTGGACTTGGTGACCCTCCAGACACGAATTTGGGTTTCCCCCTTAACGAGTTTATGTTCCCCATAGACTATAATGGGGTTCGAAACCCATTCGAACACTCGAACAGTGAGCGGCTGTTCGAATCGAATTTCGAACCTCGAACATTTTAGTGTTCGCTCATCTCTAGAAATTAAGTGTTAACGAGCAGTTGGACAGGTGTACCTAATAAAGTGGCCAGTGAGTGTAGATGTAATATGTGCATGACTGTTAGCAGCACATTTTTAAGCTTTAAAGCAGCACCCCACTAACCTCACTCTCCATGAATGTGAAATCTACCATCCTTCCTGTTTTATTTCATTACCTTTTTAGTTTTGAAGGGATCCTATCTTTCAAACACATTTTTTTCCATGCTTACAATACTATGAAAGCGGCCATTTTTCTTGTGGCCGTGAGCATGCGCAGTCGGCTTGCCCTAGGCCCGAGGCCTAGAAGTTAGAAGACACTGCCGGAAGAAGATGCTGTGAAGACCTCGTTCTAGAAGAAGATGGAGGTGGCGCTGGAGAGTTCTCTCGCAGCATTGGGGACGCCCCCAATGCTGTTTTAGCCCCAGGGACCACCCCCAGTGCTGCGAGAGAACTCATTTACATACAGAGAAAAAACAGAATTTCAAGCGAACAGCGGCGCAGAGAAAACAACGAAAGGTAGGTTAAGAATAGCCTTTAAGGCTATTCCGACATGTTAGTTAGAAAAAATGTTTGAAAAATAGGATCCCTTTTACGTTTTTAGTCAGTGTAATATAGAAACTTCTACACTGAAATATTTGTAGTCTGTCTAGCATACATAGTCATAGAAAAGAAGAAAAAAAAAAGTTAAATCCGCATGTCTTGCCTTTCAACAAAGTCAACATATATTTTCTGGCTGCTTTCACGTCTGCATGGTTTGTTAGGGGTGTCAGTAATTAAGCAAAATGCAAAAGTAGATGGCCTGCTGCTCTATATCCACTGAAATGTGAGGCACTCTGATGGTTCCCTAACAGTCTCAATTACAGCCAATGGGATTCACCAGGCACTGTTGGTGTCCAACATTTAAGTATTTTGAGTGAAAGCAGTAAAAACAGCATTCCACATACGTGCCACATATTGAATACTATATAATACTGTATTTTACTGTTCATTATAGATAGAAGCTTTTAGTTGCATCTGTCAGTGGTTTCTTTGCCCTTTGGAACTGCTGCTTTACTTATGTGTTTTTTATTTTAATATTCTCACATTACAATTCTGTTGTTTCTTTCAGGCTTGATATTTGTTGTGTTGAAAAAAAGAAATCTAGGTGTTATGGTTTTATTAAGATAACAGTTTGGGACATCTGTATATTTGCCTGAGAAAATGAGTTCGCTAAAGCCAAGTGGGCTCAAAGCTCCTTCCAGAATAGCAAAGCCTGGAGCCGCAACTACTACTAAATCATCCAGTGGTGCTGCTGCTGCTGCTGCTGGTAAGAATTATTTTGTTTTTATGTTTTTTTTTTTTCTTAATGATAATACTCTTCATAATCCGTTTTTATTATCCCAATGCATCGAAAAGGAGGAGAGAAGCAGCTTTGTCATAATTAAAAATGTCCTGTCTTATTTCTACAGCTATAGTACAGACCTATACATCTTCCTGGTAACAGACCGCAAACAAATTCTGATACTGTAGTCCAACTTGCTCTCTGTTTTCTTTCTGCTAATCTATTAAATGCATATGGTCATAGTGTAGGAGACCTATGAATGGAAACAGAGGTTGCAATAAGGCTTGTACAGGTGTCAGATTACTATATATATATATATATATATATATATATATATATATATATATATATATATATATATGTGTGTGTGTGTGTCTTTAAAAATATTTTACAAAATGTAAAAAAATAGAAAATATCAAATCACTGCCCTTTCTCTAGATAACAATTAAAAATAAACAAAAACAAATTGGGTATCCCTGTGTTCAAAATGCCTGTACTGTAAAAATATAAAAGTATTTATCCTATACAGTGAACACTAGCAGTAAAAAAAAAATCTAAATATTCAAATTGACATTTTCCTAAAAAATGTAATAACAAGTGATCAAAATATTGGACATCGCCAAAATGGTATGAATATAAATTAAATCTGGTTGGAAAATAATTTTGGGAATTTTTCAAAGTTTTGGATTTTTATTAAATTTGTTATTAAATTTCTTAATACATAACAAAACTCTATAAATTTGGTATCGCTGTGATAGTGCTGACCGAAAGAGTATAAGGAACATGTCTTTTTTACCACACAGTGACGGACGTAGAAATAAAACCTTAAATTTGCTATTTATACATGGAAGTCAATTATAGCAAATGCTTTAATTCTTAAATGGAGTCGTCTTAGCAGTATTATGCCTATATATCAGTTATTTCCATTACTGTGAACATGTGTTCCTTCGTGGCTAAAAATACTCACCACAAAAAAAAAATGTAGTGTGACTTCTGGATGGAAATATGAATGTAGGGTCAGCCTCAGACTGTATTCATACATCTGTTATTAAAAATGGTCGTGAAAAACTGATGAAACTTTTACGTTTTTTTGGGGGGGGGGTTTTGGAGGGGGAAGGGAGGGTTTAATTGACAATTTTCATCCTTGGTGCATCTGTTTTCAAAGATCCCTCACAGACTTCAGTATTTCAGTGATCTATGAAAAATAATTCTTTGATTGCCAGTTCACGCATTCTGTCAAAAAAAAACCCATATAAAAACCAAAACCATGAGAATAACCTAATTTTTCTGACACATGACTTCCAGCTTTCATGTGGATTAGCCATAGTACAAGCATTGTTTGTTGCCTGGTGTCATGAAGGGACATACATCTACCTGTATAGGTGCTATTGAGAAAAAAAGAAAAAAAAAAGCTAGTGCATTTTTAAATAAATCCTGTTGCAAATTTCTTATGTTTTTTATTTTAGAGCTAGAGACCGTAAAATATTTACAAAGTGGTCTTTGCTTTTAATGTTTCTTAGCCCCCTTGCAAACGACCGTACGTCTGATCAGTGTGCTATCCAAGTTTTTCCGGGATAGCACACTGATCCATTCATTTCTATGGGCCTGTACACATAACCGTGAATTACGTGGTTATGTATGAGGGCCAACAGTCCGCACGGCAAAGTATGGAACAGATCATATTCCTGTCCGATTTTAAGGCTCTGCTTACCCGGCTCCTATTCATTGAATGAAAGGGGCCACGGAAGCACGGGTGGCACATGGGTGACATCCGTGTGTCGTCCGTGACATTCATTAACGGCAGCCAGTTAGCCCACATGACTGACTTTAGGCTAAGGCCCCACGTTGCGGAAACGCAGTTTTTTTGAGCCAGAGCCAAATAAAACCTAAGAAGCAAATAAAGTTGTATGCAAAACATTGTGATGATGACGTTATGTTTGCTTTGTATTGTACATAATATTTTGTTTGTTTTGTAATTGCAGCTCCTCCTGTAAAAGGAGCAGAAAAGGCAAGCAGTGCCCCACCTGCAGAAGCACCTGAAGGGTTTGTTGATGATTTTCGAGTAGGAGAGCGCGTATGGGTCAATGGTAATAAACCTGGGTTCATTCAGTTTCTTGGAGAGACTCAGTTTGCTCCTGGACAGTGGGCAGGGATTGTTTTGGACGAAGCAATTGGTAAAAACGATGGATCAGTTGCTGGTGTCCGATATTTCCAATGTGAAGCCTTAAGGGGAATTTTTACAAGACCTTCAAAGTTGTCAAGGAAACCCTTGGAAGATGAAACCAATGGCACCCAAACATCAAGAGCTACCTCACCAACCTCTATGTCTTCTACAAATGTTGTTTCTCCTGTGCCAGCCTCTGTGGCAACTCCTCTAAAAAGTACTACATCTTCTACTAAGGAGCCTAGTACCCCTGCACAAATAAGTAACCTCACTCGAACCACAAGTGAATCTATATCCAATCTGTCTGAAGCTGGGTCAGTGAAAAAAGGTGAACGAGAGCTCAAGCTGGGAGACAGAGTTCTGGTATGTGGAATTAAAAAAAAAAAAAAAAAAAAAAAAAAAAAGTAACTCCTAAATAACCTCAGTCAGAAGGTTAGTTTTAGTTTGACAGAGTTGCCTTGGGCAATAGCAATAGAAAAAAAAAGTTATTTCTTGAAACCAGGAAAGTGCATACCTGTTTCTTATGGTACACAGTTATACATATGCGTCAGAGTCTTGTTTATTCGGGCAAGGGGAGACCTATTAAAAGTTCTCATATCAACCACTTACTATGCCTAACCTTAAGTTGTGGGTTGGATACTCAAAGCAATGAGGGGCATTAACTCAGTGATGCATCAGTAGGATGCACCAGCTCTAATAAGGATATTCTAATTGCACAAGGGATATATTCTTGAGATATGTTGGATACTCTTTTCAGGGAAGTTGACTGTCGAAGGAATTAAAAATGTAATTGATAAAATGACATTGGGTTATAACATGACACGTATAGTACCAAGCAAACCTATGCACACCTATCCGCATGTATTTTCATTTTATCAGTGTATCTTGCCCATTATTTTATCTTTGGCAAACTCTTCCCATTAGCCTACATCCAGATGTTTCAGATTCATGGTGTGACAGCCATGACAATTTACATTAAAATATATGTGAATGTGCTTTCTGCACAGATTTCACAGCATACTGCAGATTTTAAAATCCGTGCTATTCCTGTTTATATGTGGGTACGTTGAGATAAATAACATGGGTATTAATCTATGCAGTACATGTCTGAAATCCATGTGAGAATCCTCGGGGAATTTGTTGAAACCTCTAGAGGAGAGAGAAAAAATCATCACCAAATCACTTTTCTGTTGTGAACATTCCCTAAAAGTGTTAGTTCAGACAAAAACTGAATATTAAAAATTTGGTCAGGTTTATGCAGCTCTATATTCTAATAAATTTTCAGTCTCTGGTCAGGATACTCAATTGCAAGTGTCTGTCCATGACACAAATCTTGACTTGTTTTGGTTGTTTAGCTTCTTTTAAGTTGGCTCCGTCATGTTAACAGTTATTGTTAGCTGTTTTACCCTAAGGCCTAAAAAGGATTCTGTGGTCACATCATAGTTACAATCTGATGCTTTACATTATATCTTTACTTGTTTAGTGCAACATGAGCTTACTGTGATGTTGGTGCATCAGGAGAAAGTATCTGCAGCTAGGATAAAATGATAATAGACATCAAGCCACCAGTATATATGGAGAGGAAAGAGTCTCCGTAATGGCAGAGCATAGGGATCTGCTTTCATGACTTAGTTAAGAGTTTTGCATTGTCATGGAGTGAGTTCAGATGTTCAGACATGAGCATGCCAAATGTTATACTGGAAAATGTTCTAAATATAAATCTTCACTAGACGGCTAGATCTCTGACAGGACTGTTACTAGTGTACATAATTTTTCCTTTACTGTCAACAATGAGGCTTCTACCTTAATGTATCGTCCATATTCTTTTTTCAGTAATGATTGTGATTGTTGATGAAGCCATTTATTAAATGTGTGTCACTTGGTATACTCGCATACTATTAGGCACAGTAAAGCTAAATTTTAGATACCATTAGGCTTTCATTTTTGCTAGGCATTAAAATTTGCATTATTTGGCAATTATTGACAATAATTTTAAATGATTTTATTGTCCGGTCCCTTTTTTCTATCTTCTCAATTGTGTATGTAGTGGACCTTTCACCAAGGTTATATTGCTGTCTTTCGTTTCATTATGCTACCTTTTAGTTGTCATTATGATATAGTAGTTCTCAAACCACAGCTTGTCAGGAACGACGTAAACCAGGTGCTTTGAACCAAAATCCTTAGCTATTCATGAATTGCAATTTAAGTCCACTCACCTGCCACTCATTGACAGCTTTTTCCCTATGCAATTTCTGCAGAACCAAATAACCTGAAGGATCGGGGTTAAAAACTGTACAAATACATCATTTATGTAAACTGGCTTTTTGGATGGAACTAGAAGTTTGGATAAACTTGCTTCATTTTTTTGTTTACTGAATTCTTAGGGGAAGTTCACACGATGTAACATGCCGCATGATGTGGCACGTATACGGTGTGTGAGACTTTGCACGCCGTATACGCTCCCATTGATTTCAATGGGAGTTAGGATCGTATACGCCGCGTTATTTTGCGGCCACAAAATCACAGCCGCAAAATAACATGGAGTATACGATCCTAACTCCCATTGAAATCAATGGGAGCGTATACGGCGCATAAAGTCTCACACGCCGTATACGTGCCACATCACGCAGCACGTTACTCCGTGTGAACGCACCCAAAGGTGGAACTTTCCTGAAAAGTATAGTTGTTTACCATTGATGTGACTTCATGCGTTCTATCTACTTACTGTTACTTACACTTTATTTATAGGTAAGCGGTTCAAAAGCTGGAGTAATACGGTTTCTGGGGGAGACAGATTTTGCCAAAGGAGAGTGGTGTGGCGTTGAACTAGATGAACCTTTAGGAAAAAACGATGGAGCAGTGGCTGGCACAAGGTAAGGTTAATATTGTCGGTTTATTCATAATATTTTTTATTTTCATGCAAATCGTAAAGGAGACCTACGGTACCAGAAGAAAAATAAAATGCACTGTGTCATTAGAAAAGCCCCTCTACTTAAGCCTTGTTGGTGCATATGGACTTAATGGGGAAGATTCTCGCTGATTAACTACCTCATTTTCTAGACCAGCTCTTGCTTTGATAAGAGCTTTGGCAACCATGTGGCTACTTTGAGCTTCAGCTGCTCATCTTCGAAAAACTTCTAAATGCTGGACAGTCTGCAGTCAGAAAAGGCAATGTCTTGATAAAGTGATAGTTTGAAGTTACTAAGACATTGTAATTCATCCAAGCACACAGATTTGAGCCGGATCTACTGATGATCTTGTATGTATTTATGCTCCCACGCTTTCCCCAGATGATTTTTGTCAAGGGTGCAGAATTGATTGTTGGATTTTACCCTACCATATCCTTTGATTCTACAGAAGATAAGTTGGTGCCAGGGATAGGGCCGCCATCAGGAATTTTGGGGCCTCATACAGCCTAAGTGTCTGCGCCCCCCCCCCCGCTGCCATTTTAAAACTACTTTATTTTGCGACATACCCATTATGTATTACATTTCCCTTTATTTTGCAGCATTACAAGGCTTAATCAGATTCTATTTGCAGGTAAAATCTGCTACTTCTGACAGCGCCTATAGAGAGCCAACACCATCTATAAGAGCCCTCCTAATAAATCCTCAGGGCTTTTTCACATTGCGTTTTTGGCCTCCCTTGCCGGGATACGTTGGTAACCAGTCAGAATCAGCTGTCAACTTATCCCTGCACGAAGAACTGGCCATTAAAAAAAAAGGGGGGCCTGCAGTTCTCCGTGCAGGGATAAGTGGGGAGCTGATTCTGACTGGTTACCAACGTATCCCGGCAAGGGAGGCCAAAAACGCAATGTGAATACTCCTTAAAGTGAAAGTCCCACCCCCAAACAGGCTGCTATGCTAGTAGCATAGCAGCCTACATCATTATTAATACAAAGCACACATACCTTTGGAGGTATTGTGTGCCTTATAGTTCTCCAGCTAAAAACTTATATATTATTGCCCCAGTTCCCTCTCCGCAGTGCCGCACACCCGATGCCCCAACAATCCCCCCCCCGTCCACCTTCTAACATCTTTCCATTGCCCCCTGTACCCATACCTCCCAACTTTTGAAGAACCAAAAGAGGGACAAAATGTGCGGCGCGCTCTGCGTGCTGCGGCAAATTTAGCCCCGCCCACTTTATGTTGACTCCGCCCATTCTCATTCATTTTTCACACAGTATAATTCTCCTACAGTCACCCGTACATTATATGCCCCCCCTCTATCTCTCCCCCAGCTTCATATACACCCTTCATCTTCCCCCAGATTCATGTCCACTCCATCTTTGCCCCCAGCTTCATGTCCCCTCCATGTCTGTCTCGAGATTCATGTCCCCCCATCTCTGCCCCCAGATTCATGTCCCCCCATCTCTGCCCCCAGATTCATGTCCCCACATCTCTGCTCCCAGATTCATGTCCACTCCATCTCTGCTCCCAGATTCATGTCCACTCCATCTCTGCCCCCAGATTCATGTCCACTCCATCTCTGCCCCCAGATTCATGTCCACTCCATTTCTGCCCCCAGATTCATGTCCCCTCCATGTCTGTCTCGAGATTCATGTCCCCCCCATCTCTGCCCCCAGATTCATGTTCCCTCCATCTCTGCCCCCAGATTCATGTCCCCACATCTCTGCTCCCAGATTCATGTCCACTCCATCTCTGCCCCCAGATTCATGTCCACTCCATCTCTGCCCCCAGATTCATGTCCACTCCATTTCTGCCCCCAGATTCATGTCCCCCCATCTCTGCCCCCAGATTCATGTCCCCCCCATCTCTGCCCCTAGATTCATGTCCCCCCCATCTCTGCCCCCAGATTCATGTCCCCCCCATCTCTGCCCCCAGATTCATGTCCCCCCATCTCTGCCCCCAGATTCATGTCTCCCTCATCTCTGTCCCCAGATTCATGTCTCTCCCATCTCTGCCCCCAGATTCATGTCTCTCCCATCTCTTCCCCCAGATTCATGTCTCCCCCATCTCTGCCCCCAGTGTCATGCCGTCCTCTCCATCTCTGCCCCCAGTGTCATGCCGTCCTCTCCATCTCTGCCCCCAGTGTCATGCCGTCCTCTCCATCTCTGCCCCCAGTGTCATGCCGTCCTCTCCATCTCTGCCCCCAGTGTCATGCCGTCCTCTCCATCTCTGCCCCCAGTGTCATGCCGTCCTCTCCATCTCTGCCCCCAGTGTCATGCCGTCCTCTCCTTCATCTGCCCCCAGATTCACGTTCCACATTAAACTTACCTTTTCCTCGTTCCCACGCTGCTCTCCGCCCGCCTCTCTCCCTCACTGGCGCACAGTTGTAGACGCGATGTGACGTCATCACATCGCGTCTACACAGCCAGTAGGCGGCGTTCAGCGGCGAAGAAAGGAGCTGACCTGTGTCAGCTCCTCGCTTCAGCCGCATATGTGTCAGCGAGAGAGGCGCGCAGCGGCGAAGCGAGGAGCTGACCTGTGTCAGCTCCTCGCTTCAGCCGCGTATGTGTTCCTCTGGACGCAGATCTGAGTTGAAATTGGACATACCGTATAATGACTGCTGCGGGCGCCAGGGGTCGGCACACGGTGGTAGTCCAAAACCGGGCCCCCCCATTTTTTAATTTGGCCGGGCCCCTGACGCCAGTAACAGTAATACTGGCCTATCGGCGGCCCTGGCCAGGGATGACTCTTAGTCTTTCAGATCATATTTAACTCAGTGTGGTTGTGCTGTAGTTTCCTGCACAGCTAGTAACTTAGTATGCACTGGGTTCTTGAGATTGTGGTTGTCCTTGCAGATGAATCCCCACCAATCAGAAATATTGGCGTATCACAGCAACAAGTCAACACTATCAAAAATGATAGAAATCAAAAACAACTTTTGCATGGAATTTGTATGTTCTCTCTGTGTTTGCTTGGGTTTCCTCCCACGCTCCAAAAGACCAAGTGTTAGGGAATTTAAATTGTGCAGGTTGTGTTTAGGTTCTGCATTTTCATAGGTTCTCCTGATTTATTTATTTCTTTTTTTTCTTTTTTTTTAATTTTTTTTTTTTATTTTATTTCCTGGAAGAACATGTAGTGTTGATACCTTTTATGTAGCAATAAAAGCACAGACTAGTAATGTTACTTTGTTTATTTTTACTTTCAGATATTTTCAGTGTCAGCCAAAGTATGGCTTATTTGCACCTGTACATAAAGTTACACGGATTGGTTTTCCATCAACTACCCCAGCTAAAGCTAAAACCACCGTAAGAAAAGTACCTGCGACACCTGCAACACCAGCATCTCTAAAACGCAGTCCAAGTGCATCTTCTATAAGCTCCATGAGCTCAATTTCTTCATCAGTGAGCAACAAACCAAGTCGCACTGGGCTGGTAAGTAGTGGAGAAAATAAGTGAACTTTAGTTACAGGCCACCTCCAGTCATAGACAAGCTTTCATAAATGAATAGTGCATTTGAATGTAAGAAATTTTGTAATATCTTAAGGAGATCTGTTTCCTTCACTTAAACTGTTTTCCTGCTCTTGATCTTCAATCTGATTGCTTGTTTACATAAGATTCATCTCAGTATTTAGCCTCACACTCAAAGCTCTATGGAGGATGAAGCTGTGGAGTCTGCTGCCATGCTGTTAATTGATTTGTTACCTCATTCTGTGCACTGTTAGGATCCTATCTACATCCTAGCAGTGTTAAAAGCGCACAGAGAATTATATAACAGTGGCAACAATTATTTGAGTGTCTTTTCTATCCCCCTCCCCTCTTCATAGACTAACATGTATAAAGTATTTCTGCATGAAATGTGCAGAAGAAAACATAATTCTTTAATAAGATATAGTACAAAGTTTCATATATTCACCTGTACTATTCATTTATATAAGTTGTTTATAGTGGAGGTATACTTTAAATGTATTTTCTAGTCTAAAATGATTGATTACCTATCCTAAAGACAGGTCATTAATATCAGATCTGTTGGTGTCTGACTCTTGCCATTTCTATTACTTGTTTTTGGCAAGCGATACACAGAGAATGGAAGAAGCAGCATACTGTACAACTCAGTTTTGTGTAGTGCTGGAAAGGAGTCACTGCAGCTTAGTTCCGATGCAAATAAATGGAAGCTGATCTGCAGTACCTGATAATGAGTACTACACTGAAAACTGAGTTATCTGCTTCATATTCCATTATGTTTCAGCTTTTGAGAACAGCCAATCAGTGGATTTGTTGGGTATTTGTTGGTATTGATAGCCTAAACACCTTGTATCTTGTTGTTTTGAAAATATCCCATTGCCAATTATACATAATTTATCCTTCAAACCCCCCCCCCCCCAAACACCTGTCCAAAGTGGTCTATTTTCTTTATTACTCATCCTGAATGCAGCTTTTTGCGTCATTGATACTTTACGTAAAGTGTCTCTGATAAAAAATTATTTTTTTTTTGTATTTCCAATATACAGTTAACAGAAACCTCCTCAAGATATGCAAGAAAAATATCTGGAACCACAGCTCTCCAGGAGGCTTTGAAAGAGAAGCAGCAACATATAGAGCAGCTTCTGGCTGA
This sequence comes from Leptodactylus fuscus, assembly GCF_031893055.1. Classification (NCBI taxonomy): domain Eukaryota; kingdom Metazoa; phylum Chordata; class Amphibia; order Anura; family Leptodactylidae; genus Leptodactylus; species Leptodactylus fuscus. Next base: position 93,890,453 of record NC_134265.1, on the reverse strand, counting down.
AAGGGACATGGAGAGGGCTGAAGTTGCCAAAGCTACAAGTCATGTTGGAGAAGTGGAACAGGAGCTAGCTGTAATACGAGATGGACATGACCAGGTGTGACAGGTTTTATACATGTTTTACACAATTTATATAGCAATAACAAAATCTCAGCAGTATTGGCACATCCAAACTGCTGACAGCACTATATAGATGATGGAGAGAGTAGTTGAAACATAATTTTATCTGTAGCAGTGTCATAACTAAAGTCTTGTGGACCCAATGCAAACTTTTGCCAAGGGCATCCTACCCCCTCCCTAGAGCAAATTCTTGATAGTGACCATTACGGGCGCTGCAGCAGTATCTCAGGTACTTGAAATGGATCCAGCTTTAGTACCCATACCTGCACTTATCAAGAATACGGTGAGTGAGTAGTGCAGCACCCACAATGTAAACAATACTGGGACAGTGTTATATGCTCCACAGTGGCCCCACACACAGTGTTATATGTTCTACAGTGTTCCCCACTCAGTATTATATGCTCTACAGTGGCCTCCACACAGTGTTATATGCTCTACAGTGGCCCCCACACAGCGTTGTGTGCTCCCAAGAGCCCCCTAGAACCGGTGCTATTATTATATTCTGGGGTTTCCACAGAAGAGGCCCAGGGGGATTGATTAAAAAGAACAAACTCTCCTGACCTCACCTCTCCTGGGCATCCTAATTCAGTCTGGCTGTCTTCAGCATCTCCCTTGGTTTTCTTCGTCCTGGTGACTGAGGTTAAGTGCCCCAGATATCACTGCTGGGGCCTGTGATTTGGCCTCAGCAGTCACATGGGGCGCAATGACATCATTACACCAGCGTGTCCTATGTGTTCACTGGGCCCAATCACAGGCCCCAGCTGTGGCGTCTGGTGCACGTGACCTCAGTCACAGGCTGTAAGAGCCCTGGAGAGGTTTCTGAGCCCAGTCAGCTTCCCTGGGCTGGCATCTATTGGAAAGTGGTCTGGCCACAAGTCTTATGCCACTCATTTGTAGTGATGCAAAGTGTATGACTGAAAAATCCATGCTTCTGTCCTCTGGTATTGTGTCTGCAAGCACCCAAGGGGAGCTGCTTGATGGGCAGTGTCCTTCCCTCACCCTTAATGTTTTGGGTGACTCCTAATGAGCTATTATAGCCATTACTCAGAGGGGAGTGGCTGGGGAACACCGTGCAGATGCCAGGTGTCAAAACTGCTGACAGACTCTATTTTAGTAAGCCATTTCCAGTGGATTCATGTTTGAGAGAACAGGGACAGTACATGACATCAATAAATTTACTTTAGCAGTGGTCTCTAAATGTAAAACTTTACACAATCAAATTAAAAAATTTAGCACTATATTGAATGCACAACAGTACACGTGTGTGCATTTATGTCTCAAATACTTAACCAAAGAACAGGGAGATTTAATTGCGATAGTTATGCTACTCATCATGCTGATATTGAATCCTGTTAGTCCTTTGAAAATTGCTGTTTTTGAAACAAGTTATATTATTTTTGTAACTACTGTAAATCATTGTTTAACATTATATATTTTATCCCTTCACTTTAGCACCAAATGAAAAATTGGATTTTGTGGTATTTTTTTTTAAATTGATGGCTTATTTTCAGGATAGTCCTATAAGCTTTTAGCTATTTGTAAGGGCCTCATCAAGCATGAGTGCTGCAATGTCTTCAATGCTGACATTTACAATGTGGGAGCACTGCCACCCCTTCAAACAGCTCATTGGTGGAAGATCAAAAAATAAAAAAAATGACTAACTTACCACCTTATATGCAATATTTTCGAGGTGCCAAACCCAGCCTCTGGACTACAGAGGACAATCAGCCATGGGAAGTATAAGAAGAAGAAGGGTGGTTCGCAACACTCCAATTTCTAAAACTCGATCCTTTAATTCATCACTTTAAAACGATAATTCACATCACAAAGACATAGTGATAGTAGGAAAACATACAGGTAAGTGGTTAAAATAATGCTAATGCATTTCAGGGTAGAGATCCCCCTTAGTCATAGTGTATTAACTGTTCAAAGTCAACACATTTATATACTCCAACGTATCTTGCGTCAATTGCAACTGATTCCAATTTGATTTATTGCCTAAGATCTGACAGCCCCAGTATTTCATATGTGAAAAAAGTTATTTAAATCCTAAAAGAAGTGTCATGTTTTACTATAAGGAATCAATGACTAGAAGGGCAAAACAACATCCCTATTTCTCCACATCAAATATTATCCATATGTGTATATATAACACATTAGAGAAAAGCAAAGGAACAAAATCGATCAAAACGAATTATTGCATTGCTATGTTACAATACTTACTCGCACTTGTCATTATTAAGAAGCGGAGAAAAACTCCATTGAGCTCTTGCTTCTGGATCACGTGTTTGTGTACACCAATCAGGTTTTACACATAAGCTGAGCTACTTATTGTATTTCTCAATGGAACCTCTGTCAATTTACATAGCAGGTCACGTGGTCTCTGAAAAACCAATCACGTGACTGCAAGAACATGATGTAATAATAGGTTGGTCCCATGAATGTGCACATCGACTATACCACGCCTATGGATGTAAGTCACAAGCTACACAGGGCGTTTCAACAAAAAGACGCTACAAAAGTTCACATGGTGACTAAGGGGATCTCTACCCCGAAACGCGTTAGCGTTATTTTAAACACTTACCTGTATGTTTTCCTACTATCACTATGTCTTTGTGATGTGAATTATCATTTTAACGTGATGAATTAAAGGATCGAGTTTTAGAAATTGGAGAGCTCATTGGTGGAGTTCTGTGAGTTGATCCATCAACCTTAATGATGATTAAAGGGGTTGTCCCATCCCAAGGATCCTATCTATACTGGTAGCTTATGTAAATTGAAGCCTTTTTCTAAGTATATTGCTTTAGAAATTTTTTTTGTTTGCCTGGTATGTGAATTTATTCCTTCCATTATTTACACTGCGTTGCTATAACTATGGACCTGGGAGATGGGACAAGTGATGTCACTTGCTCAGTGCCAGCAGGACAATCCGTTCAGCTAATTGCAGTTTTGCTGATAAAGCTGAATCTGTTATCTCTCTATTTAAACACATAGATAACACGGAGTCCTTTCTGTACAAGAATCTGCATATTATCTAATCTGTAGAAGTGTTGTGAGACTTCTCTAGCCTGTTTAGCAAGAGGGAGGAGAAATATAGGAAGTGAGAAGCAGAAACTGCATACAGCCTGGCTGAAAGACTCAGATGGGAGAACCCCTTTAATACCCTGATGGCCTAGGCCATCAATTGTATCTGACTGTACAACTACTTTAACCAGTTTTTCTATTTTTTTTTTTAAAAAGGCAATGAGTAATGTGTAATTTTTTTTTCTACAGTATGTAATGGAAATGGAGTCCAAAATGGATCAGTTACGCGCTATGGTAGAAGCTGCAGACAGAGAAAAAGTAGAACTCCTAAACCAACTTGAAGAAGAAAAGAGGTATCATTGTATTACTGCTCAAATGTTCATTGTTTTCTTAAACCTGTGTAATACCAATGTTCATTTATGTATCTGCGTTCTCCTTGTCTACGAGCTGCTTACTGAACAGCAACAACAGTTTGTTCATGGTTGGTCATAATAGATGAATCTAAGTGTCTGTTGCAAAGTTGTCAGCAGAAATAAAAAACACAATGGGCAACAATACACATTTTTTGACAGACTATTTTTATTAATATCCCTCCCTATCTGGTGTTTGATCCTGAACTACCTTCAGAAGTACTTGATATAAGCAGGTTCTTCATTGTACCAGCTCTCAAGCTTGCCACTCTGCATGCTCTGTACAAAGCCCCTGCTTCTCCCCCTTTCATTTTGTAGCAGCAGCAAAATTGGAAATCAATGTATATTACACTGTTAGTAATTCATGTGCCCAACACTTTTGGTTGAGCAGCCATTTGTATGGGGAAGGAAGGGGGGATCAAGAGAAATTGCTGGCACTTTAAATTGCATTGCAGTTTTTTTTTCTATTCATATTTCAGGCCCCATTCACATCTGCTTCAGGTTTCCATTCAGGTAGTCTGTTTGGGGACCCCCTGAACAGAAACCTGTAAGCATTAAAAAGCAGTTACCTAAGGAAACCACATGGACCCCATAGATTATAATGAGGTCCATGTGGTTTCTGCATGAAACATGTGGAGAGAAAAGTGCTGCTTGGTTTTATAGTCTATGGGGTTCGCGGGTTTTCCAGGTAACTGCTTTTTAATGCATATAGGTTTCCGTTAGGGCTTCCCCAAACGAACTACCTGAATGCAGATGTGAATGAGGCCTCAAACCAGATTTGGAATTCTGACGTTTATCTGTTACTATAGCAAACCAAAATTTGGAAAATCCTACAAATGTTTTCTTTTTTTTTCTAGGAGAGTTGAAGATCTACAATTCCGTGTTGAAGAAGAGTCTATTACCAAGGGAGACTTAGAGGTAAAAGAGAAAAATATATTTCTTGTTCTATTTGACAAATTGATTTTATTTTATAATTTTGCACTGAGGTGACACAAATGAAGATCATGTGAAATAGATTGTGATAGAGGAAACACTACAGTTAATCGACATGTTTTCCATACTGGAGCAGTCCAGACCCTCCAAATATAAACCCAATAGTTCCATCATCTTTACTGGTTGGTAATGCCTCTTGCTTGCTGTTGCTTTTTCACAATCTGAAATCAAACTCAATAAAACTTTTGATGCTTGCAAAACTGGAGGTGAAGTAAAGGTGGTTATTTTCAGATAACCTCCCATTATATATGCAGGCATTCATATCATCTCCAGTTTTCTAAACATAAACTCAGCATTGAATTTGAAACTGTAACAATTTTTCTTTCCTTTTTTGCTTTCTTTTGAGAGACGCTAATTTAGTTAACCAAAGTCAGTTAAAATGTAGCCTTATTATCCAATGCTAAATTAGCCAGTTTTTATTATAAAACTGTTTATGACCATGTTAATTGCTTGTATTTATTAATTCATAAAGTTACATTTCAACATTTAAGTTCACATTATTTTTTTCTTTTTACATGTTAAAATCTCATGTACCATGTTTTTTCCTCTTTGTTTAATTGTGTTCACAATCCAGTTGCTAAATGAACTAAGAGGACAGGAATAGGAATAAATTGGGAACATATTCCTCAAACATTTTGGTCCGAGCAAGTAAACTGAGGAAGACTATTTTACATATATAACCTTACACACTAATAACTGCTTTTAAAACTCCAGCTTTAATTCATTGGTGCATGCCGCTTTAATAAAGTGATGAGTCTTGTTTTTTATACTAAATTATGTGTCAAAGAAACTTTTATAGCACAGCATATTTGACAATTAAATATATCATGGGAGAAATTTAGTAACCATAATTTATATAGCTATAATTCTTAAATTAAAAATAAGGCAGTCACACTCAATGACAAAAAAAAAGCATAAAGATGGAGCTGTTGGAATCTAATTAAACGTTAAATGTTTGCAACCAATGATGAGATATGTAAGTGATTACAATATTACAGTGAAATTTATTGGAAAAACTGTACAATTGAAAGGAGGCTCTAGTACCCTGTTGGGGCCGCTTTTCGTCTGGATACAAGATGAGATATGGTTGGGTATGGAGGCATTCAGATTCGGTATGGTATTGTGTGACACACAAGCCTACAGATGCAGCAGCAATATAACCTGCACAATCGTAGGTTGCTGATTCTGGCATCTTAACTGGTCCCGTAAATGCTTGATTAGCGATAAATCTGGTGACGAGTCATGTCAAGGAATTCTTGCAGTCTGGTGGAAACACTTGCTGTGTGTGGGCAAGCATTATCCTGTTGAAAAATGCCAGTAGGGAGTATTGCAATGAAAAGAAACACATGTGGCCATAGCATGCCCTGTACATACCACTGAGTTGTTATTGTCCCTCAGATTTCTTTTAGGGCTGACAAACTGTCTTATGCGATGGCTTCCCAAATCATCACACCAGCAGTGTGTAACTACAAGGAAAAGGCAGGGTTAAAAGTGCTCACCACACTCAAATCCAACCATTGTTGGATCCCAAATACAACCTAGATTTGTTGCTGTGATGTGCCCCCTCTCAAAGTTTTGTCAACTGGGCAAAATGTCTTTTTGAGTGTTTTTTTGGGAGACATGTCTAGCAGTTGGCGACTTCTCCCCAAGGGGTACACTACCCAAAAGTAGCCTCTGGGAACCTTTTTATAGGATAGCAAGGGAAACACTTTTACGCCCTCTTTGCGCAATATCTAGTGTCTAATCAGACCACACATGTAATAATTTACATATCTGTCTTATAGTATTCCAACATGTCTATCTGGGTGCGTTATTTATTTATTTTATTTTTTTTGCCAATGAGTGTACAAATAAGTTAAGCGTTAAAATTTTAATAATGAGCCTTTTAAGTTTTTAACCCCATAAATACTCTGAAGTATTTAAAACAAGGATACTTTTGTTACCTTAGGTAATATGTTCTTTATTTTAAACTGACTGAATGAAGGCCCCACTGAAAAAATAAATAAATAAAAAATTATATTCCTATAGCACACACACAAAGAGGACCTGTCACATGCTCTCAAAAGCCTAAAGCCTTAAAGAGGTTGTCCAGACTAAACAATATTTTCTAATTAGACCTTGGGAGGTGAAAAAAACCCAAACTTGCCTGTCCCCGATGCTCCGACGTTCAGTCTGTTCAGCTGCTTTCTTGCTGATGAGTTTCTTGCTAGTTGTGATGTCTGAGGTCCCTTTCACGAAGGCTGCCGATTGACTTCAGTGGCCATGTGACTACTAAAGCCAATCAGAAGCCTCAGGAACCAAGGACACTAAAGGTAGTGATGTCTCTGGTTCCCTTTTTGAGGCTGCTGATTTGGCCTCAGCATTCATGTGCGGCGGGTACTTCTACCAGAAGACAATAATGGAGCTGCAGGACTGGACTGCTTAGGGAGGCGCCAGAGCGCTGGAGACAGGCGAGTATGGTTTTCTTTTATTTCTTTCACCTCCCCGGCCATAGTAATAGATAAAATTTTAGGCTGGACAACCTCTTTAACTAATTTGATGAATACCATGAGCATTTTTGCCATTTTATCGAAATCTGTTCAGCTGTTCCAAATATATATATGCCTTGTTAGTGTTGTTGCAGATCAGGGTCTGTTAGCCAAGTGGTCAGTAACACTACATGACGTACAGTACACAGAGACCAGACCCCCGGAGAAACAGTGTTACTGCCCACATGGCTAGTAGACCCTAACTTGCATTAACATTTAAGCTTAAACCTAAAGGGGCTTACATCTTTGGAACAACTGAACAGATTTGGATAAACAAACCATCAAACTACTCAGATAATGTATGCCTTTGGGCTTTTGAGACCTGGTGAGAGGTCCTCTTTAAAGGGGAGTCTCTTACTAAAACCCAGCATATCTGAATCAAATGGTGTTTCCACCTTGTGAATCAGAGCCTCCTTTGACCCGTTTTCACTGTTTTTGTCAATATGTATGAGCTTTTTGGAGCAGTAAGGACATTACCATTGCTCCAAAGAGGTTAGCATCAATGTCCCTTGACTCATTTGCATATTGACAAAAACAGCAATATGTTGCCAATGGAGACACCGATTCATAAGGGGAAAACACGGTTTGATTTCAGGTGACCATGACCCATCGACTCACATGGCTAGGTTGATATGTTGGGGTTTTGCGACTCCCTTTTAAGTAAAAACAAAGTATAACCTTTATATTTACCTCTCTAGGAATTTAAAGAAAACCAGTTGCAAACAATTAGACTTTCTCTGAGGTTCAGCATCATATAAAGAACACTTATTCCAAGGGTAACCTCCAGGTGCGTCTGGTGCATACACAGTGTGAAGAAGCTAAGGCCAGCATTCACTTTGCACTGTCTGTGGTTTGTGATATCTCGGCTTGCCGATGTCAATTAAGACCGAAAGGAGATTCGCTAGTTTGACTTCTCCAGAAAGTGGCTAAACCCATGAAATGCAGTGGGACAGATTTATCAATTAGTCAATTTCATGCTTTTTTTCTGGCGTGATCTTCCCCAGTGTTTCACTGCATGATGCAGAACCTTCCAGGAAGTAGAACATCATTGGGAACCTTGTGGTTTGTGGATTTCAGGTTCCCTTTAATTAAAGGCATTTAAGTTTAAACCTGTTCCTAAAATCAATAGCTGATCACACAAACATAAAAATAATGTCCTGCATACAAAGCAACACATCCTCCAAAAACCAGCAATATGTCTTAAGATCTGACAGATGGCTGACTCCGCAGACATGCCAGGAAAGCAGCTGCCAGTATCCGTCATAATATTCGCTTAACCAAGCACTTCACCTAAGACAAGAAGTTCTTGTTTTGAGTGGAAGTTGAGCCCTTACTACAGATACCCTTGATGCCTGTTAGCCGTTTTCCAGCATGTGTCTGCAGTAGAAGCAGCCCTGTGCCAGAGAGGAAACATTATGTCAGTCACAATACTTTTTCCCGAGGTGAAAGACATGCTGAAAGTAATGCAGTAGACTAGTCATCATGAAATATTTTCCCCTATTTAAATACAAAATATAATAAACTGTTATTAATGGATTGCAATAAATGTTATAATCCTTGCAAAAGTGTTAACTTTCTAAATTACACTAATGCATCTATTTTCTGGAAAACCGTAATTCTACTTGCTGCATGCACCTATCTTACATTTCTACTTATTGCCTTTCTTTTTTTTTCTGTCTTTCACCATCAATTTTTTCCCACTTTCTTGTCAATCACCACCACCCAAGCATCATCTAGTCATCCCCTTCTCTTCTGTTATGTTTCCCACTGCATCATCTTTGCTCTTCAATGGTCCGATGGTGCCGGAGCACGGCCTGCATGTGGCTCCTTCCTTTCGTGCTGGCATGTGATGGTGGCACTGTTGTGTTCTCTTCCTCTCCCTTTTTACTAACAGACGCAGACCAAACTGGAGCATGCCCGCATTAAGGAGCTTGAACAGAGCCTGCTCTTTGAAAAGACCAAAGCTGACAAACTTCAAAGAGAGTTAGAAGATACTAGGGTAATGGTTTTCAATATTTCATGGAAACTCTCCCAGTACACTACACTTTACTAGCTTTGTCCATCTGCAGGGAAAACTGTGAGTGAAAAGAAACCGTTTTAGCTTTTGGTCTTAGAGTTTTTGCACAATACAAGAAAACTGTACAGTATTATTTCCATGGCTATCTGTGTAGTACAGGATAGTCAACATTAGTTTCATTACTAAAAGAAAGTTTTACTTTACCAAACAATAATTATAATGACTTTCATGTGACATATGTAATCTCTCATTATGTCTTATTAACACTGTTTCTAGTTTACCATTATAACTAAATAATATATTGTGAAATGTCACTTTGGTAATACAGCTTCAAGAAAAGATTATATTTTGCAAATATAAAATCTGTATTTTATCATACTTCAATTTTCTGAAGAGTAAATGATTATAAGCCTTTCTGCTTCCTTACATAACCACTTGTTATTTATAAGACTTAGAAGGGTTTTCTGAGATCATAAATAACTTAGCTTTAACCCCCCCCCCCAACACACACACAAAATTGTATAAGAAACAAATGAGCCATTATTTACCTTCACATTCATTAATCTTCCTCTTCAACACTGCTCTTGTGTTCCCCACCAGTCTTTTGTATACTTGCCTGCAATGATAACGTGCTCACACATCCATGACCTCAGATGGTGTACGGTAGCAGACCTCTGAAGCTAGTCATTGACTGAAGTGGTCACATTGGAAGACATATACGTTATCACTGCAACCAAGTAAACACACACTGGCGAGGCCACCAGAACGCCAGGGGATTAAACAGGTTCATGTATTTCCTTTCGCCAAATGTTATATGGGAACCTTACAAAACAAAACATACCTCTAATAAACCACTTTACGAAGAGAATGTAAGAAAATTGTATAAGGCTGGTTTCATATTACCCAGTCTCAAATGTAAAACTTAGTCTGTGTGTACACCAGATTTATTGGCAAGCTAGGAGACCGACTCCTATCCTCTGTCTCTGCGAAAAATACAGTCCTCTACTGTAATCACTATGGGGCAGTACACTGGGACAAGGCAGAGACTACTGGCATCGTAGATAACTATAATGCTAGGAGTCAGTCTCCCAGCATAGTGTACAGGTATGTAAATCCTGTGCACCCAACGGCCGAGACTCACGTCTACAACTCTGTATTATGTAACCAGCCTAAGACCTAAAATTAAAAAAAATGTTTCTATCCCTTTTGTTGGGCTGCTCTTCCCCCTCCGTGAGACTGTGTGTGTAAGGCTGACCGTCAATCTGCTCTGCATACAGGCTCTCAGTCTGATAAATGGAGACAGAAGTATTTTTCTTTAATGAGATGTATTGCCAAGCTTCCTATATTCAGCTGTCCTATGGTTGTTTTATAATTTATCACTTTAATACGAAGATTTAATTTAGCACAATTTGATAACTGCTTTTTATGTACATGAAAACAGTGAGGGGTATGTACTTACATTTACATTAAAATAAGTGATTGCCCTAATGTTTCTTTACTCTTCGCTTGTGCATATGTAGACCGCTTGGTTTGATGCAGTGCGTAGTAAACCAAAAATCTATTATTTGGCTTTTAAATATATTTATTATGGGGAACAGATTTACTTGCTAGATCTACTTGCTGTTCATTGTGAACAAAGAATGTTGATCATGCAACTTTGGTTCTATATCCTTGGTCTCCATGAGTTTTCAACAGTAAACCATTTTTTTTTTAAGTTTTATTCCTGGATTTAGGCAGCTATTTTGCTGGTGGTGATTCGGTCAGTTTTTATTTTTCTTGATCACGCTAAATGTTTCCGAAGATTTTCAGATACGCTTTAAACAACCTTAATACCTTCCTACATACTACTATGTTACATTTATAACAGGAATTGCTGCAGCTCCAATCCCAGCTGCGTAACCCCTTAGATTCTGTTGTTAATGCTGGCCTTGGTATTTTATTGATTTACCTAGGGAGTAGTCCCCCTCCATCACCCCATTGGCTTTTTCTTGTAATGTGATTAGGGTGTGCCAGTGGTTGTTACAGCAGTAATAAGACTATCTTAGTCCTCCTGGTAGACCCTGCCATCCGTCCAGATAGGGTGCCTATTCATTGTTTAACCAGAACATACAAATATTTTTTTATTTTATTTTTATTGTTTTATCTCCTCTCTCAATATGGAAAGGAAAGAGGCCAAGAATTAAGTCATATATACTCAAAAGTAGTACCAATGGAAGCCCTTACACAGCTCCTTCAATGGACAAATAAAAATCTTTTACTTGATGTAAGATTACTGTATATAAATTAAAATAAACATACTTTAGTCTACATCATAAACGCAACCTCCCGAACTCCTGTTATTTTTTTCCATCCTCCCATTAACCCCTCCCCCCCCTCGAAAAAATGTATAAGTAAGGCAGTAAAAAAAAATCCCCAAAAACTTGATGTTTACTAGCATCTCTAACATAGGGATTTTACCGCCTTTGAGAATATGGAAAATGCAGTGTCCACAACTTAGAGTTTCACATACAGAGCAAGTCCTAGATGCTGGGCTTTTAAAATGCCCATATGACCCAAAGTACTTTAAGAAAATCTGGAAACATGATCTGCTGGGGGATACAAATGGTACTTCTGGTGATGGGGTGGAAGAAAGATCTGACATCTTTTGTTATTTACAGGCCAAAACAAGGCCAGATTCCTTAAAAGTAAGTATTCATCTAAAAGCAAGGGCTTGTGTTAATGTCTTCGTTTGCTGGAACTGCAGACTTTGCTTGCGGTGGAAGGAAGTGCACTAATATTTATTTTTACCAGCCATTAATAGCCTAGCTCTGGGGAATTCTGTGAGGGCAGAATATTAATGATGCATGCAGGTGTCTGGTCATAGTTGTTTGTACACTAATAACATTTTGTATGGCCATCTTATTGAGAGAGCTGCATAAGCGGCTTATTTTTAGGACCTAGTTTTCTGTTTCAGAGGGTAAATGGAATTGAGAGCTATGTTAACAACCCTGCTTTTCAGGATTTTTGGCGGTTGGACTAGTGTACTAGGTGTTTGGAACACACTGCTATAGCATGTTGTGCTTTGGTGCAGTCTTTGGAGATTGGAATACTGTGTTTTACAAGTGTAGTTAACCGTCATGTATTGCATATGTTTATGGATGAGTAAGGCAAACAAGTCAGAGGTGTTTTCTTCATTCTCAGACATATTGACCTCAGTAGAAGTGTCAATCTCCTAAAAGATTTCTTTGCTGGTTTTCTATAGATTTTATGGCCTTTAATGTAGGGAAAGACAGGCCAAATGCACATTTGGTATTTAACTTATCAGAAAAGTCTATTTTTTTTTTTCTTTTTGGATTCTGGATATCTTCAAAGCCTCTTTAACTAAAGCATTAGGGGGGTTTATTTAGTAGTTATTTTTGTTAAGTCAGGTATTTGTCTTAGGAAGACTGTTCTGTTCTACAATTCATATTTTTTGTATTTTCTTGTCTTTTCCTAAACTGGTTTATAACCACAGGTGGCAACAGTTTCTGAAAAATCTCGAATTATGGAACTAGAGAAGGATTTGACTTTGAAGACAAAAGAAGTCATAGACCTGCGTCAGAAGCTTGTAGAAGCTAGTAAGCAATCTACTGATGTAGATGCATCACTTTCACTGTTGCAGGAGATCAGTTCTTTGCAAGAAAATATATCAACACTAAGCAGGAAACATGAGCAAGAAATTCAGTCTCTGAAAGGCAAGCTGGAGAGCGCAGAGAGCGATTACGAAAGAGAGGTGGGTTCACTGAAGGCATCTGTAGAAAAGATATCCAAAGAGAATGAAACCTTGAAAGTAAAGCTTAGCCATGCCAACAAGGAGAATGCAGATGTAATAGAACTTTGGAAGTCAAAACTAGACTCCGCCATCAGTTCACATCAGCAATCCATGGAAGAGCTGACGGTTTCCTTCAGTAAAGGCACGAATGCAGAAACCTCTGCTTTGATTGAACTAAAGGCCCAAATTGAGAACCTTAAGTTAGAACATCAAAAAGAGGCCGAGTCTCTGAAATCTAAGCAAGAGGCAGAGAAAGCCGATCACCTTAAAGAAATTGAAGCTTTGAAGTTTAAACTGCAAGCCTATTCTGAAGAAAGGGAATCAGAACTTGAAACACTACAATCTAAACTTGACACTGCAGAGGAGCAACACTTAATAGAAATGGAGGACGCGCTAAATAAGCTCCATGATGCTGAAATAAAGGTAAAAGAGCTGGAAACTCTGCAAGCCCAGTGTACAGAACAGAACAGTATAATTGACAGGCTGAGATCCCAAGTAAAGGATGCTGAGGAGAGGCTTGCAAATATTGATACCATGCAGACAGCAGAATCTGAACTTAAAGTGGAAATTGAGACTCTTAAGGGGAGTCTTGAGGCAGCTAAAGGGCAAGTTAAAAACCTTGAGCATGAAAAGCTTTCAGAAAGTAATAAGGTTTGTACCATCCATCATTTTATTTAAGTTTGTTTGTAAGCTTGATTTTCTTTATTTAAATGTTTGTTTTATTTTATATTTTATCATCTTCCTTCCCGATCACCAACATAAACATGTTAGCTTAGCACTATAAGGAACCTTGAGATTTCTAAACCAGAAAAATTCCCTTAACTTTTTTATGCCATACAAGATTTGGAAACAGTTCGGCAGAACTGAAGCCTTTCTGTTTTAAACAATATAAATATTCTGAAAGTTGTTACCTAGCGCTACTTTAAGCCCATAATACTTATCCTTTAGAAAATGGTATGTCTTAAAGAGGACCTGTCATCTTTGAAGCATGTGTGTTTAGTAAATCGTAATATTGTAGATGTATAATTTAGTAATATATAAAACAAATTCTGGTCTAAAGTCAGCTAACTGCTGTCAGGTGATTTTAATACCTGTCACATAGACAGACTTCTAGTCAAGTAATTCAGTGATTTATAGAAGTTTGAGATTACGCAGTGCAATTCTGTTTCAGTTGTGGCTGTTTTGCTTTTCACTATGCCAGTAAATAAGAGGCTTTCAATTTAAAGGGGCTCTATCAGCAAAATGCCCCCCCTCCCGTTTTAAAATAATATCCTAAAAAAGAATATGATAATCATACCGTATTGTGCACGCTGGGCAGGCATGCACAGTCCGACGTAATCTTTTGCCACGCCTACATCTTCTTTCTTCTTACAGCGATGTCCTCAGGTCCAATCTTCTTCCGGTGTCATTGCTTGTAATCCGGCGCAGTAGCAGGGGTACTGAGCATACTGAGCATGCTCAGTTCCCCTGCTACTGTTCCCCTGCTACTCTTCAGGTCCCGTCTTCCTCGTTTTCAATCCCGTGCCGGCGCAGTAGCAATGGAACAGTAGCAGGGGAACTGAGCATACTCAATTCCCCTGCTACTGTTTCCCTGCTATTGCGCCGGCGCGGGATTACAAGCAATGACGCCGGAAGAAGAAGATGAGGAAGGCAGGACCCAAGGATATCGCTGCAAGAAGAAAGAAGATGTAGGTGTGGCTAAAGATGACGTCGGACCGTGCATGCCCGCCCAGCGTGCACAATACGGTATGATTATTATATTCTTTTTTAGGGTATTATTTTAAAACCGAGGGTTTAGTTTAATATAACATTAGCAATGCCTGAATGGCCTTTATTCACGCATATGTGGGGCTCTATCAGCATAATTTTGCTGATAGAGCCCCTTTAATGACTGTTAGCATGTAGGTGAAATTCATGCTATTAAACCCTGTTGTTGCCACACAATGAACTTGATCCAGAGCAGTCTGCCCTCTCTCCATCCATTAGTACTACTACTGATTTCTGCTGGTATATCCCTGGAATCATACAGACACATAGAATGCAAGTGCAAAGTGAAGACTGTAAAAAGGATGCCAAAGAGTACCAAGTTTTATATATTTTTATTTACATTTTAAGCCCTTTAAGAAAAAAATTTTTTTTTGCAAAGTTGCCATTTTCTGACACCCATAACTTTTTTTATATTTCCGTGTATGACACCGACACAGAGATACCTAATGTGTATTTGTTTAACAATAACCTTTTAGTTTTATATGTATTTTAGGGAAGGGGGAAATTTTAACTTTTTTTTTTTTTTTAAATAATTTCTACACTTTTTACTATTTATTAGCCCCCATAAAGGACTTGAACCTTCAATCATTCGATTGCAACTGTATTGCAGTCTATGGGAGATTCATTACCTTACTATTCTAGCAATATTCCTATGAATGGCCTGGGAGCCATCATAAGGTTCCCGGCTGTGATAGGAACGGGTTGGTTCCCACGATCTCAGAGCATGGCATTCATCCTGTAAATGAAGAATTTATTTATTTTATTTTTTACGTTAGGGAGGGCCATACCACAGTGAACTGTACACTAGTGTGAACTGTACTGTAATCACCAGATGTGGTGATGGTGGATTCAATGTGCAAGTTCAAGAAGGGCCTGGATGCCTTTCTTGACCTGTAGGGTCATAGGATGGACTTGAGGATGTGCCTGTATCTTCATTCAACCTCCTCTACTATGTTACTATGTGACTATGTTTTCTGAATTGTTAGTGGTCATGTACAGGGTGATTTTTCCTTTTGGAATAATTACTTTGTCTGAAAGATCATCTTGTTGATAGTAATAGTTGTCTACTCAGCCTTTCCTCATCATGTTCTATCCTTCTACTAGTCACATGAATACAGTGTGACCCCTTTTTTTCTACTGTGGGTTATTGTTTAAACAGAAGGTCTCTCTTTGCTACCTGTGCATACTATTAAGAACTACCATGTGACCTTTGATTCCGCCCCAACCCCCCCTCGTTCTTTTGCCCTACCTTTTTTTCTGTCCAAATGTCTCCATGCTCCTCCTTTGTATCTCATATAAATCTTCTCCCAGTAGCCCCCTCTCTACCATACTGCGTTTTCTCTTATAGTCAGATGGCCATTCTCCTATCCTCAATTGTTGTCAGCAGTAGAGATGAGCGAACAGTGTTCTATCGAACACATGTTCGATCGGATATCAGGCTGTTCGATGTGTTCGATTCGAATCGAACATCACGTGGCAAACTCCAAAAATTTTTTATTCCCCTCCCACCTTCCCTGGCGCTTTTTTTGCACCAATAACAGTGCAGGGGAGGTGGGACAGGAACTACGACACCGGAGGCATCGAAAAAAATCGGAAAAAGTCATTGGCTGCCGAAATCAGGTGACCTCCATTTTAGACGAATAGTGGATTTCAAATCCGGGTCATATGAGAATGTGAACTTTGTGACTAAGAGACAGGGATAGCTGTACAGGTAGGGATAACCTTTATTTAGGTAGGAATGTTATTAAAAATAACTTTTTGGGGCTCTATCGGGTGTGTAATTGTGATTTTTGTTACATAAACTTTTTCCCATAGGAATGCATTGGACAGCGCTGATTGGCCAGAGTACGGAATTCGACCAATCAGCGCTGGATGTGCTGGAGGAGGCGGAGTCTAAGATCGCTCCACACCAGTCTCCATTCAGGTCCGACCTTAGACTCCGCCTCCTCCGGCAGAGCCAGCGCTGATTGGTCGAAGGCTGGCCAATGCATTCCTATGGGTATGCACAGACTTAGCAGTGCTGAGCCAGTTCTGCTCAACTACACCGTGTGCCGGTCAGCCCATCTGATATAGCAGAGCCGAGTGTGCACTTTCGGCTCTGCTACATCAGATGTAGCAGAGCCGAGGGTGCACTAGAACCCTTATGCACACTCGGCTCTGCTACATCAGATGTAGCAGAGCCGAGGGTGCACTAGAACCCTTATGCACACTCTGCTCTGCTACATCTGATGGGCTGACCGGCACACGGTGTAGTTGAGCAGAACTGGCTGAACACTGCTAAGTCTCTGCATTCCCATAGGAATGCATTGGCCAGCGCTGATTGGCCAGAGTACGGAATTCGACCAATCAGCGCTGGCTCTGCTGGAGGAGGCGGAGTCTAAGATCGCTCCACACCAGTCTCCATTCAGGTCCGACCTTAGACTCCGCCTCCTCCGTCAGAGCCAGCGCTGATTGGCCGAAGGCTGGCCAATGCATTCCTATGGGTATGCACAGACTTAGCAGTGCTGAGCCAGTTCTGCTCAACTACACCATGTGCCGGTCAGCCCATCAGATGTAGCAGAGCCGAGTGTGCATAAGGGTTCTAGTGCACCCTCGGCTCTGCTACATCTGATGTAGCAGGGCCGAGTGTGCACACTCGGCTCTGCTATATTAGATGGGCTGACCGGCACACGGTGTAGTTGAGCAGAACTGGCTCAGCAGTGCTAAGTCTGTGCATACCCATAGGAATGCATTGGCCAGCCTTCGGCCAATCAGCGCTGGCTCTGCCGGAGGAGGCGGAGTCTAAGGTCGGACCTGAATGGAGACTGGTGTGGAGCGATCTTAGACTCCGCCTCCTCCAGCAGAGCCAGCGCTGATTGGTCGAATTCCGTACTCTGGCCAATCAGCGCTGGCCAATGCATTCCTATGGGGAAAAGTTAGCTTGCGAAAATCGCAAGCTGACAGGGATTTCCATGAAATAAAGTGACTTTTATGCCCCCAGACATGCTTCCCCTGCTGTCCCAGTGTCATTCCAGGGTGTTGGTATCATTTCCTGGGCTGTCATAGTGGACTTGGTGACCCTCCAGACACGGATTTGGGTTTCCCCCTTAACGAGTATATGTTCCCCATAGACTATAATGGGGTTCGAAACCCGTTCGAACACTCGAACAGTGAGCGGCTGTTCGAATCGAACCTCGAACATTTTAGTGTTCGCTCATCTCTAGTCAGCAGCAGTTAGTGCAACTTTACAAGGACCTTGACAATATCCTCACAGTGTAAGGTCCTGGAAGGTCAGTTTTAGTATTAGTTTTTCAGTGCTTTGCACAAGCAGGAAAGAAACTTGGGTACTGGAACTGGATTCTAGTGACAGCATGAGCAAAAGCAGATCTACTTCAATGACTATATTGCAAACCTTAAAAAACACTGGTGTGTCCCTTTAAGATACATTGACTGAAAAAATAAGCTACACAACTGCAACAGAACAGTACAGTGTGAACACAGCCTCAGCTGGATTCCTTTGGACCATATTTATGGGATCCTGCTAAGTCACTAGAGTATTTTAATACACTGCAGTAGTGTCCCCCGTTTAACCATTATTGTGCTGGAAAGTTCTGTAAACTCTTACTTATATATGATATAAAATGCAGTGTTTCTGTAATTGCCCTGATATATTGGGTTTTAATTATTATCATCATAAGCATATTTATAAATAAGATATGCAGACCTTAAGCCATTAAAAATGCAGATAAGTTTACATATTTCATGCTTTTTGTTTTTAAAGTTTTGTTATGTTTGTTTTTGTTTTTTAATTTTTATTTCTTGTATCCATTCATTTATTTTTTCATTGCAACTCTGGTAGGCCATTGATCTACAAAAAGATTTGATGGCGCATAAAGAAAAATTTGCTACCCTTGAAAGCAAAATGGAGTCACTGGTTAAGGTCAAAGAAACCTTTGAAAGCGAAATTGAAGATTTGGTAATGTTCCCAATTTTTTAAATTAGTGTAGATATAATAAACTCTTTCCTTGTGTTCAAAGCAATACAGTAAGCATATTAATATTTTTTTAGAATTTTACTGTCGTGTAAGGCGTATAGATGTAGGATATGTCGTGCATATGTGAGACTCCAATCTATGAGTGTAACGGGTTCCATGACACTCTGTTCTCTGCAGAATATGGTCAATGGCAAATAGGAGGGGTGGGGGTGTCAGGGAATTTATGTCTATGGGCATTAAAGAAATAGTTGGGTTAGAGTGACCTCTATAATTATTGATGGTTAGAAGTTCATAAGTAACAATTATGGGACTTATTGTAATTCTGTATTTTCTAATTTATTTATTTTTTGTTTTTTAATTGGCTTATAGAAAAAGTCATTAAACACCTCTTCTGAAGAAAATAAGGTCCTTCAAAAAGCTATGCAAGGTAAGATACTGCCTTTTCCATATGCCCCTTGAGGCATGTTAAATAAATGTAGGTAAGGTCTCACTACGGTTCACACAAGCGTTTTGAGTCTCAGTACGAGACTCCATCCCCCATTCTACTTAAAATAGGTGCAGAAAAGTGGACTTTCAGCAGAACCCGGTGGACCCGGGATTCCGCATGTAGCAGTTTTTTAAGAGTAATGGGCGTGTGAACATAGTATTAGTAGTAGTAGTTCTAGTAGTAGTTCAAAGGGTATTTTTACTCTGTCTATTGAAAACAATGGGCACTCATTGATTTCAGAGAGCATCCAGAAAAGCTTTCATGTTAGGATTTCTCCCTTTTGGTAATGCTTAAATTGTTTTTATAGTTAGATACAAACGGCAAAATTCCATACATACTATAGTGTAAGCCTATATTTGTTACAGATATATTTAATATTTCTAAGGATAGTTTTAAAATCAGTTTATTAACCATCCAATGCAAATAAGTTTAGGTTCCTTAACAACAAGTATATTTCAGATTCCATGAGGTTATACTTCATGCAACTAAGAGATATTGTTTATTATATAAGTGGTTCTTTATTTTTAAGATACTATGGGTAAATTAAATGAGAAAGAACTACAATGTGTGGAAATAACAAAAAAACTGGAACTGTTGCAACCTCAGTGTACTGGTAAGTAGATCTTTAATTACATATATTTTCTGTGTGTTCCATTAGGTTCTTATACTGTGCCATGTTTTTTGTGTTTTAGAGTTTGAAAAGAAGGTAAAAGAAGGTGAAGAGAAGGAGCAGAGCTTGCTGAGGGCTAAAGCAAAATTAGAAAATCAAATAGCAGAAATGATCCAGTCATCGGGAGACAGCTCTGCTCAGCTTTCAGCATTGAATGAAGAACTACAGTCTAGAGAAAGGTAAGTTATATTTATGCATATTGTTTGCTGTATGCACTGCTTTATGAGTTTGAGTTTAGTTGTACTCTTGTTTAGTGACACTAGAAACAGAACCTTCTAAATATTTTCTCCATCTCATAAAGTCATGGCATATTGCTAGGACGTGCCATTACTTTCTAAGCGGAAAGTGTCTGGACATCCACCAATCCAGATAATGTACAGGCCACCACACTGCTAAAGCGGTTTTCCCCCCCTCCATTATGCAGAGAAATAATTGTGGAGATGTCAAATCCACTTTCTAGTAGAGATGAGCGAACACTATTCGAAACAGCCGTTGCGAATAGCACGCTCCCGTAGAAATGAATGGACGTAGCCGGCACGCGGGGGATTAAGCGACTGGCCGCCGGCAAAGTCTACGTGCCGGCCGCTTCCATTCATTTCTAGTGTTTTCTCATCTCTACTTTCTAGCCATATAATTTTTTTTTTTTTTTTTTTCAAAAAAGTTTCTAGCTATTACTGTGTATTGTTTCGCAAGAATTCAGCGTAAATCTTTACACATTTCAGGAATTTAGCTGATCTTCAAACAGAATTGTCAAAATCCAGAGAAACTGTAAAGAACCTACAAAGTAATATAGAGCAGTTAACAGCTGAAGCAAAGCGTTGTTCTGAAGAGGCACAAGAATCTCATCAGCTTGCAATAAAGGCAATGAATTCTGAAATAGAAAGCTTGGTAAGTAAAGTTATATCGCACTTAAAGGAATTGGCCAGGAATTGTTTATTTTTTACTTAGCCTTAGAGCCATAAATATCTGATTGTGGGGGGGGGCCACACACACGGATCAGCTGATTGGGGCCGCTTCCGATACCCATACTATACACAGAGCCCAAAGCAGTTAGCTTTGTGCTCTGTATAGTGGCAAGGTAACAATGCTGCAGCTCAGCTCCTTTTGACTTCAGTACACCTCTTAAGGCTCAACGTGTATACACCCAACCATATTTTATATATCTGATAAATGCCATCAGACTTTTCCAAAACTTCATGTATTGTCATTGATGATTACAATAAAACCCTAAAATTTCAAATTATTCCTATGACTGCAGTCTCTAATCTATGGATATTAAAGAATGTTTCAAAAGCATCTTAAAGGGAATGGCATCTTTAGCCAACATCTACGAATATATTGTGTAAGGCTAAGACACCAAGTAGCAGGCCACAGCAAAACAAAGTGCTACGGGAAAAATGCAGCAATGCATTGAAAGTCTACAATCTATATACAATTCAGCTAAATTCCCTGATAGGCCAATTTTTAGTAGAGGCCAGTCAATCACCTTTATTAAATAGTACAGCATAGGTACTGTGCAGTACTATGGGCGATGATTTTCAATGGAGGCCAGGTAATGTGCCCCTCAATCACTGACCATCTTGGGACTAGACCACTGGTAGATTGGGTTGTATTACAGAGTGGTACAGCTCTGCTTGGGACTTTGGCATTGATAGCCTTACTACAGTATATTAGTAAGTACTCTTACTGCTTTTGTAAAAGTTGGAATAAAGGAGCCAACTGCTTTAAAGAGGACCTTTCATCAGATTGGGCACAGGCAGTTCCATATACTGCTGGAAAGCCGACTGTGCGTATCGGCTTTCCCGACCTGTGCCCAGGTTAAGCGCTATCGGTCCCGGTACCGTAGCGCTTTACAGTCAGAAGGGTGTTCCTGACAGTCAATCAGGTACGTCCTTCTCCACAGCAGCGCCTATCGCGCTGTACAGTGTGAGCGGGGAGGAATGCCTTCCTTTGCTCACAGTACTCGTCCATAGACAAGTATTATCAGGAGGGGAGGGGGTGTTCCTCCCCGCTGACACTGTGCAGCGCGATAGGCGCTGCTGTGGAGAAGGACGTACCTGAGTGTCAGAAACGCCCTTCTGACTGTAAAGAGCTACAGTACTGGGACCGATAGCGCTTTACCCGGGGCACAGATCGGGAAAGCCGACAGTGCGCTGAATTCAGCGCACTGTCAGCTTTCCAGCAGTATATAAAACTGCCTGTGCCCCGGACCATGAAAGGTCCTCTTTAATGACAGCCATTATGCTTTTTAGATGGGTTATTTTGTACTCTAATAATGTGTTTCCCTTTTCCTTTAGAAATTGACAGTTGAAAAACTTCAGCTTGAGAATAAAGAAATGAAAGCATTGCATGAAAAATCTACTTCAGATTTAGTTTCCCAACATAAATCTATAATCAATGAGCTGAAACAAAATCTACAGGATAAAGAGGAAATGTACAAGTCTGCTCAGGTGACTCAAAATAATATGGTCAAACAAATGGAAGAGCTGCAACAGCAAGCAGAACAGGCCAAGGTATTTTTGTGTCTAATATTAAGGGAAGTTTGCAGAGTTTTAACCATTATTTTCTTCTTTTTGGTGTGGAGGAAATTACCGTGTAATGGCATTTACACACAAAGCAAAAAAAAACAACAAACATTTCAAGCACAACTAAGGTGGTTCATATTGTTATACAGAAATGTTTTATGCACTGTATAGACTTGGAGTGGTAACTACTATAGTGATACCATCACACATACAATGTTGTTATCCTGCTTTTATTGTAGTGCTTTGGTTTGCTAATAGTAGTCTACTTCATGATTGCCTTTATGACTACTGATGCATAAGAAACAGGGAAACCCAGAGGCTTAGCTAACATTCAGTTACTTCCTTTGTGCTCGTCATACACCTTTATCATCTATATGTGTTATGTGAGCATTTCTTTAATAATTAATATTCTTAATATATGCTTCAATGTGTCACTGTGCACCTAATATTCCTATGAAATACCATCAACTAATAATCTCTCTTAGCTTTATTTGGTATATGAGCTGAGATACTAGAGATGTGTAAAGGTTCATTTTCAAGCCAAACTTTCACATCCTCATCGATGTGCGCTAGAAAGCTGACAGTGCGCTGAATTCAGCGCATTGTCTGCTTTCCCGTTATGCTCCTCAAGTGCTGGAGATATCGGCACTGATATCTTCCCTACTATTAGAAGGGTAGGCATTACAGCCTAGTGTCATAACAGGGCTATGAGGACCGCCCCCATGACAGTACTTATCCATAGACTTGTACTTTCAGGGGGGTTTGCTCCCACCAAACTAAAATGCTGCAGAAAAATCTGCAGCATTTCTGCTGGGTATCAGCAGCAGACAAATATTATTGTGAAAATGCAGCAGATTTGCAGCAGATTTCACTCCTTGTAATTAAAAATCACTGCATAAATTGACAATAAATATTACAGGCTTAAAATATGCAGCACAAGTCGATTTGCACTGTAGATTTTATTTCTACTGCACATAAATCAGATTTAGTAAAGTTGCTGGTACTGTAATACACTGTGGATTTTTCTGCAGGCAGTTCCGTCGTACACAATTTCTAGCATATCTGCAACATGTGAATATACCCTAAGGCTGGTTTCATATGGCTGCCTCCAGGCGGGATAAAACCGTTAATGAGTGGGGTATTTTAGTAACCAAATACAGTCCTAAAAATACACATTACTGCTTCATGAATTTCTGTTGTAGGTTTAATATATAGAAAGCCTTTAATTTTGGAAGGATGTGATCTAGATAGATGTATAAATACTAATATAGTTTTTTTTCCCCAGTTAAATTTGATTTGATTTCTTCTGGGCTTCCTTTTTGTATTCTTTTATTAGTGCTCCTACACCTCTGGCATGTTCACAGCAAATAATGTTATTTTACAGCAAGTCTAACCATTTCTGCGCATTTCCATAACTTCATTGTTTCATTTTACTATCTTTATTGGGTGCTTTATACAGTATTTACATTATTTGCGATGCTTTATAAATTGTATGTATGAAGTGAGACACCTCTATCTAAATCATCTGTACAAACGTAACAATTATGATATCACTTTAAATATTTGAGACTCAATGGTTGGTCATTTTTATGGAGTAAATGTAATGCTGCAAAGAATGCATACAAATAGAAACTGTTAGATTTTATTCAGACCCTGTGGATGCTTTGCCTTAAATCCTCTCTGAAAATCTGCATGCAATTTCCAAATGAATAGGTGGCTTACTCATAGTAAAGAAATATTTGGTGTGTGTGAATGGGGTTTTAATGGGAACCTGTTACCTGTGAAATCAGTAGGCATGGGTTATACAGCAGGAGGAGCTGAGCAGATTAATGTGTTGGTTTGTGGGGAAAGATTCAGTATAATTTAGTCCTTGATACCTCTGCCTTTTCTTTCCTATAAAGTCAGTGAGACGGCACAGTCATAGAGAAGAGACTGTTACTAATAAGACGTTCAATGAGTCAGTGAGAAGTGCTGAATCTTTTCCCATGAAACTATATCAATATACTATAACTATATCAATCTACTCAGTTTCTCCTGCTCTACGAGATGCCTGCAGATTTACTGTATTTTCCTAGTGATAGGTCCCTTTAATTAAATCCCATCCACTAGTTTTTTACTGCAAATTTCTGCTAGATTTTCAGTGTCGAATCTGCATTGTCTGAACATACCATTTTATAAGAATCAGCAATGTATTTTAAGAGTTTCTCATCTATAATATATAATAATATCCAGAAACCAAGATGATTTAGATGACACATAGAACTGCATTGCCACTAACAAAACATTTATATCTCCCATCCTCTGTACATAATGCAGCTTTTAGGCTTCCACTTCATTTTTTCCTTGGCATTTTTAATTTGAAAAAAAAAAAAAAATCCTCAAATAAGCTAATATTGCTTGTGTTTTTTGAGGGTTTTTTGTTTACATGTTATTTTCCCACAATTTTTTCAAGGATTTTTTTTCCCTATAATGAAATCTTATCAGGAAAATCTGAAAGAATTCTAGACCCAGTGTGACATGCTCTTTGGGGGGGGGGGGGGGGGAAAGAAAGACAATGCCAAGTTAAAAATGCTATGTATGTAAGATTAGTCATAATATCATAGATTTTTGGTGAATAACCAATAATATCTGGCTGCAGCATTTTAATAGCATTTTCCACTCTAGAAGATATTTATAATGTTAAAAATGTGTGTGAAATCTGGATCTGCCACTCGCTAAGAAAAACAAAAAACAAAACCCTAACCAAATACTGTTTTATGGCTGCCATCATTGAACAAAGCTTTAAAGGGGTTGGCAAGCTGAGGATAGGTAATCACTTAGAGATCAGCGTTGGCCCCTGAAGCCGGTGCCACAATGATCTTTAATTGAAGACCTATCCTGTTTGTACTTTGAATGGGTCTTCTGTTAAACAAATGTTTGGCACTCAGGCTTTGACTCTTACAACCTTTTGTGGGTCAACCTGCAGTCAGCTTGTTTTTGTACAGCTATAAAATGATTGTGAGTCTCATAAGATAGGATTGCATAAAATAACTAATTTCCAGTCCACATAGACGAGCCTGTATGAATCAGAGAATCTAAGTGCTCGTCATGTGATCCACTGGAGGACCTGAATATAGCTATTGGCTCATGAATGAAAAAAGATCTGTCAACCCATATAAGAGCATCAGTTGCTGGCCCCTAAGCCAGCAATGTGTCCTTATGCCGCAGGAGTTTAGGCTCTTGATCCTGGTGGCTTCTGACCCATCCATTATGGCATATGAATGAAATTGAAAGCTTTATTCTGTTGGGATTATGACACTTCTCTGGCAAATCCTGAAGCATGCACAGCTGAAGCTGGTGACAGTAAATAGGACTGACCTCCGTGGCAGAATAAAACTTTTAGTATCTGCTGAACTCCCTGATGGATTATACTGGGATCACCCAGTTTGGGGCCTAAACCGAGCAGCTGTTGGTGTAGGGGACAAACCTGTTGATTGACTCCTTTTAAAGCCACAACTATTTACCTGCACTACAATTCACCTCATGTACCTTAATAAAAAAAAACAAAAAAAAACAACAACTTTAGTGAGAGTGCTACTTTAAGATGACCAGACATATTAAATATTATTTGATCCTTTCCATTGTTTTCATAGCCAGTTTACTCTATATATTATATAGTGTTATATGCACTTTCTAATGTAATACATTTTAGTGTGTCACTTCATACATACAAGTTGCTTACTTCATTACTCCATTAGCTTGCTTTATTTTCATTTTTTTTTCCTTTTCCCCAACTTTATCCCTTTAGTCTTTAACCTGTGTGTTAGAATCCAAAAACAAAGAGATTGAACTTATAACAGAAGAGATGAGGGAGTTGAAAGTGGAAAAAGACACACTGTTCAAGGAGTCAGATGCTTTAAAACTAGGAAAGGATTCTCTGCTTTCAAATATTGCAGAGCTTGAAAGGTATATTAATGTGCTTCAGGAAGAGAAAACGGAGCATTTAGCGCTCTTTGAAGAAGTGAAGGCTGAAAAAGACAACATTATGAGTGAGAAGCAGGAACTTGAAAACAAATATAGGGCGTTGGATAGTGCCTCTCAAACATTGGCAACTGACAAAGAAAATTTGGTAGCTGAACATAGTAACACTAAACAGGAACTTCTTAAAATCAGTTTGGTGTGTGAGGATTTGAAGTCTTCTATTACGGCTATGGATGCGGCTATGAAAGAACTTCAGCTAAGTAAGGACGCACTGTTAGCAGACTACGTAGAACTGCAAGACAAAAATCAGATAATTCAGGAACAGCAGATGAAGCTTGGGGAAGAGAAGGCAAATCTGACCAGGGAAAAAGATGAAATTATTGATATTCTGAAGAAAAACGTAGATGATCTGATGACCAAACAGAAATTTCTGGAAAAAGAAATAAATGGCCTAGAAGCAGATAAAAATCTTCTCTCTGATAAATCTCTGGATCTGGAGAAAAAAGTGGTTGCTATCATTGAAGAGAAGGAAACTCTAATGAAAACTAATGCGCAAGTCACATCTGAAAGGGAAGATCTTGTTGTAAAACAAAATCAGTTAAATACAGAAATTGAGAATCTACTTCAAGTAAAAGAAAATTTAGCCCTTGCACAAAGTTCTATGGAAGTTGAACTGACTAATGTAAGATCAAAACTAGATACATCTCTCCAAGAAAATCTAAAGCTTGAAGGAAAAAGAGATGAACTGCTTAAAATGGTTTCGGTACTTGAAGAGGATAAACATAAGTTGGAAGAATGTCAGAAGAAAATAATAGATGAAAACATTTCCATTATTAGGGAAAAAGATGAAAATATCCAAAAGCTTAAAGACTCAATATCTGACTTGGAGACAAAACACACTGATTTAGTCAATGAAATATCTGTACTCAAAACAGCAAAGGAGACCGTTCTAGCCAGAAATCTAGAATTTGAGGATAAAATTTCTCAGTTAGTTGTTAAACATGATGAGTTACAAAAGACAACAGATGCATTGTCTTCAGAAAGAGACAACCTTGTATTAAAACAAAATGAATTGAATATACATGTTAGGGAACTGGGAGAAGAGAAAGATAAGTTGGCTACAGATTACAATGAACTGACCTCTAAGGTTGTGGCGATGAAGAAAGAGCTTGACCAGTCGGAAAAAGCCAATGAAGAGCTCCAAATCACCAATGATAGTCTAACAAAGCTGATCGAAGAGATAAAGACCAGCAGTAGTATATCTGACTCCGAACGTTTTAATTTGCTTCAAGAAAAGGAGAGTCTACTTTCTTCTGAGCGGAAACTTTCTGCTGAAATAGATGATCTTCTAAAAACAAAAGAAGAGCTTGTAGAAAAATATCAGAAGTCTGAAGAAGAGGCGAAACATGTCCAGGACCAAATGAGAGATGAGATTAGTAACCTTAAACATGCAAAAGAACATATTGCTCACCAGCTTAAGGACCTGGAAAAGCAGCTTGAATCTGTATCCGAAGAGAGAAATGCATTTAAATCCTTGAATACTGAACTCCAATCCCGAGAGCAATTGGCTGGTGCGGAGCTTGAAAGCTTTAAGACCAGGTTGGAAGATTCAGAAGCATCAAACCTATTATTGTCTCAGGAGAAGAGCAGACTATTACAGGAGACTGAATCTTTAACTTCTAGAATTGCCGACGCAACAAAACAAAACAATGAACTGAAACAAACTGTTGAACATCTAAAGCAGATACAAGAACAAACTCAGAAAGACAAGTCTGCCCTAGAAGTAGAACATAACGCTATCTTAGTAGAAAAACAGTCTTTGCTTGAGGATTATAATAAGTGTTGTCTAGAGAAAGATTTGTTGCTAAAAGGCAGAGATGACTTACAAGGAAAGGTCAGTGAACTTGAGGCAGGTTTTAAAAGTTTTGAGCAAAGATTAGCAGAAGAGAGAGAATCTTTTAAAAATGAAAAGGATACCTTAGAGTTCAAGTGTGAAGAATTTCAGAAGAGCTTGAGCAGTGTAACTGAGGAAAAGGAACGGATATTTCTACAAAGTAAGGAGCTTCAGTGTAAGTATGAAGCACTTCTGGAGCAGAAGGGAAATGTAGATAATGCAATGAATACTGTTACTCAAGAAAAAGAGAGCTTAGAACTTGAGAGATGTTGCCTGTCTTCTAAATTGGAAGAGCTCAATAAGGATTTTGCTTCCTTAAAAAACTCAAAAGAAGAACTTCAAGACCTGTATAATAGTGTGTCAAAAACATTAGAAGAGCTTCACTGTCAACATGAAATCAAAGAAAGAGAAATTGAAAATCTCCAAGGGGAAAGGTCTCGTCTTTTAATGGCACAAGAAACCTTGGAAAAAGCAAACTTAACTACGTTAGCAGAAAAGGAAGCCGCTATGAACAACTGTAATAAGCTGTCTGAGGAAATTGCAGCTCTTACTAAAAGCAAATCTGAAGCTACAGGTCTTGCCGAGCAGTTAGGAATCCAATGGCAGGCATTACTGAGTGAAAAAGAAGAATTAATGTTGAGGTTTAATGAACTTCAGGCTCAACAGAACAAGAAAGAAGCAAAAATACATGAGGTACCAGACATATTAAGTGAACTAAAACTACTAACACCAATGCGCACTATTGTTTAGGAAAATCTGGGTTTTCACCTGCACATGCATGCTTTTCACCTCACTTCGGTGTAAATATCAGAGGAATGTTAATTTTTGTTAATTTTTTTTTTTCCTTTTATAATTTTATTTTTGAAGGAAACTGTGAATAAAAATTGGCTCCTATATGGATTTAGTTTTTCAAGGAACGCTGCCAAATACAGTGTTGAATCTGTTTTTAATGAATATAGTAGGTCCATTGCAGAACATGGATTGTAATTTTCTCAACTGTCTCAAAATGTAATATCTTGAATTAGTAGTTTATTAACTGCTACTCCATATGGAAATACTATGCATATAGAATAGAATAGTTAACTATGCGATTCTATACAGAGACATCCAGCAAAAATAAAGCCAAAAAAACCATATACTGGACATAGCGTATGTGTTTGTAGATAGATAGAAATTTATTAAGGGATCCTGTGAGCACTACAGTGAAATGCACTATTGAGACTAGAAGTCTCTGTTGCAGAAAGGATTACTTTTTTTTTTTCTCCATCTCTACATAGGGACTTTTTTTCTCCGCCTCTACACAAGGACTTTTTTCTCCACCACTTTCAGATTTAAAACAGTGGCCACCCAGCAGAACCAATTATTGACAGTAAGGTTCGGTGGCGTCCATGGGTAACTACTGTTTTAGTGGTCCAGCTCTTTGTCGGAGAGCCTAGTGCTAATGTGAATCTAGTGTAAGATAATGGACCAAAGTTCTTCAAGTTCCACAGAGGAAAGTAAATACCCCCCTCAAACTAAATGTATGGCATTTGTGAACCAAATAATTTGCTTTAATCTTTCTATTTCTCAGTGCTGTCAGCCTAACAGAGAACTGATGCACACAACATTGATGTACCGTATATACTTGAGTATCAGCCGAGTTTTTCAGCACAGTTTTTGTGCTGAAAAAGGCCCCCTCGGCTTATACTCGAGTCAAGCAAAAAAAAAACTATGACCAGCAACAGTAATGTATAGAATCTCCCATAAAATAGTGTGGGGAAAAAAAAAAAGATTTTAAAAATAATAAGCTTATAATAAAAAAAAATTAATGTTCTAAATCACTCCTTTCCCTAGAATACATATAAAAGTAGAAAATGACTGTGAAACACACACATTAGGTATACCCGTGTCTGAAAGTGCCCGGTCTTCTGAATATAGGGTATCTGCAGTGCTCCTGTTCCGTCGGGAAGGGGTTAATAGGAGCACAGCAGATACCCTATATTCAGCCAGGCTGAATTCCAAGTATGGGAAAAAAACAGTCCTTAAGCTCAGGGAAGGGGGAGACAGACAACCAAAACACCCCCTCCCCTTCCCCAGCAACTACTGCACCCAAAAACTCCGACCATTTTAATTTTTGAAATTTTCCAGTAGCTGCTGCATTCCCCGCCCCCCCCCCCCCCCAGGCTTATACTTGAATCAATAAGCTTTCCCAGGTTTTTGTGGTAAAATTAGGGGCTTTGGCTTATATTCGGGTCGGCTTATTCTCTAGTATATACGGTACATTAGAAAAACAAATATATTTTCTCTTTTGGATGAGAGATGTTCCCATTAAAAGCAATAGGATCTGTTCAGATGTCCGTCTGAAACATGTAGTAAGAGGAGCGATTTGCCTCTTATAGAAACTTAAAAGGCAGATGTGACTTCAGTATGTCCACTACTAGTTATGGATTAAAGACTTCAGACTACGGAATTGAACAAAAATTTCTCAGTCTGTAATAAGAGCTGACTTTCACTTTTTTGAAAGATTGCTCTGGATAATTGCATGGCTATAAAAATAAAAAAAAATTAAAAAAAATATTTCTACAGCAGCAATTTTTATTCACACTTTCCTTTTATCTGTAAATGTTTTTCACAACCCCAAATAACCTTTCTGAATTAAGCCTGAAGCATGATCCAGGCCCAATCATAAATTGTTCAATCATTCCTAAATGATATATTTTTTATGAATACTCAATGCAGAGACATTTGGGCTGCAGATTATTGGTTCATCTGCAGCCTTTACTGCATTTTTGTTTTAATTTCTTCAAACAATGCAACCCAAATCACACTGGGGAGTAATATTGTCTATGGTATTCCCATGCCAAGGAATGACAGGCGGTGACATGAGCAAGCCTCTGAATAAGCCACATTAAAGCAAATTGTAAAGTGTTTCTACATATTTTAATTAAGCCTTTATCATTAAATGCAGGCTTCTCAGATTGCAGAAGAAGCTTGCCAGAAAATTGAGCAAATTACTGCAGAAAAGAATGCAATACTCAAAGAAAGAACAGAGACTATAACTACAATGGAAGAGTTGAAGAAACGTCACAGCGAGCTGGAGAAAGAAGTGAGTAAACCATCTGAATGTAAATTCCATGGTTATTTTCATCTTTCCAGTTAACCTGAAACCATATTACTTGTCATAAATTGTGTCATTACAAAATGGAAATACACAGCAGCTGCGGATAAAGGAGAATAATATTTTATTATGTGAATAATGCCTTGTGATTTTAGTGCTATCAGGCTAGTATTCAGCCATTGTAGGCTTACTAGAGTGCATACCAAATACAGTAATAACATTAGAATGCTGTGGGATTAACGGTTACGTAGTAATCCTCTGCATTACCCAGGGATTAAACCAAAGAATAAATCTTCAAGCTTCAGGCATATAAGTACATAAATACAAAAGCAACACATATTCCTGTACAGTCCTCACAAGCAAACAGTAGTACTTCATCTTTTACATATTATGTCATTTCTGATTTTTGACGTGTTGACATGCATTTGTTTTAATAGAATTATATTTCTTCTAGTTGAATTTCCTCAAAGAACAGCATAAATCCGCTGCCGAGCAGACTACCAAGACTACTGCACAACTAAAAGAAGAATGTAAGAAAACGGAATCTCTAAAGAAAGAATTGTAAGTATTTCTACATTATTTGTTTAAATAACCATAACTAGAAATATATGGCGCTGTCCTTCAACTTGGTAGTCTCACTTTAGACATTTCTGACACAGCCA
The DNA here is from genome assembly GCF_031893055.1 of Leptodactylus fuscus. NCBI lineage: Eukaryota > Metazoa > Chordata > Amphibia > Anura > Leptodactylidae > Leptodactylus > Leptodactylus fuscus. Next base: position 93,858,539 of record NC_134265.1, on the reverse strand, counting down.
CATAATAGGACATAAATGTCTGATTCTGGTCCTCCAACTCTTACTACCACTTTGATGTGGAGAATGAATGGAGAGGTGAACAAGTCCTTCACTTATACGAGGACACAAAAAATCTGACCATTCTTTCCTGTGTATGATTTTAAGAGAATAATCGTAATTGGACCTCATTTATCAAAATAGTTTTAGGCTAGGTTTAACACTATTCTAAATGTCACCTGCTCTCATCTGTCATGGGATAAGAGCAACAGACTTTAACAGTGATAGAGTGACGGATGCAGAAGGATCCCCCTCCGTCTGGCCTCTGTTCTCATTCACTCTAATGTAACATGATTCTTTTTTTCATCTTCTTTGTTTTATTTTTTTTTTCCTGTCAGAAAAGTAAATCAACATGATGGAAGAAAGCTTGACATAATTTTTTTTTTAACATTAAAGTGAATGCAAACAGTGCTCCATCTGCACCAATCATTCTATTGCTGTTAAAGTCCATTGCTCTCATCCTTTGACAAATGAGAGCAATGGATATTAATACCGGCAGTGGAAATTTACCCTTATAGTAAAACTATCTTTGTAGTGACCAATCAAAGTTCTGCTATTGTTTTACCACAACAGCTTAAGAACTGAATGAGGCCCATCATATCCTTTCCTGACATTCGAGGGGTTCTCTTTGTGGAAAGCAGTAGCATTGTATGCAAGTGTGTCCAATATGCTATATGATCCATATATGGATCAGTGATGAATTGTGAAATTGGAGACCTATGTATGTACAGCCTCAGACCTGTATTTCTGGTCCATTTTCAGTTCCAGCAAAAAGCATCATACATGGTCTGGTGCCAAAGTAGCATAACACAGGATCACATTTTTGGGCACCCCTTGTCATTGCTGGTGATCAGGAGACGGATTGTTAGAAGCCTGAGGAAAACAACGTAAATGTTATCCTAGTGGATTCATTTCAGTAGAACAGCTTGCTGACTGTTTTGAAATCTTTTTACCTAAAGCCAGACCAAGTGTTATCTGTGGAAGAGGGGTATAAGGGTGAGACATGTTGCAATTGGCGACTGGATATGATTATAGATAGCCATTTAAACCGTATGATGGCTGGTGAAGTATTTATTGCTTCTAGCAAGATGTTTTAGTTTGCAGAAGTACTTGCGAACAGAAAGTTCACTTAAGTTCCACCATGATGGCTATGACGCTGAGACGGTGTAACGTAAAGTAAAGACACATTTTTGGGGCATTTGGTGCACAGCTATGGGTACTAAGATTGTGTGGTCAATATTCTCTTCTGGAAATATGAACACAGCCATGTACTTAGTCATCAGCTTGCAATTCTGCGCATCATTAAATAATCACAAGCATGAATAGTTCTTCTTTCTACAAGAGGGACAACTTGTTATATGTTACAAACAGCCCTGTGGTGAGTTTACGCAGCATTCACAGAAGAATACACCGTAAGCACAGGTTTTATGACGTCCATGGTTTCCAGACCCAATGGTATTCAGCTTTTACCCGTAGAGTTAACTGACTGGTCTGGTATACAAGACTAATCCCTAGACATTGCCAGAACTGAAGGAGCAAACTGAATTTCAACCTAGAGTAACTGTGTGATATATATGCTGTTCCTAAAAATAAGATGGGCAAAACTTTGTATAGTTGATGGTGTAAACTATTTTCAGCATTTCCTGTAAGGTTAGGTTTACATCTATATCGATGTCAAGAAAAGTCTTGCACGGAGGGCTTTTCTCTGTCGGTTTCAATATAAAAACTTCCCAATGGACACCCGGCAGACCCCATTGAAAGCTATGGGGGATGCAGGTAACTGCTATTTTAGCGGATGGGCTCTCCCTCGTTCAGTTTCGCCATGCCCTGCACAACTGTGACCCTAGCCTAAGGGGTGAGTATGTCATTCTTCAATTATCCTACTCAAACCATAAAAAGAAATGGGGGCTCTGTTTTGCATGACCCACTCTGACAAGCTAGTCTATTGGCCAAACATGTTACATCCTCAGTTCATAAGAATTGAATGGTGGGTTGGCACACTGATAAGGCAGGCCTTGTCTACCTGCAGTTTCTGTTCCAATCAGCGTCTGAAGAATGTTACTTTAGGCTAATTGAGAAGAGCTGACGGATGGAGTTTGCTGCATCTTAGAGTGTGTTAGTGGTCATGCCTTTCCACATTAAATTCATATGGTGGAAAATGTAGAGGAATTTCAGATTGACACTAGCTTCAGATTCCTCTTCATTTCTCTCCCTGCATAGCTTCAGCATTTCACCATTCATCTGGGTAGTCTCTGCAGTCTCTGGGGCTGAATCATCTGTGGAATCCGTGACAATGTCAAGCAAGATGCTTATTGTTTTTCATTGTCATGCTCTGATCTCTGCCTCCCAATGAATGCTGTCAATGCAGCTGCTAACCTGTGTGCCAGCACCCTTAGGCTGGGATAACATGAGGGTTTTTTGAACCGGATTTTGACACCGAGGCCTCCTCAGAATCTGGTCTAAAAAACTAACTGGATGCTACTGGATGCCGGTGCAGTGCATACAGTGCATCGGCATGCAGTCGCGGCATTCCGCTCCAGATTAGGCCCAAATGAATGGGCGTACTCGGGAGTTTTGCGCCATGGATGTCCGCAGCTGAATCAGCTACGGAATCCACCTCAAGGAAGGACAAGTCACTTCTTTTTGTTCCTGCTCATGGAAAAAGGAACCCATTGATTTCCACGGGAGGCGGTTTTTTGAGCTGAATTTTGACGTGGATTCCGCGTCAAAATCCAGACCAAAACTCCCCCGTGTGAACCCAGCCTTAGGCTTATTCACAGGAGTCTCAACTATGAAACTCTGTCCATGTGAGATCCTGCACACACATGGACTTGGTTCTATGACCAAGACTCCTCGGAAGTAATCTGAATAAGGGCTTACTGGTTTTATGCTAATAGAAATGTTTAAAGATGCTTTTTTTATGCATATATAAATTCCCCTCGACAGATGAATGTAACCTGGTTTAATCTGTCTTACATAGCCTAACTTAAAATGATATAGCTCTCACGATTTTGCTCTAGTAGGGGTGTTCCGATTATCGTAGGCCTAGTTTTGCAACGTCACAGATGGTATTTATCGCATCTGTCATAAGTGTGGTGTTCTAGATTGTATAAATCACATGAAGGGTGTACTGCGTGAGCTCCGAACATGACTCTATCCCACAGTTTCCTTGCCTGTCGTGTTTCCATAGTAACTATGCTCTCATTGTCCTTGCAGGGAAGAGCTAAGGCAGGCGGCTGAGCACAAGTCCCAGCAGTTAGTAGCTCTGCAGGAGGAGAACCTCAAACTTACAGAGGAGCTTGGAAGGAGCAAAGAAGAAGTATCAAGTAACCTGAAGGTGGGTAAAAGCCTTTCTATTCCAGCGTGTTTCGATGCCTGAAATGGTGTTTCTCCTTTTACCCAGCTAATTGTTTCCAGGAGGTTACCTGTGTGTATGTATTTGTAACAGAGTCAGTGGAAATGTGCAGCATTAAATTGGTTGAAGGTTACATTTTTAGAGGGAAGTTGTCAGGAGGTGGACGTCTACGGACTTTAGATACTTAAGATATATACATTTTTTTTGTTACCTCTTTTTGTTTCTTTTAAACTCTCAGAATAGTCACCATCTATTTATTTGATGTGATGATGATAGAGAATGGAACACAACGGAGTTTCTCTGGTTGAATAGATATTTTGCAGAGTTTTTTTTTTATTATTATTTCAATAGAAAATTTTGAGATTTCAAAGTATAGCGATTTATCACTATGGAAACAGTCCACTTTCTTCACTTGATTGCTCTGAAATGCTCTGATTTCCTTGTAAAGTGCTTTAGTCACATAACAGAATACCCAACACCTCCAATTATGTTTTATTACACTGTCAGTTCCACAGTTTCACATATTATAGCATTCAGGCATTGCGTTCTCTGTCCTATATTTTTGGAAGACAAAGTTTCTAGCAAGCTTTCTATCGTTTGTTGAGTCTGATAGCGAACTAGTGGCATTTGTTATGTAACCAGATGATGAATGGTTAAAAATTCTGATGGATAATAGGTTGTCTAGAATAAGATGTAATGCATCTCAGATCACACTCTTCCACTGGTTACATACTGGTAATGTATTAAGATTGCTAAGAACAAAGACACATGTGCCATTCTATATGATAAATCTAGTAAGTAGAACAGTCTATTTTTCATAGCTGTACACGGCTTTTTCTCTTCTCTGAAAGAACAGTGAGCCTATGTGTGGGTGTCTGCACTTGGCGCGTAGAGTGGAATTGCTATTTTTGGTTTGTGATAGATTCTACAAAGGTGACAACAGTAATTTACACAGGTCCGTTTGCTTCACAAAACCATTTTCAGGATATCTTTAATAAATGAGTATGTACAGACTGTTTTAGATTTTAGCTTCAATATAAAAATGACATGTTATTTAACAATAAATTCTATATATTTAGTCAAGTTTAGGTGTACAAACACACAAACCTATATCTCTACTGCCCATTATATAACAAATAAATGTAAAACTCCCATTCTTATCAGATGAAAGGCAGCTCTCTGTGAAAAGGTTAGCCACACAGCTGGTGGGGTTTGCTAATGACTTTTCTATTGGTTTTGTTGACCTACCTACTTTTAACCCTTTTCCAACACAGCCATTTTTTTTATTTTGTTTTATTTTTACTCCCTGCCTTCTAAAAGCCATAGCTTTTTTTTTTTTTTAATCTTTCCTTACACAGAGCTATATGAGTGCTTATTTTTTGTGGAGCAAGTTGTACTTCATAATGGTACCATTTAATATTGCATATGATGTTCTGGGAAGCTGGAAAAAAATTCAGAATGAGGTGGAATTGGAGAACAAAATGCATTTGCACCATTTTCTTATGATTTTTGTTTTTATGGTGTTCACTATGCAGCCAAAATGACTTTACCTATATTTTGTGATTTCTCATGATTACAGCAATACTGTATATTTAGTTATTTTTAAAACCTTATGAAAAAAATCTAAAACACTAAATACATTTCTGAGTTCCCATATTTTCATTTTTTTTTCTATTTCTGCATATAGAGCTGAGTACAGTTTAATTTTTTTTTTCGTGGGGCCAGTTGTACTTTTTATTCAAATCATTTTGGAGAATGGCTGATGTTTTCATCTCTTTTTCTTCAAAAATTTTTAGGAGACAAAATGGCAAAAAATGGTGGTTTAGCCATTTCGAATTTTTATAGAGTCGTCTTGTGGTAGAATTTGTTTTATTCACAAACTAAGGCTTGCATCTTTATTTTCTGTGAGATTACAATTGATAAGTTCTAGAGATGAGAGAGTACTATTCGAAACGGTGGTTTTGCATAGCACACTCCCATAGGAATGAATGGGAGTGGCTGGCGCGCAGAGTGTTAAGTGGCAGGATGCTGGCCCCGGCTGCGTCGGCTGCGCCCATTCATTCCTATGGGAGCGCATAGTTTTGAATAGTACTCGCTCATCTCTAATAAGTTCCCTTTTGGGGGGATAAAGACAATAAATTACAACAGCCAGAACAAGAAAACATGGGACTTGTAGCATATGTGAAATCTTTCATACTATCTTTGGCCTTTACCTTACAATTCAACTCCGTCCATCCAATATAAATAATATTTTCAATTGTTGTTTGCAATCAAAATTGCCATACCATACATACAAACATTAAATGTTAAAGAGGACCTTCCACGTCCTCGGGCACATGCGGTGTAATAGACTGCTAGGAAGCCGACAGTGTGCTGAATTCAGCGCACTATTGGCTTTCCCGTTATGTGCCTCTGGTGCAGAGCTACCTGTGCTGTTACCGTAGCTCTTTCGTGTCAGAAGGGTGTTTCTGACAGTCTGTCAGGAACGCCCCTCCTGGCAGTAGAATCCATAGCGCTATAGTGTCAGAGGGGGTGTTCCTTGCCGCCCAGTGATGATGCTGAGCGGTGAGGAACATCCCGCATTCCCAGTCTATGGATGAGTACTGTCAGGAGGAAGGGGGCACTTAAGAGCTATGGTAACGGCACAGATTTCAGGATGTGCGCTGAATTCAGGACATGAATATCAAAATCCAGCCACAAGCACTTTGATTGCGCTTTGAGCAGAGGAAGGGGGAACTGTGTAAAATTAGACAATGATTAATTACACAATTAAAATTATACAACCTTTTTATGTTTTGTTCTTCAAATATTTTTATGTTTTTAGTTTTGGCTTTTTTTTGAACACCGGGGATGCTTAACTAACTTATGTATCATACATTTATCACATATCCTTTGTTCACACTGGTGTATTACTTCTTAATGTTTTTTTTTGTTTTGTTTTGTTTTTTAATTGTAATCCTGCTATTGTACCTGATTATAGAGTCAGGTAACCTGCCCTCAGACAAAAATATTCCAGTTCTAATTTATCTTACACTTTGTTTAAAATTCTTTTTCAGCTTGAAGAGGAGAGATCCGTTTTAAATAATCAGCTGCTAGAGATGAAAAAAAGGTACTTTCAGTGTTCCCTGTATTCTAGTTATGTCAGACTATCTTGTATAGCTTGCCTGAATAATATTGTGACAGAATGAGGGTGCATATTCATATCTTGGGGTGGGTGGAAACTATCTCACTGGCAGATGTTAACCACTTAGCTGATCTGTTTTCTTCTATGATATATTGTATTAGTCTTCTGACATTCTTTTAGCCTTTTTTTGGCAAAATCAATCAATTGTTCTTGTCACTCTGGATAACCACAAATATGTTTTTTGGCATTGTTTTGTAGAATGCAGGGAAGTATTACATTGATAAACACAAAAACAGAAAATGTGCATTTTCCAGTGGGTCCAGGATATTTTTCTAAATTTTTAGAAACTTTTTTTTTATTTTATTGCTTTTTGATTCTCATAGTGTCAATGCTTAGTAGTCACTAAGAGAACCTAAAGAAGAGATCCTTAAGGACTCATGAATAGTGAGGGAGAAGGAGTATAGATCATAGTAACCAAAGTGAAAGATCTGTCGAAAAGATCATGACTATGTAGATAGTTTGTTTGTATTTAAAAAAAATAAACAAACATATAAAAAATACAGAGGTTTTCAGCTGTGAACAGTCACTGCCAGTTAGAAGGGTTCCTTAATAATAAGCTGATACAGAAGTAAACGTAAAGTCAAATTACCTTGTACTGCTCTCCTAGGTACATCTTTTCTGATAACCAGGACAACAGAACACCCTTGCTCCATTCATTGATAGAGCCTATATTCTGCCAAAGCTGCAAGTGGCTTTTATTTGCTAGTGATCCATTGGCAATAAATATTAAAGGGATTTTTCAGGGTTGTAAAATTTAAGTCATATCTTTTGGATAGTTTATCAATATCAGATCAGCGGGAGTATGAAAACTGGCACCCCCATGATCATCATTTTGATGAACTGGCAGTGTTCGGACAAGTGCTGTGACATATTCACTGCTTATTCAACACCTTTCATTATATAATGGCTTATGCAACTCAGCATAATTTATTTCAATGTGACTAAGCTGCAAACGGGCCATTTGATCAATGAATGTGTGTGTCCTTGTAAGTGTTGTTTTTTTTTTTAATATTGTTTTTGATGTGGGTTGCCAGTGGGATTCACATTCCTGCACTTTAAAGAGGTTTTCGAGCCGTATATTAGGTTTTCATACTGAGGATCCATCCACGGGATACGTAATCAGTAAGGGATCTGTAGGATCCAACACCCAGATCACATTAAAGATAAGGCTACATTCATGTATGCGTCAGAGTCTCCATTTGGAAACTCCTTCGAAACGTGCAGCAAAAATCATTAATGGAAGTGCTGCAAAGTTTCGGTTTGAAAAAACGGACACCCAACAGATTCCATTCTAAATAATGAGGTCCACTGGGCTCCTTATGAATCTGCTTTAGTACAGGTCCACCTATCCATTGTTCTGCTTCTCCGACAGACCAGAATAACGGCTAAGCTAACACTAGTGTGAACCTAACATAAGCTGTTGAAACAGTCCCATCCACTCCATAGTGATGCTATTACAATTATTAATACAAGTATTACTTGTATAGGAGCGATGCCGCACACACTTCACGTCCAATAGTAGCTTCCAGCACCTTTAGTTTGCTGCAACAATTGATCTCCATATTGACTGACTTTCTGAATTAATTCCTCATGGTTTTCTAGATCTCTGTTTGCTTTCATTCATTCTACTTACTCCAACTGGATAAAAATAAGTCCATGGTCTTGTGATGAACACAACAAAACAAGCTGTTTTTCCAGGCAAAAAATATCAGCAGAGCCTTGGTAGCATATCAGGCACCAAAATTAACTGCATTGATTGCTCAGGAACATTGGGGGGCTAGTGAAAAAATTCCAACTGTGCTGGAATAGAGTGGAGCAGTGACTATTAACTTTGACTATTAGATGCCAAGAACTAGATTTTGTGGAGATGGTTACAGGCCCTCATTAAATGAGGCTAAGATGTCTCTGCCCCCCCCCCCCCTCTTCCTCAATACTGCTCCTCTCTTGTCCGTGGGCTCTATTTAGTCTTGTAGCTCAGCCTTATTTAAGTGAATGAGACCAACATACAGTACTGGATATAGCCCATAGACAAAAGTGGCACTGGGGAGACTCGTAAATCCATTTTGCCAATCTTGTAAAACTCCTTTAAATATTTGTTATGGGGAAAGCTAATATATTCCAATTTGTCTGGGATTTATGTTAATACCCAACTTCTATTAAAGGTGTTTTTCAGCTTTTAAAATTGAGGCCTTTCCTATTGATAGTTTTTCAATGAGTCAGTTGGGATTTCAATGGACTACCTTAATGGGGTTCTCCAGGCAAAATAAAAAAATATTTTTTTTTAAAAGTATGTTAGTGCTATTAATGGGTTAAAAAGCGCACCCAAATACCTTTTAGCAGTGTTTTGAGCGATATCTGGGTTTCTCTGGGATCTCGTGGAATCCTCTGTTTTTGTTTACATGACGTAGCTTCCTGCTATGTAACTTCCTGCCTAGCTTCCACACTACGTCCATCTCTCGCCCCCCCCCCCCCGCCTTCCTTTCTCACTCCCTATCCTGTTCACTACTATCTCTTCCCAACTAACTAACTCAGCCCCCACCCCATCATACTTACCTGTCTTCCTCTTTAGACTTCACTTCTGGGCGGCTCCTACTTTTCTTTCTGCTCTCCTGGCTGCACAGTAGAGGTGACGCCTCTGATGGTGCTCGCACAATCTGTACTGTGTATGTGTCAGACCAATTCCAGACTGCACAAGTGCTAGCAGAGTGAAAGAAGGAGGAGGAGCCATTGCCACAGAGGAAGACTCGTAAGTATGATTGGGGTGGAGGCGGGGACTTGTACTGGTGATGTTTTATTTTGGACACGAGGAAACAAAACATCACCGGATTATCAGAAAGTGTACATGGAGCGGTCACACGACTGCCCTAAGGATATGGGTAATTTAATTTATAGTTTTTAAAAAAAAAAAAAATTTAAACAAAGTAAATTAGAATGTATTTTATCCCAAACAACCTCTTTAATGCCTTGTGCTGCAATACCCAACACAGTGCTATTCAACAGCTGCTCTTATACAGCCACTTTTCATTGCAATAAATGGCAGAAATGGAAACCTCTTCAGTAATCCCACTACTGCAGGAAAATTCCTTTATTGCTTATATTCTTTGTTATGGGAATCTAGTTTGGGCCATTTTCTCACTGTAGTCTAAAAGAGTTGAGTGAAAGTTAATGAGCTTTGTGTATGATGGATTACTATATAGTTTGGTGCACGATCATTTTTCTTTTGAGGCGAGGGTGGTTGGTTATTTTATGCTACAATTAACATGTTAACCATAGTTTGCATAGACAATAAGTTTTTTGAAAACCTTGATCCTCATTCTAACCATATTTTCTCTGCGGTAGGTATGGAACTTAAAGGGAGTCTGTCATTTCCCCCAGGCATAGTAAACTTTCTACAAAGCATCATAGAGCTGATAACACTAATAGCCATCATACGTTTGTTAATAAGTACATATAGGGACAAATAGCTTTGTCTTATGCAAAACAAGATGTTGGAGCACTCAGGACGTGCCTTTTGCTCCCAGATGACCAATTTTGCAGCTCTGACTCCTCCCCTCTTGCGCCTGGGCTACTCTGTGCTCTGAAATCGGGCATCCCTCACAGCGAGATCAACTCCAACTGCACAGAGCGACACAGGCATGAGAAGGAAGGATATGAGCTGCAGGAGGTGCCACTCTGTGCAAATGGGGCATTAACTCCCAGCTAGCTTGATTTCCATATGACATAGAAGCTGTTTTTCTCAATAGTATTCTGTGCTGTATAAGGCGAAGGCCCCACGGGCCGTAATCGCAGCGCTAAAGCGCTGCGGAAAGAACTGCAGCGTGAACGCACTGCGGTTCTTTCCGCAGCGCTTTCAACAGAAAGTTTGCAGAGTTTTCCTCCACGGACTTTCTGTTTTTTTCCGCAAAATGGGCATGGGATTCACATGAAACCCATCCCCTTTGCTTGCACTGTAAAACGCTGTGATTTTTCCCGCAGCGTCTCCGCTGCAGGCAAATCGCGGTGTTTACGTCCCGTGGGGCCCCGGCCTAATACTCTGCAAGCAGTTTCTTATGCCTGGAGAGGTGGTAGGTTCCCTTTAACATTTCAAAATCTTTTTACAATTCATAAATTTGGGGATGGACATTTAAGTGGCAGAAATAGAAAAGAGAGATTTGTGGTTAAAGGGGTTTCTGGGCTAAAAATATTAATAACCTGTCCTAAGGGTAGGTCATCAATTTCAGATTAGTGGGGGACTAAAACCTGGCACCCCCTCTCATTAGCTGTTCTAAGTAGTTGATATACAAAAAAAATGTAGCAGGTAGTGGATGGCTCTTTTCTTTGCTAATAACAGCCAGTCAGTGGGGGTGCTGGGATTGCTGGACCCCCTACTGTTCTGACATTTAATGACTTCTCTTCTATTTGACGTGTCCTCAGCTGATCACTGCAGACAAATGTTAATGGAGGGGTGCTGTAAAATATAACTAAATATACCATGGTCCCGTTTTTAACTGCAATACTTTCAGTTAAAAAAGATGCACAACCCTGCTTACTAAATTCCCCAAATATAAGTACAGATGTGTCTTTCCTTAAATGGGTTAGCAGGATTCTGACAGCCAATCCTTAGGCTATGTTAGAAGACTCAGATCAGTGAGGACCTGACTCTTGACACCTTTGCCACTCGGTTGTTTGAGGAATCACAGTACTTGGGCAAGGGCTGAATTGTTTGTTTTTTGTTTACTTTTGCCTGCCCACTTGTATACCTTCTAGTGAGTAGCAGCTGTGCAGATATTGTAGCCTTGTCCTATAAACTGGAGTAGAATAAAGATACCATACCTTGCATAGCCACTACTGTATGTATGGCATGTGGATAGATGAACAGAGATGAACAATAAGAAGGCTGCAGCACTTATCCAAGCACTGTTGTCCCTTCAAAGATCTAATGAGTGAAGGTGCAATATCCAACCTGATATTTTTTGGTGTAAAATGACCTGCGCTACAGTTTTTGTGTTTTTTTTTTTTTGTTTTTTTTTTTGGGGGGGGGGTTTGTCAACATTTGCAACTGGTTTTTCCTTGTGGTTTTCCCACTGTGCAGTGACATATGAATTCTGCCAAACAATGTAAAATAGACTGCAGATCCATCTTATGTAGACAGATTTATATATGTCCCATGGTTATGACAACAAAATAAAGAAATTGGGACTGTTTAGAGTAGTTTAGTGTATGGAGTTACACACTCAAGTATGGATTCAGTATATTGGGGCGTTAACATTGATGCTCACAGGTTCACTTTCAGTAACCTTTGTTTTATTAACAGCTGATTTTTATTTTTTTTTACAGAATCTAAATATTATTTTGCCTATAATATAGAATGATGCTTTGTGACTTGTAACAAAGTAATAATAGATTTGCTTACTTTAAGCTATGTAAGGAGTTTCTTTTCTGTTTGATGCCTTTGAATGTATCAATTCTCACTTTCTGTGGCGTAAATCTGCTTTTATCTTGGAATAAAGCATTGGAAACATAAAAGGTGTGGTGCACAGGGTGTCTAAATGCAATGGGTCCTTCCTATTCCTGAAATGAAATTTTGTGGATTGCAAACTGTCCTGCTGTGTTCCAGCTTGCGCTGCTAATCAATGCTCATCCCATTCCTTTCTCCCTTTCTACTCTTGCTTCCTTTGCTATATCTGTGTGTCTTTAATGGTAAGACTGAAGAAAGTCTATCCACGTTACAACAAATAGTCTTATTTTTATTTATTTTTTTTATTTATTTCATAATTTTTTTTTTAGTACAGCATTGTTGTACGTATTTTGGCTGCATATGTCCTAAAGTGTCTTGCTTTTGTTTTTGTACAAAAAAATTCAAATAAAATAAAGCTGCAATTATTTTTTCAACAAAAAAAGGGAAAATTTCACTTTTTCCTACCTTTTATATCACTTTTTTTTTTCTCTCTCTCCACGTTTTCTAACATGTGGTCTTTATCTTGCATTTTTAAGCTTACCCAGTAATACAGTAAGGTACATGTTTCAATACTGAATGTTTATGAGTAATGAGAGAATAATCTGTGAACAGTTAGAGTAGATTGATGCGACTTAGAGCATGCTGGGAGTTGTAGTCTTAACACTCAGTTGCATTCTTAAACAGTGATCAGCTGTTTGGCTACCCGGCAATATAAATATAAAATTAAAATGTAGATATATGAAAACCATTCTATAACTTATACTTAAAACTGTTTTTGTTACATACAGACATTGAAAAATAATATAAAATAAGCAACTGAGTTTTTTTGGAAGGCTGAATGTATCCATCACCAGATAAACACTTTAATTGAGATATATATAAAAGAAAGGCTAGTGCAGTATCCCCCAACCATGGTATTCTCTGTTATACAGTGAGGTTAGGGTAACTGTGAGGTCTCGTGGGGTAGGGAACACTGTCAGTGGTTACACGTGGTGAATCCTAAGAAATACTGAGCTGAAGAGTAAAGTACAAAATGGTCCTCCGATCACAAAGCCAAAAAAGATTTATTAGATGAAAGGTGAAGTAGTTCATAGCAACCAATTCTAATGCAGCTTTTATTTTCCAAAGGACAAGAAACTGAGAAATGGATTCTGATAACAATGGGCCATTACTCCACTTATCCCTCGAATTACTTTTTAACCCAGATAGATAGATAGATAGATAGATAGATAGATAGATAGATAGATCTGCTTTATGTCATCTATTTAGGCTAATACAAACACCAGGAAGGTTTCCCTCCTCTGGCTGCGTTTGCTAAACCTGAAAAGGAATCTACGTAACTTTGACCCTGTAAAGTTGCTGCTCGCGCCCAGTAAACCCTAGAGAACTGTTTTAAAATACCTTAGCATAAATTCTTGATAGCAGTATGACACTTAAGAACTGTCCACAGGAAAGACGATTAGTTAATTATTATTGGGGACCCCAACAATCACCAGAACCTTCCATTCCTCAACGCATGACCATCATCCTCACCAAAAGACCACTGTAAGGAGTTTAAATGGAGAGGTGGTTGGGTCTGCATGTTGCCACTCCATTCAGAAATGTCAAGGAGATCTGCTGCAACAGCTTTCAGAGATCTCAAGGAGAGTATTTTACATACAATGCACACGATATTTGGGATCCTACACTCAGAGGAATTGGATGGCACCAACTGACACCACTTGTTTCTTTCATAGAGCTTCAAACAGGGCTCATAAAGTGTGAGGTTTTATCTGGTGACTGATAACGTCTAAAGATTGATTTAAGGGGATTCTCTCAAATCCAAAATCTCTTCCAAAGTCAATAGTACTGTGTAGGGGACTTTAATTGGAGCAGTAACATCCATTTATGGCGGCTCAGTCTGACTCCTGTACAAATAGTATACAGGACAGTACATTCAGTTAGATAGCATACAGCATCTCAATACAACTACGCATTAATATAACAAACTAGGTCAATTATTTAACAAACTGTCCAGTTTAGATAGAGACATCTAGAGGTGTAGGTGACTTCTAGGCATGGGGCTGTATGGGTGTGTACAATATTCCCAGCTTACCTGGCAAAGAGATCCCTAGTCCAAGGTTCTTTTCAGTCAGAAGGCTACAGAAAGACCTCCAGTACAGAAACCTAGATACTAGTGAAGAAAAATTGTGTTTCTGTGCAGTTTTAGGAAATTTGAAAATGGGGCAAATTTGCATTGTGGGCACCAAGAATGAATTTTATTGGTGGGCCCAAGTCCAACACTCTATGCCCACAAACCAATAAAGTAATGCAGAGATGATCTTTTTTTATGGATATGCAAACCAGCCTGCAAGTGCAGAGGATGGGCCTCAGTTTGCCAGATTTGCACACACCTAGCCAAACATGCTCCTGCCATGATTGACTTTTTCAGACTCCGCATCAAATCTTTCTGTAAGCAAATCTGTTAAATATGGCCGCCCTTATGCACTTGCACATCTGTACAAAGATGATTGTCTTTGCAATTCTTAATTGTTTTATAGCCACAAAGGCATTTTTCTGCTCCTATTAAAGCCTCGTACATGGCACTATAGTTAGTTTGGGAGTCATTTTGGACCTGATGGACTTCCTTTAACCAGATGCTCATCATTAAGGTACGTGTGCTGTTCCCTGGAAACGGTGTCCTTGCTCACATGAGTATATAAGTCAGTGTAGTGCCCCGTGGTTTTCTCTTCTATTTTTTAATTTTTTTTTTCTTTTTTAATATCTGTGTACATTTTAGTGGCAGCAAAGTTGAGTCTGCACTTGGTTTTGTGTTCTCCTGTGCAGTCACTAATATGTTTTGCTTGTTTTAGTTCTGTTTGAAACAGCATTGTGTTTCATGTGTTGGAAGTCGAAGGTCTTGAGATTACAATTTTTTTTATTTGATTTTTTTAACCCAAGAAATGCATCTAAACCAGTTAACAGCCATAATATAATAGTAGAGTAACAAATTAAGATCAGGTCATTCTTGATGTGTGCAATCAATAAATTTCCCTTTCTCATCACGCTGAATTTTCTTTGCTGCTAGCAGATAGTACACTCTTTTTTTCAATCTAAATTTGTGCAGTGTTACCAGGAGTACAGAGGAAATCCTCTCACACCATGAGAGAGTTAGAAATTACATAGTAAAACCTGTTGATTTGTAAACATGTGAGCTGTGACTATTGTAGGGGACAGTGGTTGATAACACTACTGTAGAGGACCATCTGATCCTTCCATCATCATACCCAATGCTTTGCATGTTTATTGTGCCGTAAAGCTGTGCATGTTATTATGTGTGGCTTGGTAACTTCTGATAGACTTCCAGCAAAATGTAGATGAGTAAATTTAAACAAAAAAGGGAACAATATATGTTTACAAATTCAGGCATTTTTTACATAGAGATTTCATTTTGTAGAATGCATGGGCTGTTCTGGTGTGATATGAAATAGACCTATTCCTATTCTGTAGTATCACCCTAAGGCATATTCTAGAAATGGATGCGGTTTGGCTTCACTTTAGAATATGTCACCTTTTGTGACAGTGAGACTTGGCTATGGTGTCTCATGTTCATTAGATTAAAACATACTCAGAATGGGTTAAAACATAATCGAAAAAATACAACTTCACCAGTCCCACAGTACTTTCTGGATTCCTTTTGATCTTTACTTGTGGGTCCAATCTTAACCCATACAGAAAATGCTCGCTCAGACTGTCACTGACTGGTGGTTATTTACTGGGGGATGAAAGGGTCCAGAAAGTATAGAGTACAAAGTCACAAACTCAGCAAGATGCTCATACAAGCTGAACACATTAGGCTGAGTTCACACTGAGTTTTTTGGTCGGGATTTTGAGGCTGAATACACCTCAAAATCCTGACCAAAAAGACGGCTCCCATTGAAATGGGAGCCGGTCAGGTCTTTTTTTCTGGGAGCAGTTTGTTCCAGCTCCCGGAACAAAGAGCGGACATGCTCATTCTTCAGGCCGATTCACCTTGCGAATCCGCCTGAAGACATTCCCTCCTCCCGACTAGGCCCATTCATTGGGCCTAATCCGGAGCAGTCACGGCTACCCGTTTTTTGGTCCGGAAACTGAGGCAGCCTCCGCCTCAGTTTCCTGACCAAAAACCCCATGTGCACTCAGGCTTAGGAAACATTGACAACAAGGTGGGAGAAAAAACTAGAATATTGTGCTCCATAGTCTCTGGACTTCCATAGTCTGAAGATACTTAGAACCAGTATATTAGTTCCTAATATCATTCAGCTCCAGATCCTGTTCGCTTATAGTAAGAATTGCCAATAATCTCCTGCAGATTTCGTTTAGGCAGAGTTCAATGAGAATTAGTAGGGCCAAAAGTTGTGTATTTATTCCACTAACTTCGTAATGTTTCAGATGTAGGGTAAGAGTAACCATAAGGTGTTAATTGCAGGATAGCCCCCAACAACAACATTAAGAGACGGCAGGAGCAAAGATGTATATGTTTATTGGGAAATTATACCAAGTACAGGTTCTTTTATGTTTTTAATTCATTCTGAGCCTATCTTTAAAAAAAAAAAAAAAAGTGTCAATTTAATTGAGTTTTTCCCCTTTTTAGGCTGTGGCCCGATGTTGCGGAAACACAGCTTTTTCTGCTGCGTTCTTTTGAGCCAAAGCCAAGAATGGCAACCATAGGTATGGGGAATACATAGGAAGTTCTTATACTTCTACCTTCTGCTCAATCCACTCCTGGCTTTGGCTCAAAAAACCACAACAAAAGCTGCATTTCCATAAGGTGGGGCCACAGCCTTAGGCATTCATTCTTGTGATATTTCTGACAAATTATTCATTTCATGGACTGCTGTAAACATTGATTTCAATGTTGAAATGCCTGCTTTTATAGATGAACAGCAGTCCTTATGCTAGCTTTCATTTGCACAATGACCCAGTCACTCACCTGCTTATTAAAAGGTGTGTCAAAGCTACACAGTGGGTTTAATATATTGGTTATCCTCAAGGTATATCCAAAAAGATGCCATAAGAGTATAATGTTTAAAACAAAAAAATTCCTTCAAGTCTTTAAGTCTGTACCTTCTATCTTAACTATGCAATTCTTGTGGTAACCTGTGCTTCATGGAATGCAATTATTTCATATGCTCTCTAAAACAGTCCAGAGGTTGTATAGGATGCCTGGATTTCACACTTGCTTGTAACATATGTATTGCCACTTCTTCTATGGTAGTCTGACTTTTCTGTTGTCTATGGGTTTTGTACGCCAATTTCGAGAAAGTTATTACCAGTACCCTTCCATAAGTCTGATGCTTTCACCTTTGAACGGCATTTTACAGTTTACGTTCAGAATGTAATTGTAATGAATATAATGATACGTAACTTTTTACATCAGTTGCATTACTTTTGTTGTACTGATCCTGAGTTTTACCTCTTGAAGTTGTGAACCTTAGGCTGGTCTTATACGACCGTAGTTTAGGTCCGCAAATGGTCCCCAATTGAAAACCCTCAATTGTGGACCATTTGCGGACACATTATACTCAATGCGGACTCTTACACCACCGGATATTTTATCCGTGGTGTGCCGGGACCGCAACTGTGGTCCGCACTTTTTAGAACATGTCCGTCATGGCAGCAATTCACGGCACTGCACGGACTAGCCCATAGAACTCTATGGGCAAGTGCGGCAGGTCACAGACATCTGCGGTGTGTAAGTTGATGATCAGCAACTAGTGTTTCTGATCAGCAACTTGTGGACCGTAAAAGCATTACGGTCGTGTAAGACCAGCCTTACTCTGGTGATCTGCATTCTGGGAAGTGTAGTCTTTATGGAAGGGACTGTACTACATTATAGGATATTGGCTAAGCTTTTAGGGATTGACAAACTTGTTGGCAGTCTTTCCTAACTTTAACTAGTGATCAAACAAGATAAGTAATGCAGATACATAACTGTAAAATTGTGTTCAAAGGTAAGGATGCACTTTCAGAGGTAGATCATAATCCTTTGTAGCAACTTAGAAGCAACTACATTAAACCATATACATTTTCTCTAGTTATTTCTTTTTTGTTTGGTTTCTGACTTTGTTTTTGTGCAGGGAATCTATTCTTAAGAAAGAATTTGATGACGAGAAGACATCTCTGCAGAAATCTCTCACCAGTACCAGTGCCTTGATCACTGAGAAAGACAAAGAACTTGAAAGACTCAGAAAGGAGGTACTTTGTGAAAGGGCTTTTCCCATGTTTATGATGCATTTGTAGGTAGTTTATTCTGAAGGCCGCAATATGCACCTTTGTCTTCCTATCTTACATTCTGCACTAACTAACTCTTGTTGGTTCTAATGTAATTTCTTAATTCAGTCTGTATATATAAAATACTGTATTCGGGGCAACACGGTGGCTCAGTGGTTAGCACTGCAGCCTTGCAATACTGGAATTCTGGGTTCAAATCCCACCAGGAACAACATCTGCAAGGAGTTTGTATGTTCTCCCCTTGTTTGCATGGATTTTCTCCCATTCTACAGACTTACTTAAGTGGAAAAAAAGTACATTGTGATCCCTATATGGGGCTCACAATCTACATTACAAAAAAATAAAATAAAATACTGTATTCATGCACTAAATAACAGTTGTTTGCATCACATAATGTGCCCTGCTTTACTCTAGTTATATAGATAAAAGGTTTTTCTTTGCCCCAGCAGTGTTTTTTATAAGGTGATTTATCCACAGAATAGACCATTTTTATCTAAATGGTGGGGTCTGACACGTAGACCTCATACTGATCAGCTGGAAAGTTCTGCTTTGGATGAGGCTGGAAGCAACTCTGCTCCTATTCAAGTAATAGGTGCAGAGCTGCATAAACCCAGCACCACTGCTATAGAGTACACTGGGCTGTAGCTGTGCATCTACTTGAAAGAGAGCAGAGCTGTTTAGGGCCCGTCCACGGCAGTATCTTCTGATCAGTCCAGGCTCAAAAAAAACCAAGAATTTTTAAAGTGGTTTTACAGCCTCACAAGTGTGGGTTTTTTTTTTTTTTAATTTCAAATTTAAATTATTTGAAATTTTATTGTGAAAGCCCCACCAATGGCCACAGATGGGGAACTCCCCTGTGTTTGGCTTATGGAAAGGGGGTTGACTGTCTGCCGCAGTTTAAATAGCTAAGCCAACCACCTTCCTTTCCTTGAGCATTAGCTGTAATGACAAAGGGGGCTGGTTTAGTTAATGAAATACATTATATCGGACATCCAGCACTCTTCATGATGAAATGGGGGAGGGGGAAGCTTTCTGTCTGTGTTAGGAAGATAGTTAAAGTAGAGATTTTAGGAGAAACAGTGAAATAGGTCAATCAGTGGAGCTTTACTTGTATACATAAAATATATTTGCAGGTTGAATACATGTCAATTTGAAACACATCTAAGAATAGAAGAGCTACAGTAGCGCTCCTTGCCGGTTTCTATGACAGGTCTCACACTTTGAGCAAATGAAAAGAGACATGTCGCATAGCTAAACTGAGTGTGGAGAAACTATTGAGGAGTCACCCCTAGGATACTGGCCATTTTGAAACTGTAGAGCAGATTTACTACTGTCGTGAGACAGAATTGTGCCATAACATTGTCTCAGTATTTGATGGGCCCCAATTTTTCTGCCACTCGTTCCACTTTGGAACATGAATGGATATCAGTTCTGGCACAAATCCAAGATACATCATCACCATTATTAAGAGGCATAGGCCATCTGCCATCATCACAGCAGATTATTAACAATAGATACCCCATGTATTTTCTGAAACATCACAGCATTTGAGTTAAACATGTCACGTGGTTTGGTCATCAAGGATCTCTTAACAGATTCTCTTAAACAACTATGGTCTTGTCAGCTTGATGTTCAGTGGCCAGAACTTAAAAAATAAAGATTTGTCATTTTGGAATAAATGAATATTGTGCATGAAGCCTTCAGTGCAGCTGACAAGCCAATGACACAATAGCTTTTTCATCCTCGAATCAATAGGGACCCATCATTCCCAGCAATAGGTGGCACCATATACAGCAGCGACTGCAGACAGTAGTAGGGCTATTTAGACTCTGCACAGAGAGGGAGCACAATCTAAGAGTTAGTCACATCATCTCTATTCATACAATGAGCACAAAGGTTGGTATACTGAGAATTTTGAATGTATATTTTAGATTTATATTGCTGGTCTTTTTTACTGTGTTGTGCTAGCGAAAGATCACTTTTTTTCTTTTGGCTTTATTGGAAGATGGCATATATTGCTATTCTGTTTTATATTCGTGTATTTTCCACTAGACTACTTATGTCTTTATTAAGACAATGTCATAAATATTACTGAGAACAAATTAGTTCAGTTGGTAGAACGTCATTGGTATTAGGAATAGTGTAGAAGAGGATGAGGAATGTTAGCGCAAAAAAAAAAGGGGCAAATTATACAAATATACCATTTTTTTTTATTTTTCTTCATGCATTAATATTACAGTCTTGCAGAGTGTACTTTGGATTCTCTATGCAACCTTCAATAACTGAGGAATTGCAGTATTTGTATGTAACGGGTCAAATTCAACATTTGTAATATTGAAAAAAAATACATTAGAATCCAATTCAATGATATTGGTGCTTTATTTTAGATTGTATTACTTCGGGGAGAGAATGAAACTGCAAAAACCTTACAGTCCGCAGTAAAGTCACTGGAGTCTGAAAAACTCAAATTGGAGAAAAAAGTACAAAGCCTGGAGAAGGAACTGGATGAGAACAAGACACAACTTAGCAACCTGTCACACTCCTCAGGTAAGAACCAAATGGAACTGCAAATCCTTCTGTCCCCGCAACATAAGAGACAGCTACTACTTTATGGAATATGGGTCTGTTAAATGCCAAGGTATGTTTGTCTGCTATGACAACTTAAAGCACAACTGCAATTTACTTGAATAAGTCTCCAAAATAATGTCAGTAGAATCCTTTACTGAACTGGTTATGTAGAAAATTATACTTTAGCATTATTGCTCCCTAGCTACAACCATGGACTGGCCTGAGTCTGTGAACAGACTATCCTGTTGTAAAGCTTAAAAACCCTTTATAACTATTAGCATTTTATTGTATAAATCTGTAGTATATGTAATTTTATGAAATGTTGTAATTTGGGGGGGGGGGGGGGGTTAGAGGAAAGTTGTGTTTGCCTCACAAATTCTCTAATTGCCTTTTAGTGCCTGCAGTCTATCTGCAATTTTTCAGAGTTTTCCTCTCCAGGTCTCATTCCCTTATTTTTTGCTTCTAAAATTCTTGCATTTTTTTTTGTAAACTAGGTGATGCGTCATTCAACAGCCAGTTCTTGGAAGAAAAGTCATCCATGGAAAGCCAGGTAAAGAATGTTAGAGAGCTAGTATATTTAACCCTCATGTATGCAGCATTGACAAAGTTAGCAAATAGTAACAGTAAAATTTACAGAAATAATAGGTACCGTATATACTCGAGTATAAGCCGACCCGAATATAAGTCGAGACCCCTAATTTTACCACAAAAAACTGGGAAAACTTATTGACTCGAGTATAAGCCTGGGGGGAGGGGGAAGCACCATTGCAGATAAAAAGTCTGGCCATGTGCATTGCAGCTTAGTAACTCCATGTGCCTCATAGTAATAGCAGTTAACCCCATCATGTCCCTCACATTAACCCCCTGTGTGCCTCACATAAGAGTTACTGATATGTGGGACATATGGAGGTAATAATTAGGTATATTCATAATTAAGGTCCTTCATTAGTACCCCCATGTGTCTCACATATTAGTAACCCTTATATAGGGCACACAGGGGTTAATATGAGGGACATAATGGGGTTAACTGTTATTAATGTGAGGCACATGCAGTTACTGAAACTAAATGAATAACCCCAAATGCCTGACATTAATAGGCAGAGTAACTAAAGGAAGGTCCCTGTGTGTGTCACGTTACTGTAGCTTCCTCTCCTCCATACAACAGACATCTTCCATAAGACACAATGAATCCTGGCCACTCATCTGCAGGGTAGATGCTAAATCCTAGCGTGCTAAAGGACCTCTGATGACGTCATGACCATGTGATCGGACTCTGGTGTGGGCGGAGCTACTAGGATTTAGTCTTAACCTTATCTGCAGATGTTACATACCAGTGGCTACAGGACCTTTGATGACATCACAGTCACGTGACCTCATGACAAGCCAATCACAGAGCAGTAGCACTAAAGGACCTTCCCCTTCCAGGTCCTTCCAGTTTTCTGTGCTCCGTGGACCCTGACTCGTGTATAAGCCAAGGAGAGCTTTTTTCAGCATGAGAAATGTGCTGAAAAAGTTGGCTTATACTCGAGCATATACAGTACCTTAAAATGTGCTGCAATGGAAGGATATATTATTTCAGTCTTCTACTAAAAGTGTTAGGGAAAAGCACTTTTATACCTAAAAAAAGAGAGTGATACAAGCAGTGACGTGCAGGGAGGAAAGCAATATAAAATAGTATGAATGATATTATTATATATGTTAGAGAAGTAGTCCAATGAGTGCGTTTGTAGCTTGCACCCAACTTATATGAATATTTCTTAAATGCTATTACTGTTGGTATCGCTGACACATTTTATCATAAGGAGAGTATGTCCCTGATTCTTTCAATATGTTATGGCAATATGATTTAATCTCTAGTTTAGACATAACATTACAGCCAGATCAGGAATTTCAGATTTAATATCTGTAAAGGTTGTTATCACTATATTGCCAGATCTGAAGAATTCCTGTGACAGTGCTACTGTTTTAAGGGGTCATAGTTTGTATTACTCGCTTTGTACATCTATTTGTACAAGGGCCTAGTAATTATTTAATTACTGTTGTTACTACTGGAAATGTATCTATATCTATGCAATAGTCTTGTGTTCCTTTTGGAGTCTCCTTAAATAGGTCTTTTCACCACTTCCACCAATTCCTGTTCTTAACATCTGTTAATAGGTGCTGGCACACTGATTCTGGAACAGTTGGAATTTTTTCTCCAGCCCTCACTATTCCTGAGTAATCAGTGCTGTTAGTTTTGGAGCCTGATATGCTATTTAGGCTCTGTTATGTCAGGTAGCAGTGTCAGGCTGGAGCAGATAAGGGGAGTGATTTATCTCCACTCAGTGGTGGACTGTGTCCGAGCTCAGAATCACACAGCCCCTTCCTTATCTGCTCCTTCCTGACACTGCCCATCTGACAGTAGAAAACACATATGGCATATGAGGTATCAAAACTAACAGCACTTATTGTTCAGAAACCATGGGGGGATTAGAGAAGAATGTCAGCTGTGCTAGAATCACTGGAGCAGCATCTATGCAAAAAGCTGGATCTGGTGAAAAGTCCTCTTTATCAGTTTAATTAAAATATTGCATCACATTATGATCCTGATGTATACACATTGATTTCATGGAATGAAGCATTGTCTTTTGTGTTTTGAATACCAGATTGATTTTCTCAATTCTGTCATCATTGACCTTCAAAGAAAAAATGATGATTTAAAGCAAAAGATTGACAAAATGGTTGAAGCGTCACTTAATGGAAACAATGTAGAAGATATGGATAACCATGACAGGTATTTGTGGTTTTGGTTATATTTATTTATAGTATGGTTCTTTGAAGTACGGTATAATTTTTTTTTTTAGCAATTTAAGCATTGGATAGAAAACTAGTATTGGTTGCATTGTTTAGTAATAAATACATCATACAGATTTTGATTTAAGATTTCTAAAAGTGATATAGTCTGCAGTGGGTATAATGGGATTAAGACCACCAGACATTTTTTAAGATGTAATTCTCACCCATGCCCCATCATAAAATAATTTGGCAACAACTTCAATTAATCCTTCACTCATTCATTTATGTGTGCTCCATTTGAGTACACAAAACGGGCATACACAGCCTATCCTTAGACTCTGTTCACATATACATTGTTGCTTCATTTTATACCAGAATCCACATGTTGTGCTTGGTCTTTTGCTCAGTGCACACCAATGGCACCCAACAAATCCCTTTGACCTGTATTGGGGCACCTCAGATTCTGCCAAGTTGGCAGTCTTTCAACGGGGGGAAAAATTCCTGTTGTGACCTTTCCCTGTCAAATGTGACAAGCCTCCAATGACTATGTAAGCCTGACGTGAAACCACTAATACACATAAAACAATGATCGGCTGCAGATGGGGCTAGTCAGTTGTATGTGGGACTGTTCATATGATCAGTCCTATATTACAGAGACCAAGTATCTTCATCTCCCACATGTTACATCAGTAAGGGAGTCAGAGCCCCATAGAAGCAAACAAAAGCATCTCTATGATACTTGTCTTAAAGGGGTCTAAGGCTATGGTAACCACATTTTCTGCATCCATTTAGCTTCTTTGTTTCCAACTGATCCATTAAAAATGGGTGGTGGTGGTGATGGACATCTGTTGTCCTAGAATTCCATCTAATATGTATGGGCCAAAACAACACACCTATGAAGTGACTGCTTGATACCTCATGTACATTGTGAATTTTATTTTTTCAAATCTAAATGGCTTAAAATTGGTTAAGCCACTTGTAGTGCCTATTGCACAAAAAATACTACTTTTATGTCTGTAGTTTTCTATACAAAAATGTATTAAAAAGTATAAACTGGGGCTGATATTCACTGAATGAAATCATTTTGTCTTCCAATTTTTTTAAGTTTGAATGGTACTCAAGCCAAAAAGAAAGTGCCCCCTCGTCTATTCTGCGATATATGTGACTGTTTTGATCTTCACGACACTGAAGACTGTCCAACGCAATCCCAATTGCCTGATTCTCCACCTCATTCCAACTTCCATGGTAACCGAAAAGAAGAGCGGCCATATTGTGATATCTGTGAGGTATTTGGTCACTGGACAAGCAGCTGCAATGACGATGAGACTTTTTAACATCCGCCTCCTGAATTCTTAGAAACAGATCACTTTATCCTTGGAAGTATATCAGCTGCACCAGCATTCATGTGCACAGGCTTCTGGAAACGCTCAGCAGAAGAACATTTACTACTTTTTCAGTTACAAATATGCATATCGCTTCCTGCACTGGCTGAAAAGGGGCTGCTATTATCAACCAATGAAATCAACCTGTGTTAACCATTGCTTCATTATACCATTTAAGGGCTTGCAAAGGTATTAGAGCTAATGAGAATAAGACCTCATGTAATCTATGGGTGTTCTAACATTCACCAGATGTCATTACATTTATTGTATGCTTTTGTTCCATGTTTGCACTATCGTCTTTACATTTGAACATTTAGATGCCTTCGACGTGACACTGGATGTAAACTACATATCAGACTTTTTTTTCACCAGTCTCAAGTATGGTAGCCAGATGAAAGAAAACACTGGTTTTCTATGATTACCAGTACTGAAGATGCCTACAGTTGCACATATAACCTGAACAAATGAACATATATATGCTGTATGAAAGGTGAACTTGAGAATAGCGCTTGTCTAACCGATCTTTCATAGCACAATTTTTATTCAGCAGTGAGAACGACACAGATATTGAGCTTACTGGTTCTAGAGACAGAACGGAACGTACATGACTATTCTGCATCGGGAAATATGGGAGCGTCGTGCTTTGTGATGACAAGTGCTATGTACAAGTAACGTTTGTCCTGTGTGAGAATTCCAGAATATCTTTATGAAAAAGTGACTGCTGTCTGTTCAGGGTCTGAGATCAAATAGATGTAGTTTTATTGCATTTTATTCTTTGCTCTATTAGAACACATTGATGTGTTAAGTTATTTTTGTGTTTCTTTCTCTATACCATATGCTGCTGACTCTTCTCTGCCAGGTAATTGTGGAGCTTACCATTGGTGAATTTATCTTCGCAGCTGCCAAATTATTATACCTTGATAGATTATGGACCTAAAGGTGAAGGTGGGTTGGTCATTGTTACCTTATATTTCTATTAGATATTAAAATATTTTAAGCTGAAAAATCTGTCCCAAGAACTCCAGAAGGCTTTTATTTCATAGGCTATGCTATAAATGTCTTAGGAATGCAGGTCCCAGGTCTTGAACAGGGAATGCAGATGTGTGACTGCTGTCAGTAGAGAAGTTGTTGTGCATGTGGGGCTCTCTCCATTCTATTCATGCAAGTGGAAGTTCTGAAAACAGCCAAATAAGCCTACTCGGTTGTTTTCTTAAGACAAATAGAAGTCAATGGAGATAACCATACATGCATGGCCACGTCATTTCACATCACACAACTATTCACAGTTGCCACAAGCCAGCCATATTTGTTACAAGAAAGATGCTTTTCCTAGAGGTGGGATCTGCATCTGTAAGACATCTTGTGGATATGTCATAAATGCCTGAAGTAGGAAATGAGGAGTCTACCACCAGACTTGTCCATATCCGCTACTAGTAGGACAATGCTTAATTTTTTTTAAACATACCTTTCCAGAGATTCAGCAGCATGTCAATTGGCAGTAACAAAGTTTTTATTTATGTAAATTAGTTACTTGGTGGATCACTGTTAATAGCTGCATATGGACAAATCTGGTGGTCCTGCCTCTTTGTCCCTTCTGTATTCTTAAGTCTTTGGCAGTTGTGTTTTTAGATGGAGACATAAAGAGGACCTTTCATGTCTTTTGAGATGAGCGGTATTATATATCTCTAAAATATACCTCTGAATTCAGCGCACTGCCGGTATGCACCTTTGAGCCTGAGTTGTCGGTGCTGTTAGTTTCGGCACCAATATCCCTCCACTGTTAGAAGAGCGGGCCTTACAACTCAGTGGCATTGCTGGTCTGTGAGAAACACCCTCCCAACAGTATGAGGCTATCGAAGAGTAT
Source organism: Leptodactylus fuscus (assembly GCF_031893055.1). Taxonomy (NCBI): domain Eukaryota; kingdom Metazoa; phylum Chordata; class Amphibia; order Anura; family Leptodactylidae; genus Leptodactylus; species Leptodactylus fuscus. Next base: position 93,831,686 of record NC_134265.1, on the reverse strand, counting down.
ATGAGTGGGGACGTTCCTCACAGCCTAGAGATGATGCTAGGCTGTAAGGACCCCACTTCTGACTGTAGTGGGATATCACTGCCGAAACTAACAGCACCGAAATCTCTGGCACCTGGATGAATACAGTCAAAGCTGACAATGCCCTGAATTCAGGTCACAGTCAGCTTTCTAGCGGTATATAATACTGCCCATCTCCAAGGACATGAAAGGTCCTCTTTTTAAATGGATTGTCCAGGATCAGATAAAATTCTTGTCTTTTCTCATAAGCAACAGCCACTTGGAGGTGTCCATTCCTGCTTTGGACAGCCATCACCTCTACTGCTGATGTTTATATGCAGAGTGGCTGTAGTACTAGTGATATGTTGATGAGACCCCAATAACCAGTCATTGCTCTCAGTAGTTTACAGCTGAGAATGAGAATGGTGTTTGGCTTCAGCAGTCCAGTCTGTGTGACATTACCACTGTTACTGCTCTGTATACAAACAGAACAGCAGCTGTGACTACTACCCTGGTGCAGGAGCGGATGGAAGGATGCAGGTAAGTATTGTTACATATTTATTTTCTAGCCATCTCCAGCAGTTTAATATTTCTGATCCCAAACAAGCCCTTTAAGTAGTTTGAGACAAATTAGCTTGTATGTTTAGCTTAAAGAAAAATGTACGCTGTGATGACGTTGACAACTTCAGCACCATCACAGAATTTGCACAACAACAAAAAAAGACATGACATTGCATTAACATAGCATCACAAGACATATCGTCCTATGACTCTGCATTCCAAACTGGTAGGGAATTACAGGGTAACTAAGACTGCCACTTTACCAGTCTCAAAGTGAAAGACCCTTATATTTGGTTCAGTTTGTGCCTCAGACATTTAAAAAAGAAAAGTCTCAGAATACAATTGTTATGTTATTCAGTGCGGATTCAATTTTGTATTGTAAGAATCCTTGGAATACTAGAAATGAATTCAGTATTTCCTTTTCCTGTGCCTGCTCTCTTATTCTTGAATTCATTGACCCTCTCCCTTTCCTTACAAGAATATGAAATCTCAATATTAAATCTACCAATGTTGTACTTGACGCCTTGTTATATTACTGTATAAAGTTTGTTTTATGGAGTACGTTGTTAAGTTAAGAAATTAGACAGGGAAATTTCTCAGAATATGTATATGACGTGAGTGTTTGCTTGTTAAATGTATAGTAGATGTAAGAATGGATGAATGTAAATATACATATTCTCTCCAAATAAAAAGAGGTGATTCAAATCTTTCTATCCATATAATGTATTAATAATCCAGTACATATTTATTGTTCATGTAATATGTATGTTCTTAAGTGAGTTTTCTTATATTGAGAATTCTGTACCTGGCTTTCCATGGATACATTTGTAATTGGCTATTAAAAAGCTGTATTAACTTAATAAATAAATTTTTGAGAATATATTATGTTGTTAGAAGTGACTTATTTCCTCAGAGGCTGCCAAGGCATTTAACTTTACATGGTAAAATATACTTGATGTCTTGTGGAACCACTTCTATTACTCTGCTGAGTTTGTCTGCCTTCCCTTCTATGTATTCTATGTATTCGTAACCTTCTTTCTCTTCTCCCCTTCTTCACATACTATTACATACATACTATTACATTAATGTTATATATACACATGTGGACAAAATTGTTGGTACCTCTCGAACTAAAAACCCACAATGGTCACAGAAAGGCTAGTGAAGGCTAGAGGCAGGGTAATAGTATGTCAGTAAACATACTGCAATACAGATGAATTATAGTGTACAATCAAAAGGTCTAAATGGACAAAAAAAAATCAATATAATGGAATAAAGTTAAAAAAAATAATAATGAAATATAAAATACCCCCATTTTCTATTACTATGTCAACTGATAGGGACATATGGATCCCTCTGTATGTTGTAGAGGTCCTAATTAGATAATTAACAGGCCTAGATGGACTGCAGCCATCTTTCTTTTAGGCCTGGAGAACTGATTAAGACACAAGATGGTAGTGTATCAAAAGAATTCTGATTTTATTGTAAGAAAAAGGTAGTTTAAATACATAACAGACAAAGAGCTGGCTTGGCTATTCTAATCAGTACAACATGATTGGTTATAGAGATATAAGACAAGCCTGGCACATGGCTATTGGCTGAGACTCATTATAATCTGCATCTCATTATAGCTTTCCACACTGGGATGGACTTTCCCATGAAACAAAGAAGGATTCAAAATACTTATGTGTGAGCTAACATCCCAGACTATGTCTATATGTATATATCATGGCAAAAGAGATAAGATGACACGTTCCATAGACTCTGTGTCTATACACACTAAGTGACCTTCATATACCATAAAATATGACAGACTGCCCAGATACCATAAGATTAATACTTTTGTTGGTTATGTGTCCATACATCATGTAAAGGAGGTAAGAGATATACAAAGTCAGCTGTATCTTCTCAAAATGAGGCCCTTGAGAGATAAGGATTAGCAACCTATGCATTAACGTTCATTATCACATTCCTTAAAGTCTAACAAGGGGCCTCCTTGACTTAAGCAGAAAAATACATACTTATACAGTTTATATGTGAAAGAGTACAAGATGGCTGCCAAAATACAAAGATGGAGGACTTAACTCTAAGGGTGCATTCACACTGAGTAAACGCTAGCTTATTCTGAACGTAAAACACGTTCAGAATAAGCGGCGTCTAAAGCAGCTCCATTCATTTCTATGGGAGCGGGGATACGAGCGCTCCCCATAGAAATGAATGGGCTGCTTCTTTCACTCCGTGCAGTCCCATTGAAGTGAATGGGGAGTGCCGCCGTTCACTTCAATGGGACTGCACGGAGTGAAAGAAGCAGCCCATTCATTTCTATGGGGAGCGCTCGTATCCCCGCTCCCATAGAAATGAATGGAGCTGCTTTAGACGCCGCTTATTCTGAACGTGTTTTACGTTCAGAATAAGCTAGCGTTTACTCAGTGTGAATTCACCCTAACACAACCTACATGTCTTTTGTCTCCTTTTTCTTGGAACATAATGAGATTTCACATTTTATAATAAAATAAACAATATATTTTATTTTTTTGACAAATATAGAGGGAAAAGGGCAAGTTTAAGTTTTTTTTTAATGTTCTTTCCTACATTTATGCAAATGATAACCTAAAAAATAAATATATATATATATATATATATATAATAAATAAAAAATATTTGCATGTTTCTGCTTCTTTGTATAGACAGCATATTTGAGTATTTTCTCCATTATGTTGGCCTACAGCAGAGCGTGCGAACTGGCTTCTGGACATCCAATAAACTCTCTATAAATCTATAACTAAACTAGACTGCCTGAGTCACACAAGCATGTTAGAGTGCAGATACACGCAGCGGTTCTGACCACACGCCAGATGGACAGTAACAAGTTGTAGACAATAAACAATACACTTCTTCCCTATACTATGTGCGTCCAGAGCCACTGCATGTCTGCACCTTACAAGTATGACAATGACCGTCATGTATATAACACACAAAAAAGCTGCTTTTATATGACAAATGTATTTTAGGGTGCAGATATATGCAGCGGCTCTGACCGCACGCTGGAATGCCAGTAACAAGTTGTAGATAATAGATTTTGTGCCGCCACCACTACTGTGTGTCTGTATCCTAAAAGTGTAATACACTTTATTTATGGGTCACAAAAAATATGAATTTATGTAGATAGATAAAAAAAAGAGGTAGAGAGAGATAGATCTGAGGAGAGGTAGCTTGGCGGCCACTTTTTATACTTATTTACAAAATAAATTTTATGTGAGTACTGTGACAGGTTGTGGAAGTGGTAAAGGCAGACCTTCATTGTGATTGCTGTGATGAAAGCGATCACATGCCTGGAAACCACATAGGATGGCATCCAGGCAAAGCTCTGAGGTCTCCATTGTCAATATACAGCAGAACCTCGGCGCTCAGTAAATGAGGAGACACGGGGGCACAGTGAAGCAATTTGCCAATGTGCCAATTGTCCGTGTGATCGTTGCTGCTATACTGCACCAAATACTTAGCTGTGAGGGCCGTCTACTTCCAAAGACTCTCTGCCCACATCCCAGACTTCACATCAGCAGACGAGAAGAGGAAACTCTACATCCTACTGGGAGAATAAGAGTCCACTGTGGAGATCGCTGCCCAATATGTGTTCAGCTGTCACCAAATGAGGGGAAGATGAAATCCCATGGACTGTTATACCTCATTACTACCCCCTCTAATCACCCATTCACCACCGGACGTCCCATTTCTTCCCCCTCTAATTACTCACCCTCCCCCATACCAACTATTCCCTCTGACACCAATAAAGCTCTTCTAACTTGTTTTAATTTGATTGGATGAGAAGAGGAAATTCTACATCCTACTGGGAGAAAAGGAGTTGGCTGTGGAAATTGCTGCCCAATACGTGTCCAGCTGTCACCAAACAAGAGGAAGATGAGACCCAAAAGACTATTATACCCCAAATCAACCATCCCACCCCCCATACCCACCATAAAGCTTCCTTGATTCGTTGTAACTGTGTGTCATAGCGATCACATGCCTGGAAATCACACAGAATGGTCTTCAGGCAAAGCTCTGAGGTCTCCGCTCTCTATTGACAACAGGACCTCCAAGCTCATTACATTGGGGTGGGGGTGGGGCACAGAGGAGCAAGTTCTGCTGGACGCACCGATACGTTATTGCAAAACAAGAGAGCCACTATCTTGATGTATATACCTAATGGGTGGTCAGGAAATGATTAAAGGGGTTGGCCACTTTCAGACCAATATTGACAAACAAATGTACAATAAAAAGATATACAATTTTCCCATATACTTTCTGTATCAATTCCTCACGGTTTTCTAGATCTCTGCTTGCTGTCATTCATTCTGTTACTTCTAGAGCAGGGGTAGGGAACCTTCGGCTCTCCAGCTGCTGTGAGACTACAGCTCCCATCATGCTCCATTCATTTCCATGGGAGTTCCAAGAACAGCAGAGCCAGTATGCATGCTGGGAGTTGTAGTTTTGCAACAGCTGGAGAGCCGTACGTTCCCTACCCCTGCTCTAGAAGTAACAGAATGAATGACAGCGAGCCGAAATCTAGGGAACGTACGGCTCTCCAGCTGTTGCAAAACTACAACTCCCAGCATGCATACTGGCTCTGCTGTTCTGGGAACTCCCATGGAAGTGAATGGAGCATGCTGGGAGTTGTAGTTTCACAGCAGCTGGAGAGCCAAAGGTTCCCTACTCCTGTTCTAGAGGATAAAACTCTGACCATGGTCATGTGATGAGCACACAGGTGCTGCTCGTTATAGTCACATTACAATAATCAGACAGCTGCCTGGTAATCAGCTCTCCACCTGTGTGCTCATCACATGACCATGGACCGTAAATCACATGACCATGGTCAGACTTTTATCCTCTAGAAGTAACAGAATGAATGACAGCAAGCAGAGATCTAGAAAACAGCGAGGAATTGATACAGAAAGTATATTGGAAAATTGTTCATCTTTTTATTGTACATTTGTTTGTCAATATTGGTCTGAAAGTGGCCAACCCTTTTAAGTTATTGGAACAATTGTAATTTATTTATTTTTTAAAGGCTTTTCTTTGTTTGAATAGTAAAACATGATGAACACGTTCAATTTCTGACATGGAAATTTCACAGCATGTTTTTCTCAAAGGTGTCCTTGCAACAACAAAAAAAACAACGACATGGGGTAGTATTTGTAGCAGCACAAGTGTATGACATTATGGGTATCTGTTGTTTTCAGCCTTAGGATAAATTGGTTAGTTTACATTGCAGGTTGCAGCATGTGGATATGTATACATTTAGTTATCCATTATGCTGCTACTGCACAACTTGGGCTATGTGCACATTTCCAGTGAAAATCGGCAGTTGAAAAAGTTCTGCACAGAGGACATTTTTCTCCACCAGTTTCAATTAAAATGTGATAGACCCCTGATGGACCTCTTTACAGTCAATAGGGTTTGCTGGGCTCCGTTTTAGCGGTCTCCTCTCCGCTATTAGGGTACCCCGATGGACCCAAACAGAGATGCAACACTAGTGTGAGCCAAGTGTCAGTGGGTTGGGTGCTGGTGACTCCCTCCACCCTTATGTAGATATGGCAGTGGATAGGTGGGGATGTTGAAAAAGAGGTCACCAAGGGGTGACATTAGCGCTATCCAGACTGACCAGTGCATTGAACTAAACTACAACACAATTAAAGGGGGTTTCAAAATGCTTTTTCATCAGTATGTGGTCAGTAGTGGTCCAGTACCCTGACCGTGCACAGATCAAGGGTCTGGCAGCATCTGAGTGCTGGAAGCTATTGCAGTGGACACTCTTCTATTAAAGTAATGGACTTTACAAATAATAGTAAAGTAATACACTAATAGATAGTAATGTTGCACTTTATGTAATCATCATAAAGTGTAGAGTAATACGTTGGAAAATACTCCGGCTCAACCGAAGAGCATGACTGGTTTTAGGCACAGGTACGCCACCTCGTGGCGCTATATAAAGCTGCAACGCCTACTCTATACCAATTCTACTCTCTCCGATCACATCTATATTTGCCAGTAGTTATAATGGCTGCCTTCACGTCGCCGGGCGGAAGTTCCGGTGTATACGTATCAGTTATGCAAGAAGACCATGGGAAAGTCTTCGGAGTTCGGATAACTTTATTAGTCTCCATCTAGGAGGACAGCCCTGTTATTATGCACGCATTATAAATAAAGATTCTGGTGTTGACAGCTGATGTTTAGGTCTTACTTTTTGGTGACCAGACAAATGTCGCCAGAAGGCAGGAAGGTGCAGTTTAGTGAGTGGGAGACAGGCAAGAGGCGGCTTAGATACCTGTATATATGTCCCCCCAACTCTTTCCAGTTGCAGCATGGACAGCAGGCACAGGTGTGTATATGGGGGGGGGGGGGGTCCGTATCACCTGCGTATTCCACACGGGTGCAGCCAGGTTGTGTCCGGGTCTGATCTCTAATATCATTGAATGACTCTAGTTACAAGTGCTGGGATGTATGAGCGCCCTGCTGTGGCTACAGGGGAGACATTACATTATTACATTAGAGAATTGCTTACAATACAATTCCTTCCTCTCAGAATTGGATGGCTTTAAAGAGGTCTGGTAACAATACAACTACTGCAGGCCCCTGAACCATTTCTTGGCTTTTCTATGGGGCAGGTGCAGCTTTTTATCACTGATGGATTGAAATAGAAAAGTCAAGTTGTCGCAGGGCACAGCGACAATTTAACGATGGATGGCGGGTTTTTTTTGAGGCAGAACAAATCTGCTTCAGGTTTTTAACGCTGTTTTTGAGGCTGAGGCCCTCCTTTGCAGAAATGCAGCTTTTGTTTGTTGCAGATTTTGCTGCGGTTTTTCAACCAAAGCCAGGAGTGGACTGCGCAGAAGGTAGAAATAAGAACTTCCTAGATATTTCCCATTCCTATTGTAGCCATTCTTTGCTTTGGTTAAAAAAAAAAAAAAAAAAAAGGCAGAAAAATCTGCAACAAAATAAGCCGCGTTTCCACAATGTGGGGCCTCAGCCTGAAGTTGTTTTGTAAGCATTTTTTTTTTGCCTAGCACACATAGTTCTGTTTCCTAAAACCAGTAGTGCTGGGATACTCAGCTGGTTTACCACCGCTGGCAGCTGTTCAGACCCTTATCTCCCTGAGCATGATCCAGGCAGCAGGGACAATTGCCAGTCCATGCTGCTACTGTTGTAAGGTATCAAGACTTGAGGGACAGCGGTCAGGACATGAGCATATCTCCTGGCCGCTGTTAATGCCAGTTATTTATGGGGTTGGTAATGGGGAAGTGTATGTGTGTGTGTTGGTGGCACAAATGCATCATAACATTTGGAGACTACTAATGGAACATTATACTGTGTGGAGGGCAGTAATGCTCCCCCTACAGTATAAAGCTCTTTAGTACCCCCCATGTAGTAAACTGCCCCGTTAGTATCCCCCGCGAAGTATAATGCACCTTAATGCCCCTCACATAACCTGAAGCTCCCTAGTACCCCCCATATAGGATAATGCCATGTTAGTACACCTCACAAAGTATAATTCTCCTTAATTCCCTGCACAATATAATGGCACATTATTGCTCCCCACATAGTATAATGCTCTTAATGTGCCCCCTACTATTTAGTGATATTAATCTCTCTACTATATTTGACCACTAGGAAAGGTTACATTTAATATGAAATATTTTATCCTAATTTTGATTGTCTAAACCTCGAGCGTTTTATTGTCTGCAAAATACAGTAAATACTCAGCATGTTCAGCCATTAATATTTCTGTGAAGTAAAAGTAAGGACATGTGTTCAGGTATTTTTACACAGTTTTTGAATACAAAAAGCTGGAGTGGATTTAAAAAAAATTTTAAAAAGAGAGAGAGAGAAAAAGTCCCCTATGTCCTCTATAGGTGTGTACCCTTTATGATCCTTTACCTACAAGATGTAATTGATTTTCTTTTTCACAGGACAACATGATCCCAGTTTTCTTGGGTAGTGATGTTGTTTCCCATACAGGAATTCGAACAGAAAATCACTCAAAAACCCATGCCAAGTTTGCAAAGAAGGGCCTGGCAGCGAGGCTTAACTTCAGCACTGGTAACTTTCTGGTTAAATTATGTTTTAATATACAGTTTTATACATTTTAGTTAAAGGTGTTTCCAGTTGGACAATAATTTAGTGGCAGTGGACTCCAAATGGGTTAACAAAATAATAAAAAGTCTATATTTACTTCACAAATCCACAGAAAAGGATGGGGTGGGGGGCCAGAAAGTCAGTCTGGGGGATGGTGTTTTTTGTATGTAGCCATTTAGTTGTGGGGAAATTAGGGGAGTAGTTAGGTAGGAACAATAGGAGAGGAGCTGGCAGAGATATACGGTAAGTAACTGGCAGCTAGAGACTGGATAGCAAATACCTGGGAGAAGAGCTGAATAGGAGTATTACATGACTATAAGTTTATAAAGAGGAAGGTCATATAATTCTCTGTTTTTATTTTTTCATCCAGAGTTCAAGTTTGAGAAGCTGAAGCTGCCGGGAAGACTGAACACACTCTGGTTTTATAGCATTCAGGGACTTTTTAGAGTGGCATTTGAATTGTACAGCAGAGAAGAGCAGCTGGCAGTCATTGAAAGTCTTCAGGTACTCTTCCCATGTTATAATGTGACGGCATATTACTCAGATATGCATTGACTTTAAAATCAGTGTTGGTCTGAACTCTGGGAACTTCACTGATACCAAGAATAGAGATGCTGTGGTACTTGAATTGGGTCATACTACTGTACAGTTCCCTACACAGTAATTGGACAAGGTATGGCTGTGCAAGGAAAGAATACGGGACACAAAGCTAAACCGTTACCGTAGCTCCTTCATTCATAGAATGTGAATTCTAGAAGTTGGAACCCCCACTGATCATAAAGTGATTAATATGCCCTAGCAATCTGCCATCTCTTTATATTGTGATTTCATGTTTAGTACTGCAAATATCAGAAGGCAATAAGTGTTATTCATTGTTAGGAGATTTAAGGGGTTCTTTTAACTATGTATAGTTTGATGGCCAAATAACTTATAACTACTGGAATACCTCTTAACTTCCTTTAAAAAAAAATAGGCAATAACTATTAGATCCCCATGAGAATAGGGGTCTCATGAGATCTGTACGAATGGAGTTGCAAGTTGTACATGTGCACTGGCATTTCTTTAATCTCTTATAGGACTGCTGCAAATAACCAGGTACTGTACCCTATCTCTGTCCAGCTGTCCTGTAGGGATGACTAGAGCAGCACCATTCATTCTGGGCATATGGATCTCCTTTTTCTTGTCACCACCCACTACACTAGCACCATGGTAATGCTAGAATGGAGTGGGTATGTTGTGGATCCAGTAGGTGGCGTTGCCTCATGTGACTGTAAGGCACCACCTGCTGTATCCACATCAAACCAGGCAGGTTAAGGTTGCATATAGGAGAGACATAGTTAGCCTCTGCTTCCATAATAAAATACCTGGAAATGCTGAGGCTCTGGGCATGTTATGGGTAAGTATGTTGAGCCTGCTGGGTATCACAGATAACATTTCTGGTGCCATATACTAGATTTAAAGGGGCTCTATCACTGGGAAAAGTCATTTTTATCTAATCACATCCTTGCATAGGCTTTAGAAAGTCTATTCCACACTTACCTATAGTATGTAGATTGCCTCAGTGGTCTCTGAATAAGTCCGTTTTTATTCATATGCTAATGAGCCTCCAGCCAGTACAGGAAGTTCCCAGCAGCCTCCTCTCTCCTATTATCTTCTACGTGTGTGAAGCAAACAGGAAGCTGAGTCATCATCATCAGCAGCAGTCTCCCATAGAAAACAATAGGAGAGGTGTGCACGATCTATCGTGCACCAGACTAATTAGCATATGAATAAAAACGGACTTATTCAGAAACCACTGAGGCCATCTACATACTATAGGTAGGTGTGGAATAGCCTTTCTAAAGGTTGTGCAAAGGAGTGATTAGTTAAAAATGACTTTTCCTAGTGATAGAGCCCCTTTAAGGACCTGATATAAACTACTCCATTCTAGATTCCACCCTAGCACCACTGATCATAGTTATGACTTGTAATTACTGAGCTGACAAAAAGGACATTTATAAAAAATGCGTTGTGAAGAATGATCTGTATTTGGCAGAAAAGGAACTGCAATTTAATTTCAATTTTACTTATAAAAGAAATGGGGCTTAATATAATACCAGACACAAACTAGTACCAAGTCGTAGAATTTGTATATATTTCACATAAAAGTATTTTGCAAAATATCACTGCAAATGTTTGTCCTTAAAAAGCCCTATGAAATCCCCCTTCCCTATCTCTGTTTGAGCACTATAGCCAGTGGATACGACCTGTAGTCCATCTTCATTCAGGTCGAGCATGCTCAGTTTGTCTTTGACTTCCCTCCTAGTTGCTTATCAGGATAACATAACCATGCTTGTGTCATCCTGACAGATGGAGCATGTGCAGTGTATAAATAATTTGTATTAGAAGGAATGGACAGTTATGGGGCGCATGCTGGTCATTGTAAGCTGAATGGTGCTATTGAAGGGCAGTTCTTAACAGAGAGGACATATAGGAGGTGGATGAAGTAAATCGGTAGCCAAAATCTTCTTACATGTTTCTTATTTATAGGAGCTGTGGAAATCCCGCCTTAAAGATGAGCCTTTAAATGAATGTTACAACCTAAATATCTGCCTGGAAAGTAACAAGTGTGTAATGCCAGAATGTAATTCAGCCGAGGAACCTGAAATCCATGGAAAACTATCAGTCCCTGCTTCTCAGAAAGTAAGAGAGATTCCTAATGTCCCCTGCTGTTTGTCAGAGCACAACTACTGCAAGACTAGTCAAGAAGGATCTAACTCGCATCTATCACAGGATACAGTGGGCAATGGCCTGCTGATCCAGAGGCTTTCATCTCTCTTAGGCGTGTGTTCTAGCTCAAAGATTAACCTAGAGACTCAGCTGATGAAGACCACACTGGCTTTGTTGGATGTTGTAGGACAAGTATTCAGTGGACACAACTACTTAGATAAGATGGTTAATAGCGTTCTGGATCTCGTAGAAGCTGTAAGTCACCTACAGGACAAAGACAATCCACAGAAGGAAACCTGCAATGTGTATGACAACCATTTTCTGCTGGAGGTCAGCAGCTGGTTAGGAAACCGATTTCACAGCGAGAATGACTGTATCAGTCAACAGGTAGAGGAGTTTAAGAGGAAACATATTGATCGCATTTCAGACTTGCCCCCTTCTGAAGAGTTAGTAGCTGCTTTATTTCCCAATGCCATGAAAGTTTTATTACTCAAATGGATGGGACTATTTGATGAGGCATCAGTATCCAGACTTCAGAGTGAATATCCAATTTTACTGCTTATTTTGGAGTTTGCAAATCACAACCTTATCACAGGAGTGTCTCACGTTCTCTATTCTTCCTTAATATGTAAATAGTTTGTTATATAGTCTTATACATTCCAGTCCAGCATTTTTTTGTCATGCAAGTTTCTTCTACATTCTGCCAAGATGGACACCCATTTATATTGGATATACTTTATTTAGCTGCTGATATTGGGAGCTAGCTGGAACTTCAGCCGGAGCCCCCAGAGAGAAAGCAGGGAAGGTTTATTACCTTCCCTGCCTTCTCGATCGCTGTGTATACAGCGCTCAATGAGCGCTGTATACACAGCTATGCGTGCCGCCATAATGGGGCCGCCCTCTGACCTGGTGGTTACGTGATCCGCTGGACTCAGTGTCTTACAAGAGCTGCTGGGTACTACTGAACCAGATTAGCTCTAGTAAGGGGTATAGTAGCGTGCAGGAGGCTGGATTCAGCCTCCCTAACAAAGAATAAAGTGATCAGATGTCCCCAAAGGTCTCTTATGACCTTATGGGGGCACAATCTGAAAAAAAAAAAAGTTTTTTAAAAAATGTAAATAAAATAATTAAACAAATAAAATACGCCAATAAAACGCCATTATTAAAGGTTATAACTACCCCCGTCGACACCATAGAAAGTAAAAAATATCGTAATGGAGAGGAAAAACTATTTTGTAAAGTATTATTATTTTATTAAATAAAAAAAAAAGTGAAAATCAAACCAACTTTCCCTCCTATTTGTTTGTATTTTCCCGAATACATAAAAAAAACACATTTGAAAATAAAAACATAAAAATAAAGCCCTATGTGTCCCCGAAAAAAAGACACAAAAATTAGTTAACTGAGACGTATGAGAAAAACGTTACAGCCCTCAAAACTGCCCATACAAAAAAAAAAACCTAAAATGTGTCTTGTCCTGGACCACAAATTGGCCCGGTACTGAAGTGGTTAAGGACATCTATCATCAGGAAATAACATGTTCTTCATATCAAGTTTTTTTTGTGAAGGTATCTTATTTTGATGTGTTTTTAACTTATGTGCCTATTTCTCATAAAATAATTCTTGCTATTGTTTTGAGTATACTGTACACAATTTCTTGTTTCATGCAGCTCACTTTACTGTTAGTTTTGTAGGTCGTGGCAGAATAAGTTGAAATTGAGGGTATAAAATGACAACTTTATTGTACGGCGGGAGGCCATGACACGGTAATACAAAAACCAAGTCACCATAACATTTCTAAAATGTTAATTCTGTATTAGATTTGGACTAAAATGGCACATAAAGCAAACCTTAGGCTATGGGGGTATGGGCTAAAACTCATGAGACATAGTACTACCCTGACCCACTTTGATAGCCACCTAGTTAACCAGTGTACTAATGAGGTGCAACTGTCAGTGGATTGGTGTCGCTTCCTTTTGGCAAAGGTATTTTGGTTTGGCTTTCATCCCAGGTTACATCATTAGGCTACTTGAAAGCTTGGCATTCATCTTTAACCACTTGCTGACTTTCCATTGAGTATATTTGTTTGTACAGTGCCAACTTTTTTAATAGATCCATTCCAAGTCAGAGAGACTGAGATACAAGATAAGGATGCATGAACATAGAACGGATGTGTAATCTGAATGACAAAACCATACTAACCGAGGTATAGACACATATCACATGTAATGTATGATCACCATGCAAGATAATACGGCACATCTGAGGAATGAACACAAATACACAAGAGAGTACGTTTACACACAGAGTTGAGGCACTTTATAGGAGTAGAATCGGAAGAAAGTAACATTACATACCTACACCACCTCTAAGATATATAAAGTTTTTGTACAGTATAGTTCCAGCTAAGGACCGCATAAAGGCCTGAGGAAGCAATAAAAAACTGGATAATTAACATGGGGGAGGGGAATTGGCATTGTGGTTAGGACTCAAGTATACCTTTAAGATGTGGTTCCTGGGGATATCTTGGGTGGTAAAGGTATGTTCCCACAAAATTAGACAGACTAATCCCTTATAGTAATGCATTGAGGTATGTGTCCTGGGAGCAAAAAGGGACTTACCAAAATGTAAGTCCCCATAGAGGAGGGGATACAGGGGTGGGACAGCAAGCCCAGTGGGCTATGTGGCTATTTACCTCGTCCCTGGGGTCTAGTGGTGTGTCTGTGGCGTCCTTTAGAGATCCGTTGGTGGCAGAGTGTACATGGTTGCTGGTAGCCCTTGTGTAGGTGGCCATTTTAAGTGCTGGCACACGTCACATCTAATGTCATGAAAAAAAGCCCTAATAATGTTAAAGGATGTTTTTTTCCCTTAAAAAAGTATGCCAATGTAAAGCAAAGATATGTTAAGTAATATTTAGAAACCAGTTTGGGTGGTAAGTCAATCAGTTTGAAAAGTAAAGTGAATCAAATTCCGCTTTTCCAAATTTTCACCATATTTCCAAATTTTTATTTCCCATAAATAAACACACAAAATATCAGGAGGAACATTTGATAACGTGGCATTTACTTTCTTTGTTTGCTGGCAGCACAGCCCTTATTACACAGGCCATGCAGAGCACATGCTAGCTAAAAGCCCATTAAATGTCTGGTTATCTCGGCATATACCTTCTTTGGTTGCTGGCAGCACAGCCATTATTACATACGTCATGCAGAGCATGTACAGGAGGAATGTTTAATAACCTGGCATATATGGTTTCAGGCAACACAGTCCTTATTACACAGGCCGATTACACTGCAATGCTTAAAATCCATGGAGCCTGGGCCTATTCTGATTTCTTCATGATTAAAATGGCTTGTATCTGTTACTTCACAGATGTAGACAGCATTGATATCAGATATACACCTGCTGCCAGAAGTTTGTCATACAATAAAACATAGGAATCAAAACTAACCTTAGGCTTAGGCCCCACGTAGTGTCTCGCAGCACAAAAAGTGCTGCGGGCAAAGCCATGGCAGCAATGAAATGTGGTTTTTCCGGCAGCGCTTTTCACAGAAAGTTCACAGAGGTTTCCTCTGCAGACTTTGTGCTTCAATTATATTTATAGGGAAACTGTCAGTGTTTCTGTAATTATAACTGACATGCTACGATTTCCATAACCACGACAGTTTGGAAATCGCAGCATGTCTGTGGCGCGTAGTTTACCACACTGTGGGTATGGGACTTGCTAGAATCCCATCCACTACACATTGACTGTAAAAAGCTTTGTTTCTTCCGTGCATTTCCACCACGTGGGGTCCCGGCCTTAGGCTGGAATCACACACATGCAGTTTATGTGGCAGTTTTTGCTACAGCTTTGATTAAAGGGGCTCTATCAGCAAAATCATGCTGATAGAGCCCCACATATGCGTGAATAGCCTTTAAAAAGGCTATTCAGGCACCGTAAAAGTTATATTAAACTACCCCCCGGTTTTAAAATAATAACCTAAAAAAGAATGTGTCCTAGTTACCGAACGTGCACGCTGGGCGGGCATTCAGGGTGTGTCTTCATCTTCATTCACGCCTCTTCTTCCTCCGGTCCCGTCTTCCTCCGGCGCTCGCGAACGGACGTTGATAAAAAAAAAAAAAATAGCCTGGGCGCATGCGCAGTAGCCGTAGTAGAACCGCATGCTACTGCGCATGTGCCCAGGCTATTTTTTTTATATCAGTGTCCGTTTGCGAGTGCCGGAGGAGGACGGGACCGGAGGAAGAAGAGGACGAAGTGGACGAAGATGAAGCCACACCCTGAATGCCCGCCCAGCGTGCACGATCCGTAAGTAGAGCACATTCTTTTTAGGTTATTATTTTAAAACTGGGGGGTAGTTTAATATAACATTTACGGTGCCTGAATAGCCTTTTTAAAGGCTATGCACGCATATGTGGGGCTCTATCAGCATGATTTTGCTGATAGAGCCCCTTTTAAAGCCAAGACTGGATGCCAAAGGAATGAAAAATAAAAAGAATAACTTACACTTCTCCTCCTTGCTGGATCTACCTCTGGTGTTGGCTCAAAGGAAAAACAAAACTGCATTAAAACTTCATGTGTGTTTCCAACCCAAGGAATCCATCCATATTATAGGGTCCTACCACAGATGCAAATCCTGTCTCCTGTATGGGTCTAATGAATGAACTGGCTACAGCCATTGATAAGGAATAGAGATGAGCGAACACTATTCGAAACAGCCGTTTCAAATAGCACGCTCCCATAGCGTGCGTCTGCGTGCAGGCCGCTTCCATTCATTTCTATGGGAGCTTGCTATTCGAAACGGCTGTTTCGAATAGTGTTCGCTCATCTCTAATAAGGAACTGAACAGTCAATAAAGGGGTATTATGTTATAGCAGACAATAATAAGACTGGGGGAATAACACTTCTAATGTAATATGTTATAAGGTTTCTTATAAAGTATAGGTCCCCTCTGCTAGTCCAGAATATTCCCTTCATGGTAGCTTTCTGTATACTGTCAATGACCCAGTCACTATAATTGAATATCACACTAAATATCTTTACAATTTCTACACACAGATAAACTTACTGGGCTTCGCTTTCCCTGAACATATTTTCTTTACACAATGGTAATAGTTTATGAGAAGATGGACTTGATAAATAATATAATATGGGATTGAGGACACTGTAGAAGTACGTGAGGCAAATGCTGACATAGAATGTAAGGTTGGAGTCTCTAAAGTGTGTACAGTCTTCATAGTTCATGGTCTTCAAGACCCAGATGGCAACTCTGGTAGAAGCGCTGGGCAGATAACACACAAAGAATATAGATGCGATTAATATGAGGAACCTCATTGCTCTGCCTACCTTTCCATTTGTATCGATGGCATTGTTCTTTAAGTGGAAGGCAATGGAGATTGTGCAGTACGAAATAGTGAGCAGGGACAGACATGACACTGAAATATAGAATGCATCCTGCCAGGAAATTGCAGAAAGTGGACATATAGTAAAACTTTCACACTGGGTTACATTGTTCAAGTAGAAAAATTGTGGCCGACTTAGTACGTGTGAGTGCAGTGCGAACATGGATGCCCACAGAGTAATACAGATACAGGTGGCTTGCTTCACAGTGATATTATTTGCCTTATGGAATGGGTGAAGGATTCGACAATAGCGAGTAAGTGCAATGAGTGATAAGAAAATCATGCCTGCCGCTCTGGCAGTAGCCATGATGTAGAGTAATAGTCTGCAAGGAATGTCTCCATATATCCAGTTCTTATTACGGATGTAATAATCTGCACGGAATAGTACACAGAAAAGAACCACAAAGTCTGCCAAAGTCAAGCTCAGCAAATACACGGAGTTGGGTTTCCAGGTCTTCGCTTCCAGGAAGATCATCCACAGTCCAACAGCATTACCAGTTATGCCAAAGATGAACTCCAAGAGAAGAAAGGGAGGAAGGACAACATCCAGGATGGGTTCCTCAAAGACACAGCAGCTGCTATTCATGGTGTAGGTGGATTCTGTGATGGTGGCTTCAACGTTCTTCAGATGATAAATATCTGGTGGACAGGACTTTTATATACTACACATCCATTGAGGCTTTGTGATGTTGACACCATAAAATGGAAACCTTAATCTTGACCCATTCTTCTTCCGTGCTGTGGTGAAATGCAGACTCATGTTGATGTAAAACACTAGTAGAGTCATTTTGCATTTTTCACATGGAATATTTCCATGCATGAAACTGTCAATCATATCTCATGGGATTTAGCAAAATAACATACATTCTATGTGAGATTACGTTAATATGAATGAAAAAATATCATTATTGGAAAACCGTCTCCAATTTTAAAAAGGCTGATGTACAGATATGTATTATGTCCCATAGTCGGATAAGGCACCCATGGAACCTTACTGCCCCTTATAATGCCTCATAGTTCATATGGAGATTATATCTCCATAATACAATGTAATACTGAGCCGCCAAATGGCTAAGCAGTATGTGCAAGGGGTCTTATTAATGTGGCTACAAATTTGTTAACATACATTTAACACTTTATTGGATTATTGACACAATAATTGGAACTATCATGGTAGCATTAACACTGATGTACAGAACTGTATTACAGCTATGATAGGTTATATATATACAAGTCTATGGGGCCATATTGTACATGTACTGTAGAAGAACTGCTCTAAAGACGACATGAATTTGTTTCTAGCTATCCATGTCTACATCATATGGTCAGTGTTACAGTATATACAGCAGACAACCAGAACACTGAAACATTACATAGCATAGCATTACATAGCATTTTCTACATAGAGTTGTGATCTAGAAAAGAATATTGTCTCAGAGTAAATTATAGTTTGGAGATGATAAACCAGACTGGTGTATACTATTGTATCCTGAGTAGCTGAAGAGACTAGGCCATTCTTTAGAGCACACCATATTGGCATGTACAATGCCTTACAGAAAAAATCTCAAAGTTTTTTTAGTGAAACAACTACCTGGAACTGAATAAGCTCTAGCAGAGGCCAATAACTCATCATGGAGCTTCAAGCTCTGCTTCTTACAGATGATGTCATTTGACCTTGATCAGAAACCATCTTGTGGAGTCGAAAACATAGAATGTGTTCTCCATAATAATAATTACGGTGTCAAAGAGTCCAGGAATTTGGCTGAAACGTTTCTGCATAGTCTCTGCCAAAAGATGGGATGACTTTAGAATATGAGATGTCTTCCATATTCTAAAGTCATAGGTTGAGGTTGGTCTCTTCAACTGAGATTGAGAATGGAAAAACACAGTTTTTTTCCCCTCGTTTTACCAGTCTCTACAGAGGTGATTTTAGTTCCCATGTCTTCCACTTTTGTATGCTGAGAGGTTATTTTAGAAGCCAAGGTATCAAGACATTGGCCAAGTGACTTTTAAAGAGGAGTAAGGATAGTAATTTGTGGGGAAAAAAAAATCTTCACCCTCTTGATCATCAGGAAAACAGTGCAGGACAGTGGAAATAATACACTTCAAGTACAAAGGGTTAAGCTGTGAGTATACTCAGTTCTTGAGTATCTTGAAGTGTGATCTGGCCCGACGTGACCTGTTCATTTGCACTTGAAAAAGGGCCCAGTTCAGCGGGAATCACGTTGTGATGACTTGTTTTAATAACCTCAATAAAGAGTCCTCTTTGGGAATTTTGGTTTGTGCTCTACCCTTATTGCCAGTGAGCGCAGATCTTCTGTTACGGACCTCTGGTCCTTGCTGTACATCCATTGTCTCTCCGTTTCTCTGGTGCACAGGCTGATCCGCTGCCACTCCCACTTGGGTTATACAGTCGTATGAAAAAGTTTGGGCACCCCTATTAATCTTAATCATTTTTAGTTCTAAATATTTTGGTGTTTGCAACAGCCATTTCAGTTTGATATATCTAATAACTGATGGACACAGTAATATTTCAGGATTGAAATGAGGTTTATTGTATTAACAGAAAATGTGCAATATGCATTAAACCAAAATTTGCCCGGTGCAAAAGTATGGGCACCTCAACAGAAAAGTGACATTAATATTTAGTAGATCCTCCTTTTACCTCTAGTCGCTTCCTGTAGCTTTTAATCAGTTCCTGGATCCTGGATGAAGGTATTTTGGACCATTCCTCTTTACAAAACAATTCAAGTTCAGTTAAGTTTGATGGTCGCCGAGCATGGACAACCCGCTTCAAATCATCCCACAGATGTTCAATGATAATCAGGTTTGGGGACTGGGATGGCCATTCCAGAACATTGTAATTGTTCCTCTGCATGAATGCCTGAGTCGATTTGGAGCAGTGTTTTGGATCATTGTCTTGCTGAAATATCCATCCCTGGCATAACTTCAACTTCTTCACTGATTCTTGAACATTATTCTCAAGAATCTGCTGATACTGAGTGGAATCCATGCGACCCTCAACTTTAACAAGATTCCCGGTGCCGGCATTGGCCACACAGCCACAAAGCATGATGGAACCTCCACCAAATTTTACAGTGGGTAGCAAGTGTTTTTCTTGGAATGCTGTTTTTTTTGGACGCCATGCATAATGCCTTTTTGTATGACCAAACAACTCAATCTTTGTTTCATCAGTCCACAGGACCTTCTTCCAAAATGAAGCTGGCTTGTCCAAATGTACTTTTGCATACCTCAGGCGACTCTGTTTGTGGCGTGCTTGCAGAAACGGCTTCTTTCTCATCACTCTCCCATACAGCTTTTCCTTATGCAAAGTGCACTGTATTGTTGACCGATGCACAGTGACACCATCTGCAGCAAGATGATGCTGAAGCTCTTTGGAGGTGGTCTGTGGATTGTCCTTGGCTGTTCTCACCATTCTTCTTCTCTGCCTTTCTGATATTTTTCTTGGCCTGCCACTTCTGGGCTTAACAAGAACTGTCCCTGTGGTCTTCCATTTCCTTACTATGGTCCTCACAGTGGAAACTGACAGGTTAAATCTCTGAGACAACTTTTTGTATCCTTCCCCTGAACAACTATGTTGAACAATCTTTGTTTTCAGATCATTTGAGAGCGGGCTGTCCATGCTCGGCGACCATCAAACTTAACTGAACTTGAATTGTTTTGTAAAGAGGAATGGTCCAAAATACCTTCATCCAGGATCCAGGAACTGATTAAAAGCTACAGGAAGCGACTAGAGGTAAAAGGAGGATCTACTAAATATTAATGTCACTTTTCTGTTGAGGTGCCCATACTTTTGCACCGGGCAAATTTTGGTTTAATGCATATTGCACATTTTCTGTTAATACAATAAACCTCATTTCAATCCTGAAATATTACTGTGTCCATCAGTTATTAGATATATCAAACGGAAATGGCTGTTGCAAACACCAAAATATTTAGAACTAAAAATGATTAAGATTAATAGGGGTGCCCAAACTTTTTCATAGGACTGTATATCCAAAGACAATACAAGCAGTTGTGACTACTCATAACCTCAACAGCTGAGAGGCCATCTGGTTATTCTACCATCCTATCACAACATTCCAGAACTGTATGGTTTAATACTGCACTTAGTGCGCTCGGTGTCTCTCTTTTTGCATACCTCCCAACTTTTGAAGAACTGAAAGAGGGACAAAATGTGCGGCGTGCGTAGCGCGCCGCAGCAAATTTAGCCCCGCCCACTTTTGAGTTGACTCCGCCTATTCTCATTAATTTTTCATGTGCCCACACACAGTATAATCCTCCAACAGTCACCTGTAAATTATATGTCCCCCCTCTATCTTTCCCCCAGCTTCATATACACCCTTCATCTGCCCCCAGTTTCATGTCCCCCATCTCTGCCCCCAGATTCATGTCCTCTCCATCTCTGCCCCCAGATTCATGTCCCCTCCATCTCTGCCCCCAGATTCATGTCCCCTCCATCTCTGCCCCCAGATTCATGTCCCCTCCATCTCTGCCCCCAGATTCATGCCCCCCATCTCTGCCCCCAGATTCATGTCCCCCATCTCTGCCCCCAGATTCATGTCCTCTCCATCTCTGCCCCCAGATTCATGTCCTCTCCATCTCTGCCCCCAGTGTCATGCCGTCCTCTCCTTCATCTCCCCCGTTTCACGTTCCACCTCCACATTACACTTACCTTCTCCTCGTTCCCCCGCTGCACTCAGCGTGCCTCTCTCTCTCACTAGAGCACAGTTGTAGACGCGATGTGATGTCATCACATCGCGTCTACAAGCCAGTAGGCAGTGTTCAGCAGTGAAGCAAGGAGCTGACCTGTGTCAGCTCCTTGCTTTAGCCGTGTATGTGTTCAACTCAGGACGCAGATCTAAGTTGAAATCGGGACATACCTCCCTCCAACCGGGACCGCGGGACATGTCACCGGAATCGTGAATGTCCCGCGGAAATCGGGACAGTTGGGAGGTATGCTTTTTGTCTTCTAAGGGTGCATGCACACTACGTAACGCCGGGCGTGTATGAGAGCCGTACACGTCGGCGTTACAGCAGGGCTGCCGAACACTTCCCATTCACTTCAATGGGAGCGCTCGTAAACGCCGCTATTACGAGCGCTCCCATTGAAGTGAATGGGAAGTGTTCGGCAGTCTGCTGTAATGCCGGCGTGTACGGCTGTGATACACGCCCGGCGTTACTCAGTGTGCATGCACCCTAAGAGTGGTGGTAAGGGGAAGGTAAAATCATTTATGCTAACATTTATGACTACCAGGCCTTTTTGCTGGACTGCTTCCTTTATAAAGGACACATACACCTTGGAGAGATGAAGGCGGAGGTTGGAGCTGCTTGTTATGTCTATAAATCCTGTAAGCTTTCTCCTTGTCCCGCGGTGCTGGCACAGCTGGCATGATGACGATACATGGAGACCGCTTTCTGGTTTAGTTTTCACAGTCCAATCTTCTACAGATATGTTCTACTTTGTATGTTAGAGTTACTAGCAGTTACTTGGAGAGATCTGTCTCTGATACAAGAATGTATCTGTAAAATGTGGTTTCATGAAAATAAATTTGCCTGCAAGGTGTTCAATGCAAATCTGAGGATGCAAAAAAATAGCTGGGCTTCTACTAGAGTTTTGCATTGTTTTCTGAGAAACTCAAGCTTGTTATTTTAATTGCAAAGTCCATAGTTTATCCCATAAGGTTGTTCTCATCAGTAATGTATGTTCTATATAAAACATCAAATGATACTTTGTATTATGTTTATGAGAATATTGTGGTTTCTCTTGCTGGTAGCTCTATGAAGCTTTAATACTGGCCTACAGAGGTTTAATGTACCATCATCAGAGGCATAACATGAAATTCCTGGGCCCCAATAATATGCATTGGGCCCCCCATTTACCATGTGATATCCATAATACCGGTATCTTCCTATGTTGTAGAGAGAATCCAGGGCGCGGTAGTGACTGCTACTAGAGATGACTGAGTAGTGAAATATTCGACATTCGTTTCAAGTAGAGCCTCAATATTCGAATCCCATTATAGTCTATGGGGAAAAAAATGCTTGTTTCAGGGGAAACCACTATTCGACTAAAGGAGAGTCACCAAGTCCACGAGTAGCAGGAGGAGAGTGTTTAGGAGGAGCGCTGTGCAGTTAAAGTGCACGGACCCCATAGACTATAACGGGTCCTTGTGCTTGCAGCTACTCACTCTTCTCTAATTGCTACCTTTGCCTCCTTTATAGCTATGCCACTAATCATCATCGAGAGTCATTGCATTCTGTAATGTCATGTGCAAAAAGTCAATAGTCATTCAATGCTGTCCAATTGTCCTCAACCACCAAAAGCCATGCTTAACCCAGCTCTGAGCTCTAAATAATAGAGGGAGGCATCAAGAAAACATTCCCAATCGGCTCAACATGCTCCATTAGGGTACAGGAGCATGGCTTGTCTTAAAGTGGGGCAGGGAGAGAGAGCTGTACAGACGCATGCACAGCTCTCTAATCGGAAGAACTGCTTTATCGCCACTTCTCCCGCTCATTAGACTCCTGGTAGTATATGATACATGGACTTTTTAGTAAGGTTTTTCTTTGCTAAAAAGTGCATCTTATAGTCTGTAAAATATGGCATATCTTTACCCACAAAGCTATGTATCAGTCTGTTCAGCTTATACTGCCCTATAACATGATGTTCCCTTCAAATATTTTTCTAACTACTGGTCTTCTGCAATGGAACAGTCAGAAGAAATTTTATTGTACATATTAGATATTGTATAGTATTGTTATATTTTATGCACAGATTTCAAAGATGACCCTAAGCCAACCACAAGCTGCTGCAGAGTTCAGTGCAGGAGCGCGGCCTGGCGAATGGCTGCCTATGTGGGGTGTGTGCACTGTATTATAAATGAGGCACCTTCAGCCAATATAGGAGATATTAAAACTGCCATTGAAAACGCCAAACTTCATAAATCCGCCACTGTTGCGTAATGTATACAGTAGAAACAGTAATGAAAGAGAGGTCTGTATAAATGGAGGGATGGGCAATCTAGTCATGGCAGATACACAAGAAATGCCATATATACCCATTAGACACAGGACCTGCACTTATCTATAGCACAAGGGTCCCTGGACCCCTGATCCACAGCTCTGGATGGAGAAGCAGGTACAACAGTACACATGCCCGGCTGTGGCCATTCACTCCTGTGGTTGTTTCCACAATAGCTGATTGTAGGGGACGTCCATGGTTGTTTCACTTCTCCATAACCTTATGCATGTGTTACCACATTTGCACCTCAGTCTTTTCCGGCATTAATCAGTATTACACAGTAACAAAGCCTTGTATACACAGAACCTAATCCTTCGTCCCGTCTACCATTAGCCGCCGATCACGTGACCCTGCTAACCCAATGGCGCTCGGCGCTCCGCTAGTGCTGCCTGGGCTCTGCCTCACTTCCTTCGGTCTTGTCACATGATACACGGTCTGTCACGTGACACACGGTGCTTGTCACCTGAATCCGGCTTTCTCCGGGAGTCTCAACATGGCGACTCATCTCTCCTGCGGCCGGGTCAACCTCAACGTTTTAAGGGAGGCTATGCGCATTGAGCTGCGGGAGTTCCTAGATAAATGTGCGGGGAGTAAGGTGAGGGCCGGCCAGATGTCTCGTGGTTACATTACAGTGGTGACTGCAGGTTGTATCAGTGTTCTTTACTAGTGGTTGTATTATGGAGTGAGTGCAGTAATAATACATAACTATAGTACATAAGTAGTTATTTCAATAAAGCCCTGTTCACACAGGAAACCGTGACAGTAGTGCTAGATCTCTCTCATTGCTGACAGATCAGTGAAGCACAGATTGCTGTGACATGGGGGTTCTGTGCTGTATGGAAACTGCCAGTGAGAGCTCAGAAATCATCTGTGACACTGGGTTGTCATCTGCTATAAATGCGCTGCCCCCAGTCTGCACACTCGGTCCCTGCTCAAAGGATTAAATCAAAATCTGCGTGTCTGATCTCAGTCTTCTCTGAGCACATTGGTGGCTTCTGCTACTATTTGTTTTGACCCTTTAAGATCACTTGGTAACTCGGAGAAATCTTTAGAGGGTTTCTTTGTCAGTAAATGCTGATCTTGGCAAAGTGGCGGAGGCATCCTTTCAAGGAAGATGGCTGGTGTACCTGGGAGATAATGACACTGAAAATCTACATGGAGGTTGTCTATTGGAGAGGATTCTCTGTGTTTATGTGCGATTATAGCGTACCTCCAGTTATAAACCACTTTCCAGGGCGGTTTTGGAAATCACAGCATGTCATTTATACCTCCGGAAATGCCGGCGGTTTCCCTATAGATATAATTGTAACAGAAAATCCGCAGAGGAAAACTCCACAAACTTTCTGTTTAAAGCGCTGTGGGAAGAAACGTGATGCATTCCCACCGCGGTTTTTCCGGCAGCGCTTTATTGCCGCGGAACATCCCATGGAGCCTTAGTGTAAAGGGGTTTTCCAGGAGGTAAATCCTAATGTCCTGTCCGTATGATAGGCACTCAACATCTCGTTGCTGGGCTTCTGACACTTGGGACCCCAACAGATGAGTTGTTTGAAGCGGCTCCAGTATTAAAGTATTTGGTATTCAGTGAAACAGCTGCAGCCTTTACCCAAACAGCACTGTTTAGTCCTAATAGGTTTAAGTGCTGTAGCCCCTTCTTCTTGGCGGATGTTTTAGGATTATGTTCATGCAGTGTCACCAATGTCAACTGCCAGGTCTCTATGAGCTTGAAGGAGAGTATATAATATAAAAGTGTTTCCTTTAGGTTGATGAAAAGAAAAGACATACTCATTGACACTTAAAGTACTGTTAAACGTAAAACAATTATATGTAGCTTTGTATTGTGTAACATTCTGACTTTTTGGACTAATTTTTTGTTTTCTTGTTGCATGCAGGCTATTGTTTGGGATGAGTATCTGACCGGCCCTTTTGGGTTAATTGCCCAGTATTCACTCTTGAAGGTATCGTCCATTTGTGTCAGCAGTTCAGTGAGTCCTATTCCTTGCACAGGTCTACTGACTCCCCTTGTTACATCTTATTTTAGGAACATGAAGTGGAAAAAATGTTCACGCTTAAGGCGGGTCCATTACCGTCATCTGATGTTAAAAACATCATCTTTTTTGTCAGACCTAAACTGGAACTTATGGACATAATTGCTGAGAACATTCGGAGGTAAGTTTGGAGGGTTTGGCAGTCGTATATACATATATAAAATCGCATTCCAAATGATTATTCAAACTATATTTTTCTCAGATTTTCCTAAATGGTCGATGCAAATGACAGTCAGTGTAATATCCAAATCTTCAACCACTACAATATAAAACACGTATTGGACAAACCATCCAATACAATTTTTTTTCCACAAATTAAAAAACCACAATCCGCTAAGTAGGTTTCTTTTAATTGGGCTCCCAAGCAAAATTATTATCACCAGTGTTTGAGATTGATATCAGTGATCAGGAGAGTCCTAAGACAAAAACCATCCATGAATGTAAATGAAAAACATAAAATGTAATCTTTATGACACGTAAATCAGATTTGCACAATAATTTGTGACGTCATTCAGAGGTCCTGTAACATAGTTACCAATATTTCAGTTTTTAATATAAGAGCATTTAAGTCCTGCAGCATAGGCTTTTTTTTCCCAACCAGGTGCAAATGGTCAATTGTGGGCAATGTTTTTAGAAACCTTGCCCCTTTTTGGTAGGGTTTGCTCAGGACAGACTGAATTTGCTAGGTTTGTTTCTGAAAGTTCTGGACAATCCCATCAAATTGTGTACCGTGGTCAATGGAGGTCATTACCTTATGAAAAGGGGCCATTTATAAAGGTGTTTCAGTAGTTCTTGTGGGCAATGACCCTAAGGTGTACCATCTTTGAAAAGCAAGAAAATTGAGGGAAGAGTCCTGCAGAGCGCTGAAGTGTGTGTTATACATTGGCTCTAATTTGTAATGGGGGAGAGTTGAAATCTTCTTATTTTGTACAGTTCATTCTTCATTGATGTATCTCAGTGGTTAGCCTTGCAGCACTGGAATCCTGGGTTCGAATCCCGCCAGGAACAACATCTGCAAGGAGCTTGTATGTTTTTCCCCATGTTTGCGTGGATTTCCTCCCATTCTACAAAGACCTACTGACAAGAAGAAAGAAAAAAGACCGTATCTGTGTCATTCTAATTCACAAACCCTTTTTTATTCTGTTTCTTAATAGAGAAGATAAAGGGCGTTCTTCTCAGCGAGATTTCCACATTTTATTTGTGCCTCGTCATAGTCTGCTGTGTGAGCAAAGGCTTAAGGATCTTGGCGTCCTAGGCTCTTTTTATCACCGTGAGGAATATCGCCTAAACCTGATCCCTTTCGATGGAGATTTGTTGTCTATGGAATCTGAAAATGCTTTCAAGGTATAGTTATTGGGGCTCTGCCGATAGAGATGAATGTGTGTTTTTAGATGACATGATGAAACTTACTGAAGAGTTATTCTTATGTATTCTGATGTCTCCTTTACAAGTTATTCCACACTGACCATTACTAGTCTATAGCCTATTATAGCCTAGTAATGGAGATCGTCAGCAATTGACAGGCTTGGATCACATGGCTCTCAGACACAAAGCCCTATGAGATGCTTCTTGAAGGATGTTATCAATCAAATTATTAATTAATACTTTATTGTATTTTCAGGAATGCTACCTGGAGAATGATCAGACGACACTTTATCATGCAGCTAAAGGGCTCACCACTTTGCAGGCCTTGTATGGAACTATTCCTCAGATTTGTGGGAAAGGAGAATGCGCAAGGGTAAGCCGGAATGGCAGATGGGTTATGCCCTGCGGCTATGACCCATGAATTCGCCAACAAGTCTGTCAATACTAGTATCTCAGTAATTTTAGGTAATTTCCTTAGTACACTGGTATGCTACACTGGACTGGTATTTGATACACAAGGTTTGCTGTAGTGTTGGGGCCCGTTCACACGGGCACAGAGGGGGTGGATTGTGGCACGTAATCCACGTCATAATTCGTCCCCTCACATTGGTGGTCTATGGAGACTGCTAGCGTTCTTTTTTCTGCTAGTGTCATGTTGCCGCTAGCGGAAAAAAGAAGCGACATGACCTTTCTTCAGGTGGATTCCATGGCTCGTTGAGCCTGGGTGTCCGCCTGGCAGCAGCAACCTCCGGTGTCGGCCTATTCATTTGAGCCGACTCCGGAGGGGGAATCCGGGACAGTCGTGGCAGGCAGGTTTTGATCCGAAGTGCCACTCTCAGTGCCAAAATCCGCCCTCCGTGTGAACTAGCCGTTAGAGGTTTCGTATTACTTTTTTTTTTTTTTTTTTGTAAAGAATACAAGAACACGTGTTGTATATTATTCCTATTAAACTGATTTTACTAGGTAATACGTCAGTACAGCTTGTGCTTGAAAAATAGTGGTCCGAGAAGCCATTATAGAGCAATAAGATAGATGCAGTGCAGTCTTAATTCATGTCCTCTCCAGATCGGGAAGATGTCTAAACACGGGTCCCTACAGTGTTTCTAAAGGAAAGTTTCCTGTGTCTGAGGTCATTGATCAGAAATATTACTGCTTAAATGCTCGTTGTCAAAAAATAATGCATTAAAAGGAGTTATTAGAATTGATTGAAATTGTATGTGATGATCTATAGAAGTGATTACGATATCAGAGCAAAAGGATAAGTTTATTGGAGAAGGTGATTGAAAGGAAGCTGTAGTAAACTGTGGGTCTGCCTCCAACCTGGATACAAGATAAGATACAGTTGGGCATTGAGACCTATAGGTTCTGTATGGTATCCTACGGCACATGTGCCCACAGATTTTCAGCTGGTTTTGTTGAATCTGCATACTTGTAAGTTGCTGAAGCTGGCATCCCAGATAGATACTGTATTAGCAATAAACATGGCACTGTGCAGAATAAGGTAGTGTTGAAATTTGGCATAAACAATCATGGGAAACCCTTGCTATGTGTGGGTAAGCATTATCTTAATGAAACATGCCAGTTGGAAGCCCTACCACGAGGGACCACATATGTAGCCAAAGGATGTCCACACGGATTAGAGAGGTGTGTATTGAAGGTGCTATCTGTGTATGGATGGTGGACAAGGAAATTGTGGGAGCTGCTTGTGCATTTGAGCCATTCAGAAGACTTGCGTGTGCCCTTATGCAACCTCTGCTCCCAACACTTCCCAAGGCTGAGTTCACACAGTGTTTTTTGGTCATGAATTTGGTCAGGAATCCGCCTCAAAATCAGCCTTCAAAAAAAACGCCTCCCAATAGAGGCTTTTTCTGGAGGCTGATTTTGAGGCAGATTCCTGACCAAAAACTCAGTGTGAACTAGCCTACAATCACGTCAGAGCAGCTTAATGGTGGGCAGTTCAACAAAATGACCATCCTGATTCTCTCAGTCCAATAATGTATCCCCCTCTCATAGACTGTCAAGTGGGCAAAATGTCTTTCATTGTAGAGGTATGTGTAACTGTCAGCGATCTCTCACCAATAGTTGCATAACTGCATGTCGAGTTTTTGAGCAATCTCACATTTCTGTCTGGGTTCATTATTTTTGCTCACTGAGTGTACATCCCGAGGATAAGCTATTAATATCAGATCAGTGGTATGACCCATCTAGTGGACAAGATGGATTTTAATCTATCCAAACATATTTGTCAATCTATTGAAATACCATGGCTGTCAGCTATCTTGTGTTTATGTGACTTTACGCCTGTCCCCTCATCACATTCTGTATGGCTGCAGCTCTTTTATCCTTCACATATGACTAAGTTTTCTGTGTGAAACAATAATTGCATTATAGTCATGTCGTAACTATTATTTTAATTTCGGAGTAGTTTTTCACTGCTACAGCCGGTTGTTCTCCACATTTTACAGCAAATAAGTCACTTGGTAATTTATTCTGTAGCAAGGTAACAAATGGATATCTGCTAGATGAAAGGGATACATAACTTTTTTGTGCTTCTAGCATGTCGCCAATATGATGATCAGGATGAAGCGAGAGCTTGGGGGAAGCAACAACCAGATAACTCCAGTGTTTGACACCCTTTTGTTGCTGGATCGTAATGTGGACTTGTTGACACCACTGGCAACCCAGCTTACTTATGAAGGACTTATCGATGAAGTCTATGGGATCCAAAATAGTAAGTGTATGGGTTATTTAGTGTATGTTACACTGGCTTATCATTCCTTAGTATATTCTCTGATCTGCCCTATGTTTACCTTACTGTACTTGTGATGTTCACCTGGAGTTCAGTCAGGCAGAATTTGAAACAGATTTTTGAAGCTGATTTCAATGCTGATTCTATAAATCCACTCTAAAATTTGCTCCAATTCATTTCAACGGGTGTATCAGAAGAAAGAGCTAGAAGTTTTGGGGGGTTTTTTCTGCAAAAAAATCTGCCTCCCATAGAAATGAATGAGAGACATATTGGGTGAAATTTTGAGCTGATCTTGTCTTTTGCAAGGCCCCATATAGCAGGAAAAACGATGGCGGAAACGCATCGCAGTTTTCCCACAGTGCTTTTGACAGAATGTCTGAAAGGATTCCTGCTTGCATTATACCTATAGGAAAACTGCCAGTGTTTCTGTAGGTATAATTGACATGCTGTGATTTCCAAAACCACAACGGTTATGGAAATCGCATCATTTCTACTTTGCATATTTTTCTGCAATGTGCAGAATTTGGAGAAGATGCCACTGTATTTTGTCTTTATTTGGCAGGGATAAATTCCACAAGTGGATTTTTACAAATACCGCATCCAATTCCGCAGCGACAATAAAAGTGTATTTCCCAACTCCTGTTCATTTCAGTGGAATATGCCTGAAGAACGAGCAGGATACTTATTTTTTCCGGTAGCTGATAGTCATCTATAAGAAAAAATCAGCTACCATCTCCCACTGAAATGAATGGGAGGGGGATTGTGCCTCAAATTCCTATGTGTGAGCACCCTCTTATAATCCGCTCCAGATTTATTTTTGTCAGCCAGGTTGTGTTATTACATCCCAGGAATTTCTATGACAAAATCTCTATTTCTGTACTTGCATTAGGCAATGTGAAACTTCCCCCAGAAAAATTTGCTCCCAAGAAACAGGGCGAGAGTGGGAAAGATCTCCCTACAGAACCCAAGAAGCTGCTGCTAAACTCTGCTGAGGAGCTGTATGCGGAGATCAGGGACAAAAACTTCAACGCTGTGGGCTCAGTGCTGAGTAAGAAGGCCAAAATTATATCTGCAGCTTTTGAGGTAAGGTAGAACTCAGACTCTGCGTACACATTCTGCAGCATTATGATTTCCGCTATTGTTCCCATTTCAGTTTTTTTCTGACAGATAATTCTATTTGGGAACAGTTTTTCTTTTTAACTTGTACTGGGTTTTTTTTTTGGTTTTTTTTTATTTGTTCATTTGTTTTATAAATGGAAAATTTAACAAATGCTTTTCATAAAAGATTTCCATAGCTGACTGTGCTGCAACTTCTGACAGGGATCCAAGTGCACGTTGCTCGTTGCATGTGGTCTGCTCAAAGCTGACTTCATGTGTCTTCTCTGATCTCCTGATCCCTTCTCTTAGGCTGGTCGTACACGACCATAATGCTTTTACGGTCTGCAAGTTGCTGATTAGCAATACTAGTTGCTGATCATCAACATAGACTCCGCAGATGCCCATAAACTGCCGCACTCGCCCATAGAGTTCTATGGGCGTGTCTGTGCAGTGCCGTGAATTACGGCCATTACGGATATGTTCTATAAAGTGCGGACCTCGGTTGCGGCCCGGCCACACCACGGATAACACCGGTGGTGTAAGAGGCCGCATTGAATATAATTTGTCCGCAAATGGTCCGCTATTGAAAATCTTCAATTGCTGACCATTTGCGGTCTTAAACTACGGTCGTGTAAGACCAGCCTTAGCCTTAAAGGTACCAGCAAGGAGCAGAAGAGGTTGTATACAGCTGAACAAGCTATTGCAGAGAGAGTAAACTTAAGGCTGCTGAGTGGAGATCTTACACATTTCCCAGCATCATGTCAATATACCTGTACTGGGGAGAATAGAGACCCCATGTGCTGCAGAAAGCAGAACAAAATGAAGCTGCACTGGTACCTAAGAGCTATAGAAGACAGTAGCATCCTGGATACACAGAATTCAGATCTAGCATGTATCACATGGAGAAACATGTACACATGATAAACTAGTAGCAGGCAGTGTACTCAATATCAAAGGGGACTGAAAAAGATTAAAACCTTAAAGGGGCTCTATCACTAGGAAAAGTCATTTTTATCTAATCACATGCTTGCATAGGCTTTAGAAAGGCTATTCCACACCTACCTATAGTATGTAGATTGCCTCAGTGGTTTCTGAATAAGTCCGTTTATATTCATATGCTAATTAGACTGTTGCACGATACATCGTGCACTCCTCTCCTGTTGTTTCCTATGGGAGACTGCTGCTGCTGATGATGATGACTCAGCTTCCTGTTTGCCTCACACACATAGAAGATAATAGAAGAGAGGAGGCTGCTGGGAACTTCCTGTGCTGGCTGGAAGCTCATTAGCATATGAATAAAAATGGACTTATTCAGAAACCACTGAGGCAATTTACATACTAAAGGTAGGTGTGGAATAGACTTTCTAAAGCCTATGCAAGCATGTGTTTAGATGAAAATGACTTTTCCCAGTGATAGAGCCCCTTTAAATGTATGGCAGCTTTTAATAATGCTATGTAACTATTAATATGTAAGAATGATCTCTCTCTCATATATATATATATATATATATATATATATATATATATATATATATATATATATATATATAATATATATATATATATATATTAGCTGTTACCCGCGACTTCGTCTGCGGTGATTGTAGAAGTGGGTATATACAGGCGTGGGTAAGGTTTTCGTAGTGTGTATATGGTATGGGATATGAAATGTAACTTTGTATCTTGTTGTTGCTGTAATTCAGAGAATCCGTGAGACTTTTGTGTTGCAGTTACTTTGTATTAGAGCTGCTATATATACGGTGTTGTGAGAAACTTTACATAGTGACTTTGGGACAGAAGGATTTGAAGTTAACCCTTTCCCGCCGATGGCATTTTTTGATTTTCGTTTTTGACTCCCCTCCTTCTAAACCCCATAACTTTTTTATTTCTCCGCTCTGAGAGCCATATGAGGTCTTAATTTTTGCGGGACAAATTTTTCTTCATGATGCCACCGTTATTTATTCTATACAATGTACTGGGAAGCAGGGAAAAAATTCTGAATGGGGTGGATTTCAAGAAAAAATGCAGTTCTGCGACTTT
This sequence comes from Leptodactylus fuscus, assembly GCF_031893055.1. Classification (NCBI taxonomy): domain Eukaryota; kingdom Metazoa; phylum Chordata; class Amphibia; order Anura; family Leptodactylidae; genus Leptodactylus; species Leptodactylus fuscus. Next base: position 93,798,544 of record NC_134265.1, on the reverse strand, counting down.
CTTACGGGCTTTGGTTTTACGGCGTTCACTGTGCAACCAAAATGACATGTCCCCTGTATTCTGTGCTTCGTTACGATTCCGGGGATACCAAATTTATATGGTTTTATTTACATTTTGACCCCTTAAAAAAAATCCAAAACTGTTTAAAAAACTTTTTTTTTGAAAAGTCGCCATATTCCGACAGCTGTAACTTTTTTATACGTGCATGTACGGGGATGCATATGGCGTCTTTTTTTTGCGGGGTTGGGTGTACTTTTTAGTTCTACCATTTTCGGGAAATGTTATTGCTTTGATCACTTTTTATTCAAATTTTTATCAGAATCAAAACAGTGAAAAAACGGCGGTTTGGCACTTTTGACCATTTTTCCCGCTACGGCGTTTACCGAACTGGAAAAATATTTGTATAGCTTTGTAGAGCGGGTGATTTCAGACGTGGGGATACCTAACATGTATGTGTGTCACAGTTTTTAACTACTTTTATATGTGTTCTAGGGAAAGGGGGTGATTTGAATTTTTAATCCTTTTTTTTTGTTTTTAATATTTTTTTTACTTTTTTTAAACTTTTTTTTTGCATTTATTAGACCGCCTAGGGGTATTGACATGGGTGGGGGGTGTCGCGGATTATCAGAGCGATGGGGGTCGGCAAACATGGCTGCTCTGGAGCGTTATAGAGCGCCTCCTGGAGTATCGTTAAAGTGAGGGGCAGAGTGGTAAAGTATCTGTATATGTGATTGTGTGGGGTTAGGGGCGAGGCTGTAGAGGGCAATATGAATTTTGTGGCTTATTATGGTCCAAAGTGTGTGAGATTGCAGAGATGGTGGTGTGAGTTTGGGGTTTGTGAGGGTCCTGGGAAAAACGTATGTGCGCTATTGTGACGAAAAGTAGCCTATTGCGCAATCGGGTGTAGTGACTATGTTTGTGGAAAATTTCAGCCAAATCGGTCGAGCGGGTTTTGCGTGATTGACTAACAAACATCCGAACACACAAACCCACAAACATCCAAACTCACAAACTTTCACATTTATAATATTAATAGGATATATATATGTATATATATATATTATATATTATATAATATTAATATTTATATATATATATATATATATATAATTTGTCAAAAGTGACTATAGCTTTTAAAAATGTCAGTTGTGGAAGCATACAAAGGCAAAGAGTGGAGTATATTGATCTATTGAAAATGACTTGTCCTTTTAGTTGACAGCAGATTATTCGCTACTGTTGGTCACTCTAGTATACGCTGCATGTTGGAGACAGATTGGTGTACTACACCCTCTGTGTGCCAGTATTAAGAAATCTTCCCCAGGGTTGTAAAAGGAAAATACATTTTTTACTTGTAGGGAGAATATTAAATTATGTTTGTAGAACTTTGACAGCTGGCTCTCTCCTTCTATTGAAATAACATGCTTGTGATTATAAGGGGTATTAGGGGTGGGAGGTGGAATAATCGTATTACAGAAGGCAGTAAATGTAAATTAAGTAAAGGCGATATCCATTGAATTAGGGCTTTTTTGTCTGGATGTGTTTGAATGTTGCTGATCTCATATAAGACAACTTGTCATAAGTTTACTTTAGGTTTATTGCTCATTTTTGTGACGTGATGACAAGGTTAATTCTGTCTTATACTATTTATCCAGTTTAAATACTTACCCTGAAGGAAAGACTTGTCTGTAAAAGGTGATAATGAGATTGGAGATTACCCTGCTGAAAGCGATGGTTTACCAGCCAGGCATCATTACCCAGTTCATGCCAGGGCTTGCCCACTACGTCACACTCGGCATTATGCATCTGGTTGCCAGTTGTGTTTAGCGCATGTTTTTCAATATTGATCTTGCGCCAATGCTTTTGATATTTTTATCAGTTTATTTAGTAAATGTTATACTGCTCTGATGATCGCATATTGTTGCCAACCAGTTTAAGAGGTTTTATGTGAATGCAGTTGGTAATGTAAATCATATTTTTCAGCTTATCACCATTTTCATATTTCATATCCATATTTCTGCTATCCATTTTACTTAAGAATTTTTTTTTTCAACTGAAGGGGAGACACAACGCCAAAACCGTAGGCGAAATCAAGCAGTTTGTCTCACAACTGCCGCATATGCAAGCGGAACGGGCATCTCTAGCAAATCACACATCTATTGCTGAACTCATAAAGGATATAACCAGTAAGAGCCGCTTATTTCTCACCTAAATTAATTGAAAGCAATTTTTCTCCTTGTGTATCCTATAATATGTCATCTACACCTTAGATAGGTAATGATAGAAAATGTGAACAAATAGAATCCAAACTTGTAGGTATTTGTAATGGCATCATAAAGGCCCCTACACGGCAGCAATAATGAAGAACAGATATTCCTCGGGAACATGCTTTTCCTATCTCTTACATGCAGCACCTCATCATTGCCACATGGGTGTGAACAAATGGGTGATCATATATACATTTACACAGATCAGCTTCTGGTGTACTCTCTCAACATGTCCATAGGCCCCTGTGCACTCACATATGTGTAAGTAGTAGCAGCAGTCACTGGCCCATGTATGCCTATAGAGTTGCATACATCGAGCCTTCCATCAGAGGTAAATGTTGGGGAACACTGTTGATGTATACCTTTGTCATAGGAAAAAAATAAGCCTACAATAATACTACAATATTTATTTCTTTTCAGCATCAGAAGCCTTTTTTGATAATTTAACAGTGGAGCAAGAATTCATGTCTGGTTTTGACACCGATAAGGTTGGTATTCACTAGAACATCACTATAATGTTATAATGTAGTTTACAAAGGATTGTTTCACAGAATACAGGATCCTACAATTATTGTAGCACGTACAAATTCTATTGAAATATCATTATTACAGAGAACAGCCTAAGGCATCATTCACACACCCATGTTTTCTTTTATTTGTATGAAAAATAAACTCTGCAAAGACAGCACAATGATCAATAGTAGTCCATGCTGCAATTCATGCAAACATTTTTCTTGCTGAACCCATGATCTGTGTGGAAAAAAAATGTCAGCATGCATTACTTCAGTCTGTTTTGCAGAAGAAACACTGATGGGCTCCCTGTCCATTCCTCTGACCGCTACCTATAGTGTGTGGCCAGTTTACATCTATCACCAGGTTAAACCAGGAGTCATCTAGGTCCACATGTTGCCAAACTAACCTAAGTTTAGTCCTATAGAACCTCAGTCTCCAGTTTTTTCCTCTGAGGATAAATAGAACAGGGGCCAGATATTACACTGCTAAGGGGAATTAGATTAAAGCTCAGGGACACTGTGCTGTTAAATATATGTATGCTGTGGTTGCTCTCAGATACAGTCCCATGAAGCGCATGTCAGTCAGTCATTTGTCAGCTTTTCTAGCTGATATGATGACTTTGTGCATCTCTTTTGTCACATTGATCTTACCATAGAAGGACTGATTTTCTTTAAGTTGACTCTTTACAAAACCAGTACAATATTGTTCAGACATGACATTGTGTTTTTATTTTTATAAGATTAATCCATACATAGAAGATTGTATTGCAAAAAAGGATCCCTTAATAAAGATCTTAAGACTGGTCTGCCTTCAATCTGTGTGTAACACTGGCCTCAAGCAGAAGGTGCTGGACTTCTACAAGAAAGAAATTTTACAGGTAAGACAAGGTTGTGTGTGGGGGTGCAAAAGATTTATCAGAACCAACTTTTCTTGTGTTTCTATATAATCTTCTAATTGCTTTACAGACATATGGCTATGACCACATACTGACGCTGCACAATCTGGAAAAGGCCGGGCTTTTAAAGGCACAATCGGGCAGTAGAAATAATTACCCGACCATCAGGAAAACTCTGCGCCTCTGGATGGATGATGTGAACGAGCAGGTGACCCCAATAGAAATAAGTGTTCAGAACACCCAACCAGTTCAGCTTATCTCTGTTCCTGGAACAAAGCTCTAACAATGTGAAACCTGCAACAAGAGCAGATGTATTAACAAACAGTTGGAGTGCACATTAACCATTTACAGGTCTAGACAAATGTCACATGTCTAGATGATCATCTCTTCACTTGCATCTTGTGTAAAATTTACCACTGCTAAATCCATAATAAATTAAGACCATACAGAAGAGCCATCCCGCCATGTTCATCCGGCTTCTAGTTTTGGATAGTGGTCCATTTCAGCATTTGTTTTTCTTTTTAAGGTACTGGTCATAAAACATTGTGGTAGTTTCAGCCAAAGTACCAAATATTGAGGGTTATTTGTGTAAAATTTTGTAGAAGATGAACATCTCTAACATTTTTTCCCCTCTGCTATTGCCCACCTAGAATCCTAATGACATCTCGTATGTGTACAGTGGCTATGCTCCTCTGAGTGTACGGCTGGCACAGGTTCTGGTTCGTCCAGGTTGGCGAAGCATTGAGGAGGTTCTTAAACTTCTTCCTGGTCCTCAATTTGAAGAGCGGCAATCCCTACCAGCTGGTCTTATGAAGAAACGTAAGTGGCCTGTTGTATATTCATTCACAATTAAACACAAAAGAATCTGTGTAGCTTATATATGGACTTTAGACGTACTAATGTTTTTAGACAAAAATTTTTTTTTAGACTGTCTTAAACTTTGCTAAATTTATCAAGCTTGTTGGTACCATTTTATTTTTCCTTTACAAAATCTTGGTGCATTTTCGGCACATTATCAGCCCTACCAACTTATCAGGCAAGGCGCAGAAATTGTGGCTAAATAAATGAAGTATAAAACGTACTCCAACTTCTTTGGCACATTTTCATTAGTAAATCTGCTCCTATGTGTATACATATAGTGGTAAATCACTACAGAAGCCCTACAAAATCACTAGACTACCATAAGTTAGCTTTTTTTATTTATTTATTTTATATTCTCCAACGCGCATCCTGTATCTAGACTACAAATTATTTTTCCCAGAGATACTGGGATGTACAGTATGTAATTTCCCAAATTTAGTCATATTTGGCAGTTTGTCAAACCTGCGACTATTGTAGAGAAATGGCAAAGGCACCACTAACTTCACAGTTTGAGAAGAAGCTCCAACTTCTGTTCTTCTTGGTAAGCATATTGAACAGGGAAGTCATAAGAACAACCACATGGGAGGCACTAAATGTAGGCATAGAGGACAGAGGATACAGACTATAGTAGTGTTACCAATGTGTATTGGCAGGAACATGAAACGAATGCCCAAGTAAACAAAACCTAAACCCGTAAGATAAACTGCTCTGGTAAAACCTGCTGAACCCTACTCTGCTATCCTGAGTAGTGTACGAAAAATCAATAACTTTAAAAATTACAATACCACTCCTAAACCCAACAGCACCATTGTTAGAGTGGTTGCTGACATACAGGCAGCAATTTACTGGTGTAGTCCCATACACCAGAAACTGAAACACAGGGTACCTAGGAGCTGGGGTAGATTTTATATCTAATATGCGTTTGGTGCAAATGTCTCGATTTCCTTGATAGTGTTTGTTGTTGTTGTTGTCTGGTATGACATCTTGCACGTTTATATATAAATATACATTTCATTTTCCAGGTCAACAAGGGGAGAACAAAGTGATGCTGATATTTTTCCTTGGCGGTGTAACCTTTGCGGAAATTGCTGCCTTGCGTTTCCTTTCCCAACTAGAGGATGGCGGAACAGAATACATAATTGCAACTACCAAACTGATCAATGGCACTACATGGATTAAATCTCTTATGGAAAAACTTGAGCCCCCTCCATTTTAAACGAAATTCCCATTATCTGGGAAATACAAAGACATTCCACTCTGGCAGAAGTTTTCTAACATTTTGTAAATCTCTACAAAATACTAAGCAAGGGTTATTGGAAGTAGCAGCGGCACTGTGGAAGACAAGGATTACACATAATGCCATTGCTTTGAATATTTCCGTGTTGTAAATGACCTTTAGGTTTTGTACAGCTCACTGTGAAACTTGAAAATGAAGATTTTATTTTTAGTTCTGCTTGTTCTCAAAGAAAAGAGAACTTGGTTGAGGCAATCTCCATATATAACATAGAATGCCTTGAGTCACGTCTGTAAACCCTTCTGTGGCTAACAGTGTGTATTTAACTTTGGATTACTGGATGTGCAGTAAGAACTTAGCAACACAGTAAAAACCCTTTTCTATACGGTCTTACAAAATGATGTCACTGTAAATCTAAAGAAACAGTTCATATGTTACAGGTAAATGGAACACAGACCCAAGTTATCGAGAGGGGTCTGTCACCAGAACCGAGCATGTCAACCCAGCCCTGCAGATATATGCTAGGTTCACCTGAATTAAACAACACCCCCTCGTTGCTCCTAAGAGTTCATTTGCATATTGAGAAAAACGGTGATATCTCGGCAATGGAGGCATCAAGCAAATGTCTGTATTATTCTCACTGTATGAAGCAATATCTTGTATTGCTTGTCATAAAAATCGATACAGACATTGCAGTGGTCATTCATTCATTTATTCATTCATACATTTGACAAGTTGCTGCTGATTGTGATGGTTTAGATTTTTACTGCCCTGTAAATATGCATGAAAAAATGGTGACTGTTTAAAATCTTTTGTTCTTCTATTACTACATTCATGCTCAAGGTATATTACAGAGAGATTAACCTAAATCCTCCACACAGCAACTGCAATAGTTGTAAATGCACTTGAAGTTTACTTAATCCCCAGTTCTCTACCCCATATTATTACTTCGTAGTGAGGGTGCAGTTAATGCTCAGCACTGTAATAGTTTGGTGCTGGCACAGAAGCTGCGCCATTGCTGCTGGGTACTCACTGTATTATATAGCCAGCACCTGGCTCTCACTTCTGGAGTCTGAAAATTCAGATTGGGGTAGGTTAGCCCTCTACAGACTGCCATGTATTACCTGTTAGGCCCAGTCAGACATAGCACCTAATGAGCACGTGGTGTATTAACCATATACTGAAGAACAGAAGTATTGCAGTACATTATCCAAGTGATTGTGTGTTGAAGTTCTCTTGTGGGACTGAAAAAAAAAAAAAAAAGTGTGAAAATTAGAAAAATTTAAGATTTATAAAAAGAATTTTACCCCATTTATAAATTAAAGGGGTTTTCCGAGCAAAAAAAAAAAAAAAAAAAATGCACCCATATACCTTTTAGCGTGTTTTGAGTGCTTTCTAGATGTCTCTGGGGGCTTTCTGCTATGTAATCTCCTCACTTACCCAAAATGTCGAAACGGATCGTCACCGGATAATCAGAAAATGACTGTCCCAGGGATCTGGGTAACTATACATTTTTCAGAATTGATGTTATTTAGAAAGTAGGAGGGGGAAGGGTGTCTAGAGTGGTGCATGGATTTCAAGTTATCCCGGACAACTCATTTAAATAAACTGAAAATGCAGGACTTATTTGGTCATCATCTCTCCCCATAAAAAGGAATAAATGGGTAATTGAAGAAGATTTCCCACAATGTGTAATAAAAATAAAACCCCAAATTATTGATGGAATTGCTCTGAAGTCGGAGATTGAAACATATGGGGTACTACTTACCAAGTAGAGCGTTGTGCTTGGTATTACAGCCCAGCCCCAGTCATTTGAATGGAATTGAGCTATAGACAGGTCATATGACCAATGAACATGACATCACTGGCCTGTGAAGCTGAAGCAGTGCTCACCTGACGACAAACTGATGATTGTGGGTCCTACACTCTGCACCTCCACCGATGATCTAAAAATGGTGACCTAGGTTTGGTCAAAGACATCACCGGTTAAGGCTGAGGCCTCACGGTTTGCTCCATGGCGAAAATTCTACGGGAAAAAAAAAAAGTTGCATCTTACAGTCACACCAAGTGGATGAGATTCTAGCAAATCCCATTCACACATTGCAGGAAAATATGCTCAGTGAACACACTGCGATTTCCTAAACTGTAGCAGTTATACCTACAGACAGGCCAGTTGTTTCTCGATAGGTACAATGGATGTAGTTCTGCCGTGCTTTTTTGCTGCGGGATGCTAAGTGGGGCCTTAGCCTGAAGGCGTATTCCCATGAACCTAATTATATTAAACATCGTAGACAAACATTTTTGCAAATATAAATGATAGAAAAAATCTTTAAAACTATGTAAAATGTTCAGTCTTAGTGATGACAGTCAGTTGTTATGATTGGTTGTGAATAGATACAACCATGAATGAAGGATCTTTTTATGTTCTGGGAATTATCAGAAAACCAGCCATGGTTTCCCTATTGTAGCAGGGTTATATTTTCATGAACGATAACCCGCCTGATAACCTGGCTTAATGTCAGAAACCCAGCCATGGTTCCCACAAGTGACAGATCTTAAAGGGGTTGTCCCATCACAAGGATCCTATCTATACAGCTTGTTAATGTGGATGTAAGACTTTTCCTAAATACATTGCTTCAGCAAAACTGCTTTGTTTGTCCACTATCTTACTTTATTCAATTCATTGTTGACACAGCCCTTGACTTATCTGCTCAAAAGTCAAGTGATGTATCTGCCTGCTCTCAGGGGGGAGGAGGGGCTAAGTGCAGGGAGTGAGCCTGTGTATCTAGCTATTCCTGTGTCTACCCCACATGACCTAGGTCCTGCACTTAGATAGGGGAGAGGAGCTGCTTGCATTTCTGAACGTCTTCTGTTCTCCCAGTTATCAGGCTAGCTAACTCAATTGTGTTCATTATGGCAGAGACAGGCAGTCTCTGTATGTAACACAGAATGGAGTTGCTCCTGCCTGTACTTCATAGTCCAATATTGTGCATATAGTGTTTAAGGACCTTTGATGACATCACAGGCCCTTCAGCCGCCCCATAGGATCACGCTATGTGGTGGGCGGAGTTACACGCTAATTTGGGGGCAGAGCTAAACGGCAAGTTGCATGTGAAACCCCGCCCATCAAATGATGCAAGAAACCAGGAAGAAAGATTTTACAGCAGTGAAGACCCCTTTAAGTAAGATGGATAGAAAAAGTCTTTACAACCCTGCAAATTTTTTATTATTTATATTTACCAAAAATACCCATTTCAATCTGTTCCTTGGAAACAGGTCTCTAAAAAGCAATATCAATATTGACTGCCACATTCTTTTCCACTGGTTCAAATGAGGAAATCTTAATCAAACCACAATGCATAGGGCACGGGGAAAAAAGCAGTCGGTGGAGGGGGGGCATTCCTCACAGCTTAGTGTCATTTTCTGGGCGGTAAGGAACGCCTCCTCTCACAGTACAGGACTATAGATGAGTAGAGATGAGCGAACAGTGTTCTATCGAACACATGTTCGATCGGATATCAGGGTGTTCGCCATGTTCGAATCGAATCGAACACCACGTGGTAAAGTGCGCCAAAATTCGATTCCCCTCCCACCTTCCCTGGCGCCTTTTTTGCACCAATAACAGCGCAGGGGAGGTGGGACAGGAACTACGACACTGGGGGCATTGAAAAAAATTGGAAAAAGTCATTGGCTGCCGAAATCAGGTGACCTCCATTTTAGACGAATAGTGGATTTCAAATCCGGGTCATATGAGAATGTGAACTTTGTGACTATGAGACAGGGATAGCTGTACAGGCAGGGATAGCTAGGGATAACCTTTATTTAGGGGGGAATGTTATTAAAAATAACTTTTTGGGGCTCTATCGGGTGTGTAATTGTGATTTTTGTGAGATAAACTTTTTCCCATAGGGATGCATTGGCCAGCGCTGATTGGCCGAATTCCGTACTCTGGCCAATCAGCGCTGGCCAATGCATTCTATTAGCTTGATGAAGCAGAGTGTGCACAAGGGTTCAAGCGCACCCTCGGCTCTGATGTAGCAGAGCCGAGGCTGCACAAGGGTTCAAGCGCACCCTCGGCTCTGATGTAGGAGAGCCGAGGGTGCACTTGAACCCTTGTGCACCCTCAGCTCTGCTACATCAGAGCCGAGGGTGCGCTTGAACCCTTGTGCACACTCTGCTTCATCAAGCTAATAGAATGCATTGGCCAGCGCTGATTGGCCAATGTATTCTATTAGCCTGATGAAGTAGAGCTGAATGTGTGTGCTAAGCACACACATTCAGCTCTACTTCATCGGGCTAATAGAATGCATTGGCCAGCGCTGATTGGCCAGAGTACGGAACTCGACCAATCAGCGCTGGCTCTGCTGGAGGAGGCGGAGTCTAAGATCGCTCCACACCAGTCTCCATTCAGGTCCGACCTTAGACTCCGCCTCCTCCGGCAGAGCCAGCGCTGATTGGCCGAAGGCTGGCCAATGCATTCCTATGCGAATGCAGACTTAGCAGTGCTGAGTCAGTTTTGCTCAACTACACATCTGATGCACACTCGGCACTGCTACATCAGATGTAGCAATCTGATGTAGCAGAGCCGAGGGTGCACTAGAACCCCTGTGCAAACTCAGTTCACACTAATAGAATGCATTGGCCAGCGCTGATTGGCCAATGCATTCTATTAGCCCGATGAAGTAGAGCTGAATGTGTGTGCTAAGCACACACATTCAGCACTGCTTCATCAAGCCAATACAATGCATTAGCCAGTGCTGATTGGCCAGAGTACGGAATTCGGCCAATCAGCGCTGGCTCTGCTGGAGGAGGCGGAGTCTAAGGTCGGACCTGAATGGAGACTGGTGTGGAGCGATCTTAGACTCCGCCTCCTCCAGCAGAGCCAGCGCTGATTGGTCGAGTTCCGTACTCTGGCCAATCAGCGCTGGCCAATGCATTCTATTAGCCCGATGAAGTAGAGCTGAATGTGTGTGCTTAGCACACACATTCAGCTCTACTTCATCAGGCTAATAGAATACATTGGCCAATCAGCGCTGGCCAATGCATTCTATTAGCTTGATGAAGCAGAGTGTGCACAAGGGTTCAAGCGCACCCTCGGCTCTGATGTAGCAGAGCCGAGGCTGCACAAGGGTTCAAGTGCACCCTCGGCTCTCCTACATCAGAGCCGAGGGTGCGCTTGAACCCTTGTGCAGCCTCGGCTCTGCTACATCAGAGCCGAGGGTGCGCTTGAACCCTTGTGCACACTCTGCTTCATCAAGCTAATAGAATGCATTGGCCAGCACTGATTGGCCAGAGTACGGAATTCGGCCAATCAGCGCTGGCCAATGCATTCTATTAGCCCGATGAAGTAGAGCTGAATGTGTGTGCTAAGCACACACATTCAGCACTGCTTCATCACGCCAATACAATGCATTAGCCAGTGCTGATTGGCCAGAGTACGGAATTCGGCCAATCAGCGCTGGCTCTGCTGGAGGAGGCGGAGTCTAAGATCGCTCCACACCAGTCTCCATTCAGGTCCGACCTTAGACTCCGCCTCCTCCAGCAGAGCCAGCGCTGATTGGCCGAATTCCGTACTCTGGCCAATCAGCACTGGCTAATGCATTGTATTGGCTTGATGAAGCAGTGCTGAATGTGTGTGCTTAGCACACACATTCAGCTCTACTTCATCGGGCTAATAGAATGCATTGGCCAATCAGCGCTGGCCAATGCATTCTATTAGTGTGAACTGAGTTTGCACAGGGGTTCTAGTGCACCCTCGGCTCTGCTACATCAGATTGCTACATCTGATGTAGCAGTGCCGAGTGTGCATCAGATGTGTAGTTGAGCAAAACTGACTCAGCACTGCTAAGTCTGCATTCGCATAGGAATGCATTGGCCAGCCTTCGGCCAATCAGCGCTGGCTCTGCCGGAGGAGGCGGAGTCTAAGGTCGGACCTGAATGGAGACTGGTGTGGAGCGATCTTAGACTCCGCCTCCTCCAGCAGAGCCAGCGCTGATTGGCCGAATTCCGTACTCTGGCCAATCAGCACTGGCTAATGCATTGTATTGGCTTGATGAAGCAGTGCTGAATGTGTGTGCTTAGCACACACATTCAGCTCTACTTCATCGGGCTAATAGAATGCATTGGCCAATCAGCGCTGGCCAATGCATTCTATTAGCGTGAACTGAGTTTGCACAGGGGTTCTAGTGCACCCTCGGCTCTGCTACATCAGATTGCTACATCTGATGTAGCAGTGCCGAGTGTGCATCAGATGTGTAGTTGAGCAAAACTGACTCAGCACTGCTAAGTCTGCATTCGCATAGGAATGCATTGGCCAACCTTCGGCCAATCAGCGCTGGCTCTGCCGGAGGAGGCGGAGTCTAAGGTCGGACCTGAATGGAGACTGGTGTGGAGCGATCTTAGACTCCGCCTCCTCCAGCAGAGCCAGCGCTGATTGGTCGAGTTCCGTACTCTGGCCAATCAGCGCTGGCCAATGCATTCTATTAGCCCGATGAAGTAGAGCTGAATGTGTGTGCTTAGCACACACATTCAGCTCTACTTCATCAGGCTAATAGAATACATTGGCCAATCAGCGCTGGCCAATGCATTCTATTAGCTTGATGAAGCAGAGTGTGCACAAGGGTTCAAGCGCACCCTCGGCTCTGATGTAGCAGAGCCGAGGCTGCACAAGGGTTCAAGTGCACCCTCGGCTCTCCTACATCAGAGCCGAGGGTGCGCTTGAACCCTTGTGCAGCCTCGGCTCTGCTACATCAGAGCCGAGGGTGCGCTTGAACCCTTGTGCACACTCTGCTTCATCAAGCTAATAGAATGCATTGGCCAGCACTGATTGGCCAGAGTACGGAATTCGGCCAATCAGCGCTGGCCAATGCATTCTATTAGCCCGATGAAGTAGAGCTGAATGTGTGTGCTAAGCACACACATTCAGCACTGCTTCATCACGCCAATACAATGCATTAGCCAGTGCTGATTGGCCAGAGTACGGAATTCGGCCAATCAGCGCTGGCTCTGCTGGAGGAGGCGGAGTCTAAGGTCGGACCTGAATGGAGACTGGTGTGGAGCGATCTTAGACTCCGCCTCCTCCAGCAGAGCCAGCGCTGATTGGCCGAATTCCGTACTCTGGCCAATCAGCACTGGCTAATGCATTGTATTGGCTTGATGAAGCAGTGCTGAATGTGTGTGCTTAGCACACACATTCAGCTCTACTTCATCGGGCTAATAGAATGCATTGGCCAATCAGCGCTGGCCAATGCATTCTATTAGCGTGAACTGAGTTTGCACAGGGGTTCTAGTGCACCCTCGGCTCTGCTACATCAGATTGCTACATCTGATGTAGCAGTGCCGAGTGTGCATCAGATGTGTAGTTGAGCAAAACTGACTCAGCACTGCTAAGTCTGCATTCGCATAGGAATGCATTGGCCAACCTTCGGCCAATCAGCGCTGGCTCTGCCGGAGGAGGCGGAGTCTAAGGTCGGACCTGAATGGAGACTGGTGTGGAGCGATCTTAGACTCCGCCTCCTCCAGCAGAGCCAGCGCTGATTGGTCGAGTTCCGTACTCTGGCCAATCAGCGCTGGCCAATGCATTCTATTAGCCCGATGAAGTAGAGCTGAATGTGTGTGCTTAGCACACACATTCAGCTCTACTTCATCAGGCTAATAGAATACATTGGCCAATCAGCGCTGGCCAATGCATTCTATTAGCTTGATGAAGCAGAGTGTGCACAAGGGTTCAAGCGCACCCTCGGCTCTGATGTAGCAGAGCCGAGGCTGCACAAGGGTTCAAGTGCACCCTCGGCTCTCCTACATCAGAGCCGAGGGTGCGCTTGAACCCTTGTGCAGCCTCGGCTCTGCTACATCAGAGCCGAGGGTGCGCTTGAACCCTTGTGCACACTCTGCTTCATCAAGCTAATAGAATGCATTGGCCAGCACTGATTGGCCAGAGTACGGAATTCGGCCAATCAGCGCTGGCCAATGCATTCTATTAGCGTGAACTGAGTTTGCACAGGGGTTCTAGTGCACCCTCGGCTCTGCTACATCAGATTGCTACATCTGATGTAGCAGTGCCGAGTGTGCATCAGATGTGTAGTTGAGCAAAACTGACTCAGCACTGCTAAGTCTGCATTCGCATAGGAATGCATTGGCCAACCTTCGGCCAATCAGCGCTGGCTCTGCCGGAGGAGGCGGAGTCTAAGGTCGGACCTGAATGGAGACTGGTGTGGAGCGATCTTAGACTCCGCCTCCTCCAGCAGAGCCAGCGCTGATTGGTCGAGTTCCGTACTCTGGCCAATCAGCGCTGGCCAATGCATTCTATTAGCCCGATGAAGTAGAGCTGAATGTGTGTGCTTAGCACACACATTCAGCTCTACTTCATCAGGCTAATAGAATACATTGGCCAATCAGCGCTGGCCAATGCATTCTATTAGCTTGATGAAGCAGAGTGTGCACAAGGGTTCAAGCGCACCCTCGGCTCTGATGTAGCAGAGCCGAGGCTGCACAAGGGTTCAAGTGCACCCTCGGCTCTCCTACATCAGAGCCGAGGGTGCGCTTGAACCCTTGTGCAGCCTCGGCTCTGCTACATCAGAGCCGAGGGTGCGCTTGAACCCTTGTGCACACTCTGCTTCATCAAGCTAATAGAATGCATTGGCCAGCACTGATTGGCCAGAGTACGGAATTCGGCCAATCAGCGCTGGCCAATGCATTCTATTAGCCCGATGAAGTAGAGCTGAATGTGTGTGCTAAGCACACACATTCAGCACTGCTTCATCACGCCAATACAATGCATTAGCCAGTGCTGATTGGCCAGAGTACGGAATTCGGCCAATCAGCGCTGGCTCTGCTGGAGGAGGCGGAGTCTAAGGTCGGACCTGAATGGAGACTGGTGTGGAGCGATCTTAGACTCCGCCTCCTCCAGCAGAGCCAGCGCTGATTGGCCGAATTCCGTACTCTGGCCAATCAGCACTGGCTAATGCATTGTATTGGCTTGATGAAGCAGTGCTGAATGTGTGTGCTTAGCACACACATTCAGCTCTACTTCATCGGGCTAATAGAATGCATTGGCCAATCAGCGCTGGCCAATGCATTCTATTAGCGTGAACTGAGTTTGCACAGGGGTTCTAGTGCACCCTCGGCTCTGCTACATCAGATTGCTACATCTGATGTAGCAGTGCCGAGTGTGCATCAGATGTGTAGTTGAGCAAAACTGACTCAGCACTGCTAAGTCTGCATTCGCATAGGAATGCATTGGCCAGCCTTCGGCCAATCAGCGCTGGCTCTGCCGGAGGAGGCGGAGTCTAAGGTCGGACCTGAATGGAGACTGGTGTGGAGCTATCTTAGACTCCGCCTCCTCCAGCAGAGCCAGCGCTGATTGGTCGAGTTCCGTACTCTGGCCAATCAGCACTGGCCAATGCATTTCTATGGGGAAAAGTTAGCTTGCGAAAATCGCAAACTGACAGGGATTTCCATGAAATAAAGTGACTTTTATGCCCCCAGACATGCTTCCCCTGCTGTCCCAGTGTCATTCCAGGGTGTTGGTATCATTTCCTGGGGTGTCATAGTGGACTTGGTGACCCTCCAGACACGAATTTGGGTTTCCCCCTTAACGAGTTTATGTTCCCCATAGACTATAATGGGGTTCGAAACCCATTCGAACACTCGAACAGTGAGCGGCTGTTCGAATCGAATTTCGAACCTCGAACATTTTAGTGTTCGCTCATCTCTATAGATGAGTACTGCCAGTAGTGGCGTTCCTCACAGCCTAGCTAGAATGTCAGGAACGCCCTTCTGAAATTGGGCAGACATCGGTAACAGCACCAATCTCCAGCCCCAATACACATAAGGGGAAAGCTGACAGTGCAGCTGCCAAGGAAGCAGTGCTCATATCTTATTAAAGAATTATGGGTTTTTTTCTCCAGTTTTCAGTCAGTGACTTTCTACATATTAGTCTATGAAGAGGGGAGGGGAAATAGAAAAGACACCCTATGTATTTGCTGTTCCTATGCGCTGCTACTCTGTAAAATGTTTACACTGCTCTGCTATGGTTGCAGATAAGAGGCTGTTAGTACACTGAATGAGGCAATAAATCCCACTCCACCACTCCCTGCTCCATAGAGGTTTATGAGTGAGGCTGACTATGGAGACAAATATAATGTAAGCAAGCAGTCAGATTGAATATGCATGAGAACAGCTTAAGTGGTTAAAGGGGCTCTATCATTGGGAAAAGTCATTTTTAACTAATCACATCTTTGCATAGCCCTTAGAAATGCTATTCCACACCTACCTTTAGTATGTAGATTGCCTCAGTGGTTTCTGAGTCCGTTTTATTCATATGCTAATTAGACTGGTGCATGATGCATCGTGCACTCCTCTTTGCTATTGTTTCCTATGGCTGTATACAGCACAGGCTGCTGATGATGATGATGATTCAGCTTCCTGTTTGCTTCACACACATAGAAGATAATAGGAGAGACAAGTGCTGCTGGGAACTTCTTGAGCTGGCTGGAAGCTAATTAGCATATAAATAAAAACTGACTTAATCAGAAACCACTGAGGTGATTTACATACTAAAGGTAAGTGTGAAATAGCATTTCTAAAGCCTATGCAAGCATGTGATTAGCTAAAAATGACTTTTCCCAGTGATAGAGCCCCTTTAAGGGATGCCTGGTATCTAGCCGCCTAGTCTTTGCTGTATTATACAGTAAATACCCAGATGTAATGCCCACAATCACTGACTGTACTGATTGTTGGAATTGAAGCCCCTGGGACCTCAGACAAAGCATGGGCATTGCTGTTTTTGTTAGGATCACCGGCACAAGGAATGAGATCCTTGGCTAACGTTCCATTGCCATGACATGAAATAAAATTTAAATTGTATACTTACCTATCCCTGGCAATAACCATGTGGATTTAACTGAACCTCAAGTTCTATATGAGAATACAGTCTTATGTAACTGATCAGAAATTGGTGAACAGAAGAGCTGAAAAAGATTTGTATACATCCCAACCAGAATGACATGTCATGTATCATTGTAGAATATCTGTAAATAACCTTTTAAAAGAATATGTAGAATCCCAGGAGGATATTTCTTAGGCATTGTCTAATAATTATGTTTACATAAAGCTGTTAATTAACATTAGATTATGTGATATACGAAGCTTTGCAATAAACACTCACACATGCAAGGTGTTAATATCAGGCGACTTCAGACCTGCCTATTCCCTCTGCAACTAGGATGGATCTGTGGTGTTAAGACTCGCCACATTCTGTATTGAAGAAACATGTATGTAATGCAAGGAATCAAAGCAAAAGGTGGCTACTTTGAAGAACCTAGAATATAAAACAGATTTTCAGTTGTATCACACTCTTTTGGTAAGTATATAAAACCACGTGTTGCTTCTGAGTTTTGATTCCTTCAGTGTGAATCTACAATTGTCATAGTCATGTACCTACTGATATGTGATGGAGGTAATAATTAAATATCTTCATCATTAAGGTCCTTTCACTTTGCTGAACGGAGCTCTCCTCTCCTCCTCTTCGCAGGATGCAGATGGCAGGAGCTCATCACTGTAGTAGGCAGGGTCCTTATTATGTACAGTGTGAGCTCCACCTCCTGGACTCATTGGTGGGTTGAGAGGGAAGTAAGAGATACCTGCAGGTCCTGTGCTGGCTGCAGTGCCAGCCTACTATGCCACATGTCCCAACAGTGGCATGCGTGCCAGGGTTTGCTGACCCCTGATCTAGATGTATTGCAAGCTTTACAGCACTGCTATCATGCAGTGATGAATAACACATCCATCCCCTACTTCCACCATCACTGGAATGCCTAGTGCACCAACCTGCACAACCTTATATACTGTATATGACATCAGCACTGTAAGGTGTCCACTTACCACTGTCATTTGGCTGAGAGGCTGTAATTTGGTACAAGAACATCACTCATAAGCATAAGGCACTTACCTTTTCTGTATTTTACTAATACATGCAGCAGTGGACATTTTTATTTTATAAATCGACAGTTATTTGGTTTTGTTAAAAAATGATCAATCTACAATATTAGGGTTGTGAGGAATCAGTTCGCTCAGCTCTAGTCAGCAGGATAAAAGGAGGGTACCAGGCACTTCATACATTATGTAATACTTTTATGGAGAAGCAGAGGGTGTCTTTTAGAATACAGAGATGAATGTGTTTATGATTTCCTTTAGATATGCTAAGAATAGACATTATCTTTCAATTATATCAAGTTCTTCCACTTTCTTTTGTCTATTTTCCAGACCATATTAACATGACGTGGTACCAGGAGGTACAATGTGACTACATTCACATGCTCATCTCTTGCCCTGCTGCAGATTCTGGGTCCGGACTCTACAAGACGTATCTCTCTGGAGGAGCAATGATCACTAACAAGCTTCCTGAAAAGCCTGATAATGTTCTTCTCCTCTGTGAGGCCGGACTGCCATGGAGGCTGTAATGTAATAAGAAGAGCTGCAGATTACATTATCAGGCCATTTGCTTCCACTTGGTACCATATTATGTTTTGTCTTAACTGAGAGATTTGATTTGGGGTAAATGAATGTGCCATACATGGCCATTACCTGTAACACAAGGGGTATGGTTTTACTGACAGCAAAGCTTAAAATGGCGGTATACATAATACTATATTTATTTCCTCACCTTCATCTCTAAACTGACACTTGGAGTCTAAATTCATTGACATAAAATTGCTGTTGTATTTGCATTTCTTCTAGCAGTTTACCCACAAGATAGGCAATAAGTTACAGATTGGTTCCGTGGTTTATTTACTTTTAATATTCTCTATATTCCTTGTAATTTTTAAGAACTCTGCATGAAACTCTGCATTATTTCTCATGTAATATTGGTTCCTTTAGAAAAAGTAAGGATCGTCTGCTACATACTCCAGATACCCTAATTGCAGAACTTCATTTTTTGTAGGAGACAGGGGTTGACAAAAAGATTCTGTATCCTCATCACAAAGTATTTCTGAGGCTGGGGTGTATATTATAATATATTGATCCAGCTGTTGCAGATTCTTAAGGTTGAGTTCACATCAAGTTTTTTGGTCAGGAAAAATCTGCTTAGTAAAATTTGTGTGGCGTTTTTTGAATGTGCCTATGCATTATTTTCAAAAAATGTTTTGTGGTTTTTGAGGCGGTTTCTGACAAAAAACGCGTCCAAAAACTGCGAGGAGGATTTCCCGCCTCCCATTGACTTGCATTGATTTTTTCAGGTGGAATTTGCCTGAAGAATGGATATGTCGTTTCTGTTTTCCACTAGCATAAAATACCGCTAGCGGAAATAAATTACAAGCAGATCACATAGGACTGTATGGTGAGGCGTTTTTGGAGGAGGATTGTAAGGCGGATTCTGCCTCAAAATCCTGACGAAAAAACTCCATGTGAACTCAGCCTAAATGTCCAGTCACACTGAATATTTTGACGAGGATTTTGGCGAGGAAAAAATCCACTTCAGGAATTAGGAAATTTTTTTTTCCACCAGCACAGTATATGAACCTTGAAAAAACCGCTAGCGTTTTTTGCCAATTCCGCGCCCGAATCTGTGACGTGGATTTTCCACCTCCCATTGACTGCTTTGGTTTTTGCAAAAAATCCACTAAAGCTCTATGGGGAGGATTTTTTTCCACATGGATTCTGACACGGATTCAGCGCCAAAATCCTTGCCAAAAACTCTGTGTGAATGGATCCTAAGATGTACATTGTATCTGCACTGAGAAGTGATGGGGCTTTAATGTGTATGAATCAATGTATGTATGTATTTATGATGTAAAGGTATATTGTCCCCAAATATATATTGTAAAAAATTACAGAATTATGGGATGTTCACCTGGCAGAAAATACATGTCCGAAACAAAATGTTTTTGTAATGTAAATCTTGGGATTCTGCCCCAGTTTTCAGTTGTGAATTGCCAAAGATCAATACATTCATTTGCCCCACTCAATGGGGTTAAGCAGTGTGTAGCCACATGTCACAACAAAAAGACAAATCATATATACAATGGATTATCTCATGCTTTCATATCAACATACTGCTGTGACCAGAGTTATAGCTGGACACTCCTGGGCTCCAAATAAAACACATAGCAGGACCCCTAAACCATTATGATCTAGGTATAGCATTGAGGTCCTTGGAGAGGTCATTGGACACTTTGGTGCAGGAGGTTCTGGAGAAAACCACAACATTTGTACTTTGCCTATTACCATGTCCTTATGACTATTTTTAGAATTTCTCATAGTTATTCCATATTTATTTACATACATCCAGAAAACTGCAGCCTGGATAGAATATTCAGTAGTCAGTATGTAGTAAGAATCAGCGATTATACCTGAAGGCTCTCATATTACATATATTGGTGCCCTATATTTTGGGCCACTTGCTCACCTTTGTAGAAACCTGTGAGATGTATTTTCCATTTTTCTTACATGAACTGATTTATTTTAACCTTTACATAAACATGAGGGAAATAAATACAAATGTTAACTACATACAGAAAATATAATAGGTAAGAGGTAGTTTAGCTGTGGCTATCAGGGATATTACTGTAAGAGATAAAAGTACAGAACTCTGCGTTTTTTAGTTGGTTTATAGTGTCAGATTTGTATGATATAAATATCTTATATACACTCCTCTGTATAACCTGCTGAGCTGTATAAATAGATTTGGTTTGTATAAAAGCTTCTAGATCAAACTGCCTATGTCATCTGTAGTAATTGGTCTGTGACCACACCTAGTCCATTAACTGTACAGACAGAATACAGGATCATTATTGAGGGATTAGCAAAGAGGAAGAGGATCAGACTGCATTACCCCTGCCTGCATAGGACACAAACACAACAGAAGGCACAACCAGCAAGAAAAAGTCTAAAATCAGCAGCACCTTATATAAGGTAAGAGGCATCACATAGACAATGTTATATTACCTCTGTGATAAAACTTAGGCTGTGTCCCACACATTCTACAACTTTTAGTGGAAGAGATCAACAATTGTTTTCTGTATTATAGGCTTTATTTTCCTTCTTTACATAGGAAAACCAGCTGGAAATCCTGTCTAGTCCAGCACTACAAAACTTCCTAGTAATAGAGATGTATTTACCCATGGCAGGCATGTTTCCCAAAATCTGTCTGTTATATATCTGTCTATCTACCTATCTGTTAATCTATCTATCTATCTATCTACCTATCTGTTCTCTATCTATCTATCTATCTATCTATCTATCTATCTATCTATCTATCTATCCCTATCTAGCTATTAAATATCTATCAATCTATGTATTTATCTATCGCCTATCTATTTATGTATCATCTATCTATCTATCTATCTATCTATCTATCATCTATCTATCGCCTATCTATTTATGTATCATCTATCTATTTCAGTTCCTTGAATAAACTTCCTGCAGAATTGACTCCCTTATCCCAACACACAGTATGTGCATTAAGAGCTATTATAGCATTAAAAATTAATATCTTGTGTCCTTTACTTTGTGTTTATTGCTTCCATGTCAATAAATCTTCATCACCACCAAGAACATTGCCAGTAATGGAAATTCCTGTCAGTACACCACCCCAGGAACAACAAAAAAGCCCCTTATTTTGCTATATAATAATATAAATTATATATATACACCATGTAAATTTTCAGTGAGTTTTGTCACCTGCATCTGAGACTAGTCACAGGGAATTAGTGATCTGGGTTGGTGTCATGTCACTTTTGTGTCACAGTCTTGGATTATTGGGGCGATTTTGACTCTGGTCTGTTTGTCTAGGCACTTGTCCTGCTGTCCTCATGGCTCCCAGGGATTCCTTCGCTGTCCACTACCTGCGGGTGCTGAAGGAGATGTTGGCCTTCGTGCTGTTCAGTTACACGGTTCTGATCGGGGCCCTGCTAGTGGCTGGCTGGACAACTTACCTGCTAGTCCTTAAATGAACACCTACTGCAATATAACACAATAAGCTTCTATTTGTACAGACTTATCCAACTTCTGCTCTGCACAATCCCAATCCAATTATTAATAGATAAGGTGATATGTATTTACCTGCTTCATGTTTGCATATTGATATTATGTTGTAAATGCGACAAGGAAGATATTAGCAGAGATGATAGTTTGTACAAGATGGTTAGCCTAACTCTTTAAGATGAGTACACTTTATTATGACTGTATCTCAGGACTGAGCTGGATTTCATGTCCTGTAATATTAATAACCTTCATATGTTTGCATTAAAAATACTAGTAAAAAATTTTGTTGTAATTGTTAATCTAATAAATCCAGATTGGTTTCTGAATTAATATTAGTATATAAAACCAGCAATAGATTATCTAGCTACATTGCAGAATATATTGTATATTGAACTGAACTGAAGTCTTTATCTGCTGCCAGATAGTGAACAACAATGAATATGAGACTATGGGATTTTATAAAACACAACCAAGGACATTTATGCTGAAATTAACATATTAGCAATTGTTACTCTAGCAAGTCCTTAATATATCTGGAAGGTAACTCTTACGTTATATTTTATATGCAGTAGGAAGCTATCTGCGAATAGTGCTGTATGCATTATACATTTACTGCTATACAATGTATAGGGAAAAATTGTATGGTACTGTGTTAGTCAGAAAAAAATATCATGAAATATTATCAAATTCTGCTATACAACACGATAATGTAATACTACTACTATAATACCTTCAAATGAAATTTACAGGGCTGAATTGATGGATAGATTTAATGTAATGGCCAACATAAAAGGTAGTGTTATCTGTTAGGTTGTCAAGTCCGACTATTCAGCAATGTGCTCAGTAGTTGGTAATTTCTCCTGACAATGTAAAAAGACATATCGATATAAAAAAGAGCAGCAGCAAAGGAAAGGTGGAGAAATATAGGAAGCAAACCTCATTTATAGAGGTATATATTAAAATAAGCAATGTGATTGGTGGATGTGGGGAATTACAATACTTTATCTTTTGTGCTGCATTGCACTATTTCCCCCTTTAAGCTGTATGAAGTTTCATATCAATATCCTTTCCAACATTATTATAATTTTATATTATATGGCCAAGCTTTGTATCTGTAAACAGGCCACCTTATGGAAAATGACTGTACTGTACCAATGAAAGGAAATAACAAATATCATGGTTATCAGTCAATCATCATATCATCAAATGTAGGTCCAATTCTTCTGACAGTCTGCATTGTTACTTAATGTGCATCTCCAGATTCAGAGCACCTTACATAGAATATCAGACAGGAACAAACCCGCATTATGAACAATGTTCTGCCAGACAACACATAATTCAGGGAAACCAGAAGCACACCTGATAGTGATCCTTTTATTACTGCATACAATGTTTCTGCTCTGAGTCTTCATTCCCAGGGCTGCTGGTTTCTGTAGTAGTAACATAGGGACATAATGATAAAATCACATACCCTGCAATTTCTCCTAAACAACAGTCCATAGTTTCATGTCCAGTTCTAAGGTCTACTAGTTGGAAATGTCATTATCTGCCCTATTGATAGTATATTAAGGAATAAGTCCTACTTTATTTATTATTGCTTAAATGTTCTTTTTTTCCAGAACTTAAAATTAAAAAATGAAGACCTATCCTCAGTATACTGTATAGCAAGTGTCTTAAAAGTGACTTTGGTAAAAGTACAATGACTTGGCTCTGCCATAAGATGAAGGTCTGACCTGAACAGTAGCTGAACATATCCAGTATTTATATATGTTAAGACATGAGTCTACCCACACCCAGTACTGCCATGTCCCTTTTGATCCCAGCCGATCCAGCCAATCCCACCCAGTCCCTTTGTGCCCTAATTTAGTAATAGTGCCCTTCTCTATTTAACATACAGTGATGAAGCCTCCTTAGTGCCCCTGCAAAGTATAATCCTCCCATAGTACCTTCAAACAGTATAATGCCTGCATCGTGTCCCTATACAGTATGATGTCACCTTTGTTCTCCCACACAATTCCGCCTTAGTGGCCTCCACACAGTATAATGGCCCATCATGACTCCACACAACATAATGATCCCGTGGTGCCCATCAGAGTATAGCTCTCTATTAATGTCCAAACACAGTACAATTACCTATTAGTACCCCCAACTGAAAGGTCACACTGAAAAAACTTTTCTGCCACCGACAATTCATGTCACCAACTATGGTGTAGCGTCCATTGTATCACACCAGTAAGATGGAGAAGATTGTTTCATGCCATGTGATGTCTGCAAGAAAGTCTTGACTCTTTATCAAGAAATCTGTTTAAACATTTTTAAGGTTTATTTGCATAAATGCTATATTTGTATATGTGGAAATACCTAAAACAAGGAATACAGCTATTAGTACCCCCAACCAGTACAATGCCCCTATAGTACCCCCTCTACCAACAATACTGGTGATGTATAGGGACCCCACAGGGAGCTCTCCCTCCTTCAGAATGACAACAGTTGGGATAAAGACTGATTCCATACTGCTGTCCCTTATGCATTTACATATCACAGTATCGTCTACAGGGATTGGCAATTATCCCTGCTTCTTGTATAGGTGTAGCACAAGTATGACTATGTTATAATGCAGGAAGAAGGGATGACTGACTACCCCTCCTGTAGCGACTGTAATGCATCAGTGGAAAAGGGACAGCAATCGGTACAGGTTCAGACCACAAGTTGAGCACCCTTGGTATATAGTATAATAATGACCTAGACATAGACATAAGAGCAGTGTGGCCCAACATCTGGCACCTCCACCAGTCAGCTGTTTGAAGCTGTTTATCAGCTCTCTGATTGCTTAAATATTACAACATCCATAATTATGTGCGGAAAATAGAATAATAAATTTAAAAAAAGAAAAAGTCATATATTTCAATATCTTGTCTTGATTTAAAAAAACAAAAAAACAAAGCAAAACAAAAAAAAAACACATTTCTTTTAACTCATCTGAATATATTTTACATTTGAAATATTTGATTAGCATATATTCTAAGAGTATACCGTATGTTCTATAAAGGGTGCAACCTACAATATGGAGGCCTATGGTTTAGAGATATCTTTTTAATAAAGACTAGATTTTGCAGAATATATTTCCCGCACTCATCACAAATTTTATCACCAATTTGGGATGCAAACTCTAAATGCAAAAATGGATTCATATGGTGTAATCTGAATGCAAAATATGTGCAAACTGAGGTCCTAACTGCTCATGGATGATGGACATTTTGGGTCTGACAAGTGTTAAGGTGTTAGGCATTGTGGTTTACACTGCAGGGCAGGTTTATCCCAAATTTTGCAGATTCTACCTCTGTATTTACTAACAAAACAGTCTTCTATCCATCTGACGCAAGACAAAGTCATTTGGAAAAACACAGAATCCCCTGTGAGAATAATAATAATTACATACAAATGTTGGTGTGAAAGCACATGCAGTACTAAAGCTGAAGAGTACAGAGAATTAACTGTACATTCAAAGCATTTGTGTTTGGTAAGCAGAGAGGTAAGCAGAGATGAGGGAGCCATGATGCTTGTAAACAATGTGGACGCCTTACTTAATGCTATAGACAGCGATTCACGTTTCTACTATAGACTATGGCAGATCATGTTGGGTGACCTCATAACAGTTCAGTCATGTAAATTCATTATGGGATAAGAAAATCCAGATCTTTGTCTACAGTAGCATTCAGTATTTGGTAGGTCAAAATTATGGGTGGGAAACATCACATAAGAATTATTCCCTCCTGGATCTCCCTGAAAAGTGCCTTCTCTAAGGGGCCACATGGTGGTTCAGTGGTTAGCACTACAGCCTTGCAGCGCTGGAGTCCTGGTGTTCAAATCCCACCAAGGGCATAAAACCATCTGCAAGGAGTTTGTATGTTCTCCCCGTGTTTGCATGGATTTCCATCCCATATTCCAAAAAAAAAAAAAAAAAAAGACATACTGATAGGGAAAAATGTACATTGTGAGCTCTATGTGGGGCTCACAATCTACATAGAAAAAAAAAGAAAAGAAAAAAAGTGCCTTCTCTAGTATCCCCCTACACTTACTTCCCTGGCTTGACACGCCATAACCTGCTACTCTGAGGTCCCACCCTACTATAGGACCCACTCTCCGAATATATATGGTAAGTTGCTCTTTCATAAGGAGCAGATTTCCCCTCCCCCTCTGTTCCCCATATTGGGTAACCCCGCCTTCTTGGTGGGCTTTTCCCCTGGGCCGTTCCCGCAGTAGTGGGAGACGGCCAGGCAGAGGGCAATACATTTCAGATCTGCTGGCAACTGGCTGTCCCATCGTGACCTACTCTCCGAGCCGAACCTCCCTTCATTGGGTTTGTGGCAAGCCCTCCAGCTTACCCACTTCCTCTCCTTGATGCCCAACTCTGTGTGCTATGATAGACTGCTCTTGCAGTTTGAGACGGCCTATTCTGGGTCAGGCCCAGTCAGGCAGTCCCTTTCTGGTTTCTATTTGCTGTTGGTTTCCCCTCCTCCAGACTACATACCTTCCTAATTATCCAAGTGGGAGGCAGACTTGAACCTGATCTTTTCTGACTCGCAGTGCACCGGAATCCTTGAGTTCGCCCTTCAATAGTTCAATAGCCAGTAAGCATCAAGAGGCGGGATACAAAATTCTGACCAGATGGTACCATGTTCCATCCAAATTACACAAGTTTTTCCTATCCTCTTCTTCTAGTAGTTGGCACTGTGGCACAGAGGAGGGGACACTTTTGGATATCTTTTGGGGATGTGCTAAGCTGAGAGATTTTTGGGACGATGTCCATATGGTGATCAGCCAGATATTTCAAGTTCCTCTCCCTTACACGCCAACCTTCTTTCTGCTACACCTCTAGGACTAGTCCCTTCATGCCTACCGTAGATCTTCCTTATGGCACATGAGCAATGCTGCCAGAGCATGTATCTCGGCACTCTGGAAATCACTCAACTAACCTTCTCTCCACCACTGGATCCACAAAGTGGGGGGCATCCAGGGAATGGAAGATCTCACTGCATCTCTCCGAGCTGCGTGGGAATCCTTCATAGATGCCTAGACACCATGGATTCTCCTTCAGGGTACTCAGGCCTACAGAGACTTGGTGAGTTGACTGCCGATCCCCAGGTTATATGGTCGTGGACAGGGGGCCAGGGCTGCTTGCTTTGCTTCCCCCCCCCCCCCCCTTCCCTATCTTCCTGCCATTCACTCCTCTCCACCCCCATTTTTTTTCCCTTTTATCGGAATTGACAATGTTATTATTATTTGGTTCTACTGCTGTGTTCTTTTCTCCCTGCGTTGCCGTTGTTCCATTATTTGGTATGTTTACAGGCCCTTGCCGTTTGGACCTGCTCTGTTTTTGTACTTTTTGTCTTGGTTGTCTAATTTATATATTTGTTACAAATAAAGAATTAAAAAAAAAAAAAGAATTATTCCTTTCTAAGAGTCTGGACATCCTGCCCTTGCTGCTGACAATGGCCAAAATGCAAAGATTAAGACCTTCAGACCTTTTTCTATTTCTACCCAATGATCAGAACCATTAGTTGAAAGTGAGCTCACCCAACAGAAAAGTACGGGGTCTTGTAGGATTGGACAATGGCCTGGGATACTGGGGAAAGGTGTTTTTTTTTTCACCTTCCCAGCCACCAAAGCAATGTGCTGGATAGAGGAAAAACATCCTAACGTATTTCAATGGAAATCAATTATTCAATATTGTGTAATTCCATACAAAAGTAAGAACAGCGATTGTCCTCTGAAGTTCCTGAAGGTGTAGGACAAGTGGTGCAAGTAACCATTCATACACGCTACTGGATCAGTGCTATCCTCCATTCTATCCTGTAATAATGCCGTTGCCTGACGCTCCTACACTAGGCATTTCATGGTTTGTTTTCAGTTTTAATTGTAATGTTAACATCATGCCATGTGTTGCACCCCCTTTTGCTGTTATAATAGCACGAGGCAGTTTTGTACAATTCCATTTTATTGTAAATATGTTGTACAAATTATTCTGTTTCATATGCAGCACGAAACGTGCGGTTTATCTCAAATCATTCCTCAATAAAACTAGTTAAAAAAAAAATGCGCTGATGCTTATGACAAAGACACAGATGTGAACAATGACACACCCCTCGACTCATTTCAGGTTGGTCTTGTCCCCACTTTTAAAGACTTGTACAGGCATGTGGTCTGTACAGGTCCATTGTGAGCAAACATTGATGAGTGTGCTCGCATGATGAAAATAGGATGGAAGCACCAGGACTTACTGTTGCTAGTGGTTACGAGTATGATGGTGCCTTAAAGACTTAAAGGGAGTCTACCACCATCAACATACCTATTATGCTATTGTAGAGCTGGTGGTATGGTGAACATACCATACCTTACTTACTTAAAGTGTAATCTTGTGGCTTAGAAATTAAACCTTTATTTAATATGCAAATGAGTTGTTCAGTGTTCTAAGGGCCGGGTCAGCACAATCTTCAATCCAGAAAGTGGGTACTCTAGCAGGTGTTCCCCTGCCCCACGTTTAACAAACAGCTCATTAGCTTATGGAAGTTAATTTTTTTTCAGCAGCAAGATTTTAATTTGACACAAAGAAAGTATAAGGGCATATAAGTGGTGTAGAGGATATAGTGGTGGCAATAGACTCCCTTTAAATAGTTACCCTTTCATTAAACATTGCACAAATTAATAGTAAGCACATGTATGAGACTTTGTGATATATGTTATCAGAGAAAAATGCTTCTTTCGCCACTACTAGAAATATAGAAAATAAGGGCACATGGTTTGATATCTTCCAAGAACAACATATTCTTTCATTCAGAAGTGATGTAACCATATATAATCTAGGATAGAAGTGAGGATGTTACCGAATTATAGATTGTGTTTAATAAAAGGACATACATAAGTATGAAACACTCAGATTGAGAAAGTCCTCGGCACCTTCTGTGCATACGATAAAATGCAAGAGGTATTTCTAATACACTGGTACAAACCCTTAATAGACATTTATTTAAAATATAACATTCTGACTGACTATGGCCACCACAAGGGTGTGCGTACCAAACAAATACAGGTAGTCCTTGGGTTACGACGGTCTCGGGTTACGACTATAGATGAGCAAGTAGGTCTTTGCTAGTCGGGAGAGCTGGCAGCTTGGATTTATGCGGGAGCTGACTTTTTCTCATAGGAATGCATTGGCCAGCGTTCATTGGCCAGTGTACACCATTCGGCCAATCAACGCTGGCCAGGAGGCGGAGTCTAATATCGGACCACAATGGAGACTGCTGTGGTCCGATATTAGACTCCGCCTCCTCACAGACGAGCCTCCGGCAGAACCAGCGTTGATTGGTTGAATGCTGTACACTGGCCAATCAACGCTGGTCAATGCATTCCTATGAGAAAAAGTCAGCTCCAGCATAAATGCAAGCTGCCAGCTCTCCCTGTACAGTACGTGATTTAGTGTGCAGCAGTTCAGAACCGAGGAAGACTGTACTGTACTGTATATGGTACAGTCTTCCTTGGTTCCGAGCCACTGCAACTAAATCACGTTGTTCTGTTCCTACACAGCATTGTATGGTATGTTTCCGACTTACGTCGAAATTTGGTTTACGACGCCACGTAAGAACGGATCAACGTCGTAAGTCGAGGACTACCTGTATTATTGAATTTAATGTAAGTTTCATAATTCCTTAAAAGCAATGAAAGTACATGTAAAGCCCTCAATTAGTAGCAAATGTATGCATCCAGGACCCCCTTGTGCCACAAGGTAGAATATCCGATTGCGGCCCTCCAAACAGTATAATGTCCCATAGTAACCCCTCCACATGGCATAATGTACCATAGTGGCCCCATCACATAGTATAGAATCCGACAGTGCCGCCAACAAATTTTCCACACAATTTTTGGAGTTTACCACTCACATTCTATTATTATACTCTGGGGTCTCTTCAGTGGAGGCCCCTGGACACTGGCCCCTGGCGTGACTTCTTGTTCTCTTTGGTGTTTCTGCCTGACATCAACGTTGGCGGATTGGGTCTCAGGGATCATGTC
Organism: Leptodactylus fuscus; assembly: GCF_031893055.1. NCBI lineage: Eukaryota > Metazoa > Chordata > Amphibia > Anura > Leptodactylidae > Leptodactylus > Leptodactylus fuscus. Next base: position 93,768,726 of record NC_134265.1, on the reverse strand, counting down.
GGCCTCATTATGTGTTATGAGGCCTACGTAACTCCTGAGGCCCAATCAGCAGTCTTTGACGTCAGCCAGAAGCGCTGAAGAGAACAGGGAGCCGGATTCCGGATTCCAGGGAAGATAACATTGTTTTTTATGTTTGATCACCTTCCCTGGGCATTTGCTCTATATTTAAATAATAGCATTTTTATTTTGCACAGCAGTTTGATCCAAATAAAAACACTGTGCAAACCTGCCTCCTCAGGAAAATCTGCCAACCCCTAATATAGCAGATGTTGGATCTTTAAATATGGTGACTGCTATGGATTTTTCCTGTGTTACATGTGACCACGTTATTTGAACTGTTGTCTTTGGTATGAATTCTCATGAGGAAATTATCCATCCTGGGAGACACTAAGAAAAAGCAACAGCAGTGAGCCCAACCAATTTGCCTGTATGGGGCCCTGGACACCTCAATGGTGGCTAGATCCCATATTCCGGATTTTACCCTGCTAAATTGTACTGAGATCTATGCTGTTAATCTGACATTTACAGATTGACACCTTGCAACCATACTGGACACTCACTGGCTGCAGATGTCAGAGATATTGCTGCCTGCAATGTAGGACACCCATATATTCTGCAAAGTTCTATCTCATCTTTGTCACTTATTGTGTTGGTAAAAGCATAGGGGAAGAAAACCATAATAAACAATAATGAACTATCAAATGTCTGCTAAGAGGTCAATAGACTTCCTGCAAAATTGCCCTTAATCGGACTGAGCGGTGAATCGTTGACTTCCAAACTTCACTTCTCTTCTCATCACAAGAAGTTTCAAGCTGCCTAGAGTCCACTGCAGTGCAGAGCCTGACCACTAGGGGGGCTAAAGCCTCCGTACCTGCCAGTAAAGGGAATAGCTCCCAATGAGCCGGCTATTCCCATCACTGACCAGGGCCAGGTCCGAGCATAGAGTTCAGCCCTTACCAAGTATGGGATCTAGCCAAATCACTGGGAGCTGCCTCACTACTGCTTCTATTCAGGTCCTGACCTCTAGGGGGCACACGGTCCATATCAGTAATGGGGGGAAAGCTGGCATAGTGGCTGCTATTTCTCATCACTGAAAAAGAACAGGCACGACTGTTGCTGCGGGCACTACAGGTCACAGCAGTATTCCGTAGCACCGCAGTGCAGTCTCACAGGGTGGCACACAGTCTCAGCTGTCACCCGTCTACTTCCGGTTCAGCGCCCGTCACGTCCGTCTTCAGCTGATGTTACCACTTCCGGTACGGAAGTTGCCTGATACTTCCTGTTGCCGCCGGTAAGATGGCGTCGTTCAGTAGAAGAGTCTTGTGGGGCTTCTCCCATCTCCTCAGGTACGCGGAGCTGCTCATTGGCTTATACGTAGACTGTGGCCATTATTGGTGTCAATGCTGTGACAGAGCTGAGGAGTCGTTATTGTGTGTGCCGGGAAGAGGCTGCTCGTACACGGCTGGTGTAACACTGCTCGTCCTGCTTTATGTCTATTATGTTATGTGACCTGCTTAGGTGTCTACCCATAACACAGCACGTCACACCATGTGAAACTACAACTCCCATCATCTCCCCACAGGCTACTCTACGTGGGGCATGCTGGGAGTTATAGTACACTGTGACTGAACATAAACCTCAGCCATGGAGCATCTGTGTCATACATGGCTGTCACATGCTGTCATCCTTCTAGCCCGCCCTCACTAGATCTTCTACTCTCTGTTTCCAGGCAGTCCAGCCCCTTATTCTACAGAAGACATGTTTTGCGCATCTTTAAAGGTTCATGGCGCCAAGTGTTGTCGGTGGGACTGGGGGCCAGTCTCTGTGCTATTCCAGTGGGACAGGTAATATGAATTTGTGTGTGTTTTTTTTTTTTTCCCCTATCAAGATCCATTGGTTACTGAAGGATTTCTCCTGGCAAATAATATTGATGACATATCCTAGGGTCATCAATATCAGATCAGCAGGTCTGACACCCAGGACCCCTACCGATCAGCTGTTTTTACCAGTCGCTATATGGAGAGAAGAGCCAGAAGCAGATAGTTGGCTGTGCTGAGTTAGTTCTGTTCAGCTCCTGTTCACTTGTATAGGAGCTGCAGTAATTCAGGACACCACTACGCAAAGAACACACCACTCTGCTCCCAGCTGTGTTCTCTCTGTATTGGATGCTGAAAACAGCTGACCAGTGGGGGTCTTGTGTGTTGTACCCCTGCCGATCTGATATTGATGACCTAAGCATAGGTTCTAAATATCGTTTGCCAGGAAAAACCCATTTCATTTAGTGAAATCAATAACAGAAATGTTGGACAAAGAAAAAAAATATTGAAGACTACTTGATCCCAACAAATGGAGGAAATCAAGTAGTTTGTTTGGAGCCACCCTGTGGCTTGTAAGGTTGGTGACATACATTAGATAGCTGTTGGTGAACGTTTGAGCCCCAACAGGTTTAAGTAGCTGCCAGACAGAGGATCAGGTGTATTGAAATCTAGTAGCCACATTCTTCATTACCCCCACCCCATCATCAGGGAGACCTGGGACACTCCTATTCACATTATGTAATTGGCAGGCACAGCTGACTATTATGTAATGTGTATTGCCATCTGTAATGTTCCGTTTCAAGGAAAGTTATTTAGATCATTCTGGGCAATCCTTCCATTCCCTGCTGATACAAGTCAGAAACTGTGAGGAGATTGTCTCCCATCTTAGTAAAGACGTCTTTTTTGACAAGCTAGGGGATGTCCTCAAATGTCTTTCTGGACTGGATGGCCTTACATTTCTTTTATAAAAACTGTAATAATATTTTCATTCTTCATATGTTTTTTTTTTGTTGTCTCCCCCTACTCTTCCACAAAGTCTGTTAGCTTCCTTACCATTTTGCCAGGTAGCTGACAATACCAGAGGGCTGATAGATCTTATCTGTAGGAGAGGTGCAGAGGCCCTGCTTCTTGATATCAAACAGAATGAGGCAATAAATCAATTAACAATCCTACTCCATCTTATATTTTCCACAGAGTTGTGTGTAAGGCTGAATACAGAGACAAATCAAATGTAAATAAGTAGTCAGATTGAAGATAAGGAACTAGAGAACGACTTAATACATGGAGAAGAAATCAGATCTGCTTAATAAGATATATTGCAAAGTTTCTTAAATGCATTATTAATTTATAAAAAGTTGTTTATAACTGGAGATATGGCTTGAGTGCAAAGATATTGATCCCCCTACTTGCTCACATTTTTGCTTATCCCTATACCAAATAAATCCTTTAAAGGGGTTGTCTGTGGAGTTAGTTACCTTTCTCTGCTCTTTTATTCATCGTGGAATCCCAAGGGACCCCAGATCACATAATCAGAACCAGCCCCCTAGGGAGCTCCACCCCCTCCCTCTCCTGTTCGTGTTATTTACTTAATAAAGATGCAGTATAAAGTCTTGAGTGTCTTGTGTTCCCCTTTGCCAACCAGCACAAAGGCCTGCGGCACTAGCATGTCACCTTTATGGAAAGTAGCCCTCTGTGACAGCAATTTCTCTTATCTGCTGTGTGGAACTTTCATATTTTGCAGAGATTTAGAAAGTGAACATGTTGCATCTCCACGCTGGAACGTGGCTTACTTTTTATTTAATTTAATAAGAAATATAATAGTTGTCGCCAATTACTCATTAGCTATAAGGTATGTTCACACAGCAATATTCTGTCAGTATTTCACTTCAAAAATAGAATCTATGGAGAGAAAACACAAAGTAAAGATTTTTGCCTCCTCTGGTCTGCTCTGCTCCTTGTTTAGGTTTACAAATACTGCTGCAAAATATTAAGCAGAATATTGCTGTGTGAACATACCCTTATAAATTAAGCTCACTTGTAAGCCTTGGCTAAACTAGACAAGATTTCATTTTGGGTAGTTTAGAATATTCAGTATATTCTACTTTCTTAACCTATCTAACTTCCGTTTAATAGAAAGCAGGCTGTAAATTGAGAGTTACAGTTTACATGTCACAATGCCACCTTTAATTGTCTATTCTTCGATTGTTTGATTCACATTTCTTCTTCACATATACCCCTGAAGAGATCAGATCCTACACTATCAAACGATTACCTGATAAGAAGGGCGGCATCTCTGGTAACAGACAGTACACAGACCCTCCTGTCACAAACTACTTATGCTCTTATTGAAGCCCTCACAGAATACACAAAGGTAAGAAAGCCGCAGATGATGGTGGTTTTATTTCCCTTTTTAAACATTTTCACTTTATTTTACTTTGTCGTCATCTTTCAAAAATAGAATATCTTACTGGGAAAACTTTATAAAGGGGTTCTCTGGAATTTTATGATTGATCGATACTTCAGACCCCCATCATCCTAATGATCATTACTGATTGCTTATCATTATCCTAATAATGAGCAATCGGTAAAAAAGTCTGAGATAACCCTCAGTCACAAAAGAATTTTGAACTTGTTTAAAGGGGTTTTGACCCTTGGCTTAGGTCATCATTTGAAGGTCCGTGGGGATCCACCACATGGGATCACTGCGGATCAGCTGTCTGAAGTGGTAGCAGCACTATAATCTCTGTTTCTGTTGCACAGGCCATATGACATTACATTCATCAGTCACATGGTCTGTTCACAGCTCAGTCCCATTCAAGAGAAAGGGGCTTTGCTGTGATAGCAAGCACAGCTGCTTTAAAATGTATGGTGCTCAGCATGAAGTGGCTGCAATGTTTTTCTGAACTCTGTGGTCTCTTCAAACAGCTGATCAGAGGGGAACCTGGGTGTGGGACCCCAACTGATATTAACTTGATTATCTATTCTAAGGGTAGGAGATAGTTTGATGAGGTTTGAATAGCCCTTTAAATATTAGAAGGAAAAAAACCTAGGAAAACAGTGGAAAGTACTGTCCCAGAACATATAGCCTCTAAGTCATGTGACCAGAATTGTCTTAAGAAATTAGTTCAAAGCTCCTCCGTAGCACTTGAATAAAACCAAGAGTTCTCCCCATTACAGTAACTGCAGTGTCCTGTTCAGTCAGCAGCACTGACCGCTTGTGGTGATAGACTGTAGTTTTGGATGAGTATCTAGTAGGATCAGCTATTAATACCTCAATCTGGTATTAGAAGGGAAGGACACAGAGGTAGTAGCTTGTGTAATCTATAGCAGGATTTAACACGCTTGTTCCCGCCAGCAAATGCACTGGCCTGTACAACACGTGCAGTAACATGTTAATCCTTTTATATACAGGCTGTGTACACACTTCTGTCTTTACATAAGAAATACACATCCCTTCTGGATAAGATGAACTCAAGTGAAGAGAGTGCAATTTGGCAAGTGATCATTGGGGCACGTGTGCAGGTAAACCTTGTCACATTATAGTGTCATCATTTTCTGTACAATATTTCTTTCTATTCATTCTAGGGGCTATGAAATCCTGAATAATGTGATTTCATGTGCTGGATCTGGAGAGTGGAAAGTGATTTTGTGCTTTACACTTTCCAGAAATCCAATGATCTATTCAGTTTCTGTGTGTTGGTGACATATATATTTTACATAAGCACAAGTCCAACTGGAGGTAGTTGGAAGACAACCAAGTATGAATAGTGGCCTTCCAGTTATATTTTCCATCTAGTTTTGAGAATATAATGAATTGCTATAGAATGAAGTTGTTTCTGCCTGTAGTTTCCTTATAGGTCACGTTATGTAGGTAAAAATGAAGTAAGCATTCACCTGAATAATACTACTAATAATACTACCTGAATAATACTACTATAGTGTTGTTCTGTTGCTTGGTTCTCATGAAATTACTTGTAATAATCTTGAAATGTGTCCTTACATGTGAAGATGAAGAAGTTGCAAGACGAATACCTAAAGTATGAGGCCAACTGGACGCGGGCTGTTAGTCTTTCAGAAATGGCAGCAGAAGCTGCTTATCAAGCTGGTGAGTATACGGCGCACATTAAAGGGCTCCATTAAGTGAGTGCTACATTTATGTACATCCTGTCCATCAAAATTTATCTCAGGGAGTGCTGATTAGGTTTTTTTTTTTTTAACTGAATATATTAGTTCTCTATTATTTCACTGCTATGCTATTATACTTCTATTATTCCAGTAATAGAAGTACGTTAGGGGACTGTTGTGTATGCAGTATATTATATTTATATTATATTTTGTGAATACAGAGGTTTTTACAGGTTATTTTCAGGTATGAGAGTGTCATTTTCCACACAGCGATCTACATTTTTGTCATGATGAGTTTGTGTGTGCCATTAGTATATACCTGTGAAATGTATAGACCTGCTCCTGCCCCAACTATCAGGAATCAAGTGAAATGTGCACCACTAGATGGATCATGGAAGGTAACCCATCAGTCATAATAACAGCATTGTATCACAGAGGAACACTCATATCCCCTTACTTCTAAGGACTATTGCCCATTCCAGAGGAATAATCACTAGCGATGGCATCATATGGAGACAGCCGTAGATCTAGGAAAAAGGTCCTCAGGACTATTTTATGAATGCCTATTAAGGCGTATGTGTAGCGTGCATAATGTTGTAACACACATATGCAATATGTGGAAGTTATTTTATAACCTGTGTGTTTGTAAGCTGTAAAACACATTATTCGTAGGATAGAAGACAAATAGCTGACCAGTGGGGGTTTGACTGTGGAAATTCCCACTGATTCTGAGAATGGGAGTGTTTTAGCCTACTGGAGAATGTAGCCAATTCCCCAGGTAATGGACAAAGACACAATCCTGCCCTCATTCTCTCTAATGGGAGCCCCAGAGATAGTCGAGTGCTGTACACTATCTCTGCCATTACTCTTGAAGTGAATGGGAGCCAGGACGCATCTCTGTCCACCAGGGGGTTCGGTGCTATTCCTGCAGCTGCATGGCCAGTGGGGATGAAATTCTCCTATTCTCTGGATCAGTGGGGGTGTCACCGATCAGAGAAAAACCCATGAGTGCTGAAATTTGGTGCAAGTTATTGGCATATAGTAAGCCAACCAAGGCTTAAGGAAGAAAAGTGTTTAAAGGAGTTTGCTAGGATTGGTGATTTTGTTTCTTAGAATGCATCAGCATATCAGATTTTGGGGGTCAGATATTCATGTACCCCCACTGATCAGCTGTTTGAGAGACTGCAGTGTTCAGGTTAGCACAGTCATCTCCAAGTCTATGCTATCTAAATCTTCAATTCCTCAGTATTTTTAGTATTTGTGCTGAAAGGAAACATTCCTGTATACTGTAAAAGGAATTATACCACCACAAAATGACCTATTTTTTTCTGAGATTTTGTGTTAAACATTTAAGACTATTTATTTTATTTTTTATTGTCCCTATCTATATTAAAAAAATAAAATAAAATTACTATACCCTGCAACTTTCACTCTGACCAGTAGGCCTGAAATAAATTGACCCTTGTCATTTCTGGGAGGGTTTTCATTGCAGTAGTCATGTAATTTACATTATAGACAAGACAGAGAGGATCCCAATAGAAGATAGATAACACAATTACATACACTAAATAATGTCCCCGTTTATCTACTCCCTGTCCATACTAAAAGCATGCCTAGTAAGCCCTGCCATAGCCCTCAATGATTCAGCTTTAGTCTGTTGCTGCCTATGAGACTGCAGTACAGCATATTGCTAAATGTTGTTAACAGAACAGAGAAGTTTGGGCAACATTGTCAATCCCTATAATAAAGCATAGACCATAGAGTAAAAAAATCTTTTCAGTCAGTAAAGTTCTGGCTTTAATAAATAAAATGGTGACACATCCCACAGCTGTAGTGTGTTACGATGTATCATAAGAGGTAAAAGAGATCATCCAGGAGTTTAGGACTGATACAGTGTAACAAAAGGAAACTGATGAATTTATCTAACTAAACAACTGGTAATGATGTATTTCTTGGTTTGTATGATTTGGTATTCACTGGGTAGATTCTTCTTATATTGTGCAGGTGCAGACCATGCCTCTGTCACTGTAAGAAATCACATACAACTGGTGCAGATCCAAGTTCAAGAGACCCGTGAACTTGCCCAAAAAGCAGAGGCCCTGCTGACAGCATCTCAGTCTGAGGAAATTCTGAAGACAATTATAGAAGACAAAACCAATCCCCCAGATGGAGGCAGCCCGGTAGGCAGTCCTGAAGAAATTCCTGAAGCTTATCTGCGAGAAGATTGAACTATATGTAATTTGCTTCTCAAGAACTACTAACTGTACAGCGTACTACTGACAGTCTATGTACTAATAGTGAGGGCAGAGTCACTGCTGGATCCCCTGCCTTATAACATGAAACTGATCTGCCGCTGAGAATCTCTCCCTATGCTGTCATGTATTCATGGAAACAGTCCCTGGAGTAATGTGGTGTGTCCCTTGGTGCTAAAACTCTCAATATATTTTAAACAATCACAAACAGCAGTAACAGCTGTCCTTGCCTTAAGTAGTCCATTCACCTACACAGGCACAGACTAGTACAAAATGTGGGTGTAGCTTACTGAAGACAATAAGGCACCCGCACTATCATGGTACCGTAGTGACGTTATGAGCCAGGAGCACTTAAGTCTTTCCTCAGCTTGTGGTTTGCATTTTTGTCAATGTGTGTGATTTTTTTCTTTTGTCACCTTAGATAGTTTCCTAAGAATATAAATTACCTGAACAGCCAACCGCTGGAAATATTTTTATTGATCATTTTATTAAAAATTGAAGTTGCATTTAACGCCATCTTTTCACCATACTTTAACATTGCTCTGCGTATACATTGATCCCTCATTCATTGCGACTTTCTATATTGTGGGTTCTAGAGGCAAGTGGCCTAAAATAACAAAAACTATTCACTACCCATCTGTCCACCAGAATCCATTGGTCTTGTCTGGTCTTCTGGGTCAGTTTACTTGCATAGGCCATGTGATTATTGCAGCTTTTACCTGCCCTATTAGGGATAGTTCACACGGTGGGAATCTTTTCCGTCATGTGGCTTTTCTGCACAGCTAGCCGCAACGGGAAGCTGATGCAGTGCATTGGCATCCCTTTGCAGCACTCCGCTCCAGATTAGCCCCGGATGAATGGGCCTAAGCAGGAGTCTGTCTCGAACCGCTGACTCAGCCGCGGAATCTGCGTGAAGATAGGGCATGCCGCTTTTTTTTCCCCACTAGCTGGAAAAAAAAATCACTAGAGGGGGGGAAAAAAAAAAAAAAGCAAGTGACTCCCATTGAAATGAATGGGAGACGTTTTTGCAGGTGGATTTTGGGTCAAAATCCGCTTGCAAAATACTTTGTGTGAACATACCCTTACTGGCATTGTAGATATGTAAAAAGAACCAATATGGCAGTAATACAGCACCGTGTGACAATCACATGCACTAGGCAAGTAATTCCCTAGAAGGACTGGAGAAGAGGCCGTGCTGGACTCCTGAGTAATTTTTTCTTAAAGGCCATTTAAATTTACATGGGTTTTCCACACTGCTGAGGTGCTGCAGCCGCTACCCCAACAATGTGGAAGGGATACCTGTACATGTTGTAACTGTGTGTCAGTGAAAGCAATGTAGTTAATCCACACTAGGAGACAGATCACTTGACTGTGATTCCTCTTGCTTCTACATATCACATTTAAGTAGATTGATTTTGAGTAGATTGACACTGGGTCACTATTCCAATACCTAGACTGTATGACGTGTACAGGAAATTTTGTTTAGGGTTATGTTCTTTAAAACTGGCCATACACATTAGCCCTTTAGTCAGCCAGAATGGTAGGTCTGTGACAGCTAAAGATACAGTCCTATGAAAAAGTTTGGGCACCCCTATTAATCTTAATCATTTTTAGTTCTAAATATTTTGGTGTTTGCAACAGCCATTTCAGTTTGATATATCTAATAACTGATGGACACAGTAATATTTCAGGATTGAAATGAGGTTTATTGTACTAACAGAAAATGTGCAGTATGCATTAAACCAAAATTTGACCGGTGCAAAAGTATGGGCACCCTTATCATTTTATTGATTTGAATTCCCCTAACTACTTTTTACTGACTTGCTGAAGCACAAAATTGGTTTTGTAACCTCAGTGAGCTTTGAACTTCATAGCCAGATGTATCCAATCATAAGAAAAGGTATTTAAGGTGGCCAATTGCAAGTTGATCTCCTATTTGAATCTCCTCTGAAGAGTGGCATCATGGGCTACTCAAAACAACTCTCAAATGATCTGAAAACAAAGATTGTTCAACATAGTTGTTCAGGGGAAGGATACAAAAAGTTGTCTCAGAGATTTAACCTGTCAGTTTCCACTGTGAGGAACATAGTAAGGAAATGGAAGACCACAGGGACAGTTCTTGTTAAGCCCAGAAGTGGCAGGCCAAGAAAAATATCAGAAAGGCAGAGAAGAAGAATGGTGAGAACAGTCAAGGACAATCCACAGACCACCTCCAAAGAGCTGCAGCATCATCTTGCTGCAGATGGTGTCACTGTGCATCGGTCAACTATACAGCGCACTTTGCACAAATAGAAGCTGTATGGGAGAGTGATGAGAAAGAAGCCGTTTCTGCACGTACGCCACAAATAGAGTTGCCTGAGGTATGAAAAAGCACATTTGGACAAGGCAGCTTCATTTTGGAAACAAAAATTGAGTTGTTTGGTTATAAAAAAAAAAAGGCGTTATGCATGGCGTCCAAAAAGAAACAGCATTCCAAGAAAAACACATGCTACCCACTGTAAAATTTGGTGCAGGTTCCATCATGCTTTGGGGCTGTGTGGCCAATGCCGGCACCAGGAATCTTGTTAAAGTTGAGAGTCGCATGGATTCCACTCAGTATCAGCAGATTCTTGAGAATAATGTTCAAGAATCAGTGACGAAGTTGAAGTTACGCCGGGGATGGATATTTCAGCAAGACAATGATCCAAAACACCGCTCCAAATCCTCAGGCATTCATGCAGAGGAACAATGACAATGTTCTGGAATGGCCATCCCAGTCCCCAGACCTGAATATCATTGAACATCTGTGGGATGATTTGAAGCGGGCTGTCCATGCTCGGCGACCATCTAACTTAACTGAACTTGAATTGTTTGTCCAAAATACCTTTATCCAGGATCCAGGAACTGATTAAAAGCTACAGGAAGCGACTAGAGGCTGTTATCTTTGCAAAAGGAGGATCTACTAAATATTAATGTCACTTTTCTGTTGAGGTGCCCATACTTTTGCACTGGTCAAATTTTGGTTTAATGCATATTGCACATTTTCTGTTAGTACAATAAACCTCATTTCAATCCTGAAATATTACTGTGTCCATCAGTTATTAGATATATCAAACTGAAATGGCTGTTGCAAACACCAAAATATTTAGAACTAAAAATGATTAAGATTAATAGGGGTGCCCAAACTTTTTCATAGGACTGTATGTGTATCGCAGTTCTGCTAAATCTGCCCCTTGGTTGTCCTCATGACATATGCTAAATATCTACAATGTGTTGTCAGCTTTTCACTGAACCTTAGTATGTAGCACACACTGGAAATATACACAGTAAAATTTGCCAAAATTGTGGCACAGATAACTTGCACAATATTTTTTAATAACACTTAAAACCGCACCATCTTCTTATTGTAAAGCTGGGTCCAGTGTCTCAAGAACAAAGGAGAAAAGGGAAATGACCTACAAAAGATCAGCATACAAATGTATATTTACTAACTCTTATACTTGAAGGTTACAACAAAGTATACTTTGTAAAGACAAACAGTATTTCTTGTATAGAATTGATGTGATCAGTTATACAGTAATAAATATCTATATTGTAGGCTTGTGATTTCTTGCATGGTGGATAGTATAGTATTGTGTACAACCTGAGCTGCTCTCACTGATAGCTTGCTATTCTATACTGTACTAGAGACAGGTGCTGTAGTAAAACACCGCCCATCCCACATTCTAGTGCACACTTTCCTAAGGGTCATAATGCTGTATCTGATCTGATCCAGTTGGTTGGCTTAGATGACTATTGGTGTTGTGCTCCATGAGGAAATTTGTCTTACATTAAGCAGCTGAAGGAAGGGTTTAGGAACCTTCCTAAAAATAAAACACCAGGAACAGAATTTAGTCCATCGGGGTAGTTTTACATAGTTGCCAACATTGCAGTCTGAGGAATAGACTGTTGGAGAATGTTTAAAGGGATATTCCCACCTCACATACTCATCAGTCTTTACTGCTGTAAAATCTTCTTTCTTCCTGGTTTCTTGCATCATTTGGTGGACGGAGTTTCACATGCAACCTGCCGTTTAGCTCTGCCCCCAAATTTGCGTGTAGCTCCGCCCACCCATATTGGACTATGAAGTACGGGCGGCAGCAACTCCATTCTGTGTTCCATACAGAGACTGCCTGTCTCTGCCATAATGAACACAATTGAATTAGCTAGCCTGATAACTGGGAGAACAGAAGAAATGAAAGCAGCTCCTCTCCTATCTGAGTGCAGGACCTAGGTCACGTGGTGCAGACACAGGAATAGCTAGATATGCAGGCTCGCTCCCTGCACTTAGCCCCTCCTCCCTCCCCCCTGAGAGCAGTAGATACATCACTTGACTCATGAGCAGATAAGTCAGGGCTGTGGCCACAAAGAATTGAATAAAGTAAGATAGTGGACAAACAAAGCAGTTTTGCTGAAGCAGTGTATTTAGGAAAAGTCTTACATCCACATTAACAAGCAGTATAGATAGGATCCTTGTGATGAGACAACCCCGTTAAGTTCCACTCTTTGGACCACCCCAAAGCTGGCCAGACAGAATTTTAACAAACACTTTCCCTTTTGGGTGGGGTTTTAGGAAACCCCTCCCCTTTTGGGCCAGGAAATACCAGATTTGCTGAAACAAGTACCAGAGAGTGGTTGTATTGTCCTGTGTGTGCACAGACTCAAGTTTTCTGCTTTACAACTTTGTAATTTTAAAACAACTGATGTTTCAAAGACCTGACACCAACACAAAGATCACAAATGATTTATTTCAGGCTACAGCATATTTCTCTCAGTAAATGTGGGGCAAGTACCATCATTCTCTCACTAATCTAGTAATATATGCATTACAATAGTTCTGCCCTTCTGATATTAGAAACCATTTTCTATTAACTGTACCTAGTGAGCCTATGACAGACTTGTGTTTATTCATAGACCAGAAATCTGGAGTGGTAAAGCTGCACGGAGGGACAAGTAGCAGTAGCCAATAGTTGTCTCAGACACCGTGAGGTAAGAGCAGCCAAGCAGAAAGCACTGAGGAAAATAAATAGCAGATGGATCATCCCCACATCGATTTAGAGTCAATGAATAGATCGTCTAGAGTTGTAGATATTCAGAGCCTCTCAATAATTCTGGTGTATCTATCTCCCCTCTGCCCTCTCCATAGACTTGTTTGACCTTACTTTCTCACAGTCTCTTAAGAAACAAAGATGTATTCAGGAGAGATCTAACGCTAGGTTCACACTAGCGTTTGAGTCTCAGTACAACACTCCGTCCCCTTATTCCAGGGTCAGTTCACACAGAGTTTTGGGCGAGGATTTTGATGCTGAATCAGCCTCCAAAAAAGCTTCCCAATAGAACTCTATTGTGTGGACTGACCCTTAAATAGGTGGAAAGAAAAGTCCTGCAAGCTAGACTTTTTGCAGGAAATCCAGCGGACCCCAATACAAGGTGGATTAGTTGTGCTGCCTCCAGACTCTAGGACATACATGTCAGTTTCAGTAAGTAAATGTTCTACTTCCCATACATTTGTCTGCAGCACATAAATGGGATCTGTAAAAGAATGATCATTTCGGTGGGATCAGAGAAGCTTTTATTAGCACTGATCTGCTAAAGATTAAATCATCCAGGCCATGCAATCCACACTGCAATAGTTGAACATAATGAGTTGCAAGCTAGTTACCCCTCATTCATATCTGCATTGGTATTCCGTCTGGGGGAGTCCGCATGGGGACCCTCCGAAAGGAATACCAAACGCAATTGCAAGCATTGTGCAGTAAAAGCACACGGACCCCATAGACTATAATGGGGTCCGTGTGCTTGCAGACAGGAAAGTAGTTCACAATCTACTTTCCTGTTCACATGATTTGTGCAGGCAGCGCATGGCAAGCACACGGACCCCATTATAGTCTATAGGGTCTGAGTGCTTTTACTGCACAGTGCGTGCAATTGCATTTGGTATTCTGTTCAGGGATTCCCCATGCAGACTCCCCCAGATGGAATACCAACGCAGATGTGAACGCGGGGTAACCCTGGTCAAAACGGTGATGTAAAACATGGCTGTAAGGTGGATCTGGAACTCTTGACTGTAAACTGACTCTGTGGTCCCCTACACAAACACCAGAGCCCGACTGATCAATAGACAACCCTGGCACACCGACCTGACTAAAAAACTGAGACGTGCCTCACGGGTTGCAGAACGCCTCTGGAAGAAAAGCCACTCCCAGGAGGATTTCCTCAGTTACAAAGAGGCAGCTCTCACATTTAAGAAAGCACTCACCTCTGTGAAGCAGGTCTACTTCACCACACTCATATCTGTACTCTCTTGCAACCCCAAACAGCTATTCTCCACCTTCAACTCCCTCCTCCTGCCCCCCCTCCGACATCACTTATCTCTGCTGACGACTTTGCCTCCTACTTCAAAACTAAAATTTACACCATCAGAGACAGTCTCACCCTACACCCCCGACAACCCCTCTACCCAACTACTCGCTGCCCCCCCTCCCTGACCTGTTTCTCCTCCATCACTGATGAAAAACTCCTCCCTAATCTCCAAATCCCACCTCACCTCCTGCACGCTTGACCCGATCCAGTCACACCTCATCCCCAAACTCACTGAAGTCATTACTCCAGCCCTAACCCATCTCTTCAACTTATCCCTAGCCACTCGATCCTTCCCTTACGCCTTCAAACACGCCACTGTCACTCCTATACTTAAGAAACCGTCCCTCAACCCGTCCTCCCCAGCCAACTATTGTCCCATCTCACTGCTCCCGTACGCCTCAAAACTACTTGAGCAACATGTCCACTCCGAACTCTCCTCCTATCTCTCGTCCAACCTGCTCTTTGACAGACTACAGTCAGGCTTCAAACCCCGTCACTCCACTGAAACTGCCCTAACAAAAGTCACTAATGACCTGCTAACCACCAAAACCAAGCGCCATTACTCTGTCCTCCTACTCCTTGACCTCTCCTCTGCCTTTGACACAGTCGACTACTCCCTATTGTTGGAAATTCTCTCATCCCTTGGCATCTCAGACCTGGCCCTTTCCTGGATCTCCTCATACCTCACCGACCACACATTCAGCATCTCCTACTCACTCTCCACCTCCTTACCGCGCCCACTCTCTGTAGGTGTCCCCCAAGGCTCCATCCTAGGACCCCTCCTGTTCTCCATCTACACCCTTGGCCTGGGCCAACTCATAGAATCTCATGGTTTCCAGTACCACTGTTATGCAGACGACAAATCCTGATCTCTGGACCAGACATTACCTCCCTGCTGGCCAGAGTTCCAGATTGTTTAGCGGCCGTAGCCTCCTTCCTTTCTCAAACTCAACATGGAGAAAACAGAGTTCACCATTTTCACCCCATCCCGTATGGCCCCTCCACCCAACCCATCTATCAAAGTTAATGGAACCCCACTTACTCCTGTCCCACAGGCCCGATGCCTTGGGGGTAACCCTGGACTCTGACTTATCCTTCAAGCCACATATTCAAACCCTCAACACCTCCTGCCGCCTCCAGCTCAAGGACAGCCACCGAATCCGCTCCTTCCTCACCCCGGAAACTACCAAGATGCTCATCCATGCCCTCATAATCTCCCGCTTAGACTACTGCAACACCATTCTCCATGGACTCCCAGCAAACACCCTCGCCCTCCTCCAGTCCACCTTAATCTGCGCTGCTCGCTTAATCCACCTCACCCCCTGATCTTCATCGGCTGCTCCCCTCTGCCAGTCCCTCCACTGGCTTCCTATAGCCCAGCGAATTGAGTTCAAGCTTTTAATGTTAGCATACAAAGCGATTCACAACCTGTCCCCTCCATATATCTCTGAACTAATCTCCCGCTACCTGCCCACCCGTAACCTCAGATCCTTCAAGGACTTCCTACTCCGCTCTGCCCTCATCCACTTCTCACACAACCGCCTCCAAGATTTCTTGCGTGCATCCCCCATATTCTGGAACTCCTTACCACGACACATAAGACTGACCCCCACAACCACAGGATTCACGAAGGCCCTGAAGACTCACCTATTCAGGAAGGCCTACAACCTCCAATAACACTATCACCACACCGCCATGGTGTCTCCCCCTCTCCTTCTGTCTCTACCCCCTTCCCCCATAGATTGTAAGCCCTTGCGGGCAGGGCCTTCTACCCCACTGTGCCAGTTGGTCACTATATATATATATATATATATATATATATATATATATATATATAATCTACCTGTATATTTTGTGTATTGTATGTAACTCCGAAATGTAAAGCACCATGGAATTAATGGTACTATATAAACAAATAATAATAATGATAATAAAAAAAAAAAAATATTGAGCCTCAGAATGATTCAGTGACCTGAAGATGGTTGACATGAGCATATGCAGCCCTTGCTGGAAGAAAACATCTACTCTGCAATGTCCATAAGAAACAATAGCATTATGGCTATGACACCCACCTGCTTGTTCACCATCTTCAAGACAATTATGTATCTGACAGAAATTGAAGAATACAAAACATATATAAAATTGTCCAGCTGATGAACATTTCATCTATGGGTACAGAGTGACCCTGCTGAGATAAGAAGGAAAAAGTTACTTTGCATAGACTTGAGGCTCCATCTACTAGTGGGAAGACCAGAAGATTCACACTATTCTGCAGCCATGAGAAAATCAGAATAGTTTATAAGATTGACGTTAGAGCAAGACAATAGCTGTTGCTTCTCTGGACAGAGAGTAACTACTGGTTCTTTACTGCTTGTGCATATAAAATTAGATTAAAATTTTCTATTTTTTTCATTCTTTCCAGAAAGAAAAGGAACATCCAACCTGTATTGTTCTTAGGCATTTGAAGAGAAAATAAAATACAAGTGTGGTATTTTCTCTCCAGTATTATATAGGCACTCAATGGTTAATGAATTGATCTTAATTATAGCTTATCAACCTGTCTAATGGTACCTGGGGGAATATTATCCCGTACGTGTGCTGCTGAGAAACAGGAAATACTATATATATATATATATATATATATATATATATATATATATATATATATATATATACATATATATATAGTACTGTATGTGATATATATATATATATATATATATTCACAATTTAAATTATAAAACGGCTGTCAAACTGTGTCCATGCAATCCAATTGCTTAATAAAAAAAAACATGAATTTTTGATATACAATGAAAGACTTCTTAAAGGGGTTGTCCCATCACAAGGATCCTATCTATACTGCTGGTTAATGTGGATGTAAGACTTTTCCTAAATACACTGCTTCAGCAAAGCTGCTTTGTTTGTCCACTATCTTACTTTATTCAATTCTTTGTGACCACAGCCCTGACTTATCTGCTCATGAGTCAAGTGATGTATCTGCTGCTCTCAGGGGGGAGGGAGGAGGGGCTATGTGCAGGGAGCGAGCCTGTGTTTCCAGCTATTCCTGTGTCTACACCACGTGACCTAGCTCCCTGCACTCAGATAGAGGAGATGCTTTCATTTCTTCTGTTCTCCCAGTTATCAGGTTAGCTAATTAAGTTGTGTTCATTATGGCAGAGACAGGCAGTCTCTGTATGTAACACAGAATGGAGTTGCTGCTGCCTGTACTTCATAGTCCAATATGGGTGGGCGGAGCTACACGCTAATTTGGGGGCAGAGCTAAACGGCAGGTTGCATGTGAAACCCCGCCCACCAAATGATGCAAGAAACCAGGAAGAAAGAAGATTTTACAGCAGTGAAGACTGGTGAGTATGTGAGGTGGGAATACCCCTTCAAATGTATATTTCTTACTTATTAGATGCATTCCTTGAGAATAAACAAATCATTGTCCCCATACCATTGGCTATAATCTGTAGGGACACCTGGCGGTAAGTTTTACAATGGGCCTGCACCGCACATATATTGTCTGTATACAAATCAATGGGTTGCTTGTGTAATGCAGGAAAGGAGAGGTCGTCCAGAGCCAGATCTTCCCTTGGGTCAGGAGATGATAAACCTAAACAGTGGACCCTTATCTGTTGATTCTGAATTGGATATGTAAATATTTTTGTTTCTAAACTGGACAACCTTTTTCTACGGCGGAATCTTTTTGATCTGTCCAAATGAGAAATAAAGTAAGATGTGCATAAAAAAAAAAAAAAAATGAGCCAACATGCATGCACACGACTGCCTAAATCTGCATTACCAGATCAGGTACCTGTACCTGATAAACAGCAGAGTATAACATGCAGCTTCTCAGGGGAGAATGAAGCTTGATGAAAATAAGAATTACAGCTCAAGAAACCAGCGATTATGACTGTGCAATGGCAATTTATAGAAGTGGCCAGTATTCAGCATAAAAACAATCGCTGTTCCAGTAATGTGTAGAGAAACAAGACAATAAATACATTATGTTCATGTCTAGTTTAACTTACCAAGACCATATTGTAATATTAATCTTGTGACTTGGAGTGGAAATTCAGCCACAATGCAGACAAACTTGAGCAATCCTACCCACAAGACTGTGGTTATGGTTGTGTGTCTAGCCAAAATAACTGCATGTAGAGTGTGTTTGAAAACTAAGTGTAACACGTCTGCCAATTTTTGTTTTTTAATTTTTTTTTTTTTATTATTATTATTATTTTAGTTTCTGTGCCTTGTATGAAAGTAGGCAGGCCTAAGGGAGAAATGGGCATGGATTGCCAAAAGGGTGGTGCTTAATGTGTGAAACTGAACCAAAAAACACATCAAAATTTTGGCTTATTTTTTTTTTTGTTGAGCCCTAAGCCAACTAATAAGTGGTTGAAGTACGCCAGATTTTTCAAACAGCATCAGACCCTTTAAACTTTAAAGGGATTCTACCACTAAAACACTTTTTTTTCTAGTTACCACGTCGGAATAGCCTTTAAAAAGGCTATTCGTCTCTTACCTGTGGAAGTGCTCTCCGCCGCGCCGTTCGTTCAAAATACCAGTTTGTACCGGTATGCTAATGAGTTCTCTCGCAGCGATGGGGGCGTCCCCATTGCAGCTCGAAAACCAACCGCAGCGCCGCCTCTCTGGTCTTCGGTGGCCTCCCCTTGCTTCTTCAGCGTACTGTCGGACGCCTGCGCAGTACGCTCTGTTCGGCGAAGATTGCCGAACGTACTGTGCATGCGCGAAATTGCGGTCCCAGCCATAGTGCGGGCACCGCACTTTCGCGCATGCGCAGTACGTTCGGCAATCTTCGCCGAACAGAGAGCATACTGCGCAGGCGTCCGACAGACGCTGAAGAGGCAAGGGGAGGATACAGAAGACCAGAGAGGCGGCGCTGCGGTCGGTTTTCAAGCTGCAATGGGGACGCCCCCATCGCTGCTCCTGCGATGGGGACGCCCCCATCGCTGCAAGAGAACTCATTAGCATACCGGTACAAACCGGTATTTTGAACGAACGGCGCGGAGGAGAGCACTTCCACAGGTAAGAGACGAATAGTCTTTTTAAAGGCTATTCCGACGTGGTAACTAGAAAAAAAAGTGTTTTAGTGGTAGAATCCCTTTAACTAAACAGTCTAAAAAAAAAAAAAAAAAAAAAAAGCCATATTTAGCAAAAAACATGGCAAAAGCGCTTCACTTTTTTCACAGCAATTTTCATTGCACTTTCACATAGTCTTCCTTTTGTGGACCTATACAGAAAACGCCAGCGTTTCGGCAGGTATAATTGACATGCTAAGACATTGTAAAAGCAGAAGGGGGAACGGAATCCCAGAGCGGAGACAGAGTGCTGGTGTGAACCTAGCCTAAGCTTGCTTGTTATATATATGTTCTACAGTAGATATACAGATATGTCAGATCTCACAGTGTGTTGCAGGAAATATTTCTGCTGTTGGCTGCCTATTTTATTCTTATAGTACAGGATAATACCAGACACCACATTTATGTATAAGGGGACACGTCCACAGAATTTGTAAGACATTTATTAGACTTTCAGAACCATTAATTTAAAAAAATTCTAGTTAGTTTTTAACAATGTTATCTTTTAGTGTGTGACAAATATCAGAGCCGGTGTTCTGACCACCAGATGCAGACAACACAAGCGCCACGATCGGTTCAGTACAGAATACTGACAGAAGCCTTTAATACATTCACATTAGCTAGCCCTAAAATCAGCTTCTCACGTTCAGTATATTAGATGAATGGTTGTATTATGTTGCACAGGTTTTGCATATGTAAGAGTTTTTAAAACAAGGTCCAATGTGATTTCTTAAAGCGTTTTCTTTGAAGTAACATTGCAGCATCAATGATTAACCTGTGAGGCTCAAGTGCTATTGAAGAGAAAGAAACAAGTTAGATATTTGCTATAAGGGTCCATTCACACGGAGGAAAAACGGTGAGGAATTTGGTGTGGAATTTCAGCGCCGAAAAAAATGGGTTCCTTGAAGTCAATGGGAGGCTTTTTTTTTTTTTTTAGCGCTCAAATTCCTCACCATTTTCCTCCGTGTGAATGGACCCTTACTCTGCGGTGCATCACTGTGGTAACCACAGTATTGCAGTATTTGAGCTCAGTCATGTTGAAGTATATGAGGCTAAGCTACTGTACTATACACAGCAGCATGGATTACAAGTACTACAGAGACAGCCTTTCCTCTTAGGAGTCTGATAACCTCTCCCTTTCTGCAAAGGTTGGATCCCCAGCAAAACAATGCTTAAGACAGATCACATTTATAGAAATGGTAAACCCCTTTAATTTCTTAAAGTGCTATATCCTCTGGAACCACAGTGAAGACTGGTTAACTAGAGATAAATTACAATTGGTGCCCCCCATCTGGATCTGAAACACCTTCAAGAATCCTTTTTTTTTTTTTCATCTTCAAGCAAAGCACTTCAGGTAGGAATATTTGCAAAATTATACAATTGTGGATGTGTCTTTTGCATTTTTTTTTAACAAGAGAATCGTCAAAATATAAATGTTCATGTTTCATAAAGACTTTTTTAACTGTGCACAGTGCATCTCTTCATCGCTCACTAGAGTCCACATGATCCACATTTCTGTAGGATTTAACTTGTGAACAACCATTAGCCCTTTATACAAACACGGATCGAATGGATTGACAGGTTTCCGAATACCAAATGTTTTGAAACCTGCATGAAACTGTGGAGTCACGTTCATCTTTTCAAGGCACATGCCAACAAAAACATCATCAATAGGAAAGAGCTCGATGGCTTCAGCTGTGCTTCGAAGACGTTGGGTAGTCCTTCTGGACATTAAGTAGCCTCCTCCTCCAGCATATAAAGGATAGTGACTCTCATTGTACATTTCATGTGGAATGAAGTATTTGACTTTAGTGTTTCTAATAGGAATCGCTTTACTAATAACATCCCCGGCAAAAAGATCAAGTTCTGGATCCATCTCTTTGAGGAACTCTACAATATTGTTCGTGTTAATAAATACATCATCATCACCTTTCAGAACAAAGCTGGCCTGTGAGCATTCTTCAGTGAACCATCTCAAGAAATGAAGCTCCTTTAGAGTGAGATTAAAAAAGTTGTCTATAAAATTCCACTGGATGATATCATTAAACTCCTTGTGTTCATAGGATAAGAGTTGGTCCAGTGACTGAGCTGGGACAGTGGCCTCAGTCTTGCCCAGCAGAAACACCAACTTGATCTTCTTCCCCTCAATTTCTTGCCTTTTTCCCCAGGTATTTCTTATAGCGATCCTCCTATCTATATTAATAGGAAGAGACTTTATGGCCAATATTAAAAAGGTATCTTTTTCACATTCTTTAGGCATGATAAGAGTTGAAAAATTCCTACAGTGTTTGTACATCAAGAATAAGCGGTGCAGTTCAGGAAATGTGGAGGAAACATTGAGAGCAGATTCATTGGGATAACACTGGGTGACCTTTTTGGAAGGAGGAGCCCAGAAGACATAGTCCTGTTTTTCTGGATCTGCTTTTCTAAGGACAACAGGGTCAACACCTGTTCTAGAATCTTTGTAAAAGTAGATAAAAAGCCCAAACGCTGACAAAAACAAAGTATAGAGCACAAAACTTCGCTGTCGTCGAACCATCTCTGTGCAGAGATTCAAGTATTTACCTGGAAAATGAACAAAATGTCAATAAGAAATGAGGCAAAATAAATTTATAGAAACGTGCAAAATTAAAAATTATATGGGGCACATTTATTAAGCTACTTGCGCCTTTTTGAGGTCTCTCTCTGTGAAACACTTCATTTATGAAACCTTTGCACTTTTTTTTCATGCTGAAATGCTTCTCTCGCCACTTTTGCGCTTTGGTGAGAAAAAGGGTGTGGCCTAAATGGTGATCCTTTTACGCTGTATTTATAACTTGCACCTTTTTAAGCCAGAATGCACCTCAGCTTTGAGAAACGCCCAATAGAATCGAAAATTTCAATATGTTGTCAACCATGAACTTGGGTGACAATTTGCATTTAAAGAAGGACATCATTTAATTATATACCCTAAGCAATAAAAGGAAAAAACGTAATCTAATATATTAATGACCTTTCAGATCTTCACAAGTAGTGCAAAAACAATATGGAGGACACATATAAGGCGACAGCTAAACTCTAGCGTTACATTTATTAGGCATTAACAAAACAAAACAACAAACAGCACGCACTGTATGAGTCAACATGCAGACAATATGGATGATTGGGGTTTTCTGTCCGTAAAGCAAAGTTTCATACTAATGACTGATCCACTGCATAGCGACGGTTCCAGTAAGCTGTAGCGCTCCTTCTATTACCTGAAGGCTGATAGAAAAGATAGGGACCGGGAGTGAGATGCTCAAATACTGATGACCTAAAAACAGACGTTTTTAACATTTGTGGTGAATAAAGTCTAAGAGTAAGTTTACATGGAGGGAAACGAAGAGGAAATCCTCATTTTCTACAGTTTTTTGGCCACTGGTTACACAAGATGGGATGCCAATGAAGAACAAAAGCATTCAGTTGCGGCTTTCCGCTGCTGACTAAGCCCAGATGAATTGCCTAGTCAGCAGGGAGTCTCAAGCAGCAGAAATCATGGCTTTTCAGTGTCCTTCTGTGATCTCTGCCTCCCATTTAAAAATCTGGGCGGAATCTGAAGCCGATTCAGGTATGGAATCCACTACGCAAATCTGCAGCAAATTCCTCCCAAGTGAACTAACCCTAAAGCCTCATGCACATGGGTGCATTCTGATCTATAATACAGACCTTTAGGCCGGGTTCACACAGGGTTTTTGGACCAGAACCTGAGGCAGAGGCCGCCTCAGGTTCTGGACCAAAAAATGGGTAGCCGCGTCAATGCTGGTGCACTGCACAGGCATCCAGTCACACACTCTGCTCCGGATTCGGCCCAATGAATGGGCCTAGTTGGGAGGTGGGAGTGTCTTCAGGCTGAATTGCGAGACGGAAGAAACGGCTCCCGGAAAAAAGAACTGACCAAATCAATCAATGGGAGCCGTCTTTTCGGTCAGGATTTTGAGGCGGATATGGCAAAATATACTTGGCAAGATCTGTTTAGATGGAGAGCCAAAATGAATTTTAGGTGTCTCTCTGCCCAGGAATGGCTATGGAGAGCCAAAGGCCATACCCCTATAACATTTTCTGAGAGAGGATTGCTCCCCAACCTGATATGTGTGCATCTGTAGTAATTTGAATTACTGGAGAGGGGTTTCAAGGTATTCCCTGTTGTAGAGTTGAGGTCTGCTTCCACCATTGAAGGGAGGCTTTCACATTGTGAGACTTAGAGTCCTGCTTGTCTAATGACAGCTGATTTTTGTCCCAATTTCATAGCACCATGGATTCGAGATTTCTTGAATGAGCTTGAGTCTATGGTACTGCCTGGACAAAAAGGGTCTTTGATCCCAGTACTGACATTGCTTCTCTTATAGATACTCTTGTCTTCCCCTGAAAGACCATAACTTTGGATATTAGAGCCACTATCTTGTCTGATGGAAGAAAAGATGTTTGCAGATAGGAATAGAGCAGGATACCCAGAAATATTTTGCAATACCTTAGGGCTATTTTGGATTTCTCCTAATTTATGATCCATCCTATATTTTCACAGTCTGACGCCATCTGTGATTTTGTAGAAGAGAATAAGACCAAGCTACCAGTAAGAGGTCATCTGGATAACCATCATATTTTGTTTGCTTAGGAGGGATACTAATTCTACCATCACCTTTGCAAATATCCTTGGGCAGATTATATTCTAAAGGGGAGGGCCTGAAACTGGAAATGGGAGAGTTTCCCCACCTTCCTATGCTGGACTGCAAATCTTAAAAATTGTTGGTAGAGGGGATGAATAGGGATGTGGTAGTATGCATCTTCAAGATTGACGGTGGCCATGAAATGATCCTACCCTACCAGGGAAATTGTGGATTTTATTGATTCCATCTTGAATCTTCAATATATATTTGTTTCATGGTTTTAAGTTAATAATTATTTATGTCCCACTTGATTATTTTTTTTTTCTTTTTTACCATAAACAGATGGTAATAATGACCTTCCTCTATCTCTAAAGGGAAAACAGGACAAATAATTTCTATGTGCAGTAGTTTATGGACACCATCAGGCAGAGCCAGGAGAAGAGTAGGAGATGGCATAGAAGTTATCACTACTCTTTTGGGGAATATGCCCCTAATAGGGACAGGAAAATTACTGTGTGCTTTTCCTGTCCCTGTTGTGGATGGAGATACAACCTCCTGTGGTGCTGGCATGGAAGGCATTTGAGAAAAATGTATTTTGCACTTTGAGTTTTTCATTTTGTTTTGCCATTTTCCATTGTGGAAATTAAGTTGTTTATTACTGCATATTTTTTTTTCCAAATCACCCCATATATGTCAACAGGGGAAATAAAAAAAATCCCACAGCATTTTCATAGCTAAAATTAACATGCTACACTTTTCAGATATCCTCACTTCTGCATTTTTTTTCTTCTGCAATGTGTGGGTAAGGTGTGAAATTAAATCTTAATTTGCTGGGACTGTGAAATGCAGGTTTTTTGGGGTTTTTTACACCAGTTTTCATTATGGACAAAAATGCCATTTCCTCAAAACGTGGCTTTTGCCAAACAATGTTTTTTTTTTAGCATTAAAATCTAGTGCAGCTTTACAGAGTTTTCCCAGCCAATTTAAAAAAATAAAATTATATATATATATATATATATATATATATATATATATATATATATATATATATATATATATATATATATCATACTGACCTGTCCCGTTTCTCGGCGGTCCTCCCAGTGCAGTCCGATCCTTCTGCTACAGCATCTTCTCATAGTGAAACTTCACACTGGCTGCTCACAGATCCCTTCTGCTGATATTACCAATTGGCCTCAGTGGTCATGTGTTCGCTTAGACCAATCAGCGGGACTTCCACCACACGGTAACACTGGAAAGAGAGGACCAGACCGCACTGCGAGCCATCGGAGCATTCGCCAAAGGAAAGTAGGATTCCCCCACACACACACTTCCCCAGCCTATTTAAACAATAAAGTCAATGGCCATTTTTGCCTGGATGACCCCTTTAAGCTACTCCAAAATACTCTTGTTGGACCCATCATAAGGCAACTAAGGCCTCATATGTACATACCTCTTGCCCTAACGCCTGTTTCTCATTGTATGTTCTAAACTGCAAAAGGACAATGAAGTTTAGGGAATACTAATAACTAGTTTTAAGTTTGTTTGTTTTTTTGTTTGCTATCCATTTAAAAACTAAGTGTGTGTGTGTGTGTGTGTGTGTGTGTGTGTGTGTGTGTGTGTGTGTGTGTATATATATATATATTTTTTTTTTTTTTTTTTTTCAGTCTATGTGCAAATAAATAAATAAATAAAGAGAGGTTGGCTAAACCAGTCTTTATCAATGCTATTACTATTTTTATTGGCATGTATATTACAGCATAAAGTGCAACTGAGAATGCTTTTACTACACTTTGGAAACAAGGATAAACATGACACCCAAACAACGCCATATAGAATATAAATATACAGGATATGTACGTGTCATCTTTTAGTTTGACCTTGAGTCTATATTCTTATATAAACTTCCTATAAACTATATTCTTATTTGCCATTTCTTCATACATTTTTAACAGTTTCTTACATGAATAAATAAATGGGTCTAAAGCATAACTATAGTTTTAGGATGGACTAAAACATGCAATTATTTATTTAAAAAATTAGATATAGAAATGCTAAAGATTTTATCAATATGCATATTGATCAGATCAGTAAAGACAGTATATAGGCGAAGTGTAAAGACTCAATATGGGAAAGCTGGTTACATCGCTTTATTATACTGGTAATGAAACATGTAGACATGAAAACAACCCCTTACCCAGCCCCTACTCTCCCATGGATAGATGGAATTGATCAGTAAATAATGCCATATTTATTGGTGTCCTAGTGGATTTTCAGTTTGCCTAGGGCACTTGTCATATATCTGTCTTCAGACTCCATTCTGTAGATCTGAAGAGAGTAACAAGTTGTTGTATTTCCTGTTATGACAGGAAAGTACAAATAACCGTTTTCCACATGAAACAAATGAAAGGCACTAGAAAAAAACTTCTGTTTCCAACCTGTCCATTTGTAGAAAATGTGGCATTTGTTGAATCACAGTAGTGAGTATAGTCGACTAGAGCCTGTGCAGATGATAATAATAGCATGACCTAGTCCAAAGGGGAAACTATAAGCCCCGCTGGGACTGCATGGAACAGCACAACCTGTGGCTCTAGAGGAAAACCAAGATAACATATCTGAGTAATAGGCTGGCACATCTCTGCCCAAAATGGTGGCTAGGCACACCCATAAACTGGGATAAAGAAGCACTTGAGTAAATGACATGTAGGACACCCCAACAATTGATTTGGGATGTGAAGGAATATTAAAGCTGTAAATGGCATTAAGCATAAGCTTAAAAGAAATACGACAGGAAATGCTGAGAGGCTAAAGATGGACCTTAGAAAGATATTAGAAAGATTGAAATCCCATTTTTGAGCACAGCATCCCCCAAACATTAGGTACGTCAATTCTGGCACCTGTAAAAAGTTGTGTACTGATGTGAACCCTCTAAGCTCTCCACAAGGGCAGAGTTTTCAGTGCTGGGAGTAAACTCAGGAGGAGTCCATGTGGTTAGGAACTTGGACATACGATGCAGCGGCTTGAAAGGTCCCCTGACCACTTTCTATGGAGTTAGAGTATCTATAAAGAATGGTGAGTGGGTTATAAATCCAAGAAGCTTTAAATATGTAGTGAGGAAGAGTGCAGGTGGGGAGGTGGGGCACGTGGGGTCAAGTCAGCTGGAACTAACTTATTATTAGAATAATGGTCTTTTCCTTGCAACCAGTCAAGGCAATGACATGAAAGGGGTGGCTATTCCCAACTGGATACAGTGCACCGGCATCCAATCGCGGCATTCCACTCCGGATTAGGCCCAAATGAATGGGCCTAGTCGGGAGGGAGTGTTACGAGGCAGACGTCAGCGGCTGAATCAGCCGTAGAATCCGCCTGAAGAAAGGGCATGTGGCTTCTTTGGTCTGTTCCCGCTCGCGGAAAAAGGAAATGACTGGTTGAATTGATTTCAATGGGAGGCGGTTTTTTGAGCTGGCTTCTAATATGGATTCAAAATCTGGCCCAAAAAACCCTGTGTGACCCCAGCCTTAGTGTTCTCACAGTGAAAAAAATCACACACTGCCCTTTTTGCACCAATTATGTACCACTTGCCCACAAGGCGTGTGGAGCACAAAAATGACAGTGTGGGGCACAGACAACACTGCCTGTCAAATGTATCCTAGAAATATTTATCCTAGGTTTACACAAAAAAAAAATTTGCAGGTGGAATTTGCCTTCCCCTTTTATTTCAATGAACAGCAGAATTTTTTTTTTCCTCTAGTTGATTTTTCACTGTGTCACAATTTTTGACAGTTTTTGCCTCCCGTTTGTTACAATGGGTGGAGGATTCAGTCTCAAAATCCACAGGCAAAACTTTGTGAAGGTTAGAGTCTCTTAATAATTGTATAATTAATAATTCTAGCCATAAAGTGTTATTCCCATCTCGACAAATCACAGTTACATAATACATGAGGTAGGATGAAGACACAGAGGTCCATGAAGTCCAATCCTACTATTTTACTTTGTTTTGTTTTTTTTGAGCCAAGCTAGGCGTGGTTAAAAAATAAATGGGAAATATAAGTGAAGGACTTATACATCTCGCTTCTGCTCAATAAAATACAGCCTTTGGCTGAAGGAAAAAAACAAACAAACTGCTTTTCTGCAAAGTGGGACTGAAAAATTTTGCAGAAAAGACCATGTCACAAACACTGTTTTTTCAACCAGTGTTTCTCACAGAAACTCCGCAGAGCTGTCCTCTGTGTACTTTCTGATCCTATGATACCTATACGGAAAACACCAGCGTTTCCATTGATATATTTGACTTGCTCCAATTTACAAAAAACACAGCAGTTTCTGAATTTGCAGCAAAAAAGCTCACCCCTGGAAGAAGCTTTTCGAAACGTACGTTGGGGTTCACCAGGGCCCTACATCTTGATATGGGTTTGCATACCTCATATGTACCATGTAATTAGAAGTGTGGTTATGTTGACTTTAGGTCTCTTAGGAGTGTTACTCTGGTTAACATTGTTTTGATATAGCTTATCTTATTATATATAATGTTCTTCACTTGGACAATACCACTTGTTATGGCTTTATATGCTATGCTATATGCATTATATTTTTCGGTGTGGCCTGCTAGGGGAGCAGTATATCAACCAGGGACAGAAAGACTTGACAGGCTGATCAGAAGGGCCAGCTCTGTCCTGGGGAGCCCCTTGGACTCAGTACAGGTGGTGGGTGACAGAAGGACACTGTCCGTGGAGAGCTCCATGCGGGAGAACAAATCCCACCCCATGTATGAGACCTTGATGGTACTTGGCAGCACTGTAAGTGACCATCTGCTTTCCCCAAGTGTGAGAAGGAACGCTATCGCAAGTCCTTCCTTCCAACTGCGATCAGGCTGTATAATCTACATCAGACCAAGCGAAGAGAGAGAGCTAAATGATCCTGAAGTCTTCTTTCTTTTTCTTCCTTAGCTGCTACGGATGCCTAGTATTTTTCTCAGTTTATGTGTGTCGCCTACTGTTTATTATCCTGTACCTGTATTACCATGCTGTTGTAACACTGAAATTTCCCCAGAATGGAATTATTAAAGGATCACCTTATCTTATACTAGGGAGCCTTATTTGAATATAGCTACTCAGCAATCTATTATATACACATGGGTACATTTTGATGGATATTATATCCTCAGTACACGTTTTCTTTGGTGTTCATTAAACATAAATTCTTTTACAGGATTGTGGATGCATTACTAATAAAGGCCTGGTTGGTGTAATTGCATTGTCTTGTGGCATTTTAAATTTACTAATAAAATATATTTTTATATTTTTTCCAAGTTGTGTTCATATTTTGAGTACTTCCTGGTAGTGTTTGTGTCTTGTGTTGTGGCTAAGTTTACACTGTCTAGTCATCAGTAAATGTGAGCCACAAATTGTGGGCCTACAAAAACAATATACAGTGCCTTGTGAAAGTATTTGGCCCCCTTGAACTTTTCAACCTTTTGCCACATTTCAGGCTTCAAACATATCAAATTTTAATTTTGGGGGGAAGAAGCAACAACAAGTGGGACACAATTGTGAAGTGGACCGAAATTTATTGGATATATTAAACTTTTTTCTCAAATAATAAACTGAAAAGTGGGGTGTGCAATATTATTCGGCCCCCTTGCGTTAATACTTTATAGCGCCAAATTTTGCTGCGATTATAGCTGCAAGTCACTTGGGGTTTGTCTCTATCAGTTTTGCACATCGAGAGACTGAAATTCTTGCCCATTCTTCCTTGGAAAACAGCTCGAGCTCAGTGAACAGCGGTTTTCAGCTCTTTCCACAGATTCTCGATTGGATTCAGGTTTGGACTTTGACTTGGCCTTCTAACACCTGGATACATTTATTTGTGAACCATTACATCGTAGAGTTTGCTTCATGTTTTGCTTCATTGTCTTGTTGGAAGATAAATCTGCGTCCCAGTCTCAGGTCTTTTGCAGACTACAATGGGTTTTCTTCCATTATGGTCCTGTATTTGTCTCCATCCATCTTCCCATCAATTTTAACCATCTTCCCTGTCCCTGCTGAAGAAAAGCAGGCCCATACCATGATGCTGCCACCACCATGTTTGACAAGCTGTGTTACTTTTACGCCAAACATATCGTTTTACATTGTGGCCAAAAAGTTTGATTTTGTTTTTATCTGACCAGAGCACCTTCTTCCACATGTTTGGTGTCTCCCATGTAGCTTGTGGCAAACTTTAAACAAGACATTTTATGGATATCTTTGAGAAATGGCTTTCTTCCCACGCTTCCATAAAGGCCAGATTTGTGCAGTGTACGACTGATTGTTGTCCTATGGACAGACTCTCCCACCTCAGCTGTAGATCTCTGTAGTTCATCCAGAGTGATCATGGGCCTCTTGGCTGCATCTCTGATCAGTCTTCTCCTTGTTTGAGATGAAAGTTTAGACGGAGGGTCCAGTCTTTGTAGATTTGCAGTGGTCTGATACTTCTTCCATTTCAATATGTTTGCTTGCACAGTGCTCCTTGGGATGTTTAACGCTTGGGAGATCTTTTTGTATCCAAATCCGGCTTTAAACTTCTCCACAACAGTATCTCGGACCTGCCTGGTGTGTTCCTTGGTCTTCATGATGCTCTCTGCGCAAAATAGTCAGAAATCGCTGATTTGCGACTCAGATAGTTGCAAGTGTCATTTTTCACCCGTCTTATCCCTCTTACAAGAATGGGCGAGACCAAGGACTGCAGCACATTAATAATGATTTATGCCATAAAAGTGGCATAAATGATGGCAAAATCTACAGAAGCTATGGAATTGGCATTGATTAGCACCTCCACGCAAGGGCCATAATGTAAGGCCACTCAGGACCAATATGTTGCATGGAAGGGCCACACAGAGCCATTATGTTGCATGGAGGGGCCACACAGAGCCATTATGCTGCATGGAGGGGCCATACAGGGCCACAATACTGACCACTGTGGCACGGTGAGTTTTTATCTTCTATGTGGGAGTCAGTATATTACACCTGGGGCACTGAAGTGTGGGGGCCATTATACGAAGTGTTGGGGCACTGAGGGGGGGCCATTATACTACACATGGGGCACTGAGGAAGCCTTTACATAGGTGTTGTGAGCCACTAAACTAGAGGAAGGACATATGATCTATACATGTTCTATATGTTCAATATGTATGTTCTATATGTTCAATACAGATTTTGCAGTCAAAATCAACAGTGGGTTAAAATAAAACAACAAAAGGCTGGGTTCATGCAGTTTTAACTGCAATAATGACTAGAACGCAGAATGTATGTACTTGGTCTGTCCATGTCTGCTTGTAACCTGAGTGTTTGAATATCAACATAGAAAATGAGGTTCAATGTGTATAATTGTAAAGTGCACCCGCCATTTTCCCCTTGGCACACAGCCTAGCTGAGGCTGTGCCTCATTTATTGAGGAGGTGTGCACTTGGTCATATATGAGGAACACCATCAGTTAGCTCTGCGACTATAAAGACTGGCGTTACTATTGCCAGTCTTAATAAGTCTGCCCCCTTAAGTGTAACTTTTTATCTTTCTATGCTAAGAAACATTCATACAGCCATGGAAGAGGTCCAAGTATACAGTGAAAGAGTCACTGACAGGACTGACCCTATGCCTGTTTCAAAGCATAGAATAAGCAAGAATATAAATAAATCAATAAATGACATCTCTTAGGGCTAGTTCACATGGAGTTAAATGAAGTCCACGTGCACACATTCCGTCGCAGATGCTGATGCAGTGCACTGGCATTCCGCGATGTATTGTGCCCAAATGAATGGGCTGGAGCCTCGCACCGCGGCAAGATAGGGCAGCTCACTTCTTTTTTTCCGCTACTAGCTAGTGGAAAAAAGAAGTGAGCGGCTCCCACTGAAGTCAATGGGAGCCCTTTTTTGGCAGTGGATTTTGAGGTTGATTCCACGTCAAAATCCGCTGCCAACTTCCCCAGTGTGAACTAGCACTTAAGTGCCAGAAACAGGGAGTGGCGGACAGCTCCAGAGCTGTAACTCTCCTTACAGTATTATACAACAGTCCCTGACCCTGGCTTTTTTTTCCCCTTCAGAAAATCCCTTTAGGCTAAGGCCCCACGTAGCAAGCTACAGTCAAAAAGCAGTGTAAGTAAATTGGCTCCCTTTTCCATATCTTTTGGAACTGCTTGTACATTGCTCCTTTCTGGCATGCCAACATCAATGGATATATTTGTTGCAATATCAGGGTTTCTGCCCTTTTGGCTCTCCTTCTGCTTGGTATTCACAAGGTCTCCTCTACATCCCGTACAATTACTTGCCATTTCCTTCATGCCACCCGGCTACTAATCACTCGCCACTGGAAATCCACTCACATCCCATTCCTTGCTGAACTACTATCTATTGTTTCTACTAATTGCATACAAGAACACATGATTGTTTGCCAGAAAGGCAAGCTCAAGGACTTCTATCTCAATTGGGCTTCATGGCTGCCTCATAATCCAATCCCTGGTTCCTAACTAAATGTATTCTACTTTCCTGGGCTTACTCCATTCATTCATTCTCTCTACTTATGTTGCCACACATATTTCTACCAACACCTGTGTTAATTAACCCTTTGCAGGTTGGTCCTTCCCTTTTCCCTCATCCCTTTATCTCTTTTCTTTTTCATGTTGTACCCAATGTGTTATTTCTGCTATGTCATAGCGGCGTTCTGTGGAACTCTTTCTTCTACTTTTGTAGGTTTATAAAACTATTGTACGGTTTCTCGTTTTAATGTTTATACCATACTTGTTTGTATGTCTTTTTCTTTATGAAAATTTAATAAAAATTTTGAAAAAACAAAAGCAGTGCAGGAAAAACTCAGGTGGAAAGACATTGCAGTTTTTCCAAAAGAAAGTCTGCAGAGTTTTCCTATGTGGACTTTCTGCTTCAATTATACCTATACAGAAAATACATAGGTATTTTCCGTAGGTATAATTGATACGCCAAGATTTCAAAAAACATGGTGGTTTTGGAAATTGCAGCATTTCCACTG
The DNA here is from genome assembly GCF_031893055.1 of Leptodactylus fuscus. Classification (NCBI taxonomy): domain Eukaryota; kingdom Metazoa; phylum Chordata; class Amphibia; order Anura; family Leptodactylidae; genus Leptodactylus; species Leptodactylus fuscus. The sequence goes on along the minus strand of NC_134265.1, from coordinate 93,735,410 downwards.
CACGCATTTTTCTGACAAATAGCTAAAATCCCATCCACTTTGCGCTGACTGTTAAACACTAGAGATGAGCGAGTACTGTTCGGATCAGCCGATCCGAACAGCACGCTCGCATAGAAATGAATGGACGTAGCCGGCACGCGGGGGGTTAAGCGGCCGGCCGCCGTCAAAGCGGAAGTACCAGGTGCTTCCGTTCATTTCTATGGAGCGTGCTGTTCGGATCGGCTGATCCGAACAGTACTCGCTCATCTCTATTAAACACGGCAGTTTTTACCGCAGCGTTTACGCCACGTGGGGCCCCAATCTAAGTATAATGCCCTACATTGCAGAAACGCAACATTTCTTGTTGCAGATTTTGCTGCGTTTTTTTGAGCCAAAGTCAGGAATGGCTTGGGAAAAAAAAATATATAAGAGGAATCACTTCGACGTTTCTCTTCTGTTATTATTAATTATTTATAGAGTACCATTAATTCCATGGTGTATTACATTATTATGTTAATTCCATGGTGCTGTACATTTGAGGGTTCATGTACAACAACAACAACAGTGACCAACTGGCACAGTGGGATAAAGGGCCCTACACCCAAGCTCAGCGCTTTTAAGAGAAAGTTCACAGAGTTTTCCTCTGCAGACTTTCTCTTAACATTAGATCTACGGGAAAGCCGCCAGCGTTTCCGTAGATATAATTGACATGCTGCAATTTGCAAAGCCATCTTAAATTCCTCTTCAAATTATACCGGTTGACCCCCTGAACGGAAACCTAATCTGCTTAAAAAAAAAGCAGTTACCCGCAGAAGCCTGTGGAACCCATAGGCTGTAATGGGGTCCACCCAGTTTCCGCCCAAAAATGACAAAAAAATTTTGGTGAGAAAAGCGCTCCGTATTTTTCAAGTGGAATGGGAACCGGGATCCCTCAGCGGAGAGCAGGCTCAGGTGTGAACCCAGCCTTAGTGGAACTTGTCTGTTTTTTCTTATCATTTTTCAACTACTGAGAAGCCTATGGTTAGAAAGCAATAGAAAACGCCACAAGCCAAAATGCAGTGCAATAAAAAAAAAGGGGCGATAATAGTGGAGGAAGTGGGTGGGTGCAAGGATTCCATGCAACAGGGATAAGGTAATAAATGTCTATCCAGCAGGTAGGGTACACCTGTAAGGATAGACGGTGAGGGGTACATAGCTCTAGCCATTTCTGTAAAGGATGGGGGGGGGGGGGTACATAGCTCTAGCCATTTCTGTAAAGGATGGGGGGGGGGTACATAGCTCTAGCCATTTCTGTAAAGGATGGGGGGGGGGTACATAGCTCTAGCCATTTCTGTAAAGGATGGGGGGGGGGTACATAGCTCTAGCCATTTCTGTAAAGGATGGGGGGGGTACATAGCTCTAGCCATTTCTGTAAAGGATGGGGGGGGGTACATAGCTCTAGCCATTTCTGTAAAGGATTGGGGGGGGGGTACATAGCTCTAGCCATTTCTGTAAAGGATGGGGGGGGGGGGTACATAGCTCTAGCCATTTCTGTAAAGGATGGGGGGGGGGGGGTACATAGCTCTAGCCATTTCTGTAAAGGATGCGGGGGTGGGTACATAGCTCTAGCCATTTCTGTAAAGGATTGGGGGGGGGGTACATAGCTCTAGCCATTTCTGTAAAGGATGGGGGGGGGGGTACATAGCTCTAGCCATTTCTGTAAAGGATGGGGGGGGTACATAGCTCTAGCCATTTCTGTAAAGGATGGGGGGGGGGTACATAGCTCTAGCCATTTCTATAAAGGATGGGGGGGGTACATAGCTCTAGCCATTTCTGTAAAGGATGGGGGGGGTACATAGCTCTAGCCATTTCTGTAAAGGATGGGGGGGGGTACATAGCTCTAGCCATTTCTGTAAAGGATGGGGGGGGGTACATAGATCTAGCCATTTCTGTAAAGGATGGGGGGGGGTACATAGCTCTAGCCATTTCTGTAAAGGATGGGGGGGTACATAGCTCTAGCCATTTCTGTAAAGGATGGGGGGGGGTACATAGCTCTAGCCATTTCTGTAAAGGATGGGGGGGTACATAGCTCTAGCCATTTCTGTAAAGGATGGGGGGGGTACATAGCTCTAGCCATCTCTGTAAAGGATGGGGGGGTGGGTACATAGCTCTAGCCATTTCTGTAAAGGATGGGGGGGGGGGTACATAGCTCTAGCCATTTCTGTAAAGGATGGGGGGGGGGGTACATAGCTCTAGCCATTTCTGTAAAGGATGGGGGGGTACATAGCTCTAGCCATTTCTGTAAAGGATGGGGGGGGGGGGTACATAGCTCTAGCCATTTCTGTAAAGGATGGGGGGGGGGTACATAGCTCTAGCCATTTCTGTAAAGGATGGGGGGGGGTACATAGCTCTAGCCATTTCTGTAAAGGATGGGGGGGGTACATAGCTCTAGCCATTTCTGTAAAGGATGGGGGGGGGGGTACATAGCTCTAGCCATTTCAGTAAAGGATGGGGGGGGGGGTACATAGCTCTAGCCATTTCTGTAAAGGATGGGGGGGGGTACATAGCTCTAGCCATTTCTGTAAAGGATGGGGGGGGTACATAGCTCTAGCCATTTCTGTAAAGGATGGGGGGGGTACATAGCTCTAGCCATTTCTGTAAAGGATTGGGGGGGGGGGGTACATAGCTCTAGCCATTTCTGTAAAGGATGGGGGGGGGGGGTACATAGCTCTAGCCATTTCAGTAAAGGATGGGGGGGGGTACATAGCTCTAGCCATTTCTGTAAAGGATGGGGGGGGGGTACATAGCTCTAGCCATTTCTGTAAAGGATGGGGGGGGGTACATAGCTCTAGCCATTTCTGTAAAGGATGGGGGGGGGTACATAGCTCTAGCCATTTCTGTAAAGGATTGGGGGGGGGGGGGGGGTACATAGCTCCAGCCATTTCTGTAATGCCGGTAACAATGTTACCAGCAGGGTAACAGGGTGGTCACCAACTTTCCTTGGCTCCTGAATGAGAGAACAGGTTTGCAGGTCTGACGACAAGCCTGAGTGATATATATATAGGGGCCATATTGGGAAAAATACAAATATTAAAAGTGAGACTAAAATTGCCTATACAATTATTGGGAGATGTATGGATACCTCCACAATGAGCGATGTGCAGCCAGCCGGTCACATTGCAGCAGTCAGTGAGCCCTGCACAGTAGCCGCCACATACATAATGACAGACATGACGTTACCTGGTCTAGTGAGCGGCTGTCAGCCCCGGCATGAGAGTGCACAGCCCGGGCAGGCCGCCAGCTGCAGCTGCTCTCCGTCCTATGTGCGGGGCTGCTGACCAGTCAGACCTCAGTGAGCCAGGCGGAGCCCGTCGTCCCAGTAACGCAGTTCCCAGAGCGCTGCTTGTTAGATGAGGCGGCTTTCCGTGTCTCCCGTGCGGCTCCTCCGCATGTTCCTTACCTTGTGTGTTCGGCAATGGAGAAAGTTCCCAGGAGGGGCTCAGTTCTTAGACAGCAGTTACCGAGGAGATACCTGACAGAGGACGCCGTGTAATCCTGTGTGCTATTAGCGCTCGCATTAACCCCTCACTCCCCGGCGGCAGGCTGTGAGGTAACCTCCGTGCAGAGAGCTGTGTGTGAGCCTGAAGCCGCTTCTTTATACTGATAATAGGACTTGAATAAATAGCGGCTCCTAGCAACCCCCAGCCCGCCCGGGACTACAGAGGCCGCACAAAGCAGCTGCGCTTTCTTTGTGAGGATGAGCTGCCTGTCCTGCATGCTAAGAGGGGTGGAGGGCGAGCGGCTAGCTGAGGGGGCGACCACCTGTCACCGAGCGCCATTGTGGGCTGCTACACTAAAAGCACTAAGTGGCTAGTGACTCGGCTGTCTTCCTCGCCTGTAGTGTTCCTTAGTCCTCTCTATAGCATTTATCCACAATTGCAGAGTACGGACCTAGACACACATTTTTTGCGCCGTGTCGTAAAGTGTAAGTGCTTCCTATTCTTGTCCCCATTTGTAGGACAGACAAGTGAACCAGATCATATCCGCGATTGCAGATGACATACTGACATGTTTTTTTGCAGATCAGTATTTGTGGACAGACCGTAAGGGTCAGTTCACATGGAGTTTTTTGACGTAGAATCCACCTCAAAATCTGCTGCCTAAATTGGGTGAGATGACCTTTCTTGCCTCGGATTCCGCGGCTGAATCAGCCACAGCGCGAGTCTCCCTCCCGATTAGGCCTATTCATTTGGGCCTCATCGGAGTGGAATGCCGCGACGGCACTGCTAATTGTGCCGTGTGAACATACCCTAAAGGTCACTACGGTCAGGTGAAGAAGGCCATGCTCTATCAGCCTGTTTGTAATTGTTAATACAAGAGGTTCATTTTTAAAGACAACGAATAGGACTCTGTCCACATTTGTGTATTTCAGTCAGTGGTCCTGGTACTAGAATCCTTATGAACTCAATGTGGTCCCTCACAATACTTTAGGGTCAATGACGTTATTGTAAACTGAGCCTAACATTGCCCAGGTGTGGTTTTACATCACATTGTGGCTTCTTATTATATTGTTATTCAGTCACAATATTGTGCAGTCACACAACAGCATGCGAAAGACTCCATTAACCTATAATGTCAAATTGCCCCTTGTTATATGAGCCACTTGCAGTGTTTTATTAACCGTCATGGAATCTTCAATGGAGGCTCCGCAAAGTCTCTGACACAGGTGTGAGCAGATCCAAAACCCTGTAGAAGGCTGAAGGCCCACATTGCAGAAACACAGCTTTTTATAGCTGATTTAGCTGTGTGGTTTTCTTTTTTGTTTTTCACACCAAAGCCAGGAGTGGACTGAGCAAAAGGTAGAAGTATAAGAGCTTCCTAGATATTTCTCATTACTTTAGTAGCAGTTCTTGGCTTTGGCTCAAAAAAAGGCAGCAAAATATGCAAGAAGAAAAAAAAAAAGCTGTGTTTCCGCAACATGAGGCCTAAGGCTACAGTCAGACAACCAAGGTGGACAACAGCTGTGCAAAAGTCCATTTTTCTATGGCTGCCTTGCACCTGAGGTTCGTCTATTTTCACTGTTACCCCATACATTTGAGTGTATGGAGGGACCCATGAAAATGAACAAAAATAGGACCTGACATTACAATGGATGTTAAAATAATGGTAATGAGAATAGCCCTTATTCACTGACATTGAATTCAATGCTGTGTGCAACATTAGTTACAAAAAGCCGCTCTTTGTGTTGCAGATTTTGTTGGTTTGTTTCTGAGACAAAGCCAGTAGTGAATTTAGTAAAATGGATAAGTATAAGAGCTTCTTTTATATTTACCATTCCTTTCAATTCACTCTTGCCTTTGGCTAAACCCCCCAAAAAAACTGCAACAAAAAAATGCAGCTTTTCCGCAGTGTGCGGCCTTAGCCTAAAGCCATATTCACATGTCTGCATCCACTTGTGAGGTCTGCGCTGTTCAGTCAGAACCCCACCCTGCTCCTTTGTGGGTGGGGTGCTGTCTGTGGTTGATCCTCTTTTCTATGTGAAGCAGATCAACTTTTCTTTTTTTGTATAATTTTCTTTACTTTGTCTCTTGGTCTGTGAAAAACGAATGATATATGAAAAATTGGGATCCCCACATGTACGTGATATGCAGACATGTGAATAAGACTACAATATCTGATCTGTGGGGGCCTTATACCTGGACCTGCAAAGATCAGACTGGGACTGCATTTCGTCTGCTCCTATTCATGTAATAATAGTGGAGCTGCAGCTCTGTGTACTGTATAGCGGCGGTTGCAGGGAATTTTGATAATTGCAGCATGTTAATTTTAGCTGCAGAAAAGCAACCGATTTCCTATAGATTTAATAGCATGAAGAAAACCACAGAAAAAGACATAGCTTATTTACAAACCACAAGCAGTGCCAAATCCATCTCACATATTGACTTCTAAAGGGGTCTGGCATAGTACCCTATGTTTGCCTGCGATACACATATGAACATGGTCTAACAAAGAAAATTTTTTTTTTTTTTAACTTTTTCATTTCCGTCAACAGAGTAACTGTGGCCGAATGAGGTATTTCACTTTCCATTGCTGCCCCTCTGTAACATTTCTGTGTTGTGAAGTTATAAATGTTTGAAGGAATAAAAAGTCTTATGCAAATGATCCTCAGAAGTCACAGTGGGCGGGGGAGTAGCTTGAGCCTAGTGATGCTCTCCCATTGACAATCACTCCTCCTGGACTTGACTGACATCTGCCTCACATTTCCATAACTCCCTAACATCTCGAGGAAGATGTCAGTCATGCCCAGGAGATGTAATTTGCTGGCGGACAGCATAACTAGGCTGAAGCTGCTACCTCGCTCACCACGACTACCCCATTTTTTGGGACTGGAAACTGAGGCGGCCTCCGCCTCAGATTCCAGTCCAAAATACTCCATCTGAACTTAGCCTTAGGGGACCCCTAGCAGAAAAAAGAGCCAATTGAAGTCAATGGGAGACGCTTTTTTTCAGCACTGAAATTCCACACCAAATTCCAGACCATTTTCCTTTGTGTGAATGGACCCTTGAAGTCAATGGGAGACTTTTTTTTCAGCGCTGAAATTCCATACCAAATTCCTCACCATTTTCCTCCATGTGAATGGACCCTGAGGGTAAATTCACACTGAGTATCCTGACCAAAAAGACAGCTCCCATTGAAATCAATGGGAGCTGCTCAGGTCTTTTTTCTGGGAGTCAGTTTGTTCCGGCTCCCGGAAGAAGAAGAGAGATGCTCATTCTTCGGCCTGAAGACACACCCTCCTCCAGACTAGGCCCATTCATTGAGCCTAATCCGGAGCATAGTGCGCAGCTGGATGCCGGTGCAGTGCACTGGCTTTCAGTCACGGCTACCCGGTATGAACTTACCGTATGAACTTACCCTGACAGCCACAAATCCTGCCACAACTAAAGATATGATCACTGATTTTGGTGATCAGACCAAGAATTGGACCTTGCTCTGCAGACATAATACAGGAGCAGAAATGTCGCCAAATTACATTTGTGTTAAATTTTTCTTAAAGGGATTTTATCATTAAAAAAACCTTTTAAATGGAAAGCACAGAGGAACAGCCTTGAGAAAAGCTATTCACGCTAACCTTTATTTTGCAGGTTAGTGCCGCCATTTTTAAATTTTTCTACTTTTCTTTGTTATGCTAATTGTGCTCAAAAAACACAGGGGCGTTCCCTGTGTGCTCATAGCACAGTGTTGTCATCCATTCCAGCCCCGTCTCTTTCTTCAGCTCCTGACGCTTCTTCTCCTCTTCCTACACGAGACCACCACAATGGATGACAACACTGCGTTCCGAGCATGGTGAAGCACAATTAGCATCATGAAGAAAAGAAGAAAAATTTACAAACTGCGGACCTACAAATAAAGCTAAGAGATGAATAGCCTTCCTAAAGGCTATTCCTACGTGCTATTAGTTTAAAAACAGTTTTTGTAATGATAGAATCCATTTAAAAATCACACAAAAGCCATGGCCACATGATGGGATCGCAGCTGGTCATCTGCTTGGATCTACAGTAGCATTCATTTTCCATTACTGCCCCTTCGGTAACATTTCTGTTTTGTTATGTTAGAAATGTTTGAAAAAGTCCTATGTTTGGTCAGGTTCTGGACCAAAAAATCCCATATGAACCTACCCTAATACTCTTGTGTGAAATAGCCTTATCCTGCCATCTATGTCATCATCTAAAATTTGCTTTCATCTAGCACTGGTGCATTTCTTTGAGGTATAAATTGGAGTTCATTGTAGACACCACCTAAAGGTGCCCTTGGTGTTAATCAGTAACCAGCTGCTTTTTCTTCATGTGAGGCGTCATATATGGTTATCTACTTAGTCTATATTTAACTTACATTTAATTATTTAAACTTAGATTCCAATCGATAGAACATATTTACATTGATTCATCATAAAATGTTATATCAAATGTTAAATGGTTGTCTAAGATTGACAATTATCCCCTTAAGGACACAGGGTAGTTTGTACATTAATGCTCAGTGACCTTTTGCATATTTTGCCTCCCAGTCTTCCAAAATTCCAAACTAAGCTAAATGAGAACTTATTATTTACGTTTTTTGGAGGTTGATGTGAAATAAAACACAATTCTATCATAATTTTTTGCATTTTGTTTTTATGGTGTTCACTCAACATTAAAAATGACATGGTAGCTTTGTCCAGCGAGTCATAATGATTACTGTTATACCAGGTTTATATTGGTTTTTATTACGTTTTACCTCTTTTACAAATAAAATGCTGTAGCCGGAAAAAAAAGTCAAAAGTGCCAATCTGCCATTTTTTTCACTGTTTTGCCTATGACAAAAATTTTAATAAAAAGTGATCAAAGCTTCCTTCCCATACACTTGGCAGTCCTCCTCCTTAAAATATTTAGGAATCCTCCTGACCGGGTCCTACTCTCAGCTGTATCAGGCAAACTTTCCCCAGCTTTATAGACATATACAGTCCCTTCTTGTCAGATGGCAGGGTTTGCCTCTGTCTCTTTTCGGCCGCATAGCTGCAGTTAAGATGACCGTGCTGCCTAAGATACTTTATCTGTTTGAGACCCTCCCTATACCGGTCCCTCTTAAAGACCTTCGGGTGCTACAGAGCTCGCTTCTTCGTTTTGTTTGGGCCGGGGGTTGTCCCATCATGTTTTGATGACCCTTAGATCTCGAGGTGGCCTTTCCTTTCCAAACTTAATATTGTATTATTAGGCTTTCCAATTGCATAGGATCCCAGCTTGGTCCACTCTTCATGCATACTCTAAGTGGATGGAGATTGAGAAGTTGTGGCTGGCCCCTCACCACCCTAGCTCATTGATTTGGTCCGACCCGTACTCACCTCCTGGAGCCGACCTCTTAGGCCCCATGGTGCTTACTAGGAATGTCTGGCGCACCGGCTTGGCCCGTTTCCCCATCTCCTCCTCTAACTCCTGAATGACTGCATTCCTCCTGCACCCTCATTTCCCACTTGGATTCGCTGGACCCGTGGCTAGGCCATGGCTGAAGGCTGGCCTTTTCCGGTTAGCTGATATCACTGATTATCGGACCCAGACCCTCTTGCCATTTTCTGAGCTCTGGTCCAGGTTTGGCCTCCCTGGATCCAGCAAGTTCACGTATGTTCAAATCTCCCATTATGCGTCTTCGGTTTTTCGGGGATCAGTTGGGCCCACCCCTACGATGTTTGAGAGACTTTGCAAGGCTGGTACTGGAACACAGGGGTTAGTTTCGGACATATACCGTTTTTTATCAGACCCCACTGCCGAGGTCTTGCCCAGGCATCCTTATAGGTCTCGGTGGGAGACCTACCTGGGTCAACCCATTTCGGAAGCTGACTGGTCGCTTATCTGGGATAGAGGGTTTAAGACCTCAAGTTGTTCTTGTCCACAAAGATAATTTTTTCAAAATGCTAATGCATTTGTACCACACGCCAGCTCTTCTCCATTCCTTTCATAGGTCTATCCCTGATTGCTGCTGGCCAAGAGGCTCTTGAAATGCTTGCATCTCCCATACCCTATTAACCACACAGCGAATGTATATTTCACCCGGGATACGTGAGTAAGCTGTCACATCTAAAAACTTTTTGTGTTTATTTGAATCAATGGTCTATTGAACTCTCCCAGTCTTTCCTTACTGGTGTCTTGTCCTGTCTTTGTCTACTAGTGTCCCCCTTGTCTTTCTGATTTTGTAATGTGTTTTTGTTTGTTTTGATGACCTGTGTTGATTTTATTATCGCATTTGCACTGTTCCCTTAGTGGCGTGCACTTTTTTTGTTTGTTCTCTTTTTTTTTTTTTTTTTTAAATGATGCTGGTTATCAAACCTGTTGTACCGTTTATTAAAAATTGATCAAAGCAATACCAATTCCCCAAAATGGTATAACTAAAATCTGGTCCCGAAAAAAAAACAAAAAAAAACAACTATGCATCCCCATACATGGAAGTATAAAAAAAGTTATGGGTGTCAAAAAATGGCGACTTTTAGAAAAAAAAAAAAAATTGGCACAGTATTGGATTTTTGTTAAGGGATTAAAATGCAAATAAAACCATATAAATTTGATATCACCGGAATTTTACCGAAACATAGAATACAGGTGACATGTCATTTTGGATGCACAGTGAACACCATAAAAACAAAACCCGCAAGAAATTCGGACAAATCCACTTTTTCTTTAAATCCCCCCCCCCCCCATTCTGAATTTTTTCCAGCTTCCCAGTACATTGTACAGAATAATTAATGGTGGCATCATGAAGAAAAATTTGTCCCGCAAACATTAAGACTCTGAGAGCTGAGAAGTAAAGTTATGGGGTTGGGGGGGTCAAAAACAAAAATTGAAAAATGCCCACGGCGGGATGGGGTTAAGCATAATTCTTATCTGGTCATGATGTCACTTGCTGTCCAAGGTATTATCAGAGGGCTTTTCCAAGAGCAAAGTTCAAAGTGATGAAAACATTTCCTGCCTGCGTTCTTTATTGTGCAGCGTTTACCTGAATAGTAAATAGCGCAGTCTGATTAAACAATGTTCATCTTTCTTTCCCAGAAATTTCATTAAATTTGAAAATCTGTTCAGCTCTTTCATCCTTGTCCTGCGGAGTGCAGGTCTTTGTCCTTTGTTGTTAACCACTGATCCAAATTGCCAGTTGCTGTCGGCTTTTTATATGCATTTAAAGGGATTTTGCAGCCAAATTGTAGAAAAAAATGACTCACCCTGCCATATAAAAATAAATACAGCTGCCTCACAGATCTCCTGCCATACCTTCCCGTCGCCACCTCTGCTCTGCACCTCCTAGTCAGCAATAATGTCTCAACACTACTGCAGCCAATAAATGGATAGAGTGGGTCACCATTGAGATATGAAGTCTACATTGCTAGACCAGGCAGGTTCAGAAACAGAGCAGCGGGGTCTATAAGATCAGTATAATACAGTAGACTGAACCATTTTTAAATATAATTTTATTTGGATGGAAAACCCCTTTTAGATACTAAATGTAGTCATAATTCCACTTTTCAATACATTCATATTTCTTTACTGGGGATGTTCCGTTTGGAGAACCCTACCCATTTGCCCTTTAAGGTCACATATACATCATAGAGAAGGTTTTCCAAACGATATAGCACATGGTTGCCTATTTATTTCAATGGGTGCAGTGTCATACTACATTTAGGCTTCATACACACAACTGAGTGTGCAGTTCCAGTCCCTTCTAGTGGTCCATTGTGATAGTTTTACAGCAGGTTCTATTCAGGTCTGTCTGAAATATCAGATCAGAGCATTAGAAGAGGCTCGGACTACACAATTAGTCATGTGCATGAAACTGCAAGGAAAATTAACATGAGCCTACAACTTTTCCATCATAACCACGACATGAAAAATTACAACAGCATCTGGATCTGCTGCCTCATTCTGAAAAGGGGTTCTTACATCTTCATTTTCAGGATTCCCCACACCATAGAGATTAGCTTTCTGGTCTGGAATCATCTCATCCAGAGTATCCTTTATGCCTTTGTCGGGGGAATCATAATACCCCAGAGATATGCTGTCTGTAAAGGAAAATTAATTAACAGGCCAAGATTGGCTACAGCCGATCTTTGACCTGGAGAATCACGAAGACACATGGTGTATCAAGTGAGTTCTAATTTAATGGTGCACAAAGGTGGTTTAAATACAATACAGACAAGAGCAGGTTGGACTATTCTAACATGGTTGGCATAAAATGATTGGTTATAAGATAAACCTGGCACATGACTATTGGCTGAGGCCTCATGTATTTTGCATCTCATTATTGCTTAATGGACTTTGTACTTTGTCCTTAACCCCTTAGCGACCCTTGACGTAACTGTACGTCATGGGTCGCATGGGGATGTATAGAGCGAGCTCACACGCTGAGCTCGCTCCATACACGGCAGATGCCGGCTGTATAATACAGCCAGGACCTGCCAATAACAGCAGCGGTCGGTGCCCGAGCCGATCGCTGCTGTTAACCCTTTACACACTGCGGTCAAACGCGACCGCAGCGTGTAAACAGCGCAGGCGGCATGGGCGCCGCCATGTTTCCCCGATCGCCGCCCTCCTGAACGTCACATGAGGGCGGTGATCGGTTGCTATGACAGCCGGAAGCCTATTGAAGGCTTCCAGGCTTGTCTCTGCCCGAGATCTATTAGACGATGCCAGAGGCATCGTCTAATAGAAGTGCTGGGATTCTGCTATTCACTGCAGTACTGTAGTATTGCAGTGAATAGTATGAGCGATTAGACCCCCTAGGTTTCAAGGTACCTAAGGGGTCTGATCATAAATGTAACAAGAAAAAAAAAAGTTTTTAAAAGTATTAAAAAAATTAAAAAAATATAAAAGTTCAAATCACCCCCCTTTCCCTAGATTAGCTATAAAAGTAATTAAAGAACATTAAACATAAACATATTAGGTATCCCCGCGCTCCAAAATGCCCGAACTATTAGAATATTAAAACATTTATCCCGTACTGCGAACGGCGTAGCGGCAAAAAAAATAAAAACAGCCAAAAAGCGTTTTTTTCAACACTTTTCCTCCTATAAAAAATTGAATAAAAAGTGATCAAACCATCAGATCTTTCCCCAAATGGTATCAATAGAAACGTCATCTTGTCCCGCATAAAAAGACACCACAACCAGCTCCATACATGGAAATATGAAAAAGTTACAGGTGTTAGAACATGATGACACAAAATTTTTTTTCTATTTTGCAAAGTTTATCATTTTTTTAAAAGTATCAAAACATTTCAAATACTATATAAATTTGGTATCACCGCATTCGTACTGACACGTAGAACACAGGTAACATGTCATTTGTACCAAACAGTGAACGCTGTAAAAATTAAACCCATAAGAAAATGGCGCAAATGCATTTTTTCTCCAATTGCACCTCATTCTGAATTTTTTTCCAGCTTCCCAGTACATTGCACAGCATATTGAATGATGCCATTACAAAGTACAATTTGTCCCGCAAGCAATAAGCCATCATGTGACTCTGTGAACTGAAAAATGAAAAAGTTATGGCTCTTGAAATGTGAGGAGGGAAAAACGAAAATGCGAAACCAAAAAATGGCCTGGTCCTTAAGGGGTTAAACAAAGAAAGTTTCAAAAATACATGTGTGAACTAACAGCTCTCATTATTAGAGATGAGCGAACAGTGTTCTATCGAACACATGTTCGATCGGATATCAGGGTGTTCGCTATGTTCGAATCGAACACCGCGTGGTAAAGTGCGCCAAAATTCGATTCCCCTCCCACCTTCCCTGGCGCCTTTTTTGCACCAATAACAGCGCAGGGGAGGTGGGACAGGAACTACGACACCGGGGGCATTGAAAAAAATTGGAAAAAGTCATTGGCTGCCGAAATCAGGTGACCTCCATTTTAGACGAATAGTGGATTTCAAATCCGGGTCATATGAGAATGTGAACTTTGTGACTATGAGACAGGGATAGCTGTACAGGCAGGGATAGCTAGGGATAACCTTTATTTAGGGGGGAATGTTATTAAAAATAACTTTTTGGGGCTCTATCGGGTGTGTAATTGTGATTTTTGTGAGATAAACTTTTTCCCATAGGGATGCATTGGCCAGCGCTGATTGGCCGAATTCCGTACTCTGGCCAATCAGTGCTGGCCAATGCATTCTATTAGCTTGATGAAGCAGAGTGTGCACAAGGGTTCAAGCGCACCCTCGGCTCTGATGTAGCAGAGCCGAGGCTGCACAAGGGTTCAAGCGCACCCTCGGCTCTGATGTAGGAGAGCCGAGGGTGCACTAGAACCCTTGTGCACCCTCAGCTCTGCTACATCAGAGCCGAGGGTGCGCTTGAACCCTTGTGCACACTCTGCTTCATCAAGCTAATAGAATGCATTGGCCAGCGCTGATTGGCCAGAGTACGGAACTCGACCAATCAGCGCTGGCTCTGCTGGAGGAGGCGGAGTCTAAGATCGCTCCACACCAGTCTCCATTCAGGTCCGACCTTAGACTCCGCCTCCTCCGGCAGAGCCAGCGCTGATTGGCCGAAGGCTGGCTAATGCATTCCTATGCGAATGCAGAGACTTAGCAGTGCTGAGTCAGTTTTGCTCAACTACACATCTGATGCACACTCGGCACTGCTACATCAGATGTAGCAATCTGATGTAGCAGAGCCGAGGGTGCACTAGAACCCCTGTGCAAACTCAGTTCACGCTAATAGAATGCATTGGCCAGCGCTGATTGGCCAATGCATTCTATTAGCCCGATGAAGTAGAGCTGAATGTGTGTGCTAAGCACACACATTCAGCACTGCTTCATCACGCCAATACAATGCATTAGCCAGTGCTGATTGGCCAGAGTACGGAATTCGGCCAATCAGCGCTGGCCAATGCATTCTATTAGCCCGATGAAGTAGAGCTGAATGTGTGTGCTAAGCACACACATTCAGCACTGCTTCATCACGCCAATACAATGCACTAGCCAGTGCTGATTGGCCGAATTCCGTACTCTGGCCAATCAGCGCTGGCTCTGCTGGAGGAGGCGGAGTCTAAGGTCGGACCTGAATGGAGACTGGTGTGGAGCGATCTTAGACTCCGCCTCCTCCAGCAGAGCCAGCGCTGATTGGCCGAATTCCGTACTCTGGCCAATCAGCACTGGCTAATGCATTGTATTGGCATGATGAAGCAGTGCTGAATGTGTGTGCTTAGCACACACATTCAGCTCTACTTCATCGGGCTAATAGAATGCATTGGCCAGCGCTGATTGGCCGAATTCCGTACTCTGGCCAATCAGCACTGGCTAATGCATTGTATTGGCTTGATGAAGCAGTGCTGAATGTGTGTGCTTAGCACACACATTCAGCTCTACTTCATCGGGCTAATAGAATGCATTGGCCAATCAGCGCTGGCCAATGCATTCTATTAGCGTGAACTGAGTTTGCACAGGGGTTCTAGTGCACCCTCGGCTCTGCTACATCAGATTGCTACATCTGATGTAGCAGTGCCGAGTGTGCATCAGATGTGTAGTTGAGCAAAACTGACTCAGCACTGCTAAGTCTCTGCATTCGCATAGGAATGCATTGGCCAGCCTTCGGCCAATCAGCGCTGGCTCTGCCGGAGGAGGCGGAGTCTAAGGTCGGACCTGAATGGAGACTGGTGTGGAGCGATCTTAGACTCCGCCTCCTCCAGCAGAGCCAGCGCTGATTGGTCGAGTTCCGTACTCTGGCCAATCAGCACTGGCCAATGCATTTCTATGGGGAAAAGTTAGCTTGCGAAAATCGCAAACTGACAGGGATTTCCATGAAATAAAGTGACTTTTATGCCCCCAGACATGCTTCCCCTGCTGTCCCAGTGTCATTCCAGGGTGTTGGTATCATTTCCTGGGGTGTCATAGTGGACTTGGTGACCCTCCAGACACGAATTTGGGTTTCCCCCTTAACGAGTTTATGTTCCCCATAGACTATAATGGGGTTCGAAACCCATTCGAACACTCGAACAGTGAGCGGCTGTTCGAATCGAATTTCGAACCTCGAACATTTTAGTGTTCGCTCATCTCTACTCATTATGTCTATATGTATATATCATGGAAACAGAGATAAGATGTCATGTTGGTGCTAAATGAGTCTCAGTGACCTCCATATACCATGAAGATAAGAGATAATAATAATAATAATAATACATTTTATTTATATAGCGCCAACATATTCCGCAGCGCTGTACAATTTATAGGGTTCAGATACAGACATACATAACAAAGAACGTCATTTCACACAATGGGACTGAGGGCCCTGCTCAAAAGAGCTTACAATCTATGAGGTAGAGGGGGTGACACAAGAGGTAGCAGGGGCGGCATTGCTTATACAGTGTTCAGACAATTTTGTGCATTAGGAATTGTGATAGGCTTGTCTGAAAAGATGCGTCTTTAGTTTGCGTTTGAAACTGTAGAAGTTGGGAGTTAATCTGATTGTCCGGGGTAGAGCATTCCAGAGAAGTGGTGCAGCTCGGGAAAAGTCTTGTATACGAGCGTGGGAGGTTCTGATAATAGAGGATGTAAGTGTTAGGTCATTGAGTGAGCGGAGAGCACGGGTTGGGCGGTAGACAGAGATGAGGGAAGAAATGTAGGGAGGTGCGGCATTATGGAGAGCCTTGTGGATGAGAGTGATAACTTTATATTTTATTCTATAATGAATAGGAAGCCAATGTAGTGACTGGCACAGACCGGAGGCATCGCTGTAGCGTCTAGCCTGGTAGATGAGCCTGGCTGCTGCATTCAGAATAGATTGTAGAGGAGAGAGTTTAGTGAGGGGAAGACCGATTAGTAAGGAATTACAGTAGTCAAGGCGAGAATGAATCAGAGAGACAATAAGTGTCTTTAGTGTATCTCTGGTAAGGAAAGGGCGTATTCTGGAGATGTTTTTGAGGTGGAGGTGACATGAACGTGCGAGTGATTCAATATGAGGGGTGAAGAAAAGGTCTGCGTCAAATATGACCCCAAGGCAGCGGGCATGCTGCCTAGGAGTTATAGTAAGGCCTGAGACTGCAATGGATATATCAGGGACAGATCTGTTAGATGGTGGAAACAGTAGTAGTTCAGTCTTAGAGAGATTTAGTTTCAGATAGAGCGAGGACATGATATTAGAGACAGCAGAGAGACAGTCACTGGTGTTCTGTATGAGTGCAGGGGTGATGTCACGGGAAGATGTGTATAATTGGGTGTCATCAGCATAAAGATGGTACCTGAAGCCAAATCTGGCGATGGTTTGTCCAATGGGGGCTGTGTAGAGAGAAAAGAGCAGGGGGCCGAGGACCGAGCCCTGAGGAACCCCAACAGCAAGGGAAAGAGGGGAGGAAACAGAGCCCGCAAATGATACACTGAAAGTGCGGTCTGAGAGATAAGAGGAGAACCAGGAGAGCGCAGTGTCATTGAGGCCGACTGAGCGGAGCATAGTGAGGAGAAGTTGATGGTCAACAGTGTCAAAAGCTGCAGAGAGGTCCAGAAGAATAAGAAGAGAGAAGTCACCATTGGATTTAGCCTTTAGTAGATCATTAGAGACTTTTGTGAGAGCTGTTTCAGTAGAGTGCAGAGCGCGGAAACCAGATTGTAAGGGGTCAAGCAGAGAGATAACGGATTAACCAAGAATAAACCAGGCGTTCCAAAAGTTTAGAGATGAAGGGGAGGTTAGAGACGGGTCGATAGTTAGCAGCACAGGATGGGTCCACGGAGGGTTTTTTCAGTAGCAGGATTATAACAGCATGCTTGAAGGAGGATGGGAAGATTCCAGAAGAGAGAGAGAGGTTAAATATTTTAGTAAGGTAAGTAGTGACAGCAGGGGACAGAGATTGGAGAAGGTGTGAGGGGAAGGGGTCATTACTGCAGGTTGTGGGGCGAGATGAAGAAAGTAGCTGGGAGACTTCCTCTTCTGTGACAGGTTCAAAAGATGAGAATGGACAGTCTAAAGTGCGGCTGGTGAGGGGATCAGTACTATCGTAGGTGTGGGAGTCAATGCCACCTGGGGCTTGGGCAGTAATTTCCTGATGGATCTTATCAATTTTATCATGGAAATACATGGCCAGGTCATCAGCACTAAGGTCTGTGAATGGCGTCTGCACCTTGGGTGTGAGTAAGGAGATATACAAATAGCCAGCTGCGACTTACTTATACAGTTTATGTGTGAAAGGTTACAAGATGACTGACGAAATACAAAGATGGAGGATTTGACTCTAACACCTTCCTTCCTCTTCTGAGGATTGTACATGTTTACTTTGCTAAATAGGCATTTTTGTACTCCAGTAAACAATTGATTTCCACTGAATAAAACAAGCTATTTTATCATTCATAATATGATGTCACTGATATTTACACTTAGTCCCAAAAATATAAACACTGATAGCTGCTTGTTACAATGTACTGAAAACCAAGCTGGTCCTCCTCATGAGCAACCACAGTACGGGGATTAAAGAACAGGCAACAGCTTTTGGAGTATAGTTAAAATGGTCCAAAATTGTTGGCTCTTATTAACATTGGCACAGTTGACAACCATTTGTTGTCAGGAGCTACAGCAAACAACTGTTAGCAGACAAGCTGGACTTTAATCTCTACAGATAGAGCTACCATAGGGGGTTGGGGCTCCTCTTCTGATGCTTTCCTTTCAGCCTCTTTTTGTCTTTCTTTTCCTGTTTAACACAAAAAAGAAATTAGAGGAAACTGAATAACCATAAAGCAGAGGAACAACGGTCTCCAAATATAGAGTAACCACAGCTCCAGTGTCGTAAACAACACTATATATATATATATATATATATATATATATATATATATATATATATATATAACAATCTGATAATTTTAGAATATCTTTATTTACTACTACCAGTACACAAACTTCCCTAGATATATGTGTTAGAAATAACAAGTGCAATATCAAGACAAAATATTTACATGCAAAATGTATTGTAGCAGGGTGAAATTATGCCCGCTGATATTAAGATGTGTCAGGGTCTGGGGTTGCTAGGTGGGGTGGCATAGACACACAAGTCCAGTTTCTTTAGCCCAAAACAAAGGTAGAGTTTTATTTTCACTCAAAAGTGCAGCAACAAAAGGAAACAATACAAAAATAAATACCTGCCCGGCTAGGCTCTAACTAAACATAGAATAGGTTACCTCACCTATAATAGCAGAAATCCAAAAGCCAGTAGAATTACTCAGGACACAGCTCCAAAAATTTGACCTCTCTGTTGGCTCTCCAGCCAAGCTCTGCCAAAGTCTGCTGCTGGAGCTGGCTTCTTAAGCCTCCCTTGATGAGCAGACTCTCTGCAGCTGAGTCGCTCCCGGAACATCCCCAAAGTGTGGACTGGAGGGGGGTGGAATGACAGGCCCCACTACCAACCTTCCTGCCATTCCTAAAAATCCAGCCCAGTAACTGGAACTCTGAAATAACCCTCAGCAGACAATAGTTATCTACTGAGAAATATTCTTTCTGGAGTTTTCTCATCTCACCCACCTCAGTAGTCTGGATGAGATGTACACCTCCTCCATTACCTGACCAGCCATCGGCTTACAGAGGCAAATTAAAGAGGACCTTTCATGTCCTCGGGTACATGCGTTGTAATACACCGCTAGAAAGCCGACAGTGAGCTGAATTCAGCGCACTATCGTCTTTTTCGTTTTGTGCCCCTGCTGAAGAACTATTGGTGCCGGTACCGTAGCTCTTCAGTGTCAGAAGGGCGTTTCTGACAGTCTGTCAGGAATTCCCCTCTTCACAGTACTGTCCGTAGCTCTGTACTGTGAGGGAGCGTTCCTTACCGCCCGGCCATGACGCTGAGTGGTGAGGAACACCCCCTCCCCCTCCTGACAGTACCTGCCCATAGACTAGTACTTGGGGAGCATTCCTCACCGCTCAGTATCATGGCTGGGCAGTAAGGAACGCCCCCTCACAGTACAGAGCTACAGAAAGACTGTCAGAAATGCCCTCCTGACACTGAAGAGCTATGGTAACGTCACCGATAGCTCTTCAACAGGGGCTCACAACAGGAAAGCCAATAGTGCGCTGAATTCAGCGCACTGTCGGTTTTCTAGCGG
Source organism: Leptodactylus fuscus (assembly GCF_031893055.1). Classification (NCBI taxonomy): domain Eukaryota; kingdom Metazoa; phylum Chordata; class Amphibia; order Anura; family Leptodactylidae; genus Leptodactylus; species Leptodactylus fuscus. Next base: position 93,715,863 of record NC_134265.1, on the reverse strand, counting down.
TGTATTACACTGCATGTGCCCAAGGACCTGAAAGGTCCTCTTTAAATGAAATATTGCAACAATGAGGTATCCTAGGTACATTTTGTTCTGACTGCATGTTTGGAGGAAATGCTTCTGTGTTAATATATAATACTGCAAATTCTCATATGTCTGTGCTATTTTTGTGAAAATAGAATGTTCAATAAAATGTGTGCCATTTCTGCAAATAGAACTATTCTATTTCTATAGAGGAAGGTTGACCCTATTCTCATCTGTGTTCGGGTTTCCATTCGGGGAGTCCGTGTGGTTTCCGCTCAGTTTCCACACAAAACATGTGGAGAGAAAAGTCCTGCAAACAGCACTGTGGGTCCTAAACTTGTGACGCTTGGCTTCTCTTTGGAAGTAGCATATAATATTGTGTGGGAAACCCACTGTGGAGCATATACTACTGTGTGGAGGCCCAAAGTAGAGCATATAATATTGTGTGGGAGCCCACTGTGGAGCGTATAATACTGTGTGGGGAACCAAAGTGGAACATATAATATGGTGTGGGAGCCCAAAGTGGAGCATATAATACTGTGTGGGAGCCCAAAGTGGAGTATAATATACTGTCTGGGGGCCCAATGTGGAGCATATAATACTCTGTTGGGACCCAAAGTGGAACATATAATACTGTGGTGGGGGGGGGGCACTGTGGAGCATATAATACTGTGTGGGAGCCCAAAGTTGAGTATATAATACTGTCTGGGGGCCCAATGTGGAGTATATAATACTGTCTGAGGACCAATATGGAGCATATAATACTGTCTGGGGGCCCAATGTGGAGTATATAATACTGTCTGAGGACTAATATGGAGCATATAATACTGTGCAGGGCCCACTCCAGAGAATATAATACTGTCTGGGGGCCACTGTGGTGCGCATTGTACTGTCTGGGGATCATTATGGAATGCATTGTGCTGTCTGGAGGCTCCTTCACTATTTATATCACACAGTATCTGTTTTATAGTGATATTAGTACAGGCTGTAATAACATTGCACGGTCACTATAAAACAGATCCTGTGTGAAGTAAATAATGAACATTATTTGTTCATAAGTACCAAATGCAGAGACCTTTACCTTTCAGTACAAAATTGTTTGTATTATTGAAAGCCCTGTAAAACCCCGTTTACACGACTGTGATTTGTGGGTCTGTAACTGTCCGCAATTGTGGATCCGCACAGTATTAAGGTTAAATTGCCATGCTGGCACTTTGTGATAATATAGTGGGTTTTGGGTTGCAGTTTGGAAACTCGGTCTCTAACAGGTTCGCCATCACTGCACTAGACAGCCCCATTAAGAAAAGTTCCCATGAAGATTGGCTTAGCCAGCCATGAAACATAGGGACATTGTTAAAGGGACAGCTCTGCAGTACTGCCCTTGTACGGGTGAGAGTCTTATTGGGGGCCAGGTTAAAAGTATTGAGGGCAAGGGAGGGATTGTATCAACTGGCCTACTGCCCTTTGTTACCCGACTTCCTGAGAAGACCAACAAAAAACTGGTGAGATTAAACCAATTTTATTATTGCAGCGTATCTCTTCTGTATATAGTATTTTTTTCCTGCTTTACACAGATTATTGAATAGACTTAATTTTCTGTGTTCATTGCTTAACTGGCATACGGAGCACTCCCATTTCAAAGAACATGTTCATGGACTTACAATTTTTTGACATTATTTCTAAACAAGTGTCTTGGCCACGGTTTGTTACAACAACACGATAGCACTGTCTAAAGCACAAATCTATGACCCTTCTATAGAGTCTATACTAGTGACAGGCACAATTTATGGAGACAGCTTGAGTTTTTAATATTTTTCTGATTTCTTGTTAATACAGCAGTCTGAAAAAATCTTATACATATCAAAGAATACCTGATGAAGATCGAGTTTGTTCGTTTTCTCTTCCACTTTTCAGTTTACGTTCCTTAGTTTTGTTGCTGTTTTGTGGGTTCTGAAATAAAAGTATAATTGGTTTCTAAATTGTTATAATTTATGAAAGAGATGAAAATTGAAAGACAAATATATGACGACCACATTGACACCAAGCTTCTTAACCCCTTCCCGCCGATGGCATTTTTTGATTTTCGTTTTTCGTTTTTGACTCCCCTCCTTCTAAACCCCATAACTTTTTTATTTCTCCGCTCCCAGAGCCATATGAGGTCTTAATTTTTGCGGGACAAATTTTTCTAGATGATGCTACCATTAATTATTCTCTATAATGTACTGGGAAGCAGGAAAAAAATTCAGAATGGGGTGGATTTGAAGAAAAAATGCATTTCTGCGACTTTCTTACGGGCTTTGGTTTTACGGCGTTCACTGTGCAGCCAAAATGACATGTCCCCTATATTCTGTGTTTCGGTACGGTTCCAGGGATACCAAATTTATATGGTTTTATTTACATTTTGACCCCTAAAAAAAATTCCAAAACGGTGTTAAAAATTTTTTTTTCTAAAAGTCGCCATATTCCGACGGCCGTAACTTTTTTATACATAGGTGTACGGGGATGCATAGGGCGTCTTTTTTTGCGGGGCCGGGTGTACTTTTTAGTTCTACCATTTTTGGGAAATGTTATTGCTTTGATCACTTTTTATTCAAATTTTTATCAGAATCAAAACAGTGAAAAAAAGGCGGTTTGGCACTTTTGGCTATTTTTCCTGCTACGGCGTTTACCGAACAGGAAAAATATTTTTTATAGATTTGTAGAGCGGGCGATTTCGGACGTGGGGATACCTAACATGTATATGTTTCACAGTTTTTAACTACTTTTATATTTGTTCTAGGGAAAGGGGGGTGATTTTAACTTTTAATACTTTTTATATTTTTTTATATTTTTTTTTTATTTATTTTTTTTGCATTTATTAGACCCCCTAGGGGTGTTGAACCCCAGGGGGTCTGATCACTAATGCAATGCATTACAATTCTAATGCATTGCAATGCATTGCAAAAAATCATCATCTCTTTTGCAGGCTGCATAGACCAGCCTGCAAAAGAGAGAATTTGCAGACCGGCTGGGAGCCTTTAACAAGGCTCCCGGCTGTCATGGCAACATGACGTCGGCCCTGGAGCATGCTCCAGGAGCCGGCGATCCCTGCCAAAATGGCGACGCCCATGCGCCGCCAGGAAAATGGCGCCTCCGGCGCCTTTGACAGCAGCGCCGGAGGGGTTAATGCCTCTGATCGGTCCGGGGACCGATCGGAGGCATTAGAGCCGGTTGTCTACTGCTTAAAGCAGTAGACACCCGGCGGCTATGACGGCCGCCCGGCTCCCGGGCGGTCGCCATAGTTACAGACCCGACACACGCCGTACTATTACGGCGCATGTCGGGAAGGGGTTAAATATATGGAGATCTGTAATAGAATCATAATGTGTTTATAGTGATGTCTTAAAGGGACTCTATCAGCAAAATTATGCTGTATGAGCCCCACATATGCGTGAATAGTATTTAAAAAGGCTATTCAGGCACTGGTAATGTTATTTTAAACCCCGCTCCCGTTTTAAAATAAAACTATAAAAACATATATGTAAATCATATCTGAACGTGCACGCCGGGCCGTCGTGCACAATCCAACGTCATCTTCGGTCCCTCCTTCCTCTTCTTTCTTCTTCCAGCGATGTCCTCCTGTCCTGGCTCTTCTCCGCCTTCATCTTCTTTTCTTGCGGATATGAAGATGTTCGCGAGCGTACTGCGTATGTTCGTGTAGTTCTAAGGGATACTTAAAACTACAACAAAAATGGCGGCGGCACATGCGCATGAGCACTCCGGAGGGAGCGCTACTGCGCACGCGCGGGATTTGAACACAACCTGTTGGAAAAACAGAAGATGAAGGCGGAGAAGAGCCAGAACAGGAGGACGTTGCTGGAAGAAGAAAGAAGAGGAAGGAGTGACCGAAGATGACGTCGGATCGTGCACGACCGCCCCCCGTGCATGCAAAGGTATGATTTACATATATGTTTTTATAGTTTTATTTTAAAACGGGAGCGGGGTTTAAAATAACATTAGCGGTGCCTGAATAGCCTTTTTAAAGGCTATTCACACATATGTGGGGCTCATACAGCAGAATTTTGCTGATAGAGCCCCTTTAAGGAAACATTTGTTATGACTACCCTATTCAGTAATAATTGATGTTTACAGTCGTATTTCCAAAGAACACAGCAAATTGATTCAGTGATTACATAATCATTAAAATCCATTATCATCAATGAACTACAGTAATAGTAGTATTATTCTAGTAGGATAACATCACCTGGTCATTTGTATGCTGCTCTTCTGTTTTGTAAAAGGGCTCCAAGTTACAAACAGAAAATATTTGCATCTCCCCCGAGACGAGATGTCTTAGAGGCATTATGGCAGATCCAAGAGTCTTTACAATTGGGGGGTCATGGCGGAGTTCGGGTAGACTTTCTTTTTTCTTCTTACTCTTTCCATCAATTTTACTTCCCTGCAACAATGCAAATAAAGTTTTAAAGTCATCTCCAAAAAATCTTTGGATTATTTAATAATCACCTGATATTCTACATCTAAACTTTGAGACCTTAGTGGTATAGTGGTATACATAGACTGTATTGGTTAGTTCAATTGTGCTGTATTGTATCTGCAGTACCACTGAGTACTGATGTTAGTTCCTAACTTGAAGCCTCACATTTGGGATTTTTACTACTTCCTTTGTGGTATGTTCAATACCTTTTCTGAAACTAAAACGCTAAATAAGTTCATATGGTGTTTTATATAGTCCATAACAGTTTGTTTCTTATCTAGTGTTTAGTTTATCACCAAAATCTACCCCAAAGCCTCATATTTTTGTTAACTGCTTGATATCTCCTCCACCACCTAACGGTACACAATTTTATGGCATCTATATATCTTGCTAAAGGTAGTAGTAAACAGTTCCCTTCGTTGTGTTATGTGTCTCAGCAGCCAGATAGGATCACTCATGTAAATTTGTATTCTGCCCAATGATTAAACATTTATAGCAAATCCGATCAATATGATCTAAGTGTTTATCATCTTGGCTTAGAGACTCTTGAGTATAAACATAAGCATGGAGCTCTATACTGTACACACTGTATGCTACACAAGGGAAAAATGGAGACATGGGCCACATAGTCAGCATTCAATACCAGGATTGATGCAATGAGCCATGAAGTTCATAGACATTCAGTGCATTGTAACATTTGTTGTCAAGTCTTAAACCAAACTTACCCTAGAGCTACTTCTGGCTTTATCCTTTTCCTTGTCCTTTCCACCACCTTTTTTGTCAAGCTTTGATACAGCAGCATGCTCTTCGGGATCTTTTGGCCATGAGAGGGTCTAATGGACACATGGAATTTTGCACAAGTATTAATATTGTAGTAACAGACCCTAGAAACAATTCTTGTTAATGAACACTATAGCAGTATGTCATACAGTATCTTGTCACTTTGTATATAGGATTGTAATTTAATATTGCTGTGATTTAATGCTGAGCATCAGCAACTAGCAGAGCAATGGAGTCTGAGTCACAGATTGAAGAGAAGGGCAACTCCGTAGCCCTTATCACTTATACTGTAATAAGTTGCTTAAAGGGGATGCCAGAATGATCATAAATGCTATTGCTTGCAAAAAATGGCATAAAATAATAAATCTATCAGTACTCACCTTTCCAATCCAGCACCACTGCTTTGGTAGTACCCTCAAGTGTCTCTGTATTTTTCCAGTGTCACTGATGTGCCATTCATCAGTCATATTGGTGTACAGCATTGCATCACTGCAAAACTGCTCAGAGAATGGTGGGGACCACCAGAGCCGCAGTGCTGGAGCGCCACTGGACAAGCCTGGTAAGTAATTGTTAGTTTCCTATTTTATACCATTTCCTGAAGATACTTTTAGGCCCTGTTCCCACGTAAACACGTGTCAGAGTGAGCACTTCAAAACAGAATCTGATTGACTTCAATGGGTGCCGTCTTTGAAATCAATGTGAGGCTTTTTAACCCATTGATTTCAATGTGTGGTGCGCATAAGACAGCACCCATTGAAGTCAATCGGATTCTGTTTTGAAGTGCTCACTCTGACACGTCTTTACTAGAGATGAGCGAACACTGTTCGGATCAGCCGATCCGAACAGCACGCTCCCATAGAAATGGCCGGCCGGCGTCACAGGTGCATCCATTCATTTCTATGGGAGCGTGCTGTTCGGATCGGCTGATCCGAACAGTGTTCGCTCATCTCTAGTCTTTACACGTCAGAATGAAGGCGCGTTACTCCGTGGGAACTGGCCTCAGGATGTTCTAGGAAAAAACGATTTAAAGCTAAGGTCCCAAGCAGCACATAGGTGTAAAAAAAAAAAATATATGCAGAAAGAAAGTGGTGGAAATACATTCTGTTTTTTTCTGCAGTGTTTTTTCACAGAAAATCCACAGAGGAAAATTGAATAGTTATATAGAAAACCCCAACGTTTTTGAAATTGCAGCATTTCCTCTGCAGATTTTTTCTAAAATGTGTGGATGGGACTAGCCAGAATCCCATCCATTTTGCAGGTAATGTAAAATGCACTGTGTTTTGCAGCGTCATTTCCACAATACGGGAATGCAAAGTGTTGTAATTGTATTCCCCATGAAGTAACAATTCTGGAGCATCTCTTCTCATAACTCTGCTTTGTGTTGTTCCTGTCTAATCCCTCCTTGAAATTTATGAGCACATTGACAATTGGATGTTAACAAACTGACAGTGTCCATACTATGTAGAGACAAACCCCTTCGACAAGAGAAATGGTACACTAACACAGAATTATGAGACAAGATGTCGCACACTTGTTATTATATGGGGAATACATGTATTTATTAAAACATGTCAGGAGAAGTACCGTCCCTATTAATGCAGCATTACATATAACAAGCACAAAAGCAATTCAAGGATCTCTGTTTAGATTGCTTTTATGTTTATGCAAATAAAAATAGATATTTCTACTGAATATTGGAGCTTTTATGTTTGCTCATAGGTAATAAAATATGAAGTCTTATTCAGATGCACTTGTGCCCAAGGAACAAGGCCCTGTTTGGGGCCTTACAGATACAGGGGAAAAACCAGACTAACCATATAAAGTTCCACTTTTTTTCTAAAAACTTGTGCATAAATGCAAATAGAGAGGTCCATCGAATTGCATAATTTTTGGAATAAACTAAATGGAGAGATACCAGGAGACATGGTTTGACCATGCTTCATAGGATATCATTTGTCATTTGTTGCACAGCTCCTATACAAGCAAACAGAAATTGAGCTGCAGTAACTCAGCAAACCAATACATAGAAAGTTTTCTCAGCTGCTGAGAACAACTGATTGGTGGGGTCTGAAGTGTTGGGCACAAGGAGGTGGTTTCATGGTTAAAACTGCACCCTTGCTGATCCTGGCCAGCCACTTCTCTCCTGAATGATGGTGAAGCTGCTCACTGCTTCATAGTGGGGACACGGGAGTGAACAATGAGTATGATTCTCAGTACTCACTGGTTTTAGTATTCCCCATTGCTTCCATGCACCAGTGTTGCTCTGACATGGTCGGCATTGGGGCCCTGAACACAGAGGGAGCAGGGAGTCCTAAAAATCATTGAGTACTGAGAAACATACTCATCTTTCAATCCCTGGGACCCCTGCGACATCATTCCCTGGAAACTCCTGCTTTGGGAATCCCCCTAGGGAAAATCCTGTGTATAACCCTGTTCCCTCCAATCTGATATTGCTGAGTTACCGTAAAGAAAACTCCTATAGTGTTTATGTTAAACCCGATCGATAATAAAAGACAACAAAACTAAAAAAAAACAGAACCTGAATAAATATACTGGAAATATAAAAACTGCAACATTTACCATTTCTAGATTCATATGATGTCATTAGTCATGGTCATTAGAAAGGAAGTTGGGCCAGGATTTTGGGCTGTAATGTTTGTGTAAAGTTGGCCTTCTGTAGTGGAAAATTCTGCTTTTGCTCCAACTTCTACTATGACTTCTACAGGGAGAACTTGACAGTGCTGAGTCCATCACAGGCACTTACAACATCAACATTTACCATGACTGCAAAGGTACATTTGGTGTAGAATGGACTAGATGAAGTATATAATCTTGTTGCTTTATAAAGAGCATAGAACCCCAAAATAATTTACTAAAAATGGCAGTGTTAATTCTATGAACTCAGTAAAGTTCAGTATTCAGTATAGTTCTGAAATGTCCCTACTGTGGCATTATTAAAGGATTATCTTATATCTCTAACATATCTATACTATCACAGTCCACTTTTCCTTATAAAATACCCTCATCATTGTTTAGATGTGTCAGTGAACCAGCACCACGGAAGCCATATGTTAATCTAGACCATGTGATTTACAATATGGTTTTTCCTTGTAAAACAATGATCATATTCTGTATGCGAAATAATCTGGATGATAAATGACTGTGTATTCAGTATGATCTAGGGGCAGGGGTAGGGAACCTTGGGTCTCCAGCTGCTGTGAAACTACAACTCCCAACATGTTCCATTCACTTCCATGGGAGTTCCAAGAACAGTAGAGCAAGTATGCTGGTAGTTTTACAACAGCTGGAGAGCCGAAGGTTCCCCTCCCATGATCTAGGGCTATATACATTACCTTTTCCTCTGTAACAGTCACTTTCATTCCAGACAGAAAAAAACACTTCAAAGCCAATAAATCTGTAGATGTGTGTTCCTTGACATAGCCAAAATCTATATTTTCACTCCAAAGGGATCCAGGAGTTTTGTAGAGACCTGAGATAGAAGAATGAAGTATATTACATATGGAAGGATATATAAAACAACAATTATTTGTCATTTCTCTGGTCATGTACATGATACAAAACCTCTTGCTCCACTTACTTAACACTTACTTAATATATCAATTGACCACTACCACGCCAAACAGAAACATCTCCCTTATACCCAAGCATCCCAACGGGCAATAGTGAGCTCAGGGTGACTGCTTTTGCGGATATAAATTTGCTGTTGCTTAAAAATTAACAACACTACGTACAAGAAACCCTCCAGGACATACAACTAGTGGTAACCCTGTCAGGATGTTCTCTTGATATAGATAAATGTGAGGTACCCCTTACACCGTGGACAACATCATTTTCAATTTGCTAGGATGTATCATTCATCAAATACTTATAGGTACAACTCACTAGAAGTCCATCTCGCTTGGAGAATACACTGTTCATTTGATGAAGCCTCCCCTTGTCCGTCTGAAACTGATTGAGATGCCCCAACTCTCCCACCTTCTACAATCACTGCCTTTCACTGAAAGATGAAAAACGTATTAAATAACCTATATTGCACTTTTGTTGGGGGAGAATGCCCCGGGTAGATGCCATTGGTATCCTAATCTGAGAAAGTTACTAATCTGAGTACGAGCGCTCGGAGAAAACAGAATACAGACCACACACATTCTGTATATCAAAAGTGCTCTGCTTTAATGGGGGAAAAGGGTAGTTTAAGTACAATTCAGACAAAGAGGTGGCTTGGCTAATCTAATTAGTATAACATGATTGGTTATAGAGTTATAAGATAAGGCTGGCACATGACTATTGGATGAGGCCTAATGTAATCTACATCTCATTATAACTTTCCAAGCTGGGATGGACTTTCTCATGAAACAAAGAAATATACAAAACACTTATGTGTGAGCTGACATCCTAGATGTATATATCATGGCAAAAGAGTTAAGATGTCATGCTGGTGCCAGACTACTCCGGCCTTGCAGATAACTGAACAATGGCCTACAAAAAGTCTATGCCTGCATCGCTTCACACTCTCAGTGACCTCATCTCATAGTATATGTGTTAGAATACAAAATGGATGACATTAATAATAGAGTTTATAGAACAAAATGGCGGATAAGAGATACATGACTATACTTGCCCCTCACACTTTCATCTGAACTCTTTCGCAATTTTGAAACAAAGTTACTTGCAGTTATATTTCTCAGATATTTGCTCCCTAAATCTTGTGATACAAATGCGATTGACTGAGACTGGATCCAAATCACAGATTACTACATGGACACCTACAATGACCAACAAGTGGCCCAAAAGCCCTTGCTCCCTATCGTCTTACATACTCAACACAGTGACTTGCGGAGTGGGGTAAGAGTATCCCACTTCTCCTGGCTACTTGGAAGACATGGAACAAACTTTGTAACTTTAAACAGATCAGTCCGACACACACTACTAGTGCACCTGGAGTTCCAGGAGGGTTGTAGATACTCCATCTTTAAAGTGGGATTACTCACAGGATTACACATGGTGGCTCAATGGGTGAATAATACTGATAAACAAGCACATGCACTTGCAGCATTGTAAGACACTCCCCAAGCATTACATTTCCCTATTTCACATACTTGCAGGTAACCAGCTTCTTACATACATAACTAAGGTCTCTGTTGCCTCAAGGATGGTATACAGCCTTCAGAATAGCCATTAACGTTCCTACACATTACAAAGGGCAAATAACAATATTTTACCAATATTCACACCCATCATGGTCATATGATATTGCCCAGTTGGGTATACGGATGTGGGTGTGAGCTGTCCCAGGACTCAGTATTCCCCAAGTGCTGAATATACTGGAATACTTGGTAAAAACCTTACCATCAGCCATATATATGGAGATGACTCTTTGCAAGCTACACAAATCTTACATTACTTTGTTAAGAGGTTACAGAATGGGACTTTTTCCTTCAGGCAAGTGCTTCAAATGTGACGCATTGGGGGCAAACCTATTCCACTGCCTGTGGGTTGGAAAGACGTGGAGTCTTTCACTGATTTTGTGTCCTTTGATGCTTGTTGTAGTTCATTTGGGTGGATTGACCAAAATCCCCATAAATACAACTCAAAACTACTACATATGATTTCCATGGTGGTCCGCAAAACAATCCTACATGAGTAGATTGCCCCACACCCACCATCCAGACAGTTATTTGGTAGTATAGGATATATTTGGCACTGCCTGGTAGTTGAATGAGTGATATCACAGGACCCGACAATTTAGATCATATGTCAAGGTGTCGATATGAAGTATCTGGGGATCACTGTGTTATTAATTTGGACCTGCTGCTTATTGAATGGCATCATTATATGCAGTGCAACCTAATGATAATACACATCACTGCTATACACTATCTGACTTAGTGATGCAGCATATCATGATAGGCTAATGATAGTCAGCCCAGAAAAATGTTCAGTGGACATAAGTACTTTACATATAACCCAGATTCATCAATATATTACCAATGATACACTTGTCCTGCAGACATAGTGTTGTTGATAGGTGAAAGGATAGTGATTCCTAAAGATAGACATATCTCATTCTTTATAAACTAGGTCTTTATATAGATCAATGTGATGGCAAATCCATGAGTTGACACTGGTATGATCCTCTTTAACGTTGCTGTGTATTATCATGTGTTTTGCCTTATGTCCTTGGACACACAGACCTCTACATGCCTGGAAAATCACCCCGTTTTGCAGATGCTGAATGGACATTTTTTTCTCACCATACATGTACATAATTTGTGTTGTTTTACCATGCCAGTAAAACCATCTATAAACAGATATATAACAACCACATTGCTATTTTTAAAATTGTCAGAAAGAAGTTACCAGTGTGAATGTTCGGAGGGTGAAGTTGTTCATTCACTTCAGTGATCATTGCTTCTGGATAGTTGCACATCAATGGCTGAAATAAAATACAGTTAATTGTACACACCCAGCGAAGTATACCAAGAAGCACTTTTCTCCCCGCATGATTCTTGCGGAAACCGTGCGGAAACACACGAACCCATGCACACCACCGCTCACGGCCGGACCCGGTCTGTGGTTTCCATCTTCTTGCATGCAGAAGACGGAAACCACAGAACGGAGTGCCGAACGCAGGTGTGAACCTAGCGTCATGAGTATGTAATCTGTTTTCCATAGACATCAATGTTAAAAAAAACGGATTGGTTACTGTCTATCTGGAATCCTTATTTTCAGTACGGAAACAAAGTCCTGCAACTTCTACTTTCCTCTCCTCACAAAAAAAGCTGAAACGAGACAGAAATGGCACAAACTGATACATGCAGATTACTTTTCAAACCCATTGAAATCAATTAGTTTTAATCTGGACTGTTTGAAATCAATTTTTAAAGATTTCAAATACTGACTTCGAACGGATTTCCCGAATGCAGATGTGAACTGGGCCTAAGGCTCCATTCCCACGGAGTAACGCACCGCTCATTCTGACACGTAAACACGTGTCAAAGTGAGGCACTTCAAAACAGATCCCATTGACTTCAATGGGTGCCCGCTTACGCGTGCTACCTTTTGAACTCAATGGGAGGCTTTTTTACCTATTGCTTTCAATGTGATACGCGCATATCACATTGAAAGCAATAGGTAAAAAAGCTTCCCATTCAGTTCAATGGGTAGCGCGCGTAAGACCGAACCCATTGAACTCAATGGGATTCTGTTTTACTATGCTCAGTCTGACACATATTTACGTGTCAGAATGAGCAGCGCGTTAGTCCGTGGGAACGGAGCCTTAGAGTAATCGAATCCCCACACATCTTCAGGTTATCCTATACCCTATATAGGGAATAACTTGTTAAGATGGAAATACTGTAATTAATAAAGTGAATAATGAGAGGTACGTTGCTTCAAAAAATAACCAAAACAAAAAAGAGAGTATTGTGAAGTCAACTAAAAATTAACGTTTATTAAATAATACTTCTAACATGATGCTTAAATCCCTAAACCTACTGGTTTAGGATGATAAAATAACCATGAAATGACCATCTGTGGCCGTGCCACCACATTAATCCCAGAATCCTAATGGATCATAACTTCTCATGTGGGACATTTTTGGGTTATTTATCATATGTGGCACATCTACATTACCTGCAGTGTATTTCACCAAACAAGTGAGTATCTGGACCACAGTAACATGAGCCCTTTTGTTGGTTACCCAAATACTATCCACTATACCAAACGTCTAGATAGAACTAGTGGTATATATTTGTCCCTATTTATCAGTTCTCATGTACTGGCCCAGTAGGGATTAAGCATCATGTTAGAAGTATTATTTCATGAACGTTAAGTGTTAGTTGTCTTCACAATACCCACAATACTTCACAATAAAAAATACTTTTTTTTTTTCTTCTTTTTTTGTTTAAGATGGGAATACACCTTAGAAATGACAGTTCAGACTGAACTACTGATCAGTCTCTGCCATGATCTGTGGCCTTCCTTTGATGGGATGCCTATCTGTTTGGCATCAACACTTTTTCATTGAAGCCTTTTACATGGACAATAAAAATCCACTTTTTTACTTTTTGCCGATTATCTGCTGTCAGTCATCATTAGTCAGGCTTGTTGTTGTTGCAGAAAGACACAGATGATCAGCAGACAGTGATTAAAATCAGCTTTTCTGGCCATCTACAATCTCAAGTTATATCCTGTAAACTTACACACACATGAACATGTGCCATGAAAAACGTGACAAAGCACACGTTCATGTTCAGGAACCTAACTGCAAGATACAATAGCATTTCTCAGTGTAACTTCAGTCCCTCAGATTTTCCAGCTTACCTGACACTCTGTCATGTCACTGCTGGCCTGATCCTCAATGAATTCATAGCACACATGATAAGTGATTGTAGTTACAGGATAGTCCCCAGAGCTCTGCTGTTCTATCTGTGGGCTTGTATTTGGAATACCTTGTACTTTCCCTATGTGCACACACAGCTCTGCTTTACTTTCTAAAGCTTCTGCAAAACAAAACAGTTGCCCATAGAGATATTATATTGTTAATACATTGCATTTTCACACACTGCACTTTTCAGGCTGTATATTTTTATTGTATTTTTCAAAAAGGGAAAAAAGGGATCTGTTTGCCTTACTTATACAATCAAGTAGAAACAGACTTTGGAAAAGTTGCTGCATTACTACAATATAATATATAAAAATATGCAAATCTATTCTCCAGGATGTAATTAGGAGAACAGTGCACTCTGTATGCCACCCTCTAGAGGGCAGCATCCTTAACATCATGCATGACTCAGTTAAAAAGTCTAATTAATCATGATGCGGATTTAATTGCCAAATTAGTATTTCTATTCCAAAAAGAAAATATTCCCAGCTACAGACAGCGCCGTTTCGGCCTATTGGGCCTCCTCAGCATAGTGCAGGGATACTGATTTGGCAGAGTGAGAGACTATAGACCAGGGTCAGGGGATAATTGTACACATCAGGGAGAGTGTGTGCCTACATAGGCAGTACGGAGACTTACAAGTCATTCCTGCTCCGCTAGGGATTCTGGGTAAAAAAAAATATGCAAATCTATTCTCCAGGATGTAATTAGGAGAACAGTGCACTCTGTACGCTGCCCTCTAGAGGGCAGCATCCTTAACATCATGCATGACTGGGAATCTGTTCCTTTTGGAGTAGAAATACTAATTTGGCAATAAAATCTGCATCATGATTAATTAGACTTTTTAACTGAGTTATGCATGATGTTAAGGATGCTGTCCTCTAGAGGGCGGCATACAGAGTGAACTGTTCTCCTAATTACATCCTGGAGAATAGATTTGTATATTTTATACCTAGAATCCCTAGCGGAACAGGAATGACTTGTAAGTCTCCGTAATGCCTATGTAGGCACACACTCTCCCTGATGTGTACGATTATCCCCTGACCCTACAATATACTGTGTGAATTATACAATCATTAATTTTATATGTTTACATGGATCTTTCTTTTACTGTCGTATAAGCGAGGGTAGATCTGGTGCAGAAGCTTATGAAACAAAATATAACTTTCATACATATGAATAGAGTCGTTTCTGCAGATTGTACTTGGGATTTTACAGAAGCAAAATTTTCTGAAAAAAAGTATGTCAAATTTAGTCAAATGTATGTTTTCTATAACCGCAATGATCCACCATGCTTCATTTCATGATAGGACATACTGTGTCATTCCACTACACTAAATGTTTGATTTTATATATCATCCTTTTAGCTTATAACATTCTGACAGCCACACAAGACAGCAAATAAAATGTACTATCACATTACACAGATGTATGCGTATTGCTTAAATAGATATCTAGTCAAGATGATCTTGTGGTATGTTATAGATATGTGCCAGAAAATCACATAGACAAAGTCTGTGAGCGCCAATCACTACTGATCTGTATAGAGAATTTATATCAAGTGTCTGCTTTATAAAACCCATTTCAAAGTATTCTCAGGGAATTCAGGGAAGTAGTAGTAGTAGTAGTCGTCATAGTCTTAGCAGTGGACTCCATGTGAACAGCTTGCTGTTGAGGAACCGTTCTCTCTATAAAGGATTCTCTACAGCAGACAATTCCTCTGAACCCCTTTATAATTCTGTTCATGACATAACATTGTAAAGCAAACTGAGGGGGCATTTAAATCCTATTTGCAAGATCTACCCCAGAATACTCCCTGATGTACTCTTAGCTTGTTGCATATGAATAATAAGCAGCTTTTTGTCAGAATTAAGCATCTATTATAGCATTGTATAGCTCTGAGAACTAGAGGGATTTGGGTTTGTTGGTGCTGACAGACTCCCTTTAAAATGGATCTACTAAGCACATGTTAAAAATGTGATTTGAAATGTCGCCACTCGCCACCAATTGCTGGTGCCCTGAGATCCTGGACCTCACTGACATATTCTTTCATGTATCAATGACAGATCTGATCATTCTGCTGGTATGTCTGGCTTACACATCAAAAATAATCCAATAACAAGACTTTATGTGATGACATTTCATCCGCTCCTAAAATCCACATTTGTGCCCCTTCCATAATGTGGTTATTATAAGAAGAAAATATAACCCATTGGATGAGATTTAGAAAAAGTGGAGCTTAGGTAAAGTATAGTAGTTACTTATGACAGGGAATCCTTGTACTAGCTCTCATTTTGCAGAAGTTCTATGTAAATGAGAACTAAAATCTAATTGTTTGCTATGGACAGCTAATTCACTTTTCCATTGTGCTACTTTTGACAGTTCTCCCCATTATGCTAATGATATCAGGTTAGTATTATACATCTGTAGGTCATTACACTCAGTCTCACCTTTCTTTTTTGATATTCCTCTGAATTTATATTTTTCATCTGGTAATATTGAGATATCATCCAGAACAGATAGCTTTGGCAGACAATCTATAGTGTAGCCTCTATACGAGGTGATGAACGTCAGTGGATTTCCTTGTAGCATAAGAATACGAAGATTTTGTAAAGTAGAGATTCTAGAGACTAGGTTATAGAGATCAGTAAGGTCATTGAAACTAAGGTCAAGAGAAACCAGATTTGGCCTGAAAAAAAAAAAAGAACAAAATATGTAGTTTCTGTTAAAAGGTGAAAACCCTCAAAGTCATGAGTCTATGAATATAGAGGGCAAAGACCATAAACTGACAAACACTTGTAGACAGTTTCAATAAGTTACAGAATTCTTAAGCTCGGACAATTTGGAGCAATTACACCTATATGTATTAATAATGGGCCAATATACATCCATAAACCCAAATGTATTACCAGATATCCGCAGTCAGGAATATACTCTCTGAGGAGCCTTGAATTTTATTATAGGCAAGTCCCAAATGCTGTAACAACCGAGGTGGATTTTGACTTAGATCTTTTAAGCTTGAAATTTGGTTGGCACATAGCTCCAATATCTACAACAGAGAATAATAAAGTATACATATCTAATGGCTGTCCTGATACAGATTGGCTATAAAGAAATGACAAGAAAACACCACGATCAGAATATTCACCTTTAGTTTTCTTGGAAGATTACTTGAGGAGACTGTTTTTAGTTTATTTGCACTCAACACAAGTTCTTCAAGGTTCTGAAATGTAAGCAGTCGTGCATCTACTTCAGTAACCTATATAAGGGGGAGGGAGATAGAAATCATTGAGAATAATTGGGACTGGCGGATTTTCATGGTATATTTATTTCCTGCTGCTATAAGTAGAAAACAGCTATTATTTGGTGGCCAGTAACAGTAATACTGACTAAATAAGCGGACTATCATCTCCTATATTCATAGAGCAATACAATGTTCCTCTGAGGTTCTAATCCATAAGACAAGTCACTTTAAATGTTTCCCATATTGAAGCAGATCACCTGACTTGGAGGCCATCTGAGGAGCCTTTGGTAACTAAGTTTGCCTTAAATCACCCCTGACCAATGTCAGAACAATATGGCACTAAGAAATGAAAGAATAGGTGAAAAACATGTCATGAGAATGTTGTAATGGGTTAATCCAAGTATTGCTACACCCCAGTAAACCCTGCACAGATGTACATAACACCTCTGCTGGAACATTTGCCAACATACACAATGTACTGTATAAACCTGTCTATAAAGTATAAATGCAGGTGTGGCACATATAGACTGCAATCCAATATCAGATCATATCTCTGCAACGTGAATCATGTTCCTGAAATGCCTGACTGTAACAAGACATACAACATACTCTCAATACTGGATTGTATAATAGACCTCAAAGGCATGGTGTAGGAGAATATGTGGTTACCTAATCCTCAGGTAAGGGTTCCTTTTGTAGCTGGAGCATGATCAGTGACAAAATAAGGAGCCACTGCATTATTCATTTTAGGCCATATTCACATATCTAACAATCTTCCATTTTTTCAATGACCCTTGGTCCTTGAGGAATAAACACAATGTCAGAATAAATAAGGGCCAGATTTCCACCCACCTCTTTATCAACTACCCTTAGTTGATTGAAGTAAGAACAGATGAAGTGTTCAGTGATGTTTTCTGGACATTTGACTGCTATTTCCCTCAAGTGCTGAACTTCGGAATTGTACTTGTCGTCGAGTTCCCACGGTGAGCTACGCTGGTTCAAGAGATCATATCGAGAGTCTTGGTTCTCTTCTTCGGGATCGCTGTCTTCCCAGTAGGTATCTGCAGGGGTTCTTTTCTCAGTGAGTCGGTGAGACTTGTTCTAAGCAGAAGTGTAACATATGGGAAATATGATGGCCATAGTAAATAGATTATAAAGTCCTTGCTTCACTATCACAGACCATATGACCAAACTCTACATATCCTATATTAACAAACAGGGGAAAACAAGCCATAGCCCCAATAACAAAGATATTATGGTTTTTTTACCCAGCTTCCAGTACCACAGGGGAAAGAGTTCAGGCACAAGGCCTCCAGCTGCTGCCTCAGAGCCTTGGACACAGTGATGTGATCCATGATGACGTCCCGCACAGCCACCAATGCACCAATGCTGGAATGGAGAACACATGTATGAGACGGGGAGGAACATTCTTCGGTGCCTGGAGACAGCGTTGTGTTGCTTGGTGACCACACAAGATCCTGTTTGGCTAGTTTTATAAGCTTCCTTGTATTCTGAGCTTCTTTTATTGTCTTGTGATCTTGGCTACACTTTAATGTACAGATATTAAATGGTCACTTTAGCAGCACTTGCCATCTAGAAACACCATAGGATGTTTAGGTCATAAACCTTTCAGAATGTGTTTCTTATCACTAGTTTATCACAGTGGCCGATGCTACATCTGTAGATGGACTAGTCTATGTTTATACCTCTTATTTACTTTCCACCGGAATCTGTGTCAGATTTTGGCACAATTGTACACACTTTTTGCACCTAAAATATACTTACTTTAGACCAGAATTTTGGCACCACCATTCTAAATTACCCATATTTTTCGGTAAGTGCAGATGTGATCAGTCAATGTTCATTGATGCTGGTGGGGTAAGTAAAACAGGGACTGCAGACTACCTGTATATACCAGGTTGGGGTCAGAGGAGTACATTAACACATGTTGCTATCATATATGTCATGTACATGATGCATGTGAATAAACTTGTAAGTAGGAATTGACTTAAATTTTTTGACACTCTTATTGATGTCTGACTTCAAATGTAGTGAAAACCTCGATATTCCAAGTAAACATACAAGGACAAAACTAAGACTCCATGCACATGACCAAGTGTGCAGTGGAATACAGTTAGATGACACTTGGAGTGACATCTGTGTATATTCCATGATGCAATTACCTCTATGGGGACTTCCAATCTGTTCTGTTCCAATGAAACGGAGCAGAATATGACCTGCTCTTTGTTTTCATCAGAACGGACCATCAGACACGGCTCGGACGTGTGCATGGAGCTTAATACTTACTTAGGCTTCGCATTGAGAAAATGCAGCACTGCTGGTTGTTGCATAAACATAGTGGAAAAATAAGACTGCATTTTACAGTCCCAGCAAACTGATTGGAATTTTGCTTAATCTTATCCACATATTAAAGGAAAAAAAATGTTGTTAAAACGCTGCATTTATAAAATGGAGCTTGTTAAATTTCACATGCTAGAAACACTGAATTTCCCCCAAAGAGTTACAGTGATGGCTGTAATAGTTCCAGAACACTGAAATAGTTCCAGAACGAAAGATTGTGAATGACAATCTGTTTTCCCTTAGCCCAAACAGCAGCACAACCGGGGTAATCCTGCCCCTATGAGCTGTTAGGACAGGTGGAATATTTAATTACCTAACAGCAATTAACCCCTATAAGAGGTCAGAGGACCAACTCCCCTTTGTGTTAGTAGCAAGTAAAGTTTTAGACATCTATTTAACAGAAGTAATATGACATCCAAACAAATAGTACAATTACAGCATAGGGAGGGAGCCTTGTGCTGCTGTTTGGGCTAAGGGAAAACAGATTGTCATTCACAATCTTTCGTTCCCCCTACGCCCAACAGCAGCACAACTGGGGATTTAGCAAGTATCGCTTTCCCTTAGGGCGGGTGATTCTGGCAAGCTGATGCCAATACCGAATGTCCAAATGCTGTGGACTCCCTTGTTCGCCACTCAAGTCTATAATGTTTGGCGAAAGTTAGCTGAGAACTCCAAGAAGCCGCTGCACATATCTGTTCCAAGGAAAGAAAACGTCTCTCGGCCCGTGATGTCGCCACTGCTCGGGTGGCATGGGCACGGATAAGGTCTGGTACCGGGAGGTCCTGAGCACGTAGGGAGCAGATAATGGCTTCTCTAATCCATCTTGATAGAGTTGGTTTGGATGCTTTGGTCCCTTTGGTGTGGCCAAACACATTGATCAGCAAATTCTCTGACTTCCGAAAGGACGCAGTCCGCTCTAGATAAATCTGCAATGCTCTCAC
Organism: Leptodactylus fuscus; assembly: GCF_031893055.1. Taxonomy (NCBI): domain Eukaryota; kingdom Metazoa; phylum Chordata; class Amphibia; order Anura; family Leptodactylidae; genus Leptodactylus; species Leptodactylus fuscus. The sequence goes on along the minus strand of NC_134265.1, from coordinate 93,695,641 downwards.
CAAGTCCAACTTGTGCATCCTTTCCTCCCACTCAGAGGTGGGAGAGGGAAAAAACGCTGGTAAGACGATTGCCTGGTTAACATTCTGAGGCGTGGGTACCTTTGGCAAGAATCCTGGGACAAACCTCAGTTGCACTCTGTCTGGAAAGAAGGTTATAAATGGCTCAGAGACCGCTAGGGCTTGTAGCTCACCGACCCTCTTGGCGGAGGTTATTACCAACAGGAAAGTTATCTTGTATGCTAGGTACTTCAAATCCACCTCAGATAGGGGCTCAAAGGGGGGCGCACAGAGCCCTTGCAAAACTGCGGCCAGGTCCCAGATCGGGACCGGTGGCTGCACCTGAGGACGGAGTCTAGTAGCCCCTCTTAAAAATTGCTTAATCAGAGGATCTAGTGCTAGCCGGGTCTCCAGGAGTGCGGACAGAGCTGAGACTTGGACTTTCAAGGTAGCAGGTGCTAGCCCCTTCTCCAGGCCGTCTTGTAGGAACTCCAAGACTGCATTCCTATCAGGGTCGCGCTGGTTACTCGAACACCAGTTCTGAAAGATTCGGGCGACCCTCTGGTAGCTCTGGTTAGTTGACTCTGCTCTTGAGTGCGCCAAAGTTCTTAGCACTCCCTGGGATAATCCTCTTCTGCCAGCTAAAGGCTGGCTGACCTCCAGGCAGTGAGGTTGCATCTGTTCAGGCCTTGATAGGGCCGGCTGTTCCGGGTTACCAGAGTTTACACTGGTGGAAGCCTCCAGGTGTTCCTCCGTCTCATGAGAGTGAGGACGGTGAACCATGCCCTTTTTAACCAGAATGGCGATTTCCTTGCCAAGTTCCGGTTCTGCCTGCGTTTTGTCAATACCTTCCGAATCCTCAGTTGACGAGGGTAGACGCACTTCCGTCTGATCCTCCCTGGTATTGACAGGGCATACAGCGCTGGAGGATTGTCTTCCCGAACTGGGGAGCGACGTTCCTATATTGCAGCGCCGTTTGAGGTGGCCATCAGATCCACCTCGGGGAGACCTCATCCTTTGATAGGATAGTGGAGAGCATCCTGGTCTGGGGATGACCTGGCTAAGGTCCTCCGCATTTTGGTGAGTCAGTCCCACCGACTGTAACCTGGAATTTGAACCGCTGGCCGCTGGGGAATACATAGATCCAAATAGATGAGGATCCTGGCGTCTGGTGACGTGGAGAGGGTTCTCGTCCTCTGTCCGGGATGACCGTAAACGGCTGTGAACAGGCTGTCCGTCCTGGTTCTTTACTCCCGAATTTGTGGAGTCCACGTCAGAAGCTTCACCTGAGCTCTGGTAATTTCTTGCCAGCTGGGTAAGCGCGTTCTCTTCAGGTAACGCCAGGTGCTCTGTACCAGGGTCTCCCCCAGATGAGCTCCCCTGGACCGGGAGGCATCTGTGGTCAACAGGGTCTAGGTAAACCTGACCGAGGACCTGCCATCGTGAAGATGGGTCTGCCGGGCCAATCATGGCCGGGCACTGATGGTTCACTGGATAGGCTCTTTTAGTCCCTAGGGACAGCGATTCCGGACTCGCAGCTTCTTGACATAGAGAAGGTGCCTCCAGGTAGGAGAGTCCCTGGTGAATCCCCGGAACTGGATTCGATTTGATGGAATCGTGAAAAATCTTAACGGGTCTTCTTTGATCCTGGCTCTGAGAGGCCTTCTGTCCCCCTAAAGGGCTCCCCAGCCCTACTAGGGAGCTGGGGGAAGACCCGTGGATACTACTCCCCTGGAGATAGGGGGGGCTGAAATTCTGCCATCTGGGAGGGTGGAAACTTGAAGACAAGGTTTTCCATCTGGGTGTTCGTCCCATTGATCTAAGGTCCTGGGCCGAGCTATGAGAGATCCTGCGAGTGTACCTGGCCTGAAGGTTCCCTAAGGAAGCCGCATCCCGAGACGGAAGCGGTCTATGTCGAAGATGAACCTGAGTCCTTCGCCCAAGATTCTGGAAACCACGAAGCCTGGAGGGAGATCCTTCTGGACGGGTACTCAAAGATGAAGTTGTTTGGGGCCCTAAAAAGGGCAAGATGTTCTCTCGGCCGGTGGAGCCTAGATGTAGCCAAGGACCCTGGGACCTTTGCGTCGGGGCCCTAGATGGACGGGCCCGCTTTCTCCCAGGATGGCAGACCACTAATGGGTCAGGGATCCTTCTTACGGTCACGGAAAGTACCGCGTCCTCTACCTCGGCCCTGGGGAGCGGAGCGTCCACGCCCCCTGAAACCTCTGGTGGAGGACCCTCGGCCTCGAAAGGCAGTTCTTCTCCTTTCTGGCGGCTGCGGCAGATTTTTAGTTTTAGTGTCCGCCAGATCCTCCATGATTTTGTCCAGGGCTTTGCCAAAGAGCCTACCGGGCTCAAAGGGCAGGGTACAAAGCCCTAGTCTGGAGGAGTTGTCCACCCTCCATGGTTTAACCCACAACAGTCGCCTGGCCACAGTGGTGAGGGCCATAGATTTGGAGGCGAGTCTTAGTTGCGACCTGGAGGATTCAGCCAAGTGGTCCACCAATAAATTAATATCGGACATAGCCGATAGGAGGTCGTCCCGGTGGACCCCCGTGTCTATATCCCTAGCAAGGGAAGATAGTTCGGCCTGTAGGGCAGAGACCACCTCATTAGCCGATATGGCCACGGAGGCCTGCGACGAGGCGACAGAGTATGCCCGCCTCAGGGACCCCTCTACGCGGCGGTCCAACGGGTCCTGCAGACTTGAGCCGTCCTCGGCTGGCAGGACTGTGCGGCGGGATAGTTTGGCAACTGCCACGTCTACTTTTGGCGGTGGTCCCCAGGCCCCCTGCTGGGACTCAGATATAGGAAAAAGTGCCCTGAACCTAGCGGAAGGTGTAAATGCTTTCTCGGGACGCCTCCACTCGCCTTCCATTACCTGGACCAGGTCCGCACTAGCTTTAAAGGACTTTGCCCTCCTGCTTGGCCCTTCCCCTGCCTCCCGATCACATGATCTGAGGACTCTGAAAAGTCTACCCATCTTTTCGAGGGGAAACACCTCCTTCTCCACCACCACCGGGTCTTCCTCTGAAGACTCAACCTCCCCGATGTGAAGGCGTTCTAGGGGCGGGAGGGAGGGCTCAGAAGGCTCCAACCGAGGCCTCTTGGCGAGGTGGGAAATGGTCTCATCTACTTTCCTCATGGACTGGGACACGAAGTCCTTAACCCAGGAGACCATCTCTCTGATTGGGGTAGCTTCGGAGGGAGGCGCTCTACATCCCTGGCAGTACCTGTATTCACAGGCGTCAGGGAGGGGGATATTACATCGGGCACAAGACAGATGTCTCCTCTTCGCAGTGGTTTTCCTCCGAGGGAGGGTCGAAGAGGATGAGGAGGACATACTAGGAGGAAAGAAGCAGCATAAAACAGAAAATCCGGACCTCAGCAACAACAGTAGCCACAACAGCAGCAGCCCCTCCCCCCAGCACCACCACCACCAACCTTGATAACACGCAGTTGAACTTCCAGCTCTTGAGCTTCTCCTGAGGCAGCAATGCTTCAGAAGTACCTGCTACCGGAGCGACAGGTACCATACTGTGGTGGAGGGGGGGTTTAAATAGGTCGGCTGGGGGAGGGACAGGGGAGGAGCCACGCCCCCTTCACCTGGGTCCGAGCTCCACCTAATTTCATAACAACTCGCCCCCCCCTTCGAGCAAGCGGGGGGGGGGAGGGAAGACACACTAACAGCAGTTGCTTACCTGCTGTTCATTGTTTCCTATGATCCTGCGCAGCCTGCCGCGGCACATACCTTAGTCGCGCGGCCTGCGCATGCGTGGTTTCCCCGGAAGCAGTCCCCAGCTCGGACGGAACCTGGGAGCTGAGAAGTAGTTCCCAGCCCCCGCCGGCAGACAAAAGGTTCCTACCTGCCGGAACCTGCAGCGCCCGGACGTCCGCGATGCCGCCTGCAGAGCGGAGGATTAGATACAATGGTCATCACCCAGGATACTGGAAGCAGAAGATCCCGGGGACCATCAGGTGACACCCACTTGCTCCAGCAGGGAACCCGGACCGGCGCAGGGAGAGAGCCACGCAGCAAGGTACAATCTTTAGGGGGGGAGAGGGGACCCCTATAGGAGGCCAAAGCACCTCTCCCCCGTCCACCTGTCCTGTCCCACAGGACAGAAAAAAACACAAAGGGGAGTTGGTCCTCTGACCTCTTATAGGGGTTAATTGCTGTTAGGTAATTAAATATTCCACCTGTCCTAACAGCTCATAGGGGCAGGATTACCCCGGTTGTGCTGCTGTTGGGCGTAGGGGGAAAATGAAGTATTTCTCCCAGAAAATGTATTGCAATTACATGTTTTGTTATACACATGTTTATTTCCTTTGTGTTTATTGAAACAACTTAAAAAACAGAAGTAAACAAGCCAAAATTTGCATAATTCCATAAATGGTCCGGACAAAATTACTGTTGCTCTCAACTTAATATCTGGATGCACAACCTTTGGGAATTGTTCCTAAAACCATCAACAAACTTCTTACACCTCTCAACTGGAACTGCTTCATGTCTCTCATATGAAAGGTGCCTTCTCTTCTCCTAACAGCAATATTAACCCCTTAAGGACCAGGCCATTTTTTGGTTTCGCATTTTCGTTTTTCCCACCTCACATTTCAAGAGCCATAACTTTTTCATTTTTCAGTTCACAGAGTCACATGATGGCTTATTGTTTGCGGGACAAATTGTACTTTGTAATGGCACCATTCAATATGCTGTGCAATGTACTGGGAAGCTGTAAAAATATACAGAATGAGGTGCAATTGGAGAAAAAATGCATTTGCGCCATTTTCTTATGGGTTTAATTTTTACAGCGTTCACTGTTTGGTACAAATGACATGTTACCTGTGTTCTACGTGTCAGTACGAACGCGGTGATACCAAATTTATATAGTATTTGAAATGTTTTGATACTTTTAAAAAAAATGATAAACTTTGCAAAATAGAAAAAAAAAATTGTGTCATCATGTTCTAACACCTGTAACTTTTTCATATTTCCATGTATCGAGCTGGTTGTGGTGTCTTTTTATGCGGGACAAGATGACGTTTCTATTGCTACCATTTGGGGACAGATCTGATGGTTTGATCACTTTTTATTCAATTTTTTATAGGAGGCAAAGTGTTGAAAAAAAACGCTTTTTGGCTGTTTTTATTTTTTTTGCCGCTACGCCGTTCGCAGTACGGGATAAATGTTTTAATATTCTAATAGTTCGGGCATTTTGGAGCGCGGGGATACCTAATATGTTTATGTTTAATGTTCTTTAATTACTTTTATAGCTAATCTAGGGAAAGGGGGGTGATTTGAACTTTTATATTTTTTTTATTTTTTTTATACTTTTAAAAACTTTTTTTTTCTTCTGTTACATTTATGATCAGACCCCTTAGGTACCTTGAAACCTAGGGGGTCTGATCGCTCATACTATTCACTGCAATACTACAGTATTGCAGTGAATAGGAAAATCCCAGCACTTCTATTAGACGATGCCTCTGGCATCATGTGACGTTCAGGAGGGCGTCGATCGGCGAAATATGGCGGCGCCCGTGCCGTCGGCGCTGTTTACACACTGCGGTCACGTTTGACCGCAGTGTGTAAAGGGTTAACAGCAGCGATCGGCTCGGGCACCGACCGCTGCTGTTAGTGGCAGGTCCTGGCTGTATTATACAGCCGGCATCTGCCGTGTATGGAGCGAGCTCAGCGTGTGAGCTCGCTCCATACATCCCCATGCGACCCATGACGTACAGTTACGTCAAGGGTCGCTAAGGGGTTAAGATCTCTCCACAGGTGTTCAATGGGATTTATGCCCAGACTCATTGCTGGCCTCTTCAGCATGGATATCAAAATTTCTACCGTATTACTAATATACTGAGACTGAGTAGAGTGATCATATAAGTACATTTTAGCGAAGTGGCAAGGTCTTTATGAAATTGTGGAAAAAGTAGGGCCAGTGAACTATACGGTCCACCAACCAGGGAAAAGGAAGGTTTTTTTAAATGGACCATGTGAATTTGATCAAGTCCTAGAACCAGAGGGAATCCTTGGTGGCCTTAAATGCAGAAGTGGGTAGTTCGCTGCCATCAATCCCTCCAGTCCGTATAAATTACACCCTCTCAGCGCCCCAACAACAAGAGGCAAAAGAGTTCCTGCAAAGAAACAGACACAAGTTCTCTGGCCTTCCAGAGAACTTCTCTGGCTTTACATGTGAAGTTTATAATTATGTAATGTATGAAAAAACATTGGGTTGAATGCTAGATATAGTTGTTCATGCTTGAAACTGGTATAATGTTATATGATAAGATGGTGCCTGTATCCAAGATGGGTGCAAGAAAAACAAATGCTTGGCTTGCTGCCACAAGACAGCTCTCCAAGGTTACCACGGAGGACCAGGAGCAGCTGGCTATATATGGCAATGCTTAAACTTTTTCTGTTTGATTGAGATGTATCATACCAATCAGGAATGAATATGAACTTACATTGTTGTTATATCACTTCCTTTCTCTGCTACTATTTAACCCCCGTGGTCTTGAATAAAGGTACGTCAGCACACATTCTTTACAATACAAAGTGGTGTGATTTCTTTACTGCCTGGCACTCAGCCTAATTAATGAGGACAACGAAAGTTACCTGGGATTATTGGTCAATTAGTCATAAACGAGACTCTGACCTTATCATACACACCTAATAGAGCACCGTGTAGAGACGGAACCTGGGCGGAAAGTAAACCTCAAACCCTATACAATATCAGAGGCACGTAGGGAGGTGGTGTCAGCCGAGATTAAACGCATGCTTGAGTTAGGTGTAGTTGAGGCGTCTAAAAGTGAGTGGTCTAACCCAATTGTCTTGATAACAAAGCCCAATGGTATCTGTAGGTTCTGTAATGATTTTAGAAAATTGAATGAGATTTCAAAGTTTGAGGCTTATCCAATGCCCAGAGAAGATGAGCCTATTGAGAAGTTGGGTAATGCAAGATACATAACCACACTGGATCTTATAAAAGGTTACTGGCAAATATCTTTGTCTGAGGAAGCCAAAGAGAAAACTGCCTTTGCAGTGCCAGAAGGTCTGTTCCAGTACAAGATTATGCCATTTGGGTTGCATAGAGCTCCTGCTACCTTTCAAAGGACCAGATCTTGTGGCCACATCCTCTGGCGTGTGGTACTGTGTGAAGATTCATGTATCTAATCCTCTGGCATCTTGAATTGTGTGTAGATGCGTATATCTAATCCTGTGGCATGTGTAACTGTGTGCATTGGCACGTATCCAATTCTCCGGCGTGTGGTATTGTGTGCAGTGGCGCTAATCTAATCCTGCGGTGTGTGGAATTGTGGGTAGACTTGAGTATCTAATCCTCTGGCGTGTGGTATTGTGTTAAGATGTGCATATCTAATCCTCCAGCATTTGGTACTGTGTGCAGACGTGTGTATCTAATCCTCCGGCGTGTGGTACTGTGTGAAGAAGTGCATATCTAATCCTCTGGCATGTGGAACTGTGTGCAGATGCGTGTATCTAATCCTTTGGCATGTGGAACTGTGTGCAGATGCGTGTATCTAATCCTATGGCGTGTGATACTGTGTGCTTACCTGTGTATCTAATCCTCCAGCATGTGGTACTTTGTGCAGAGGCACGTATCTAATCCCGTAGCATGTGGAACTGTGTGTAGATGCGCATATCTAATCCTGCGGCATGTGTAACTGTGTGCATTGGCATGTATCCAATCCTCCGGTGTGTGGTATTGTGCAGTGGCATGTATCTAATCCTGCGGCATGTGGAACTGTGTGCAGACGTGCGTATCTAATCTTCTGGCATATGGAACTGTGTGCAGACGCGTTTATCTAATCCTTCGGCTTGTGGAACTGTGTGCAGACGCGCATATTTAATCCTCTAGCGTAGGGAACTGTATACAGATGCACGTATCTAATCCTCTGACATCTGATACTATGTGTTGATCTGTGTATCTAATCCTCTGATGTGTGTCGCAGTTTGTATATCAGTGATGGATCGTACATGTGGAGTGACCGTGTGTATGGTAGTTGGAATATGAGTGAAAGACTTGCAGGTTTGTTTTGGCTAATGGCGGGTCAGGGTGTTGGGAAAGCTGTATCTCCGGAACGGTACATCCGAGTGAGTTGGATTCTCGTCTTAAACCTTCCCGGCACATTCACTTAAATGGTTTTCAGGCCTGGTGGTTGCTGATCCCTCTTCTAGTGAATAATGTTAATATTTTTTGTATTTCCGCTAATTTATATTTTCTTTCTCTCCAGCCAGCAAACCTGACCACAAGTTGGACAGCTCCAAGCAAAGTAATGCCGGAGAACCAACTGACATTTATATACCTGCCTCTACATCTCCTGTATCTCCAGTTACCAAACCTGACCAGACGTTGTCCAGCTCCAAGCACAGTGAAGCTGAAGAACCAACAGACCTTTCTATACTTGCCTCTACATCTCCTAGAAAACTCACTGAGAGACAGAGAGCAATCCTGGAGGGTGAACACTGGCGAGAAGATGACACTATAGACATCTCCCAGGAGATTCTACAGAAACAATTCGGGGCAGTTGGACTGCAGTCCTGTGTGGTGGCACAACTGGGATTTCAACCAGTGCACAGTCCATCAGTACAAATCCATTAAGATGAAAAACGTAGTCACTGGTTCACCTCCTGCTTCAGAGATGGAAAGATTCTAATAGCTGACATCATGAACAAAAGATGACTGTCACGTGCAGAGAAGAGACAGCTGAAAGAACTGTACCATAAGGTTGCCAAAAAGCTCCTGAAAGTGGTGACATTTCTAGATGTTGATCAGCAGCCAAACGGCTATGACTGCGACATATATGCCATCGCTAATGCATTTGAGCTATTACATGGAAATGGAGATCCAACATGCAAATATGTTAACAGCCAAATGAGAGCCCACCTCACCCTCTGCCTTGAGAGGGGGTTCTTTACCGCATTTCCAAAACTTAGCTCAGAAAATCCCTGTGCTGAGTGAGGAAGTAATCTGCTCAGAAGTCCTGAAGATTCCAGAGACATGACCTGCAGGAGAAAGGAAGAACTGCTCTATAGAGCCGCAGATCAGAAGTTTGGAGAAGACCGAAGCAGGGAATGTGCAAAATATCCCCGGACGCAGAAAACCCAATAATGCAACAAAAACGTGAACAGAACTGCCTTGTCAGTAAATACTTATTGTTACTTACACATAACCTACATCAGGACCATAAAGGGACTAAAACCACATAAAACACACCAGATCAAATACATATATTGCAAAGCTCAAATACACATATAACACAGTTGTAGTTACCAGTAGTAAATGTCTGTCTTATATGTAATATTCTGATTCTTATGATCCATCCTAATTTGTGTTATTTGTTATTTTTGCAGATTCCTGATTCAGAGCTGTTCTCTCAACCATGGGCAGCACGGTGGCTCAGTGACTAGTACTGTACTAGTACTAGTAAAAGTGCAAAGACGGGCAACCAAAATGATTAGGGGAATGGATGGATTGGAGTATAACGATAGATTAACAAACTTGGGGTTATTCAGTTTAGAAAAAAAAAAAGACGTCTACGGGGAGATCTAATAACAATGTACAAATACTGTACATGAAGGGACAATACAAAGAACTTTCTAAGGATCTTTTTACTCCTAGGTCAGTGACAGTGACAAGAGGACATCCTCTATGTCTGGAGGAGAGAAGGTTTCACCAGAAACATAGAAGGGGATTCTTCACAGTAAGAACAGCGAGGCTCTGGAACTCTCTGCCCCAGGAAGTGGTGATGGCGGATTCACTGAACAAGTTCAAAGAGGGCCTGGATGCCTTTCTTGAAGAGAAAAATATAACAAGTTATGGTCTCTAGATTTTAAGGACACGTCGATCCAGAGTTTTTATACTGACTGCCAGATTTGGAGTCAGGAAGGAATTTTTTCCCCTGAAATAGGGCAATTGCATACCTCCCAACTTTTGAAGAACTGAAAGAGGGACAAAATGTGCGGCAAATTTAGCCCCACCCACTTTTGTGTTGACTCTGCCCACTCGTTAATTTTTCATGTGCCCGCACACAGTATAATCCTCCTACAGTCACCCGTAAATTATATGTCCCCCCTCTATCTCTCCCCCAGTTTCATATACACCCTTCATCTGCCCCCAGTTTCATGTCCCTCTTCCATCTCTGCCCCCAGATTCATGTCCCTCCATCTCTGCCCCCAGATTCATGTCCCCTCCATCTCTGTCCCCAGATTCATGTCCCACATCTCTGCCCCTAGATTCATGTCCCTCCATCTCTGCCCCCAGATTCATGTCCCTCCATCTCTGCCCCCAGATTCATGTCCTCTCCATCTCTGCCCCCAGATTCATGTCCTCTCCATCTCTGCCCCCAGATTCATGTCCTCTCCATCTCTGCCCCCAGATTCATGTCCCTCCATCTCTGCCCCCAGATTCATGTCCCACATCTCTGCCCCCAGATTCATGTCCCTCCATCTCTGCCCCCAGATTCATGTCCTCTCCATCTCTGCCCCCAGATTCATGTCCCCACATCTCTGCCCCCAGATTCCTGTCCCACATCTCTGCCCCCAGATTCCTGTCCCTCCATCTCTGCCCCCAGATTCATGTCCTCTCCATCTCTGCCCCCAGATTCATGTCCCCACATCTCTGCCCCCAGATTCATGTCCCACATCTCTGCCCCCAGATTCATGTCCCACATCTCTGCCCCCAGATTCATGTCCCTCCATCTCTGCCCCCAGATTCATGTCCCTCCATCTCTGCCCCCAAATTCATGTCCTCTCCATCTCTGCCCCCAGATTCATGTCCCCCATCTCTTCCCCCAGATTCATGTCCCCCATCTCTGCCCTCAGATTCATGTCCTCTCCTTCTCTGCCCCCAGATTCATGTCCCCCATCTCTGCCCCAATGTCATGCCGTCCTCTCCTTCATCTGCCCCCAGATTCACGTTCCACCTCCACATTAAACTTACCTTCTCCTCCGCTCCCTCGCCGCCTCTCTAGCTGACACATGCGGCTGAAGGAAGGAGCTGACACAGGTCAGCTCCTCGCTTCGCCGCTGCCCACCTCTCTCCCTGACACACGCGGCTGAAGCTGCTTGCGTGCTCGCTTCGCCGCTGCGTCTCTCTCTCTCGCTGACACATGCGGCTGAAGCGAGGAGCTGACCTGTGTCAGCTCCTCGCTTCGCTGCTGCCGCCGGCTCCTGGCTTGTACATCGCGTCTACAAGCCAGGAGCCGGCGGCAGCAGCGAAGCGAGGAGCTGACACAGGTCAGCTCCTCGCTTCAGCCGCATGTGTCAGCGAGAGAGAGACGCAGCGGCGAAGCGAGCACGCGAGCAGCTTCAGCCGCGTGTGTCAGGGAGAGAGGCGGGCAGCGGCGAAGCGAGGAGCTGACCTGTGTCAGCTCCTTCCTTCAGCCGCATGTGTGTTCAACTCAGATCGGCGTCCTCTGGACGCCGATCTGAGTTGAAATCGGGACATACATCCCTCCAACCGGGACCGCGGGACATGTCACCCAAATCGGGACTGTCCCGCGGAAATCGGGACGGTTGGGAGGTATGCAATTGGCATGAGCCTCATGGGTTTTTTTTTGCCTTCCCCTGGATCAACACTGTAGGGGATTGTAGGGTTATAGGTTGGACTTGATGGACTAATGTCTTTATCCAACCTCATCAACAATGTAACTGTTGCCATACAGCTCAGGGGTCCTGGTATCGATTCTGACCAAGGGCAACAACATCTGCATGGAGTTTGTATGTTCTCCCCGTGTTTGCGTGGGTTTCCTCCGGGTACTCCAGTTTCCTCCCACACTCCAAATATATACTGCTAGGTTAATTCGGCATTTAAAAAAAAAAACAACAAAAAAAAACTTGTATCATGTAGCCGTGTATCTGAACCTCTTTATTGATACTCACAGTACTAAATAGAGCAGAGGTGGGCAATACAACATAGTATAGGAGAGTCAGGTGTGGCCCTTGTCCCTGTTCACACATTACATTCCCTGTCCTCTGGTCACATTTGTGGACAGTCTATATTATGGTAAATGGGAACTACAAAAAGAAAAAAACCTAGGCATCTTTCTATCCATTCTTTTGGTCTATCGCAAAAGCACAAAAAATATTGGTATGCCTTTTGATGGACCACAATGTATTCTGACAGACTTAATCAACTATAATGGTGTCTGACTTCACTAACCTAGCTGGATGAATAAGTCAGGCTTACAGGGCTCTTTCCATCCAGGATTCCAGACAGACTCTGCGGTGAGATTTTGTTTATGGTCATCTGACAACATACTTCCTGTCCTTACGACAGGGACATGGCCTGCAATGTGTAACTGCCTGTCCGGCTTTTCTAGGTGATGTTAGATGAATACAATCTATCACACAGCCATGCAATCTCTATGGACAACCCCCAGTAATAGTATGGATCATACTGAAGAGCTCAGTAACTTTGCTGGGGCACAATAGGATGCCGCCTCTGACACAAGTCAATTCAAGGCCAAAGATGTCTTAGTGCTGAGTGTAATATCCTACAGTGGCCCTTCCACACAGAATAATGTCCCATAATGGCCCCTCCACACACTATAATATCCTACAGTGGCCCCTCCACACAGTATACTGTTCCATAGTGTCCCCCACACAATGTACTATTGCGGTGAGTAAGGGGTGCACAATGGTGGTGGTAGTGCAGGGCTGATGAGGGTAGTAGTCATGGTTGTGTCACGGGCCTGAGTGGTATACAACCCTGTTCCCCTGGCACATATATGTACCTTTTTCAATTTGGCTGTTACCTTCCTGCAGAGCATAGGCTGGGATGACATCTGTGAAAAAGAGTCCAATAACAACGGTTTTAAAGAAATTTACTTGAAAATCTCATGTGCAGGGAAAGTTAGGACACGTAGTAGCGAAGTAGGTGCAGGCTGGCATGACCAGGATTTGCAGTTAATGCAGGAGCAGAGAGCAAGGGGTTAATGTTTTGGCGGGACAATTAGGGCATGGGGGTCATATAGAGTACACAGAGATCGGACCCAGGGCTACTGGCATATTACCCCCATCACCCTACCTATGTCACACTTTTGGCTCAGGACATTCAGCCCTGCCCTCCTGCCCTGATGATTTGATAGGGAACAGATGGTGTCGTCATCTCTGTCACGACAGCCAGTGGTAGGAGGGTCTTGCAGAGCACACTTTAAGGCAAAGTTACGGAGAATACAGGGGACCGATGGTGGAAGGGTACCCCTGCGGCTTATACCGTTATGTGGAAAAGAAGGGTTAACAAGGATCTGGTGGAATACAGGCAGTACTCTGGACATATTGTCAGCTCCCGAGTCGGCGCGGAGCGGCTAGGAGATTACTTCTGGGTTCTGCCGCAGTGGGCCCTGCCAGACCTCCAGTAGGAAGTACATGGGATTTCTGTTTATTGTTAATTACATATTGTACGGTAAGAATGTTTTAATAAACAGGCTGTCGTGGCCGCTTATAATCCATCATACCAAGGTTTCTGTCTCAGGTTATTTCCAGGTAAGCGAATGAATGGTGAGTATCTCCACTCCCAAGCCAAATGGTAAGGGGGGGGGGGGTAAGCTGGTTGAGTAATGGTCTAGTACACCAGAATACCACTAGAAATAGCTCGGTAAAGTACAGAGAAGTCTCTTTGGTAGAAAATGGCAGTACAGCCTTTACGCTTATTTCAAGTAATTGCAGTACTTCAGTCACAGCCCCATATCCTCTGCAATAGCAGGTATACTGATTCTAAGCAGGTAATGGTTAATTGATACACAGTCCAGTGCAGCTTTAGCTCTACCTTGGGAGATTTAACACAGCTCGGCTATACTGTGTAATATGGTGCAAGAGAGTACTTACAGACTAGGTGCTAGAGCAATTCCCTATCCCTATCCAGCGTTTTGTTTCCATCCATTTCTGGTTTTTGAAGTATGTTTAGGGACATTGTCCTGACCTAGGACACAAACCCAGCTTTCTAACACTGAGACCCAAAAACCTTTGGTAATCTTCAGATTTCATGATGCCTTGCACACAGTTAAGGCACCCAGAGGCAGCCAAACAACCCCAAAACTTCTTTAAATTTCCCACCATATTTGACTGTTGTTACTACCGGTATGTTCTTTTCTTTGTAGGCATCCTTCTGTTTTCAGTAAATAGTAAAATGATATGCTTTAGCAAAAAGCTTTATCTTGATCTCATCTGTCAACAAGACTTTTTCCCAGAAGGATTTTGGCTAGGGTTGAGCCACTGTGTAGTGATTAAAAAAAAAATCCCCCGGCTACTTAGCCCCCCTGGTGTCCGCTTACCTGCACAGATCCACTGCCAATCCCCGTTCTTCGCGGTCGGGTCCTCTCTCATTGACATGCCTTCAGAGTGCCGTGCGTGCCCCCACCTACCTAGGCTAGTGTTAGAGATTATGGGAGTAGGTGGGGCTTGTTGTGGCTTAGGAGAGTGTGGGTGGGGAGACGTGAGCGCATCACTCACATCTCCCCTCCCAGTACCTGCCCACACTCTCCTAAGCCACAAGCCCCGCCTTCTCTAACACTAGTCTAGGGAAGCGGGGGCGCGCAGGGCGCTCTGAAGGCATGTGAAGGGGAAAGAAGAGGAGCGAGAAGAACGGGGAGCGGCAGTGGCAGCACTTCTGTGCAGGTAAGTTGAGTGATTGGGATCACAATTCCGTTCCCAATCTTTTCCGATTGTGAAATTTACTCGCTCACCGATCGGGATCCGATCTTTTCCGATCCCGATCACTCAACCCTAATTTTGGCATATTTACCGTGTAGGAAGGTTGATAGATAATGTATCACCTACATTTTTCCCTGAGTTATAAACAGTTATAGGTTTGCAAGCTTTAAGATGTCTCCATGGAAGAGCTACAGCCGTGTGTTCTGGGAACAATGGGTGAATAATGTGCACAAGACAATACAGACAGAATGAGGCTTTTTACATAATCTTATTGACTTGTGTCTATCAAATCTGGTTCGATGACACATTGTAATATATGTAGATTTTTACAATGGGGTGCTGTGGGTTCCAATGCTTCAACCACTATCGCCTTCTTTATTTCATTAAACATTAGGTCAAGGCAGTGTTATTGCACATGGCAGGCAGGATGCCCTTTAACAGGTATTAGATTCAGACCCATGAGTTTTGAAGACCCAAGCTGGCCAAAATTATTACACACTATAGCGCAGGGCATACGAATGGTAAGAGTGCATATTTCACTTTACAAGAGTATCATTCACTCTGTTCAGCCAATTATTGGTCCTCTTGGTTGGTCATGTGATCAGCAGCCTGACCTGTCAATTAACAACAGCCAAAGTCCAGAATTTCTGTGCAAGTCTATGACAGCACAACATCCAACCTCTTAAGAGTTACAGTGACTTTTGACTGGTGTTTGAATAGGTAGGTCAGTCTACTGATCACGATTGAGAAGAATGATCAGGGATTGAATAAAGTGAATGATTCCTTCAGGGACGGGCTGCACTGTTTACTTTCGTATACCCTGTGCCACAGGGCTATAGAATAAATTTGGTTGTGTGTTGGCTTACATTCAACCTTTGATGATTTTACAATACATTTGTGTAGAGGAGAGGAAGTAATTGTTATAGACTTGTCAGTGCGAATACGGAAATACCTTGTGCTAAATCTTTAAACAAATTAAAAGCAATACAGCTCAGATAATGTCAAATGTTTATTGCTTTATTCTGTTGCTGGTAAACATTACACCCATGCACGGGACTAGAAAATCCATCAGCAAGTAATGACTCTCAAGATATCATGTGTACATCTTTTACCTTGTGCCAAGGTTCGATAAGGAAACATGACATGGGGATTGCGAATTTCACTTAAAAGTTATAGAAAACAAAAATGTTTTTTTTCAGAAACAGTTTCAGAGTCAAATATTGCAGAGTCGGCCAGCTCTTAAATTGTGTAGCTAATTAAATGGGATATATGATATACATACACATATAGGTCATCCGTACATGTACAACACACAGATACTCACACTTATTAGCAAACTTTATTTAAAAAAAACATAAACAGACATAAAAACTGGTGTTGGTTGGATTGCTGTTACACAAAACACACCGCCTCAAGATGCCTCAATTGCAATGCCGCTGTACATACACTCACGGGCTCCTTATATATCAAGTCTGGAGGCAGAGACTAAGAGCACAAGTATGGCGGCATTCAAATGAGGAGCTTACTGGCTACATTTTATCTTCAAGATGGCACCAAAGCAAAATCGAAATGCCAATTATCAGAGCGTGTATATAGAATTCCTTGTTTTCAATGTAGACGTGTCTGCTTAGTATATATTTCTTGACTTTCTGTGCTTTTAAGTGGAAAAATATTAATGGCCATCTTCAACCATGATATTAGATGGTCTCTGCTGATTTGAACAGGTCCTGCATTTAGGACTTTTTTCCATCTGGTGGAGTGACAGAACATCGGGAATACCTGACAAACCCTATTATAGTGAATAGGACCCTCCAGGATCCTTGGCGACTTATTAGAAGGAAACATTCTTCTGTTCCTGTAGTCCATGGGAACAGAAGAATGGATACCTGTTAAGGTTGATATGACTTTACCTTAATTCTCATGTATGTAATCTATTAATTTCTAAGACTTCGCTTGAATAAGGCTGTAAGAAGAAGACACAGCCAATGGGTGACACTGATTTTGGAGAAGAAAAAAAAAATTTAAATCAAGTAAAAAAGTTTTCTAATCTCATAAGCCCTTAAAACAGATCTAATGCTGTGTTTTACAAACAGTATGTCACAACTTTGAAAGTGAGTTCTTGAGACAATAGGCATTCAAACTTTCAATAAAATACTGCAAAGTACAAAAGGGGGGGGGGGAAATAAGGTTATATGATAAAACATTCTTGACCAATTTATTGTTTCATTACCAAATCCTTAATATGTCATGCAAAGCTCAAAAGGGACAAATACATAAGTTTCCAAAGAATCTGAGCACCAGGAACTTAAACAACCTTGTATTCCCATATTGTGCCAGAAGGTAAGCAATGTACGCTCTCTGATATTCCATGTTTTACAGGGAAGACTTAATACAGGTTCTTTTCAAATGGAACAAACATTTTTGTGATATTCTGTTAAAGGGTTAGTCCAGGGAAAATGGTCAACCTTTTAAATCAGCCAGGGGCAGTAAAAAAATAAAAAAAATAAAAAAAAATAAATAAATAAAAATATCATACTCCCCTGTTCCCGATCTTCTGCCAAACAAGTCTCTTCTAGTGTTCCACTAGAACTGCTAATTGGCCTCAGTTGTCCCATGACTGCTGAGGCCAATCAGTCAAAGGCCTGCGATGTCACTACCTGTGACATCATAGGTCCTCTTCCTGAGGCCTGCGATGTCACTACCTGTGACATCACAGGTCCTCTTCCTGAGGCCTGCTAAGGCTGATGATTAGCCTCAGTGGGACCGATGAGGCCAATCAGCAGAACTCTGGAAGAGACCCGGAGAAGATGCTGGAGCAGAAGAATCAGGAGGCGAGGGAAGACACCAGCACATCGTGGACAGGAGAGTGTTTTGTTGTTTTTTTTTTCCTTTCAATGCCCCCGGCTGATTTAAAAGCTGAAAGTTGTCCATTTTTGCCTTGACAACCCCTTTAAGTAAATGAAAACCTTGTTCTGTATATCAGTAGTCTCATACTGTAAACCCAATATAGACCAGTACAGGAGGTAGTTAACTAGATCCAGCAATTCTAGTCTATCGGAATGCAGGCTTTAACTAATGAAGGGTTGCAACAACGTACAATGTATTTTAAAAATCAGAAATACAACCATATATCATTGTGACTATTAAATACAATGAAAGCAGCTGTATGATTTTACCCTTGAAAAGTTTGGCAACAGTTTCTCAAATGTAAAAAAAGAAAAAAAAAAAAAAAAAAAAGAAAAAGTCCATTCTCACTGGCCAGGTGTGCAAAAGTCTGTAACATAAAACCACCTTTCATTTAGAAAATCTTTACAAAAGTCTTAGTACAAGCTTATATCAGAGTCTACAAGGAGAGAACAGCAGAAATCTCTGCACGTCTTCAGTTATCAGCATCGGCAGATATACCCCAAGGTTTGTTCAGGAAAAAAAATAAGTCCTGGTGTGAAACCTCAATGCAAATCACTATGGAAAATGAAACAAGCAAAAACCTGAGTGAATGAATATGTAACATAAGAGCGTAATGGGGTGTGATAATACTGAAAGATGTTAAATTCTGCTTTCCTGAATAGCAGTAAAAGAAAAACACCACCAAATTCTATATAGAAATCTCATCAATTCGATAATCTCTGCACAAAGCACATGAAAAAAACCTGTGCATACATCTCTATGACAGAACTTCTGATCTCTGACAGGTCAGTATCATCACTAGGGCACCGGGCTTCTCGATAACATATCAAAACAGCCAAGAAAAAGATGGTGCCATGAGAATAAAGAGCTGCAGGGGCAGATGACAAGTACTGTCATAAGGAGGCAAGAACAACGAATCTGCACACTGGTGCTAACTTCCAGCCTTCAATGGGTTATCCAAGTCGTAAAAACTGATGGCCCAGCCATAATATAGGCCATGGATTGTAGAGTGACGTAGTCTGACCATTGGGAGCCCAGCACATCAGCTGATTCCCAGAGTGCACAGCTTCCGGCAAGGTTTATATGCTGGCGCTGATCACCTGCCATACTTTTAGTAGCATCTATTATGGGTGCTACAGTGCGGTCCATATAGAATTTCCCACTGCAGTACCTATAACAACTGCTACTACAAATATGGCAGGCAAACAGTACAGCATCCAGATGTAAACAATGCCAGGAGCTGCCCCGCCAGTAACCAGCTGATCTGCAGGAGTCCCGGCAGCTGCACCTCTGCAAACCTAAAATGTATAGCCCATCAGGTTTTATAAAGTGAAGAACCCCCTTTTATCCTCTAATAACTTGGCATGGAATAAAGCTGGCCATAGGCCTTACACAATAATCATTTCAACACGTTCAGACAACCATAAAATTCTTAATTAAAATGATATTCCCACCTTAACCATTAATGGTCAATATGGAAATATTTCTATCCCTATACAGCAGAGGTGGCTGGGACTAGGGACATAGCCAAACAGGCTGTTCCACACCACAGACGTGAATACTGTGCAGCTGAAAAGCAATATCTGTGGCTCCTGGGTCATTGTGCTACACAGTTTCCATTGCTTCCATTTACTTCTATGGAAGTTACATGAGAAGCGTAATATAAGCCACTTGCCTGTGTCAGTCTTCCCGTTCACTTCGTGCTGCCGTTTTCAGCTTGGATAAACACATGATATATCAATTGAGTAAAAGGATTCAGCATTACTGAAGCACAACATTTATCTTCTCATAGACATTAGTCTGATAGATTTCATTGATATCCAATGGACCGGGTGCCAGATATCTAGTGTATTTAATATGCTTTTATATAGAACTTGTGGGGGTTGTCCTTCCATCACACATTCAGGAATATGCTACAGCTGATAAAACTTTAGGAATAAAATCTCTTAAAATACAGAAGCTGTATGGGTTCAGTAAAAACAAAAACCTTTAGCAATTGCATTACAACAATGTATTTCCCTTTGACTGTTTCTGAAGTTCCAGCATCAGCTTCATCATCTTTGTTGTAGTGATCAGAACAGAACGTTCCAGTCTTTTCTGCTCCTTGAAGAGGAGATGCCGAGCAAAATCATCAAGACAGGGATTCCCTGAATGCATTATGACCATCATTGGTTGCTCCACTGCGGATGCCCAGGCGGAGTGTTATAAGACGTCTCACAGTGAGCGATGCAGAGTAACAGCACAAGCCTCTCTCTCCACTTATGGAAAAGTCCATCATTTATCAAGTCTTACTGTTCTTTGTGACCGCCCGCTTGGCTTGCTCTGGCAAACTTAATGGATCAGATAAGATGGACGTCGTCGTGCTCAGGTAGCGCAATGTATTCAGCACCACTAGGGAAGGGGGGGAATGAAGATATGGAAGATGACATTAGTATCGTCATTAGACACCGGTAATACACAAATTATAACAAGTCTATTAACATTAAGACGCATTGTCATTACATATTATGTACTTACTGGGCCTCAAAGCCGGGAGGGAGCAATGCCTTTCTAGCCATTCTAGAGTGGTGCTGTATAACTCCTCTAGGTTGGTTGTAGACACCATGTCATTGAAAGAGTCAAACAATGGTTTAATGATGATGCTGAACTGGATTGACAAAGAAGTTAAGGAGAATCATAAACAAATCTCACTTGGTATAGTACGATGCTCAAATTTACCCTAAAGTGACGGTCTTTAGTCCATAACTGAATTGTCATTTATAATTTTACTTTCTTTGCCCCCCTGCCAAGGTTTTTCTTACTTTAATATAATATTTTAGGAGAGGATATATGGTCTTTCAGTACGATACAGATGAACCCTGTATTAGCCATAACAACTTGCATACAAAGACATGAGACACTTTATAGGCAGCATAAAGAATCCGACCTCTATAACTATACTCAAAATAGCCAACTAGTGAGCCCTAGTATAGGAGCAATCACAAACACAAGTTAATATAGGGCATATATATGATCTTTAGGGATACTTATCATTTTAACAAGCCTCTATCATGTGACATACCCAAAGTTTTCATTGAGATTGTTGGGCAGAAACTGATCACTGTGTGCTCATTCATAGAAAATCCCTAAGTCATCTACAAATCTGCCCATGCACACCTAGCTCCCACCTGAGTGCTTCTGCTCCTTGGTTTGTGTGATTGATGGCGGTCTCAACTCTCGGACACTCAACGATAGCGTCTGCCGTCTCCCCTTGACGTGTCAGAAGTTTATTAACACAATTTGCACCCAATAAGATATATACAGCAGCAGTCATTTAATGTCCATATCTGATAACTGAACATTATAAAACTCAGATTGCCCAATGCATTATTAAACTTTTAGAAAACACTGCTTGAGTCGCAAAGGATACAATCCAGAACTTCCAGTTTTCAAGTGTTCTGCTTTTCACATACTTGTCAAACAGATCCCTTGTGTGCTCAACCCTCTTAGGAGTGATCGGTACCCCTGTGGCTGGAAGCTGCTCTTGATAGGAACTGAAAAGAACGCCAAATATAAGGAATGTACATACCCCTTAACATACAAAAGGACACTTGGCTGTCGGCCATATTCAGTATTATGCCTACTACCTCAACTTCACAAGAATATGTGGGTATTTAGAAGGACATACAAAACTAAATATTCTCACTTGCTAGGGAGAATTGCTACAAGATTTTGGCAGGTTCAGCAACATCTAACATGTATGGAATCCTCCCAACTCTTAGTAGAAGATGGAAAAGAGAAGAATGGGGCAGATTACAACTTACTCATGGGGCGACAGGCTCTTGCTGAGGAGTCCGGCAGCAGCTCCCCCCCCCCCTCCCCATTCAGTAAACAAGCACTGCTAGGCTGAGTGTGCACGTGTATGTAGAATTTGGGCAAGAGACCATTTGGCCTACAGCCATCTCATACGTATGGCCTGCTTAAGAGACTGGACCACAACCGATTTCTAGATGAGTATCTGATGTACCAAATGTAACCCATTTAGCACCATTACAGGAAATCAAATAATATTCTAAGCAAAGAACAAGCTGAAACAATTTGCAGCTAATGCGTTGTTAGGTGAAGTCTGGTGACAGAGGTGGAAGGGCGCTCTAAAGTTTTGGAAAGGTTGTTTGAATTTCTCCTTTTAGTTAGCCATCTTGTCAACAGATAGGAAAATATAATCATGCATAACTAGGCAGACTTGTCAGTCCTAAGCTTCAGGGGATTTTACTGCCATGGTAGACAGAAAATACTAGTTTGTCCAATATTTAAAGGGCATAGAAGCTCAGGACATACAAACCTGATAGCAAGATGCAACTCTTCCACTTCTTCCCTGAGTCGCCTGGTTTCTTCTAATACTTGGGACCTCTCTTGCTGAAGTTTGGAAATGTACTCCACTGTTTTCTGTAGGGTAATCGCATGGCTGATCTGCCAGAACACAAAGAACACTCAAGTAGGTAAGCAAGTAATGAAGCATTGACATAGTAATGGATCAAGAATGAATCCACAAAGCCCAGTGGTGTCATTACACTAACCCTTTCCCAACATCCGTCATATGGCAGATGTTAGGTCTTTATGATGCTCATCAACCCCCCACCCATGTTTAATGCGCTTCAGGTGCTTGGAGGTGTGTGGGGGAGGTTAGCGGCAGGCATAACAAGCGTTGAATAAGAAGAGTTGTAGGACTATGACAGCAGTTTTTGCCTTGGTTTAACCAAAGTGTAGCTAAAACACAGGTTTCTTTAAAGAGAACAAGTCACCCTGGAAATGCTGAGACTTCCAAGTATGGAAAGGATGGGGATTTATATAAGCTATGCTGAATCTTATCCCAAAAAAACATATTTGGTTGCTTAGCTTCTCCTGCTGTAGGACTTGCTGCTTGCAAATTAAGCATGTTCAATGTGACTGGTTCACTTGAAAGCTATCAGATATAGGCAGTGTGTAGCAGTTTTATACATTAAAGTGTGGAGTCCATAAAAATATTAGGCTGGGTTCACACTACTGTTGAATTCTGTTATGAAGATATCCGTTAACACCCCCCCCCCCAATCATATCAGACATTAACGGACAATAACTGATGTTGATGTGTCCGGTTTTTGTTGTTTTTTTTTAAACTGTTCCATTTAATGGAGTAGTGAAAAAAAACCAGACAGACTAGCATCAGTTAGTGTCCATTTTTATACTGTCTGTTTTTTTTTGTTTCTGCTTTCTGAGCATGCACAGAAAAAAAACAGACACAAAATAATGGACAGTCACTGATCACTATTAGTAACTGTCAGTTATAAGTCCGTTGCCCATAAACTTCAATGTTGTAAAAAATAATGGACACTTGCTGTCTGTTTTTTTTTTTTTTAATAGACAGAAAAGTCCTGTATGTAGCATTTTTGTCCGTTGGAAAAAAATGGACTTCTGATGGACTGGGTGTAAACGGACAGAAGTTAAATTCCCATTGAAATGAATGGAAATTTGAGCCGCTTCAGTTAGCGTCCGTTGCTTAAATCTTGTAACGGACAATAGCTACGGACACTGCTGACGGTCACCAATGGTAGTGTGTACGCCCCCTTAAATAACATGGAGTCACTCTGCTACACTATTTACAGGAGGATTGACCTTTAGCATGCTAGGTAAATACTTCATGGTATATCTTCTTTGCACTGGGACATGCCTAATAGATAACATATACCAGACAGTCACCATAGTGGGAGTGACACCAAGATACATTTACACAATACAAATCCTGTAAAAATCCAGTTTCCTAAATGGATAAATAAAAGGAGATTTATTTACCGGTTTGTTACTTGGGGACACAAAACTGTTTAGTGTATTGAAGGCAATTTTTATATTAAATCTCCTCTTCTGTTCTGCAGAACTATGCTTCAATCTTTGAGTCTGTAAGAAAGTCATTGGTTTAAGAGAGTTACCATATATCCTGTATATTCCACAATGGAGGCAATACAAGGAATTAACAGATTAAGATTCAGGATTAGGAAATTAGTCATCAATGATTGTTGCCATTCTCTAAAGTTACCCGATTACTACAGAAAAAAACCCATGTATGATACAAATTAAATATCTTTGATAGCGGCCTCTTTACCTTGAGCACAGAGCTTTGATGGTCACCGGTGTTTTTTCCTGAGCTATGCGGTGGACTGAGGCTGTGTTCAGATGCACATGGTGATCCTTGCCTTGAATGCTGACAATCTCGGCCTTAAACATAAAATACATTTTGTGATAAAAATAAATAAATGAGTAAGCAGATGCAAAACCAAGTTATTAAAACCCAACTGCTTTGCTGATAGACAAGTTTCTCTCTATGCACAGAAATATGGAGTAGGCTGACTATCAGTAGCCGGAGGGCTGAGATGATGAATACACTATTCCCTTGCCTGACAGGACAACAGAGTCACCAGAATATAACATTTAATGTGTAACTAAACTTTCTGACAGTATTCATGTGATTACTAAAATTGTAATATACAACTTACATGACATATGAGAGAATCTCCTCTTTCAGATGACACCAAAACCAAGTTATGTTTTTTAATGTCCGAGATATAAAATTGCTTGAAAAGTGCCCCTCCCCCACCCTCATATACTCTTCATTTTACACAGGCCCCTCAACAATGACAAGCAGGGACAGCCCTGAATACAGAAGCAAGGGAAAGAAATACAAGATTTCACAGAAAGGAGCCACAATGTATTAGTAAAGTATATTACAAAATGTATTAAACAACACAAACACTGCCAGAAAGTCAAAAGTTGTCCAAAAGTTTAGTAACCCTTTAACACAGGGCATCTAGAACAAAAACCAAACCATCGCTGCAAGAGTCTGCCCGACAGTGCAGGTTGCCCTTGCAAAGAGCAGTCTAACAATGATGGTGGATTCCCTTCATAGTGCTACTGCTTGATCCATCAGGAAAGATTTGCACAGCTTTGTGTCTACATATTTGACATACACTTACATAATCCGCCACAGACTGCATTAGGATGTCTATCATAACTAAATGGACAACCAATATACAGAAGAATAACAGATTTATACTGCAATTAAATACATCATAGCAGGATGTATTCTCCTGAGCTCACAAGATGAAGGAGACGACACAGCGCCGCAGTTCTGTAATGGGGTCATCTCTCTCTTCACCAGATTATCTTGACTTGGACTGGGAAAAATTCGAGAATGTGACTTCTGGCTGCCCTGAGATTGCTTAGCTGGTCCGACAAGAATACTCCCATGAAACTCCGGCATTCCAGGGGCCTGTTAGATGGAGATATAGTAGTAGATATGTGATCTAACATCAGCTAGCAGACTATACATACAGCATTAGATGAAGTTACTGTCCACTAAGACATATACAATTTCATGAGTGCACAGGATATGGATACTAAAAAACAGAAAAGCATCAAGTAATACAAAGTTTTCTGGAGTAATATAGTCAAGTGACTGAGAATAAAACTTTACATAAGTACATTGTACAAGCAACGGTGTAAGTACGTAACGGAAATGAACAGCCTCTTACCCCTGCAAGTCCAGCTGGTGCGATAACTACATTGGACTGTGTAATCCTCGGTGCTAGCAAGGTATCAGTCTTGAGGGAGGCAGGAGATACGATCACAGCTTGAGTCTGACCTGAAAAGTGTGCTGAAAGACAGACGTTGTCAGTAAGTGACAGTAAGTAAGTAAATCTGCCGCTGTGTACATTGTCTTATATACAGACAGTGTAATCTTCGTCAAGGCCGTCTAAAAGTGCCAGATTTATCACAGTGGCTGAAACTGAATCACAAATTTGACACATTTTAGACTGTCTAGTCTAACTTCATACCACCTATTAGTTGGCAGACTGTATCAAAATGATACTCTAAAATTGTGGCACATTAGGGCAGATTTACTCCAAAAATTCTGGCCTTGCACACATATATTCATTATTACACTTTCTGCACATCATCCAAAAAGAGGGGGCAGGGCTTAGTAAAATATTGAGGGTTTTTTTCTGGCAAAAACTAAACTGATACAGTTCGACAAAGGAGAGATGAACCAAATTGATCATCCTAATCTAGTCTACAGTCACCCTGTCCAACCATTAGTCAGTATTAGTAAACTTGTAAATTCTGAGCCACTCCTTGGTACGCCGAGCCCCTTGTCTGACTTTCTAAATGTTATACAAGAGAAGATAATACACATCGCACTAGAGTTTTGGTGCATGGTGATTAAGGGGACAACAATAGACAACTACTGTAAGTAAAAGGGCTGTTTCAGCAAATTTCACTTTTTGTATAAATGAAAAGTTATACAATTTTTCAATATACTTTCTGTATAAGTCTTCACGGTTTGCAAGACCCCCAGCTTACAGCCATTCCATACAAAACGTGATGGTCACTTCCAAAGGATAAAGACTCCTGGTTATGTGACCATTACGCAGGTATAGTGGATACAGCTCTGACCACTGTACGATAACAAGTCGTGAACGTGACCAGGTTACATGACCCAGACCAGCAGAGAACAGACATTGTCTGTGTGGTCAAAAAGGTTTGTGAACGACCCAAAAATAAACACAAATGGATGTAATGGACAAACCACAAGGTAACTCTGCCTTCTAGACTCTGTAATAAAGAATTATCCCGCCACACTAATAGCCATGCAACAATACTGGCGTGCTCAGACTACTCTGCTGTAACATTTATCAATGCTTTTCTAGAGATCTGGGTCGTAAACTAAATGCACTAAAAAGAGCTAGCAAAAAGTATCCTCCAAAACTAATGGCTCTGCATGCACGAGAGAGGAAGACTGAGGAGGCCAGGGAAAGAGAAGGCTATTGTAGCACATATAATATACACACAGCATGAAAGTGCGCTAGTACATCATTAACACAGTAATCACATTGTACAGGGCGTGCGAGTCATTAATGTAGCAGAGACGTCAATATTTCCATGTGATAACATTAGGTGACAAGATTACAGCAAGTCAATCCCTCCTGTATTATTAACACACTGCTGTACCTAGCACTACCACTAGGGGTCTCTGTTTGCTTTTTGCACTGTTATTGTTCTTCATTTTAGAAGGGAACCTGTGAGATGGTTTCTGTGCCCTAACCTTGTCCCAGTGTGTAGGAATGACCTTTCCTATGGTGCCCCTCACTAAGCTTTCTATTGCTGAAAAATAACAAATATATGATTTTAGAGCCGAAGATTGGCAGATGGAATTCACCTTAACTACGGATGGGGAGCAGCTTCATCTGGTCACACAGTCACCGTGCTAAAGCACACCCTGTGTGCAGTGTTATTTACATGACCTTCACTGATACCCTAACTGCTGGCTTCACAGGGTGTGATTTAGTTTGATGACTCCATGACCAGATGAAGCCGCTCCCCGCGACTTAAGTTAAATTTACAAATACTAATCTTGGGCCTGGTTCACATCTGCGTTTGTAATTCCATTTGGGGAGTCCGCATGGGGACCCCCCAAACGGAATACCGAACGCATTGACAAGCAGTGAGCTTAATGGGATGCGGAGAGGAAAGGACTTAATTTAATGGGATATCCCATAATCATGAAGACTCTCAAGGCATTCTCTCCTGATCAGACATTGGGAACAGAGAGACACACCTGAAGCAACACTTTGGGGTACTTTGAGCATCTTGCACAGGTCCTTTCCAATTCATAAGACCGTGAATGGCACTTGCTAAGCACTCTATGGCTGCCTTGGCAACTGTAGCGCTGCGCGTGGATTTAGGACTGTTCAAACTTGATGTCAGGTCAGACAGCAGAGTGCCCAGAAGTACAATTTACGTTGTTTATTACAAAGGATGAAAGTATTCAGGTTTGGAGGCATGGGAAAATATGTCACCATTGCGTACTAAATAGAAACAATGGGTAAAACTGACATGAAAAAAATGTGCAAAGAGTTGACAGTAAACTGAAGTGTAGCAAATAACCAGCTGCTGCTGCCAAGACCCAGACATGGAACATTTACAGTTTGGGACACCCGAGTACTAGAAATCCATCTGGAGAAGGTTCAGAGCGGGCAACCAGAGTAATAATCAGGATGGGTGGGAAGTAATTAAAGTTAGGGTCACTTAGCTGGGGAGGCTGACCTAATAACCTTTTATAAATATATTGAAAGCAAAAGTGAAAAGCAATACTTACATGTATAAATATATCAAACATGGTGAATCTGCAATAAGTCATTTTCAATACAATTTGCAGACAATGCTTAAATGCTGACAATAATCTTACCCGGAGCAAAAAGCAAAGACACAGTCTCTGGCTGGGGAGCAGGCACAATTTTCTGAGGCTGCTTTTTCTTGGCTCCAGAGTTGGAGATAGCAAAGTATGTACTAGAGTGAGGGGCATTCTGCTGAGCGACCCCCGCAGGTTGCAGTGAAATGTTGCAAGGCACTTGTTGCTGAGTAGCAAGAATGAGATTCTGGCTCTGGCTGAAGGTAGTTGCAGAAGGATTATGAGTAAGTGTAGCAGAGGCCGTGTGTGTTATTACCGAGGAGTTACACCCTGGGAACTTATCACTGTCCGGACTAACAAAGGAAGGCTGGGGTGCCAGGCGAGGATTTGGAGGCACGGTTGGTGGAACAGAGGGCGTCTGAAAGATTGTCGCTGGAGAGGGAAAAACAGGAACAAAACCGTGCTGGCTGCTTATAGCTGTCTCTGAGTTAAACTTGACTGGCCCATGGACAGCAGAGATGCTGCCTAGACTAGATGCTCGCTCTCTTCTCACTTCAGGTACTCGAGGGAGGATGGAGGGAGGACCTGGGGACGGGATTAACTCCTCATCAAGATTCACTGGTGCAAGGGTGCTTGATGGCAAAATGGGAGGCTATAGACGAGAAAAGAGTGTGGATTAGTAATTTACCACTGGCTATTCTAGATCGTATGTCAGAAACAACAAAGCATTTCTGGCAGATTTTAGTATCAATACAATAAAATCAAGTCCCCATCAAATGTCTATCCTCGGTGAGATTAGGCCTAGAAGTAAGCAAGGCCTACAGTTCTTTCATGCCAAGCAAAGTACAATCTGGATGACTGTACATAAATCACTAGTGACCGGCAGTCATTCTCACCATTGCTGGAATATACTCTATTCCATAAAAACAACTTAATAAAATGGTATCATACCGCTAATGTCTGATTACAGGAACGCAACGCAGGGTCAGGCAGTGGGACGGCAGGCACAGAAGAGGAAGAGCTGAATAAAGCGGATGACAGGATTTTGGAAGAGAAAATATCTGTAATAAAAAAATAAATAAAGGTTTCTACTTTATAGTTACTTGTCACTTTTATTGATAATGAAAGTGAAGAAGTTTTCGAAAACTTTGATGACAAAGTAAATGCTGCAAAGCTTAAGGAGATCTGAAACAGTAAAAGATCTCCTGACATGTATTTTAATAAACGTTCACATTCATAAAAGGAGCAGCACCGGATCATCATTTTAAGAACCCTGTGTCGTTGATTGAGCTCTTCGTATCGTATAAATTGACAGCTAGGCGTTACCATTCCGCTTGTCTACACTCTGACAGTCTAACGCTAGGTTCACACTAGCGGCCGGAGTCAGTTTTGTGGTTTCCGTCTTCTGCATGCAGAAGACAGAAACCTGTCAGAGCGGGTCCGGCCGTGAGCGCCGGTGAGCGTTTTATGCTCTCTGACGCGAAACTGTTTTTTTTTTTTAAATTGGACACAGAGTACTGCATGTCCGACTCTGTGTCCGATTTAAAAAAAAAAACAAAAAACTTTCGCGGTGGAGAGCATAAAACACTCACTGGCGCTCACGGCCGGACATCTTTCAAATCCATCCAAATGAATGGGTATGAAAGAGTCCTACAGGTTTCCGTCTCCTGCTCTGTTATGTGCAGGAAACGGAAACCTGCAGAACGGAGACCGGACGCAGATGTGAACGAGCCCTAAGCAGTACTGGCTGTTTAAGGACGCACAAAGAATGACAAAAGTTCAGTCAATTTACTTTTAAAGTTCCAGGAGGAATACCAGAGGGAGGGCAAAATGCAGAGCTCTGATGAAATGACGACCTAGAATAGTTGTGGAATTTCCTAAAACAATCATGTTGAGAAATCTGACAGGTTCTCTTTCACTAACTTGTCCCAAAATCAGATCCCTGGACTCTAAACAGACAGTAAGTAATAACTGTGACCAGTCTGTGTGTGATAAGGAAGTTCACAGGGAGAGTCACTGTTACCTGTAATACTGGTTTCTGCTGTAACTCATTGAGCTTCAGTGCTATTTTCTCATCATCAGACAGTTACGGGTTTATTTTATTTCCTTCTTCTGTTTAAATATTTCCAACATGAATCATGTATCGTGAATATTTATATAAAAGCTATTACATGTACAAATGTAGACCACCATATTGTATTACCCTCAAGAAATTTCTGATACATGATGCCCAAAATGATATACAATGGATCATGAAATGAAGGTTACAGCCAGCCTGCCATTAACAGCTCCGACTATGGATTATGGAAAAGCATCTGCAGATTACTCCAGCAGAGCAAGAAATGATTCAGACTGGAATGTTGACACTGGGATTATGTCAATGACAAAAAGGTACAAATAGAAAGCGGAGACACTTGGCTCTTACACTATTACAAGAAACCTATCTAATCTAATCTTTCCTTGTACATATAGACTGGCTTTGTGCTAGTGGTGTTAGATGCACAGCGGGTCACAGCGGCAAAAAGTAACGATTATCCTTAAAGGGGTTGTCCAGTTTCAGACCAGTGTTAAGAGACATGTTATAGTTTGTGTAATGAAAAGCTCTACAATTTTCCAATGTTAAGAGATTAGAGATTGTTTGTCCACAGACCCACGTAAAAAAAAGATTTTGTTAAAGGGTACATCTAGTTATAAATAACCTATTATAAATGATATAAGAATTGTAATACATTATTAAGGATTTATTTTTCCTTCAGCACTTACGCGGTTCTCTTTATTTTCAATTTCGCCACTTGCTTTAGTTTACGTTATATCCGTCCCTGTATTCAGCCTCACACATCCAACTCTATGGAGCAGAATTCTCCTGACTGCAGGGTAATCGATTTATTGCCCCATTCTGTGTATTAATGTCTTATCTATACTTGGTGTTTATTCCTTGCTTTTCCTCAGCTATTCCTTCCTATTTAGAGTGTAACAGCAGAAATTATTTGTGTGTCTTTTCTATTCTCCCCCTCTCCATAGACTAATATGGAGAAATTAACTGCCTAAAAAGTTTCTTTAATAAGATATATTACAGAGTTTCTTATATTCGTCTGTACTATTCAGTTACGAAAATTTGTTTATAACTGGAGGT
Source organism: Leptodactylus fuscus (assembly GCF_031893055.1). Lineage (NCBI taxonomy): Eukaryota > Metazoa > Chordata > Amphibia > Anura > Leptodactylidae > Leptodactylus > Leptodactylus fuscus. The sequence continues at coordinate 93,664,729 of NC_134265.1, read as the reverse complement.
CTGTTTGTAAGCATTACTTACAACCTATCTACTACGTTTATCTAGAACATATATTTGCAAGTGTTCTGTCCTTAATAGTCAGCGTCATCTCACGCTTCCTACAAGAGACTATGGCAGAGGAGCAATGTTCTTCATAGGTGCACATCCACTAACCTTGGAAAGATTCAAACGTATCCATCAAGTCCAAGTTGGGCTGCAGTGGAAAAAGCTCTGGTTGGATCATATCTGCATTCCCTGAATGTGCTGTAATAAATAGGACAGGATTAGCCAGCAGTCTCTTCTTTAAAGGGCCATCATGCAATATTAAAAACATGGAATCTATACATGTCAAAGTGTACTATATATATATATATATATATATATATATATATATATTATCATCATCATCTTCTGTTTACTTGATATAGTCCTATAGTGTGCTTCAATAGTGTAGCACTATTTGGCACCGGAGTACTAGAATCACATCACCAGGTGGATAACACTTACCAATCTCTTTTGGGTTGTGCTGATGTGAATAAATAGTAGAAAATAAAGTGTCACTGAATTCAGCCATAAGCATCTCCATGTCCAGAAGGGGCTCCTCTTCCATCGGCACCGGTGTTTCTCTGCCGTCCACACTGGTATGCCAAGGAACAACATCATCGTCCTGCAAGAACAGCAGAGATCCCTTAACAACTCTCTGTTGCACAGCAGCTGCTTTTACCACATTAGTCAAGTCAGTGTAGTCTAGCACCATGTGTAGTTGGTGTTACAATTATAATAATTTTATAAATAAGCTACATAAAAATCCTTGCAGCATTTGATCACCACATTTAAATTAGGTTTTCTACAGTCCCATTTACTATCAATGTACTGTGTTTTAATGTGAACTTCCAGGACCCCCCAAAGGTTAGCTGTGTGAAGAGGTCATGGCACTTCATTGTATACCAAGAACACTCCCATATGATGGTTACCGGAGGGGGACCTGGGAATTGAAAAAAATAGGAGCGGAGGGGAATCTGGGAATATGCAAGTTATATATAAATTTTACAAGAATTTTACCAAAATTTCTCCACATCCAACCACATTATTCAGGGAGGTCACAAATTTCAGATTCTCCATACAATCCCTAACAAGGTTTTTTTTTTTCCTTCTTCTTTTATTAAAGAAGGTTTCCCGTCTATATTACATTTTATTAACTACTGCGATGCCATACATCGTATAGCGACATATAATGGACTTGAGAATTCAATCTGTGAAAAAGTAGTGCGTACGTAAATATTTCATTCTTTGTTTATCTGGCTTGTCTATCATTTATTAAATTAGTGGCCTCTCCCCAATATAAATGGCTGCTGTCCAACAAGTCTCGAAAGCCAACAGTTTTGGCGTCAGTCTTGAAAAGGAGGCTTGTGGTGTATTCGATGTGGCAATATATTCCTAGCTACAGGCAGACACACATCAACGTATTCATCTCACATCCTGCTCCAACCACTTTGACTTGATACAGTACTGAAAGGGGGGAAGTTACTCACTTTAACCAGACTGGAGAGATCTTCATCTTTGTGCTTTTGTAACTATAAAAGAAAAAAGTAAAAGATTAATAAAAATAATAAATATATCACATGTGTTTATCAACTTCTTTTAATCCCCTGGCATTCTTCATGGCATGATCACTTCCTTGGCACCAAAACAGATATTCCATTGTGAAGCAAACAGTAACTGCTCGAGGCAGGCAGAAGTAATAAGCTAAGCTCCTGTACCCAAATTTATCATTATCTTGGAACATGTTTATCTGGCACCAAAGAGTATCACCAGCACAATGAACTGGACAAACCTATTCTTATGGACAAGTCTTTACAATACTGCCAGTAATATAAAACTGCTCACCCTTTCAGTAAAGTTTTAGAAGTATTATTATTAGTATTTTTATTTATATAGCACCATTAATCCCATGGTGCTGTACATTATTATATTAATTCCATGGTGCTGTATATTATATTAATTCCATGGTGCTGTATATCATTAATTCCATGGTGCTGTACATTATTATATTAATCCCATGGTGCTGTACATAATTATATTAATTCCATGGTGCTGTACATTATTATATTAATTCCATGGTGCTTTACATTATTATATTAATCCCATGGTTCTGCACATTATTATATTAATCCCATGGTTCTGCACATTATTATATTAATCCCATGGTGCTATACATTATTATATTACTCCCATGGTACAGTTGAAGGTTTACATACAGTACACAAAAGATACAAACAAATATAATACTATCAGTGACCAACTGGCACAATGGGATAGAGGGCCCTGCCCCCAAGGGCTTACAATCTATGAAGAGCTGAAAGATAACTTATGAGGTGCTACAGAAAAGGACTACCATTACTATCATGGCATTTAGAAGTCACAGAATCTTCCACTTCCAGATTTGTTGTAAGATTTCTGAAAAAAATATTTTCTTGCATGGTGTTCTGCAAACTCCATTCAGATGTATAGGACAGTCACAAACATTTCCCCAACATATCTGTCATGTGTGAATATAGGCTTAAACAGATCTTTTAAAAGTCAGCGTTACCCTTTTCTTGAAGTACGTCCTCCACTTGTGATATTCTCTCACCACTATCTCTATTCTTCTTTTCCAATACTTTCCTTCTGTTGCAATGGCCTACAAAGAGACAGGATACTTGGCTGTAAAAAATGGTTGACAGCAAACTGACAATGTACAGTGCACGGACCTGTAATAGGGAGCAGTGAAGGGAACTAAACATCATGGCTGGTTTTACTCATATTGTGAATAGATTTACTTTAAGGCTGCTTTTACCCTGTGTTTCGCAGGGTTGGTCAGAGGTAAATGTTGGGAGGAATTACTTCTATATACATCCAATGTATGCCCCTATACTGGTTGCAAACGGACATCTAGCACCCATAGGCTCCCATGTTTATAGTGTTATTTTGCTTTATTTATTGCACGCTTCTTTCCAGAACAGCGCAGCTCACTGTAAAAAAAACAACAAAAGACACACCAGTTTGACAGAGACCAAATGGACACATGGGGCTCTATGGCTACATTCAACGCAAGCACTGGAAAGTGCTGTGTGGGGACCCTCTCCCCCCCCCCCCCCCAAAAAAAAATAAATAATAATTTCTTGATAGAATCTAAATGCTTCAAATTGCAAATCAAGTAAGCGCTAAGTTTATTAAATGGTCAGCTTCTGTAAATTTTTAAGCTACTATGCCTGACATTTAGGCTCCCAATATCTTCTTCCCTTGTAACTGGGTGTGCCTATAGAGAGATAGCTTCTTTAGAGTATAACTGGAGGAAAAATAGGTCATTGAAAAAAATTGGTCTTTAAAAAGGAGGGTGGGATGAGTTTTCTCAAAGGACGGAATGTCTACAGTCTTAGGGCTTGTTCACATTTGCGCCCGGTCTTCGCTCATGCAGGTTTCAGTTTCCTGCACAAATCTGAGCAGGAGACGGAAACCTGCAGGACTCTTTCAAACCCATTAATTTGAAAGGGTTTGAAAGATGTCTGGCCGTGAGCGCCGGTGAGCGTTTTATGTTCTCCGCCGTGAAATAGTTTTTTTTGTTTTTTTTTTAAAATCAGACACAGAGTCGGACATGCAGTACTCTGTGTCCGGTTTTAAAAAACGGTTTCTCGGCAGAGAGCATAAAACACTCACCGGCGCTCACGGCCGGACCCGGTCTGAGAGCTTTCCGTCTTCTGCATGCAGAAGGCGGAAAGCTCAGAACGGACTCTGGGCGCTAGTGTGAACCTAGCGTTAGTCGCACCGCACTATTAGCAAATATTCCCATATTCATACCTCTGGTCTTCTGTGGTCATCAAAATCAATAGATGCATCCAATGGGGTCACAAAATGGCACACAGGGTTTTGTCTTTTCTCTATATCTGGTAAAGACAAAATGAAAACTGAACAAAGTACACAGGATGGACAGATAGCATGTGGTATAAGCTAGGTTACTGCAGCTCAGCTCCCATTCAAGTGAATAAGAGCAGGGGGTGTGTGGGTGCTAGGTGTCGGATCCAAACCAATGTGAATGGAGGACCTATCCTACAATAGATCAACAAAAACATAAGGTTGTAAAGTCCCTTTAAGAACTCATTAAAACAGAAAAACACATAATACAGCTATTTAGATAGGCCTGTAATTTGTAAGCTGGAACTTTTTTTCTCTATACATTTCTGATTTTAATTTTAGTAAGCTTTTGCGGCAAGCCCATATGGAATCTATCACAGAAATTGCCATGCAGGTATATCTGAAAGCCGCCATTGCAAAATGAAGTAACCTGACTATTCCTACTGAGATTAAAACCAGTCTATCACTGCATTGCATAGCTGGGGAGTAACCTGTAACAAACTAACAAGCTTCATTTAAAAAAAAACAAAACAAAAAAAAAAAAAAACACACCACACACCAAACAGGTTATTTTGCGCTGCAGGTTTTTGTCACAGCATGTAAATGAGATCTGGCAAACAGTCATCCAATAAGATGGTACTATACATAGTGCACAGTTAGTTGTCATGTGTACATAGCCTCCGGCTACATACACAGAACACACATTAAAACAGAAGAAACTGTCTTCCATCTAAGTCTCACTTATTTTCCCCAATAGTTTAACTTTTATAGTCCCATACACACAGACACAGTTTTTGTTGCTGTTCGTCCGGGCTGTAGTGAAGAGCTGCAAAATATGGAGCATATTTGTAGCTTGGTCCATTCATTTCGGCATATAAGAGTCAGCGAAACCAGATACCAGTATGTCATCTGTGCAGATTTTACTGACATGTAAACTGCACGCAGTTGTGTACACATAGCTTGAGACTGATACAATGCCTAAAAACTGACCCCTAGAACTGTATTGGAACTGTCAGGTTGGAAAGCGAACAGAGATAGGAAATTCTTTGTTAACTAACAGTATTCATTGTCATTTTATTGTTTTGTGCAGAGGGCCTTATTGTGAAAAGAACTTTAAGATGACAAAGGCCGGAGCGTAACTTGAGGAGGTGCAGAGGATGCAGTTGTATCCAGGCCCAGGTGCTTTAGGGGGCCCATAAGCACTGGCATAGCTATAGGGGTCACAGTGGTTGCAGCTGTAAGACCTGTAAGACCCACAGCTCATCCTCAGCAACACTAAGGATGATTCAACTTATTTTAACTCCTTTCTGATTTCTTTTAATGGCTTGACACAGTATGTGCATAGTAAATTTATTCCCCTGTACACTGAAGCGTGACAGGGAAAGAAGATTTGTTGGTCACAGCCAAACACTGTCAGAAAGGGGGGAGAAAACAAAATCACACACACCTGACTAACTTTTGATGTAGTTCTGAAACCATAAATGACAATATGGGAGGGCACGACCAGAAAGGATAAGCTTCTGCTACAGTCTGTGTGTATTCTGGTTCGTACTTACATTGCATATACCAAGCTCGCCAAATAGCATTGTTTAGACGGATTTTATCTCTCCACTGAAGCTTTAACCCTTTGAAGTTCTTCCATTTTGGAGACACCAGCTTCCCACTAAGAGAAACAGAAGGAAAAAAAAAAATTTAATTTGTAATAAAAAAAAATAATAATAAAAAAATTTATATATATATATATATATATATATATATATATATATATACACATACACACACACACACACATATATACACATACATACACACACATATAGCATTGTACGCCAACCCCTCTAACATATGGCGTTTTTATTGCCCCACAATAAGCTACTTGGAGTGTCAGTGGCACAATGTTATTGCGGACATGTGGGGCTTCTTAGTAACTAGCACTGAACAAAGGAGCACTGCATTCACTGAACCACATCATAAAGGGCACCTTATACATAGTCTTTATAAAGGTGTCTGCCTGGTGACAGATTCCTCGTTCTTACTACTGAAGCTCAAGCCTTATGCAATGGAAAGTTACCCAGCTAGAATTGTATCCACCTCCCCGCCACAAGCATTAGGTCTGTACAGGTTCTCAGCCTCCGGCAGTAAACAAGAATGTTCCCACTCACTCACAGCAAACCCATGGAGATAAAGGCGAGGAGCTGACACAAATTATACTAGTAATTCGGAGAAGTTTTCATCATTCAGTAATTGTGTTTTATTTGCATAAAATTGGAAAACCTCATGGAGGAATATTCTAATACGCAGATTCTTGTTTTATGTATAGAAATACATGTATTGGCAGTTGTGACCTTGGCTCTAAGCCTAGACACCATTTCTCAGAACTGAGAACACAGACAGGCGCTGGTACCAATCTGTGCCAGATAACAGGCATTATTCAGAATAGTGTTATGTTACAGTAACCCCCCCCCCCCCCCCCCCAACAACAGAATCTTCAGCAGGAGGACAGTCCTCAGATAACTCAGATCAATGCACAGATGCCGTGTGGGAACACAGACCAAGCGGGATGAGCAATAATGAATGTGGGAACAGACGGAGACACGTACACAGGGGCACTTATTAACTCTTAATGCCAACACCACTACACAACCCTGTAAAATACATACATCAAATTCTGCATAGGCAGCCTTGTGTATAATTTACTGGTCATGCGACCTGTAAGGCAGGATCCTATGAGCCATATGAAAGTTTCCAGAATCATATCAACAGACCCCTAATAGCATCTACTGTGTGAGCAGGACAAGTTATTATAATGTGCCTATTACTTCTCTAGGAGAACCCATCAATACCCTTAGCTACTATCTGGCGCGTATACAGGAGGGCCATTGGCAAGTAGGAGTATTAGGGCCAATATTGGACAGTATAAGTTTGTATCCATCAGGGTTTGTGCACAAGGGTTTCAATGCAGGCATGTAATATACCTAGATCTTACTGTATTGTATTAAATATGACATTATCCTTTCGTGTATTATAGCAGCGATTTGTATGTCGACTTTGGATTACACTAGCATTAAACTTAGTCCGTGCAAAAGTAAACCAGCCAGATCCACTTAATCCTGCATTTTAATGTGTCATGTGATCACTGGCAAGTGACTCCTATTTATGGAGACGAACACAGCAGCCTTTCATCCCAAAGAAAACATGAATGATGTAAGCATGTACTGAACTATAGAGACGTACACAGTCGCCATGAGAGGGGTGTCAGATGATCCAAATATACTTCCTCTAAGTATATGTCAATTATATGTGCACATGCACATGGAAGAGGAAAAGTTGCCCATTCCACAAGTGTTAGGAGACAAAAACTAAACATTTAAAATAACCATAAAGAAACCATTATAAGGGTTTTCTGGGATCACCAAACCTTAAGATAGGTCATCAATATCAAACTTGTGGAGGTCTAACATCGGTGGCATAACTAAAGTCTTGTGGGTCCGGGTGCAAACTTTTGTCCCGCGCCCCCTACCCCCTTCCTAGAGCAAATTCTTGATAGTGGTAGTTCTAGGCGGTGAAGTGATATCTCAGATACTTAATATCCACAACTGCAGTTATCAAGAATATGGTAAGTGAGCAGCACCCGGCATATAAACAATACAATGACAGTATTATGTGCTGGGCAGTGGCCCCCACACGGTATTATGTGCTCCGCAGTGGTCCCCCTCTCCCAGAGCTGGTGCTATTATTATACTCTGGGATCTCCTCATTAAAAATAACAAACACTTATACTTACCTCACCTCTCCGGTGCATCCTCACTCCGTCCTGTGGTCTGCGGCATACTCTTCTGACTGAGGTCTTGCGCTCCAGCATCACGTGGGGGCACGATGACATCATTATGTTGTCGTGCCCCATGTGACCACTTGCATGACCTCAGTTAACGGCTGGAAGAGTCCCAGAGCAGTTGCTGAGCCCAGGGCAGGTGAGTATACAGTGTTTTTTTTTTTTTTTTTTTTTGTAAACCTCCCGGTCGGGCCCATTTCCGTTATCAATATGCATAGCGGTCGGGGAACAAGGCTGTCCCCGACCACTTTCATGGTTGTCTGGGTCCCCAGACATCTCCAGCTGTCTAACACCTTGCATCCCAGCTATTAATCAGTTTGAAGAGACAATGGCAATTACCCAAGCACAGCTTCCTCTTCACAGGCCAGTGATGTCACAGTCACCTGCTTGCAACAGAGTCTCATCCAAGTTTAACAATTAAACGTTCAGCAGATGTAGTTGGAAAATCTACAAAGGAGTGTATTTAAAGATGGCTGGGATAAATATATTTACATCCCAGGATAGGCTAGAGACAATTTTTGTTGCACATTTTGCTGCAGTATTTTGAGCCAGGGAGGGTTGCATCATTGGCTCAAATGAAGTTGGGTGATTGTTTAATCAAAATGACCCCCATCTAAGCCATTCTGACCTAGTGGTGGTTAGATGTGGGCGCACACACTTGGCAGAGAGGCTCTGGAGATCCCAAATAGAGATGAGCGAACACTAAAATGTTCGAGGTTCGAAATTCGATTCGAACAGCCGCTCAATGTTCGTGTGTTCGAACGGGTTTCGAACCCCATTATAGTCTATGGGGAAGAGATACTCGTTAAGGGGGAAACCCAAATCCGTGTCTGGAGGGTCACCAAGTCCACTATGACACCCCAGGAAATGATGCCAACACCTCTGGAATGACACTGGGACAGCAGGGGAAGCATGTCTGGGGGCATCTAACACACCAAAGACCCTCTATTACCCCAACATCACAGCCTAACAACTACACACTTTACACACTCAATACCACCTCTCTGACAGTAGGAAAACACCTTGAAACATGTGTATTTGGCACTTGCAGTGAGGAGAGCTTGTCACCAGCAGTGAATTTGGCCCTTGTAGTAAGTTGAGGTTGGCACCAACATTTGTTTTGAAAATCAGGGTGGATTGAGCCTCTAACCAGCAGAGTTTGGGCAAATTCATGGTGGAGGGAGCCTCTAAACACCCCAGTTTGGGCAAATTCATGGTGGAGGGAGCCTCTAAACAGCCCAGTTTGGACCAATTCATGGTGGAGGGAGCCTCTAAACAGCCCAGTTTGGACCAATTCATGGTGGAGGGAGCCTCTAAACAGCCCAGTTTGGACCAATTCATGGTGGAGGGAGCCTCTAAAAAACCCAGGTTTGGACCAATTCATGGTGGAGGGAGCCTCTAAACAGCCAAGTTTTGGGAAATTCATGGTGGAGGGAGCCTCTAACCAGCCCAGTTTGGACCAATTCATGGTGGAGGGAGCCTCTAACCAGCCCAGTTTGGACCAATTCATGGTGGAGGGAGCCTCTAACCAGCCCAGTTTGGACCAATTAATGGTGGAGGGAGCCTCTAAACAGCCAAGTTTGGACCAATTCATGGTGGAGGGAGCCTCTAAAAAACCCAGTTTGAACCAATTCATGGTGGAGGGAGCCTCTAACCAGCCCAGTTTGGGCAAATTCATGGTGGAGGGAGCCTCTAAACAGCCCAGTTTGGGCAAATTCATGGTGGAGGGAGCCTCTAACCAGCCCAGTTTGGACCAATTAATGGTGGAGGGAGCCTCTAAACAGCCAAGTTTTGGGAAATTCATGGTGGAGGGAGCCCCTAAAAACCCCAGTTTGGACCAATTCATGGTGGAGGGAGCCTCTAAACAGCCCAGTTTGGGCAAATTCATGGTGGAGGGAGCCTCTAACCAGCCCAGTTTGGACCAATTAATGGTGGAGGGAGCCTCTAAACAGCCAAGTTTTGGGAAATTCATGGTGGAGGGAGCCTCTAACCAGCCCAGTTTGGACCAATTCATGGTGGAGGGAGCCTCTAACCAGCCCAGTTTGGGCAAATTCATGGTGGAGGGAGCCTCTAAAAAACCCAGTTTGGACCAATTCATGGTGGAGGGAGCCTCTAACCAGCCCAGTTTGGGCAAATTCATGGTGGAGGGAGCCTCTAAACAGCCCAGTTTGGACCAATTAATGGTGGAGGGAGCCTCTAAACAGCCCAGTTTGGACCAATTAATGGTGGAGGGAGCCTCTAAACAGCCCAGTTTGGACCAATTAATGGTGGAGGGAGCCTCTAAACAGCCAAGTTTTGGGAAATTCATGGTGGAGGGAGCCTCTAAACAGCCCAGTTTGGACCAATTCATGGTGGAGGGAGCCTCTAAAAAACCCAGTTTGGACCAATTAATGGTGGAGGGAGCCTCTAAACAGCCAAGTTTTGGGAAATTCATGGTGGAGGGAGCCTCTAACCAGCCCAGTTTGGACCAATTCATGGTGGAGGGAGCCTCTAAAAACCCCAGTTTGGACCAATTCATGGTGGAGGGAGCCGCTAAACAGCCCAGTTTGGACCAATTCATGGTGGAGGGAGCCTCTAACCAGCAGAGTTGGTGGAAATCAGGGTGGAGGGAGCCTCTAACCAGCAGAGTTGGGGGAAATCAGGGTGGAGGGAGCCTAGTATTAGCAGAATTGTGCAACGCTTATGGTGGATGAGTATGAGGATGCGGAGGAATTGGAGAGGTTGAGTACAGACATGGAGTTTCATGTTGGGGTGCTTTACACAGGTGGGCACAAAAATGACGGCTCTACCCAGTGGTGGTTCATTTTTATCAAAGTGAGCCGGTCGGCACTCTCAGCTGACAGACGGGTGCGCTTGTCAGTGATGATGCCACCGGCTGCACTGAACACCCTCTCAGATAGGACGCTGGCGGCAGGACAGGACAGCACCTCCAAGGCATATAGGGCAAGTTCAAGCCACAGGTCCAACTTCGACACCCAATACGTGTAGGGCGCAGAGGGGTCGGAGAGGACAGGGCTGTGGTCGGAAAGGTATTCCCGCAACATGCGCCTATACTTCTCACGCCTGGTGACACTAGGACCCTCCGTGGCGGCACTTTGGCGAGGGGGTGCCATCAAGGTGTCCCAGACCTTAGACAGTGTGCCCCTCGTTTGTGTGGACCGGTGAGAACTTGGTTGCCTACTGGAGGAACTGCCCTCCCTGCCGCCAACGTCACATGCTGGAAACATCTCCATCATATTCTGCACCAATTGCCTGTGGCAAGCATTGATGCGATTGGCCCTCCCCTCTACCGGAATAAAAGACGAGATGTTGTTTTTATACCGGGGGTCAAGGATAGCAAAGATCCAGTACTGGTTGTCCTCCATGATTTTGACAATACGCTTGTCGGTTGTAAAGCACCCCAACATGAACTCAGCCATGTCTGCCACAGTGTTAGTTGGCATGACTCCTCTGGCCCCACCGGAAAGTTCAATCTCCATTTCCTCCTCATCCTCCATGTCTACCCATCCGCGCTGCAACAATGGGACGATTCGAAGTTGCCCGGAAGCCTCCTGTATCACCATCACATCATCGGACAACTCTTCTTCCTCCTCCTCCTCCATTAAACGCAGTGAAGCGGACAGATGTGTGGACCTACTCTCCAGCTGTGACGGATCGGATGCTATCCCTAACTCCTCTGTGTGATCTGAGTTATCCCTGATGTCAATCAGGGATTCTCTCAGAACACACAAGAGCGGGATTGTAAGGCTCACCATCGCATCCTCAGAGCTCACCCTCCTTGTGGACTCCTCAAAGACCCGTAGGATGTCACAAAGGTCTCTCATCCATGGCCACTCATGGATGTGAAACTGAGGCAGCTGACTTTGTGGCACCCTAGGGTTTTGTAGCTGGTATTCCATCAAAGGTCTCTGCTGCTCAACCACTCTATTCAACATCTGAAACGTTGAGTTCCAGCGTGTGGGGACGTCGCACAAAAGCCGGTGTTGTGGCACATGCAGGCGTTGCTGGAGAGATTTTAAGCTAACAGCGGCTACTGTCGACTTGCGAAAGTGGGCGCACATGCGCCGCACTTTCACCAGTAGCTCTGGAACATTGGGGTAGCTCTTTAGGAAACGTTGCACCACTAGGTTGAAGACGTGGGCCAGGCATGGAACATGTTGGAGTCCGGCAAGCTCCAGAGCTGCTACCAGGTTCCGGCCGTTATCACAAACGACCATGCCTGGGCCCAGGTGCAGCGGCTCAAACCATATTGCCGTCTCATCGAGGAGGGCATCCCTCACCTCGGAGGCAGTGTGCTGTCTGTCCCCCAAGCTGATCAGCTTCAGCACAGCCTGCTGACGTCTACCAACGCCAGTGCTGCAACGTTTCCAACTCGTAGCTGGGGTCAATCTAACAGCGGAGGAGGAGGCGGTGGCGGAGGAGGAGGCGGTGGCGGAGGAGGAGGAGGGGGGTGTTCTTCTCGTGTCCCTGCCAGGAATGTTAGGCGGGGAGACGAGGTATACCGGGCCAGTTTGGGAAGCAGTCCCAGCCTCAACTACATTCACCCAGTGTGCCGTCAGTGAAATGTAGCGTCCCTGTCCGCATGCACTTGTCCACGCGTCGGTGGTCAAGTGGACCTTTGTGCAAAGCGCGGAACTAAGGGCCCGCCTGATGTTGAGTGACACGTGCTGGTGCAAGGCGGGGACGGCACACCGGGAGAAGTAGTGACGGCTAGGGACGGCATAGCGAGGTGCCGCAGTTGCCATCAGGTCCAGGAAGGCGGGAGTTTCAACAAGCCGGAACGCCAACATCTCCTGGGCCAGCAGTTTAGCGATGTTGGCGTTCAAGGCTTGCGCGTGAGGGTGGTTAGCAGTGTATTTCTGCCGCCGCTCCAATGTCTGAGAGATGGTGGGTTGTTGTAAAGAAGCGCCTGATGGTGCCTTTGATGGTGCAGGAGAAGGAGATAAGACAGGAACAGGGGAGGATGAGGGAGAAGTCAACAAAGTGGCGGAGGCAGATGAAGTGGTGTCCTGGCTCGTCCTCTGGAGTGCATCGCCAGCACAGTCAGCAGTGGCAGTGGCAGAGGCAGAGGCAGTGGCAGTGGCGTGAACGGCAGGCGGCCTTTGTCCTGCCGTTGCTGCCTGCCACTGATTCCAGTGCTTGGATTCCAAATGACGGCGCATTGAAGTGGTGGACAGGTTGCTCTTCTCAGAGCCCCTAATCAATTTCGAGAGGCAAATTGTGCAGACAACACTATATCTGTCCTCGGCGCATTCCTTGAAAAAACTCCACACCTTCGAGAAACGTGCCCTCGAGGTGGGAGTTTTTCGGGGCTGGGTACGAACTGGAACATCTTGGGAGATTCCGGGTGTGGCCTGGCTTCGCCTAAGCTGCTGACCTCTGCCTCTGCCTCTAGCTACCCTTTTTGGTGCTGCACCTGTCTCAACATCCACACTACTTTCCCCGCTTGACATCCCCCCCTGTCCAGGTCGGGTCAGTGTCCTCATCATCCACCACTTCCTCTTCCAACTCCTGTCTCATCTCCTCCTCCCGCACAATGCGCCGGTCAACTGGATGCCCTGACGGCAACTGCGTCACATCATCGTCGATGAGGGTGGGTTGCTGGTCATCCACCACCAAATCGAACGGAGATGGAGGAGACTCTAGTGTTTGAGCATCTGGACACAGATGCTCCTCTGTTAGGTTCGTGGAATCGTGACGTGGAGAGGCAGGTTGAGGGACAATGAAAGGAGCGGAGAACAGCTCTGGGGAGCAGGGACAGTTTGGGTTATTGTTCTGTAAAGCTTCGGAATTTTGGGAGGAAGGAAGACAAGACTGTTGGGTAATAGGAGGAGAGGAGGCAGAGTCTGACTGGCTGCTGGACAATGTGCTGTAAGCGTTCTCTGACAGCCATTGCAAGACCTGTTCCTGGTTCTCGGGCCTACTAAGGTTTGTACCCTGCAGTTTAGTTAATGTGGCAAGCAACCCTGGCACTGTGGAGTGGCGCAATGCTTGCTGCCCCACAGGAGTAGGCACGGGACGCCCTGTGGCTTCACTGCTACCTTGCTCCCCAGAACCATTCCCCCGACCTCGCCCACGGCCTCGTCCACGTCCCTTTCCGGGAGCCTTGCGCATTTTGAATTCCTAGTTAGAAATTGGCACTGTATACCAGTAGTAAAAATTGTGAGTGCACGTAACCCCAATATATTCTTTGAATTACCAGTCAGAAACTGGCACTATATGGCAGTAGCAAGAAATGAGGGTATTTGTATTCCCAATATATTCTTTGAATTCCCAGTCAGACAATGGCACTGTATACCAGTAGTAAAAATTGTGGGTGCACGTAACCCCAATATATTCTTTGAATTCCCAGTCAGACAATGGCACTATATACCAGTAGCAAGAAATGAGGGTATTTATAACCCCAATATATTCTTTGAATTCCCAGTCAGACAATGGCACTGTATACCAGTAGTAAAAATTGTGGGTGCACATAACCCCAATATATTCTTTGAATTCCCAGTCAGACAATGGCACTATATACCAGTAGCAAGAAATGAGGGTATTTATAACCCCAATATATTCTTTGAATTCCCAGTCAGACAATGGCACTGTATACCAGTAGTAAAAATTGTGGGTGCACGTAACCCCAATATATTCTTTGAATTACCAGTCAGAAACTGGCACTATATGGCAGTAGCAAGAAATGAGGGTATTTGTATTCCCAATATATTCTTTGAATTCCCAGTCAGACAATGGCACTGTATACCAGTAGTAAAAATTGTGGGTGCACGTAACCCCAATATATTCTTTGAATTACCAGTCAGAAACTGGCACTATATGGCAGTAGCAAGAAATGAGGGTATTTGTATTCCCAATATATTCTTTGAATTCCCAGTCAGACAATGGCACTGTATACCAGTAGTAAAAATTGTGGGTGCACGTAACCCCAATATATTCTTTGAATTCCCAGTCAGACAATGGCACTATATACCAGTAGCAAGAAATGAGGGTATTTATAAACCCAATATATTCTTTGAATTACCAGTCAGAAACTGGCACTATATGGCAGTAGCAAAAATAGTGGGTGTATATAGCCCCAATTCTATTGCTAGGGGACTTGCAGGGTATTTCTGGGGTGAAGGTGGGGGGGCACACCGTTGGAACGGGTATCGGGGGTATATATCGGGTATACGGGAATACACTGACAGTGTATTCCATTCAGGATCCTGGGAAAGCTGGGTTGCGGCGATTGAGCCCGTCAGTGCCACGTTACACTGACAAGCTTCTCCCTGGAATTTAGCTCTTACAAGAGCTGTTGGTTGTCTTCTCCTTCCTATCCTAGCCTGTCCCTGCCTACCCAGAATCTAAGCCCTAGCTAGCTGGACGGAAACCTCCGTCCTCGGTGAATTGCAAGCTCAGAATGACGCGAACCTGGGCGGCGCTGTTCTTTTAAATTAGAGGTCACATGTTTTCGGCAGCCAATGGGTTTTGCCTACTTTTTTCAACGTCACCGGTGTCGTAGTTCCTGTCCCACCTACCCTGCGCTGTTATTGGAGCAAAAAAGGCGCCAGGGAAGGTGGGAGGGGAATCGAGTAATGGCGCACTTTACCACGCGGTGTTCGATTCGAACATGCCGAACAGCCTAATATCCGATCGAACATGGGTTCGATAGAACACTGTTCGCTCATCTCTAATCCCAAACAGTATAGAGGATAGACTATGGGAGCTGCTCATGCTAGTTGGCGGATCAGTTTCTTTGCCCACCATTCAGACACAGGTGGCAAAGTCATTACAAAACTCTACCTTGACCATCTCCAGGTGCCTATATGAAGGAGGTTTGATGTAACGCTGCCTATTGTGTGTCCTGCAATTGACAGGCACTCACAATTGTTTTAGTTTTCAGTGTGTTGTGGACAAGAAACCTAGACTGCTATGAGATAGAACTGTATCATCTTTAGTAACAAATCCAGGTTCTGTTTAGAATCAGGCGACAGCGGGGTTCCCATATGGAGGCCTCGTGCAGAGGCTGTGAAGAGACATACATCCCCAACAGGTGAGATGATCTGAGGAGCCATCGCACAAGCAGTTAGTTACCCCTAGTAGTGATATGAGGGAAACAGCTGAGTGATGTGTGATGGGTGTTGCCTCTAGTGGCAGGGCTTACAACTGGTATTTTTCAGCAGGACACAAACAAAGGTTTCCCAGGAACGTCTCTGCCAGATTACAACACTTTTCTAGCTTGCCTGGTCAATGACACTGGCTGGGACACTAACTTCTCTAACCTACGTGTGTGCAGGATCTACATCCCCCTGCTGCAAAGTATGGGGGCAAGTGTGCCACAAGTTACCATATGGACCCTGTATGCCCAAATCTATCTCATCTAGTCTCAAGGCTAGAGATGGCACATCAGGGTACTACACTCTATTGTATAGTTTTCCCCAAATAAATGTATCTTTTCGCTCTAATATTCACTTGCATACATGACCATTACAATCACACACAACGTTTCATTCGATTCCAACAATTCCTCCTTATTTTAGTCAATGGGTGTAAATCTGAGGGCAGACTAGATAGGCCATAGGGCAGTGTGTAGTCTGACACCCAGGACTCCAAGAATCAGTGGCATTCCAGAGAGTGCAGTTTCCACTTTCTATCAGTCACATGACCTTACTATAAGTCAGGTCCGGTCAAATGGAATGGGGCTGGGCTACAATACCATCCATTGTATAGCAGCTGTGCTTGGTAAGCGTTCAGGAGGCAGAATTAATCGTTCAGGAAATGTCTAAAATATAGGACCATACAGATTCAGATCCATAAACTTCATTTCAGCATTTATATTAATCTGCAAAGGAAAAAATATATAAAGAGCCCCAATGACCATGAACGTTCCAGAAAACAACCATCTCCTCCTGCATAGTCCATGCTTTGAGACTTGACCTGCTCCACAAGCAGGCCCCATAAACCAGTCCGTATTTCGGAGAAACTTGAAAAGATTTATTCCCTATTGCTTATATAGTGCTGAAATATTCCACAAAGGTATATGGAGACTGTCAGAACTCACCCCATGCCCTGTACCAGCAAGGCTCACGATCCAGCTCCACAATAGGCTAATTTCAGAGGAAGCCGATTAACCTGTCAGTAGGTTTTTGGAGTGTGGGAGGAAACCAGATGAAATCCACAGACAGGTAGAACATACAGACTCCATATACACGATGTTCTGCGATTCTAATTCAATGGCGTATAAAGCCACGTGCTGGTCTCCAATGTCAAACTTCTGAGACACTGTAGGAGATACACAAGCACCCTAAAGAGAACTACTCTAACATTTTATTTTCCAATTAAGGAAACTGTGCCGTAAGTACATTAAAAGTAGTATCTTTAATTTTTGGCTTATTGGTCTGCGACATAGTAAAACTTATATACAGAGTCAAATATGCTGCCAAACCAGAGGATTGCCCAGCTTATGATCAGTAATGTGAAAACTTCCTTCACCCCATCCCCCACCCTGCCTCGCTGTTTGATAAGCACAGTATCTGACAGTGCTGGAATCCAAATAAACTGCAATGCAGGTCATTTCACCAGTCTACGTTGCAGTATTACATAGTTGCACTATATACGGTGAGGGCGACAAATGGCATTATTGAGTTTTACAGATTTTAATAGTGCTCTTCTAAATCTTGACTAAGGGCCCGTTCACACGGAGTAAACATGCGTGTATTTAGGCAAAATACAGGTGTAAAAAAAATACACGTGTAAAAATAAGACTCTGACTTCAATGACATTTTACATGTATATTTTAACACGTGTAAAAAAAGTCATTGAGGTAAATATTCCGATTACACCGAGTCCTGCCAAAGCAAGAAGGAAACTCGCATTACCTGAAATAGTCTGAAAATAGACATGTTTAATGTATGACAATATATGGTCATGAATCTAAAACATCTGCATTACCCACATTGAATACACACCTATATACAAGCATATACACTCACATACCAGACTAAAAATAGCAAAATTGTCAGGAAGGAGGAGGGGGGATAAAATGTGACACAGAGGGGAGAAAAAAAAAAAAAAAAAAAAAAAGACGTTGAGAATGGCGCCACTACATGAAAGCCCCCCCAACTACTCTCAGCCAACAAGCATTGCTAGGAACAATTCTAACACATTGCAGTGTAGAAATCCTACAAATCCCCTTCATCTGCAGTCCAAGGGCAGTATACAGATATACAGCCACTCAAACTCTATTCTGCAAGAAGTCTCTATATAAACAAAGGACACTTGTAGAATCTGTAATAAGAATTAGAAGCAAAATAAACAACTTTAGACAGACTCAGCTCCTGCTATCTACTCAACAAGTGTCAGTGCTATTGACTTAACTGGTCTAACCTTTACAGTCCGCTCATGGTCAAACAAAAACTAACCCCAGTAAATCTGTCTGCTAACCACAGCACATATCCAGTTTAACCTTTATCCAAGTTGGACAGATATTTGATAAGCAGCTATGCAAATCCATTACACCAGTGGAACCACAATACAACACCAGACCTCATGTACAGAAGCTGAAGCATGGCGTCTTTAACAGATAGTCACTTATTTCATTTTCTTTTAAAATTAAGCTTCATGAACAAAATCAAGTGTGCAGGTGCAGATTCTACAGTGGAATACACTCTGATGACATCCAAGTGTCTTCTGTCCCCCATTGGTTTCAATGGAGGAGGGATCTGATCTGTTCAGTTACAATTTCACAGAACAGGATAGGACATTCCCAGTAATCGGTATGGAACATGAGATTCCCCATTGGGATGATCCTTGGGATGTATACTCGCTGGTGAGCATGAGGCCTTTGAAACAAATGAGAATTGAAATCTGAATGCCTGAGTTGGATAGTTGTTCCAGGATAAAAAATGGAAAGTCCTTGTGCAATACAACCATACACTTACCAGAATGAACACAAACCACTAAGGAGGCATTTCTAACCATTTACTTAAGACCTGACCATAGTCAAAGACAAAATGGCAACAAATTTAAAAGGATAAGGAAAAACAAAAAACAAAACCAAGAACACATAAGTCTTCTTTCTCACCGCTCCTGTCAATAAGTTATGCAAAAAAAAAAAAACAAAACCCAAGACTGTTATGTTTTTACAGTACGTTACATCTACACATTAAGAAAAAAAACAAGCAAGCATGTTTTTGTAAAATGCAATGCTGCATTATTTCATAGACATATGTGGGGTAAAACTTCCAAATAAAGAAGACAATGATTTTGTTTTATTACAAAATTGTACCTTGGGCCTTTGCTTATATCCTAAAGCAGGGGTCCTCAAACTTTTTAAACAGTGGGCCGGAGGCAGAGCAGGTCGCACAGACATCGGGAGCGGTGCCCTCCAATAGGTAAAGTGATGTGCGCTCCATGGCCTGGCCCGAGCTCCCCAGGAGCTTCATTATAAATGCACGGCTGCCGGCGTTGTTGGCGAGGCCAGACAAAAGTGCTTGGTGGGCCGCATGTGTCCTGCGGGCCGCAGTTTGAGGACCCCTGTCCTAGAGCAATATTCAGTCCGAACATTTCATCTGACCATTTCAATGAGCGCTTTATTTATTATTGGATAAAAGCAGCATCTAAAGCTTTTTACCTGCCTTAGTTCTCTTCAGAAATAAGAACCCATCAGACTCCTGGTGTTTATCCCCTCCTACTAAGATAAAAGTAATTGCTACATTTGGGGTGTTAGCTGCGACAGTCATCTAACGCCCACCATATCTACTCTATCCACATATGCATTTTACAAGTACGATTGTCTCGCCTTCCTTGCCTCACTCTGTTTGACGTGAACATACAGAGGCCTAACAGTGACAATATAAGGCTGGTATTTACTCACAAAACGTGACATATCTATTTAACCCAGGGATATAAATATCAAAAGAAACACTACGCTGGATACAAGGGGAGAAGTAGCCTTCTAATTTTAGGAATTGACACGGGCTGGATCATCTTCCATCCAGTTCTCCCTACGGATCATGTTCTTCAAACCTCCTGTCCAGCTAAAAATATCCAAGAGGAAGAATCTCCAAAAACAAAGTCGCTACATAATTCCAATTGTATATACAACAGACAAGCCTTCCATCCCAAAAAAAAAAATAATGGTGTATACATAGAACTGACCCATCTCTGCAGGGTTAATAGTAGCTTAGGGTATGTAGAACTGTTTAGTATCAGCAAGTGCCTGGTAAGCATATCTGGGCCACAGAGATCTGTCCTTGACAATAGGAATGCAAGATGCAAAAATCATCTCAACTTCTGAAGCATGGGAAGACATTACAAGGACAAGGCACGCGGACAGAAGATTACAGGCTCAAAAGGCCCAAAATATACTAAATAGTTCATGCTGAACTCCAACAAATATAGAGTATGTGAAAAGACCTTCAACCATATGAATCCCTTCTAAATGGTGGTACCAAAGAAAATAATGGACACCAAGTATTCCTAATATTATAAGATATATCATTTATACAGATTTAAGTACAATGGGATATTGATTTGTAAAGTGCTGCAGAATATTTTGGCCACAGCCTGTTTCTTACCCAGACAAGGAGCATTATGGGAAGGGTTAATATTACTTAGAGCCCTCCCACCTGTCCCCCAATTAACAGCTTGTCTGCAAATTCAAAGGAAAAACCCAACTTTCCCAGACTCGTCTCTCTCACTCTGCTTTCCTTGGATGAAATACACACTTTTTATAACTAGTGGCATAAATATGACACTCCAGCAGTCACCCTATATAATATAGAAATATATAAAAACACACAACAGTTGCCATCGATTCAGTGTCATGCCATTTTTTTCATGTAGTTTCCAATGTGAAAAACGGCAAAAACGAAATAAGTCTATAATAAAGTGCAAAAGTAACAATCAGATCATGCAAATTGACTTTATTATGCTTGGTTAATAGTGCAGGACGCGGTCCATAAAAGCTGAAGGATTCCGTACAAAACCTGTAACAAAGCAAACCCCTTCTACAAAGACAACATATGATCTGCTGAGGACACCGAAACTGACCTTCACTAGATAGCGGGCCCTCTGGTAATGTTTTACAATAGGTCAACTCACACGGATTTACTTTACAAAAGGCGTTGACTTTCTACTTCACCTGCACCAGAACAGGTCAAAGGTTTACCCTAATAATTGTTAATCATTCAGGCACCGCTGTGTACCGCCATATGTACACAGTGATGTCCAACATGTCCTGGACAGAGATGGCCACTATGACATGGCTTCTTGTGAACTTCAGAGGCAAACAATTGGCAAAAAAGGAGAAAAACTTGTGTACGTGATCGAATAGCAAATATGCCCAGTCTGCATATAAGAAGCAGCACAATTCCTCCAAATTAACATCCAGAAAGGAGCGAGTCAATGTGAACAAGTGCTGGTTCACCAGACCATAGTACAAAAAAAAAACAAAAAAAAAAAAACGGAGAGAATAAGAGCAGCACTATCCTTGCACAGTGATAGAGGCAGAAAGAAGTTCAAATGTTTTATTCGTGAATTTATCCATTGAAACATTTCAACCTGCCTGGATCTTTATCAAATAACTGATAGCAAGAATTTCCTGCTAGCAGAAATAAATGGTAAGACACCTGTAATATTTGGGTGTTATTTCTCTTGGCTCCCACTGTGAACGTCATGGGGCCTTATTTCTGTGCTTCCAGGAAAATTTCTTATGATTTTTTTTTATTGGCTTAATAAAAATAAAAAAAATTATATAGGTCTGTGCATAAAGAAATTCAATTGTCAACTTTACCTTTTATTTATCTTGAATCAATATTATACACAATAGCTCTACACCACGTCACATCGAGAACATTGTTAGCGCACTGACATAGTCACGAGGGGCTAGGACTGTACTGAACGCCTTCACAACAAGTACTGATGAATGCTCAAGTGGCCTCCTAGAGATCACAGCGCGCCTCCAGTGTGAACACTTCATGAAACAATTACTTGTCACTCACAACCACTGCCAAGATCTCGCTGTCTGCACCAATCCCATAACCCACGGAGACATCTCAGCGTGAGGAATCATTAAAGAGTCAAAAACACAGCGGAGCCGGCTTCTTATTAGATACCTAGGTTGTCACAAGCACAGCTGTGGTTAGATGATAAAAGTAATACAATATCACTCTAATGCCAAAGCACAGAAGGGGTATATATTTTTCACATCAGAAAATATTATTGGGGATTCAAAGACCTGGAAATGTCAAGTATTTTTCTGGACCTCCAGTACATAATACCCTACAGTCTCTGTAGACAAAAAAAAATCAGTTTACCATACGTAGAGAAGGATCTGTACATATACCTCCACTGAAGGCCTCTATATACCCTCTGTTTTGAATATTTCAGTCTATGGGTGAGTTCACACTGAGTATACGCCAGCTTATTCTGAACGTAAAACACGTTCAGAATCAGCGGCGTATAAAGCAGTTCCCATTCATTTCTATGGGAGCCGGCATACGAGCGCTCCCCATAGAAATGAATGGGCTGCTTTTTTCACTACGAGCACTCCCATTGAAGTGAATGAGAAGTGCTCGCGTGTAGAGCTAACCATACACGCGAGCACTTCCCATTCACTTCAATGGGAGTGCTCGTAGTGAAAAAAGCAGCCCATTCATTTCTATGGGGAGCGCTCGTATGCCGGCTCCCATAAAATGAATGGAAACTGCTTTATACGCCGCTGATTCTGAACGTGTTTTACATTCAGAATAAGCTGGCGTATACTCAGTGTGAACTCATCCTATGAGATTTTTTTTTTTTAATGAAAACTATGCCAACACATACAACCCCCCGCCCCCAATAAATGGCAAAGTACTATACAGACAGCTACTCAAAAAACAACCGCTCCTCTCCCCACCTTATGTTTGGCCAGTCCAGGCATGTTTGTCTAGAGGTCAGAGGAGATGGCCATATACTATGTTTAGCCAGCTTTATATGCATTGGCACAGACAACACATCTCAGTCACTGTAACAAGTTCTCAAAGTTTTCATGAGTCAGATATCTGACGTTCACATAAAGGTAATTTATACCAAATGAACCATCGTGTTAAACCTGCAAAACATGTCTATTGGTAAAACAGTTCATGGCTGCAAGGACTTTACTGCTTAAGGCCGGGGCCCCATGGGCTGGAAACGCTGCGATTTGGCCGCGGCGTACACGCTGCGGTAATAATTGCTGCGTTTTACAGTACTTGCAAAGTGGAACGGATTCATATGAATCCCATGCCCACTTTGCGGGGAAAAAAAAAAAAAAAAAACAAAAAAAAAAAACCACAGCACGGACACCCTGCGATTTCCAAAACCGTTGCGGTTTTGAAAATCGCAGCATGTCAATTATATCTACGGAAACACCGGCGGCTTTCCCATAGATATAATTGTAACAGAAAGTCCAGAGGAAAACTCCATGAGCTTACTGTTCACAGCGCTGCGACAAGAAGTGCAATGTGTTCACGCCGCAGTTGTTTCCGCAGCGCTTTAGCGTGGCGGTTCCGGCCTGAGGGGCCTTAGCCTAAGGGTGCATTCACACAGAGGAAAACGGTGAGGAATTTGGTGTGGAGTTTCAGCACTGAAATAAAAGCCCCCCTTTTACTAGCAGAAAAAGGAACCCAATTAAGTCAATGGGAGTTTTTTTTTCAGTGCTGAAATTCCACACCATTTTCCTCCATGTGAATGGACCCTTAGAAAATAAACCAAAACATAAAACATTCTAAAAGCTGCCCCCATAACTTGTACCCGACACCTACCCCGACATGACCTTGGGGATCTGTAGCAAAACCTGGAGTGGAGTATCATTGTACCATGCCCAGTAGCTGAATAATATACATAGGGGTAAATGGTATCACACACCTGAGACTTCTTAAGGATTAACCAAGTCTAAACCCAAGACGCAGACCTGCATTACTTTAATGGCAGACACCAGAGAACAGCCTGGATTGTGTTAGCACTGACAGAATCAGGAAATAAATCTACAAACTATGGACAGCAGAACGCCATTTTTATTTTCCATACCAAAGTATTTACAGTGGGAACAATAAAGGGAATGAAAATAAATGAATGGCCAGAAGGAAAGATACACATTAAACGCACCAGTAATGCCGCCCAGTATCCAGCATTGGAAACTTCTCCAGATAAGGAAAATCTATAGTAATACTAGAAATCCAACTCGGGCTAAGGCCCCATGTAGCAAGCTACTGCCAAAAACCGCTTTTTCACAGAAAGTCCAGAGTTTTCCTCTACAGATTTTCTTTTAAAACATATATGGGAAATGCCAGTGTTTCTGTCGGTATGATTGACATGCTGAGACTTCTAAAAACAGGACTTTTTGAAACTGTATCATGTGCTGCGGTTATTTTTCTGTAATGTGTGGATGGGATGAACCTCCTACTTGCAGACAATTCATTTCAGATACTGGTTAAGGCTAGGTTCACACTTGCGCTATACCTTCAGCGGGTCGTTCCTTGGGTTTCTGATGGTTTTATACTGAAACTGGCAGAGAAAAGTCCTCCATGCAGTACTTTTATCTCTGATTGTTGGTGGTTTCTGCAGGGGAGACTCTGATGCATTTGTGAACTCAGCCTAACTGTTATAAACCATGTGTATACTACTCTGAATTGTATGTCCTATAAATATATAGCGGAATAGTAAAACCGTAACGCTGTTGACGAGCAGGAAATGGTTCTCAATTTTTATTTCTATTGACCTTAGAGAAACTGTCACCTTGCGGAGAAGGGTAGGTACACACAGAACGCATCCTGTTCAGCTTCTTCTCTTGTGAACTCCTAGACAGTACCAACATATTGTATAGAGGCAACATGAGATAGCGGAGATATCAGTGAAATGTTGTTAATGTTTTTTTTCCAGACGCTCTTTTCATATAGTTCACACAGGTTGCCTCTGCGGCTTTTCTGCTTCAGTTATACCTATAGGCTGCACTCATACAGAGTAAGGGTGCATGCACACTACGTAACGCCGGGCGTGTATGAGAGCCGTACACGCCAGCATTACAGCAGACTGCCGAACACTTCCCATTCACTTCAATGGGAGCGCTCGTAACAGCGGCGTTTACGAGTGCTCCCATTGAAGTGAATGGGAAGTGCTCGGCAGCCCTGCTGTAACGCCGGCGTGTACGGCTCTCATACACGCCCGGCGTTACGTAGTGTGCATGCACCCTAAAGTGGAGCTGATTCTGCCAGATAAAAAGACTACCATTGAGTTCAATGGGTTCCGTCTTCCACGCGGAACACATTGAAATCAAAGGAAGGCTTTTTAACATATTGATTTCAATGTGTTCCCCGCGGAAGACGGAACCCATTGAACTCAATGGGAGTTCTGGTGAGTTATCGAGCCAGAATCAGCGCCACTTTACTCCTTGTGCATGCACCCATACGGAAACCGACGGAATTTTCATAGGTATAATTAACAAGCTGCAATTTCCAAAACTGCAACATGTCCGCTGCGTGTACCTTACTGCACTGTGGGGATAGGATTCACTAGATTCCCATCCACTACACAGTGACTGTAAAAAGTCACTTTTTATTCCGCAGTGTTTACACCACGTGGAAGCCCTGACTTTACACACATTAGGTGTGTACACTTTACTTTACACACCTCATATCACCATACACTTACTCACTGATCCCCGTCCATAGGGACTTGTTCACACTGTTAAATTTTGTATTCTATAGCAAATAGGGTGCATGAGAAGTGCAAAAAGATGATACAGATGAGGGGCAAAATCCCTGTGAATATTCCACTATGTGTAAATATACTCCATACACACCACACCAACAGATGCCATAGGAAAGTGAAACACCGCAGCAGACATGTAAAGAACCCTAATACTGGCAGACAGCGAGCCAAGTAATAATATAAGAGAAGATATAAAAGCCCCTGTAATTGTCTATCATCAGTATAAATGGGCAGAGCCGTGTCGCAGTCAAGAGGTCAGTAGTCACAACCAATTACACATCTTAGTCAGCGGACCTCAATAGGTCCTATGTCCCACCACAAAATGCTGAGTCTGTCTCATGTGATAGACACACAAAGCACCTGTTAACAGTGCGTAAAATGTTTGGGAGGCCGCGGTTAACTCTTCACAGCTACAAACCAGCAGTGTAATGGTATGTAGGATGCAGGTATGTGTTGTGTACACACGCAGGCTGAAGGGCGTTACTGAGATCACTACTTATCAGGGTTTCACAAGACCTCGGTCACACAGTCTTGAGCTGTTCATAGAGTTATAGCTTTTACAGAAGTGTACAGCCAAGAAAGAGAACGTCTGACTTCATGCGATCAATGGGTTAAATTTAATAATGGTTTTCCTTCTGTTGATATTGCATAAAAGAATTTTACAAAATCTAGTTCTTCTCTTTTTCACGGTTTCCTTGACCCACCCAGTGTATATCTGTGTGTACAATCAATAGGCCTTTTCTGGCAACACCCGCTAAAATGAAAAATCCTGTTTAGCCCACAGTCAGACTACGCAACACAAGACTCAAGCCAAAAATTAGCAAAAAATGTGATATCTAAAAACAGCATCAAGTCCCAAAAGAGATAAGTGCAGAAATGAACATGTTTATAAGAGGAAAATGTTTGTTTTGGTACCGTGTTAGCCAGTGGTTATAAAATATAAAAAAAACAAAAAAAACTTTGCAAGTCTTCAGTAGGTGATACCTTTTTTAATGGCTAACTCATAATGATGACAGAATATGACGTTTCGAAGCTTTCCTCTGAGCTTCTTCTTCAGATATAACTAAAAAACACTTTCTAGAGGCTGCATATTTATGTACAACAGGACACATAGGGATAGGATTACAGGAGGGAGGGGGGAAGAGGCTTATTACTATATACTTATAACAACAAACAATCAATTGCCAGATCCCCCAGTTCTTATCTTAATGGCTGTCTTAATGATGTGTATAAAAAGACATAAACCCACGTGAAATGTTCATCCCATTGTCCAACGTCTGGAATAGGGTCATGGCCTTGTACTCATAAATCAGTCGCTGTTTCCTTGATTTAAAGTTCCCTTTTAAGATCAAGATTTTCATGTCATTGAGGGGCCAGATTATGATGTGAACAAGTTATAAAGCATTTACTATATGTATACATGGTAAATGGGGAGTGAGATATATGTACTGAGGTAGCCCCTTATAACCCGAATAATCTAACAACAGTACAACGTACACGGGTATAGGAGCACATATCTAGTACACAGGATTGTGCGGTCTCCTACATGCAGCGGTTTATACCTAGGCTTATACTTCTTATGCAGCTAAATGTCACGTAATAAACATCCCCTTCATTATTTAGTCCATTTCCTTGAAATATTTTCCTCCCTTGCAGCCAGTTACTGTCAAAGTGCCCAGAAAAGACAGATATGTTAAGGAAAGTTTTGCGCAATCTAAAAGAAGAAAAAAAGCAAAGTGCTGGTTTCCTGAGTTGGTCAGGTCATGACCCGAGAAAGCTGAGAGGAAAACACAGCAGGCAGGTTGGCCGGCCACAAGGGGCAGCACCACGTACTGCATCTACCCCGGGGGGAGGATTTATACAGTCACAGATATGGGAAAACCTATTTAAAAAGAGAAGCGGAGTGACAGAGCACTAATCCCAGAAGACATGTCTGGCACACGCAGCTTGTTTGTGCTAAACCCAGAGAAGGCAAACACGCCGCCTAATACAGGAACCTACAACAGCTGTTACTGGGCACTTTACAAGAAAGGCCGAATTATACGAGCAAGTCCTGCTTATTCCCTCGCCAGTGCGATCAGAAAAAGAAATGCTAACTCGCCTTGCAGACAGAATTTTACCCAGATTATAACAAACCATAAAATAGGAATCTGTGGATTAAAAAAAAACAACAAAAAAAAAAAACCTAAACAAAAACACAACATACTAAATGTGGTTACCCCTCCAAAGTGATTTAGCTACACCAAGAGTTAACCTGAACTTCTCCAATTGGTTAAACTGCTGTAGAAATATATCTCACCACAGAAGACAACAAAAAACACTGAAAAGTCAATGGGAAAACTTTTTTCCAGTGACTCTTCACTGATAATTTTTTTTTTTTTTTTGGTTGTCTTCTTGGATTAATTCTTACTCTGCAGAAGTTCAGGTTAGTTCTGCTATGTCTATTTATGTTCAGGTGGACACACAGCACTAGAAGTGTATTGCGATTCAGTCCTGCAAGTCATGTCATTTAGAGACAGCTAACCTAAACCCAGGTCATCTGTAATGGAGACGTCAGTCTAAGCCCGCGATGCGAATCGGTGGGGTGGTACTCTGAGCCCTCTCTGTGGGCACTCCTCTGTGGAACAGATTATATTGTGTGGGGGCCACTGTGGAGCGCATTGTACTGTGTGGGGACTCTTCACTATTTATATCACACAGTATCTATTTTATAGCAGACATGATATTATTACAGGTCATTATATTGCATGGTCACTATAAAACAGATCCTGTGCGATTCAATACAATTGTATGTATAATTGAAAAATCAGTAAAGCCCCATTCACACAACCATATTTTGCGGGTCTGTAATTGTCTACAATTGTGGACTAAGGTTAAACTGCTATGTTGGCACTTTGTGATACATTAGTGGGGTTTGGGTTGCAGTTTGGGCACTCTGTCTCTAAAAGGATCGCCATCACTGGTCTAAGTTATACATTTACATAAAGTAGTATCACATCAGGCATGGAAAAACTATTCCCATCCCAATAAAACACAGCCCTGGAATTCACAAAATAAGTGATAACTGTATGATCTCTGGGAGTCTCACTGCAGGGAAACCCCACAATCCAAGCAATGGAGTCCAGTAGGCCAAAGCACAGAATGCTACTTTCCCACAGCAAGACTCCTGTCCTTAATAAATGGCTGACCGATGCAGTAAACGTCCTCTGACACACGAAAAGCTAGTGATTGAATTCATGTAGAAGAGAGACCCTACAACTAAGCATCTAATTTATTAGATAATATTGATAATTCTATCATTTAGAATCATTTTATTTTGAGGCCAAAGCTGGACACACTTTTTTTTTTTTTCTCCTTACTGGCTCCTTACTCCAACTTCACAGTCCTGCCCCCAAGCACAGGAATGGGGTCTTGTCCCTCATTTGAGAGGATTGATGCACACCGTTGCTCTTAGCAAAGTCTCTGATAGTCTGTATTCGCCTATCTTAATCCCAGAGACAGAGTCAAGAGGTAGACTACACGCCTGACCTGTACTAGTGATCGGCTGGGTCATTGCACATTTATGGCCCATCCTGTTAATAAGCGATATTGTTCCCAATCCAGCCTCTTTAATACACTTGGAACTAGTGAAGGGGTGATCAGCTTTTTTGTCTCTCAATGTTGAAGACAAAACCAGGGCAAGAACCTAATACAGAAATAACGTAATAAAAGGATCTGTAAGGTGGGCCTACCTGCTCCCCCAGCATATTCGCCTGTGACCACCACATTACAGTGAGAAATAATATACCTTTGTTATGTATGTCACTTTTGTATATTTGAAGAAAAATAACTAGTCTTTTGCAATAACTCAGTGCATTGGGGGCGGGCCTTCAGCCCTGGGAGCACTACTCTTGCTGCTCACGTAGGGTAGGTGATGTCACGGCAATGAGGGAGTAACTATCACTGAACAGAGTGACACAGGCAGGAGATGGCAGTGATCCCGGCAGCAAGAACAGCGCTCCCGGGATAGAAGTCTGCCTCCAGTACACCTCATTCCCAAGACACTTCAAAGTGGTTTGTCTCCAAATCTACACAAGTGACCCAGAGAACAAAGGTATGTTTATTACTGTAATGTTCTCCGTTACATGGCGCTGACAGTTGAATATTCTCGGAGGAGGTGGTAGACTCCTTTTAACTACTTTGCCTTTTTCCTATACACTTTTGGCTTTATAAACTTAAAACATTCATCAAATCTGCATAGTGTGAAAAGTGGCCTGAGGGTACAACTGCTCTGTGCATGATCCCATCTTGTGAGAACAAGAACGTCTTTCCCAAAGCTTTTGGCAACAGGTATGTATGTATGAACCTTTAATAGACAATTTTTAACACCATGTCTATTAAGTGGTTTGTGCAATTTAGACAAGAAAGAAGGAAAAAAAAAATCATCCAAAAAGGAGCCTGTAGTAATGGAGAAATCCAAATGCTCTATGCAATGAATACCCCAACTCCCATTGCAAGCCAGGCTCCTTACTCCAATGTATTTCTTGTTCTTCCTAGCCGCACTA
Organism: Leptodactylus fuscus; assembly: GCF_031893055.1. NCBI lineage: Eukaryota > Metazoa > Chordata > Amphibia > Anura > Leptodactylidae > Leptodactylus > Leptodactylus fuscus. The sequence continues at coordinate 93,634,771 of NC_134265.1, read as the reverse complement.
TGAAATGTCTTCACAAACCTCTGATCAGCACGTAAGTGTAAAGACCATCTCGGGATTGTATGTCCGGCTAGATGTTACACCAAAATCGCAAAAGGTTAGCTGCCACAAATTCATTCAATATACTGACAGTATGATATACTGCCCCAGTGTGTCCAGGATTGTTAGGGTCCAATCACACAGAGGAAAATGGTGAGGAATTTCAGCACTGAAAAAAAAAAAAGCCTCACATTGACTTCAATGGGTTCCTTTTTCTGCTAGTAGAAAAAGGAATCCATTGAAGTCAATAGGAGGCTTTTTTTTCAGCGCTGAAATTCAGCACCAAATTCAGCACCGTTTTCCTCCGTGTGAATGGACCCTTAGGGCTAGTTCACACGTAAATTACGTGTGGCTTCTTTTGGTCCGGAAAAAATTATAGGAAGTGGTTTTTGGACCTTGCCGCGTTTTTTGTTGCGGTTTTACGTAAAAACTGCTTCAAAAAACGCAGGCGGTTTTCCCCTCCCTTAAAGTGAATGGTCACAGAAAAAACGTATTGCGTTTTTTTTGTACAAACGCGCCAAAAAAACACTACGCTTTTTTTGCTAAAAAAGTGACACTTTTTTTTGCCTCCCACGCCTGAAGAAAGGTCATGTCGCTTCTTTTTCCTGCTAGCGGCGAAAAAAATGCTAGCAGAAAAAAGAAAGCTAGCGGTCTCCATAGACCACCATGGAGGCATATTTTGAGGCAAAATCCACTGTCAAAATCCGCCTCCTTGTCCCCGTGTGAACTAGCCCTTAGAGTTACAGATACAACACAGCTCTCAAAAACATCCAATACAAATCCTGGATATCTGTTCCCAATTGGTACCTATAAATGTGACCATGAAGAGTCCTCAGAAGAAAAATATATATCCTACTAACTTTTATGATATAGACAAGAATTAAGGATGTATGGACTAATGTCATCGTTGAACCAGCAAGGAACGCAAAAGCTTTATACAACGTATTGACACGTGAAATACACAAAGGGAAAAGGTATTACTACACCAACGCTGATATATTAGGGGGCATTCACAATTTAATGGATCGGTGTCCATTAATGTCAGTTTTTAAACCGTCCGTTCTTCTTGCTTATTTTTTATTTTGCTTTGAGCAGGCACAGATAAGACAGTAATAATGGATAGTAATAACTGATAGTCTAACGGTCCATTAGCCATAGACTTGGGTACTTAACGCCCATCATAAGGCTGCTTTCACACGGAGTTAACACTCCGCTCATTCTGACATGTAAACACGTTCAGAGTGAGCGCAGTAAAACAGAATCCCATTGATTTCAATGGGTTTGGTCTTACGCGCGCTACCCATTGAACTCAATGGGAGGTTTTTTTTACCTATTGCTTTCAATTTGATACGCGTGCATAAGACTGAACCCATTGAACTTAATGGGATGCTGTTTTACATTGCGCACTCTGACAAGTGTTTACGTGTCAGAATGAGCGGAGTGTTGCTCCGTGTGAACACAGCCTCAGCCTGTTATATTGAATGGACACAAAGTCCTGCACCTTCCCACCCCGTGTGACTGATTTGGTGAAAACAAACACTAACAGACATCAGATCAAATTCTCATGAAATCAATGGTATTTTCAACTGATTTATGACAGATCTGTTAGTGTCTGTTAGCATTTTGTAACTGATGTGTGACGATAGTGTGAACGCCCACTAGAAAATGGCATTGTGAGCAGTTGTGTGACAGAAATCTAATAACCTGGTGGCAGAAAACTCCCCGGTATAAAGAAAGGGGGGGGATTGAACATTTGACAAGCCTGATAAATTTGCGTCCTGTAGCCTTCTCCCCTACTCATACATGTAACAATGTGGGGAAAATATATAGAAATGTAATGTTCATGACGTAATTCCACTATATAGAGACCTCTGCTTGCTGAAGATGAAAGTCTAGCGCTTCCAGGCCCATCATTCTTTGCTGAATATTTCCTTTATCTCTCTTACTTATACAGCGATAGTAGGGTAAAGTATACTAATCCAGCAACACAGATATGCATTGCGTTCAGGTGAGCCTGACCACCCACCCATGAAAATCTGTGCCTCTGTTACTAGTGTTTGTTTCACAATATGTAAACGAGCAGTCTGGAGCACTGAGGGCGGGTCCATTGCTCCAAACTTCTACACTCCGCACCACTCTAATACATCCTATTTCCACCCTTCCTTAAGTAACAAGGCCACAGAGCTATACCGATATCTCTCTTAACTCTGTGTTCTCGCAATTGTTATATTAGAGCAGAGTAGGGCATAGCAATATGGAGCAAAGAGCCGCCCTCAGTGTTCCAGACTCCAGACTTGCATATGGAGGAACAAATTTTCATGGGGCAAAGACGTTACATTCAAGTGAGTGTGACCTATATAGATGTGTTGCTGACTCAATAGGCTTCACCCTGGTGACAAACCCCCAAAGGGGTATTCTGCTCTTGGAGAATGAGCCTCAGATGTTTGCCTCAATTTAGGAAGTTGCTGAAATACAGTAATGCCAAACAACCAATACACAAGGTATAGTTCTATCTGCTTCCAACCCCATACACAGATATCCCCTGACCCAGGGGTGTGCTCCATGTCAGACCACCCATAATCTCATACTGATGACCTATCAAGAGGATACGCTGTCAGTATATAGTCTTGGAGGATCCCTTTAAGTTTAAAAGGGAAAACTGGATCTCCTCAGGAAAAAACCTTCAGCTAATGTTTGCCTGCTTTCAGATGAGAGTTTGCCAGAAACTACAATAAACACCAAGCCATAATGGCGGAGTGAATAAATACTCCGTTCTGCCTATGATGAAAGCTGGGGAGGACTGGACAACTTCTAGACATGGTAACCACATAAATCTATCCACATAATGATGTAGGTCTCTTATGGCAGCATAAAACTAGAACTGGATTGTTTGTGAACTTTATAGTCTGCTGACTCCTATAATTTGGGATTTATTCACAGGAAATTGCAACACTTTTGGGTTTCACTGGAGTTCATACAAAACCACTTTTTTTTTCTTTTTTCTTCTTCCCCCGTGTATGAGGGAGAGTTTAGAAAAAAAGTTTAAAGGGAAATCTTAGCAACAAATGTAGCAATTGTTGCTGATGTACTCGCTCACAGAGCATTGCCTGGACTAGATACAACTGTATCATTCCTCAGCTGACAGCAGGGCTGGATATTACAGGTCTCCAGATACAAGTGGAAACAGCCAGCAGAGATCATGACTGTGGTTGGGAACACAAACACAAGCCATATTAGAAAGAAACCAATATTTGTTTCATTGCACAGAGATCCCTCAATCTTTATGGAACCACCATTGTCTTTAGACCTTTTTCACATGGACAAAGAATGAAAAATTGTCACAACTTCTTACATGTGTCCAAAGAGGAGACGGACTTGGAGACAACAGTTTCCAGAATAAGGACAGAATGTTGCATTTGTCTTTTATCTCCCACATGGACCTACCATTGTGTAGATTGTGGCATATATTGCTATAGTTACTTTTCCATGGCATAGTACCAGATAGTATCCAAGTAGCGATGGACCGAATATAGCTCGATCAATGTTTGGACACATGATCTGTTACCACTTTAGGCACGTGACTCAAAGCAGATATGGAAATGTCTTTTCCCATATATATCAATGGGATTTCTGTTACCATAGTTTAGGAAGAAGTAGGGAACAGATAGGAGGGTAGGATTTTAGGATCAGACCACACAGAGTTTATACAGTGGAATCACTGAAACCGAAATTCTCCATGGTTACACAATTAACAATCCCTATTTTAACTACTTCATGATTTAAAGGGATTCAATCATTAAAATGCTATTTTTTTTTGTCCCTAATACATAGGAATAGCCTTAAGAAAAGCTATTCTTCTCCTACCTTTAGAAGTCTTCTCCACTCTGCCATTTGGTAGAAAATACGGTTTTCTTCTGTATGCAAATTAGTTCTCTCGCAGCACTGTGGGTGGTCCCCAGCGCTCAAACAGCACTGGGGGTGTCCCCAATGCTGTGAGAGAACTCTCCAGCGCCGCCTTCATCTTCACCTGGAACAAACTCTTCTCTGTGTTGTCTCCTGGCGCTGGCTTCAAACTTCTAGGCATGCTCAGTCGGCTCTCGGGCAGAGCAGTCTGCGCATGCCCGTGGCCATTTTCTTGTGGCCGCTTACCACAGCTTACTGTGTAAGCAGCCACAAGAAGATGGCTGCTTACACTAGTTTACTATGTAAGCAGTCACAGGAAAATTGCTGCGGGCATGCGGGGTCAGCTTCGCCTGATGCATGATGGCAGAGCCGACTGCACATGCCTAGAAGTTTGAAGCCAGCGCCAGAAGAAGACGCATGGAGAGGCCGTTCCAGACGAAGATGAAGGCGGCGCTGGAGATATCTCTCGCAGCATTGGGGATGCCCCCAGTGCTGTTTGAGCGCTGGGGACCGCCCCCAGTGCTGCGAGAGAACTCATTTGCATACAGAAGAAAACTGTGATTTCTATCGAATGGCAGCGCGGAGCAGACATCTAAAGGTAGGAGAAGAATAGCCTTTCTATAGGCTATTCCTATGTGTTGGGGACAAAAAATAGCATTGAATCCCTTTAACAAAGATGCAGTAGAGCATTAAACTGGTTGAAAGGTGGCAAGTATAATGAAAACGCCAACAATAACACAAAAAAAAACACAAAAAAACTTAGGAGGCAAGTGCTGAAAGGCAACAGTTTAAGGCAGTTTACAGCTATCGCCTCCTCCAGACATATTCAGCTGCTTGGACTGCATTTCAGAGAAAATTCTAGTGAAAAAATATATACTTTGTTATATATGTAACATTTGAAGTCTTATGCAGATGAGGCACTAGGTGCACTTCAGCCCTCAGACTATTCCTCTTGCTGCTCAAGTAAGACGGGTAAGGTCATAACAGTGGAGGAATCCACTCTCACTGCACGTAGCGGCACAGACTAAAGATGGTAGGCAGAGAAAAGATATAGGATTGCACTGCTGAATGCATAAATGGAAGTCCCAATATACTGAAGGTGATATGAGGATTGCAACCTTATTTGTCAAGAGCCGTGGGGGTGCTCACAACCAAAAAAAGGTGTATGACAAATGGAACAGTTGTAGAAGAATTAGGAAGAGCACTCACCCACATCCAGGCTCGTCTTCATAAAAAACTTCTTTTATTGAGGTAACATGTTTTTTAAAAACAAGTAGTGCAGAGAGGGAATTCCCTCTCTGCACTACTTGTTTTTAAAAAACATGTTACCTCAATAAAAGAAGTTTTTTATGAAGACGAGCCTGGATGTGGGTGAGTGCCCTTCCTAATTCTTCTACAACTGTTCTAAAGATGGTAGGGGTCTAGGAGCAAAGTACCTGACCCCAGTGCACAAACTGCCTCATTTGCATAAGAATTCAATGTTTTTCTCCAAATCTATAAAGGTGACCTACATAACAAAGCTATGTAGCTTCTCACGGCTATGTGGCCTGTAACACTGCGGTGACAGTTCAGTATGTTTGGAGGCGGTAGTAGACTCCCTTTGGCAAGTCATCGTGTCGCTATTTTAAGCAATTTAGACTTCAAGGAGTCTTAGTTAACAGATGTGTAGCCATACATGAAGTTAAACTATTTATGGCGGTTTTAAACATTTTTTTTTTCTCATCATGTTGCTCAGGAATCTTTAACTACATTATAATATTTAATGTACTGCACGAATAGTTTCTTTACTGCCTTCAGCATTTTAGTGTGTGTGCGCGCGTCTTGTCGCGCGTCGTGTGTGTGTGTGATAGGAATTATGCTTTCCATAAGGCATTTATTCTCATGTTTTGCCAATGGCTATAGGACATGAAAAAATGTCAGGAGAACAGAAAAATTACAAAATATAACATGTTGTTATAACTCTTGACGAAAAATGCTGAACACTTTCTCACACTACACAAGCAACAAAGTGTGTATGATGGAAATGTGAACGCTTTACAGTAGACTATACATTTCATAAGGCTACTTTCACACTGCAGTCCATTGCTCTGATCTGTTAGAGCGGGTTTACATTTGCCAGATTACTGGATAAAAGAGAAGACATTGTGTTTGTATTCGTCATCTTTAGCTGTGATGCCAAAATAAAAATGGAAGGTATTTTGTTGGCTTTCCATTTTAGTCTACACGACAAGAATGAAATCAGCCTAACACACATCGATAAGAATCTGATGTCATCATAACACATCAAGAATCTCAGGGACGGGATTAGACACTGAGCAGGCTGCAGAAATCCCAGTGGCGAGATAGCCAGAACATGAACATGACCCGATAACATGCTTTTACTACTTATTACACTGCAGAAGTACAGATAGATCCTGGAAGCAGCCTGCTGAAAATTTGTATGAAAAACCCAGTACATTGTATAACTAAATTCTTGTTACAATGCACGTGTTCCCCTACAAATAATTTACAATAAATTCATCATCAGATACCCTAGATTAGAAATATCACCCCTGACGAAAGTGCCAAGGTTTGACAGCCATAGTAATTTTTTTTTTCCCAAATGTAGATTGCGAGCCCCATATAGGGATCACATTTGTTCATATTTTTTTATGTAGAATGGGACGAAATCCACAGTGAGAACATACAAACTCCTTGCAGATGTTGTTCCTGGTGGGATTCGAACCCAGGACTGCAGCACTGCAAGGCTGCGGGGCTAACCACTGAGCCACTGTGTTGCCCCATCCATTATAAATTGTTGACAAGCTGTGTTACAGTTGAAGGGGCAGAAAGTTTACTCTCCTCCCTCAGTAGTGTCCGTGACTAGTTGTATGAAGCAATAGAGGCATGCTGAACCTCTGCTTCATATCACGTCTGCCTCAGCACAGTCATGGTGGTGCACGAAACAGGGAACAGTATATACTTAGTTTTGTATGTGTATAATTCAGGTGCATTTCTGCACCCATATTATAGTCATAAGTCCCATCCTGACCAGGGGTGGCATGACCCAAACTAAAAGCATTACAGGAATCATTGATGCTTTTAGTTCTAGAGATAAGGCCTTATGTCCTAATATAGCTGCAAAAATGAAACCTGTATTTCTCAAAGCCATAGCTACTCCATGTATACAGGGCCTCCATGCAGCACAGTACTCTTTCCTCGAAGCAATGGGAGAAGTACGGTATATTTAGAAGGAATTACTAAATTTGTGTAAGGAAAAATAAAGATTATTACATGCATTGTACAAAACTCTGCTGCCTGATGTATGACTGGTTGTAGAACGACCACAGTGTCGGACAACCTCATCAGGCCTTTTTTTTGCTGGTATGTTGTAATAAGTTTAAATGAGCCCTTGTGGCCGCTGAGTGGTGCTGCTACTTGTGTAGCACAGCCAGCTACCATGTGTACACAGCGCTCCAGTCCCAACAAGGCTGTTGTTGGAGCAGCATGCAACCAGATGCCATCCATTAGGGCTTCCATTGGCCTACAAGGCCTAGATAACTAGCGCATGCTCAGTGTAGTGTTCAGAGTTATGCAAAGGAGGATACAAGATACAAATGAGCTTTATTAGCATTACCAAAGAATAGAACGTTTGGTGTTGCCAAAGCAAAAAGAAGGTTGGTGGTGGTGGAGGGGGATGGGTACGGGGTTCGTGGGTTGGGGGTTTCAGTGTCTTTAGGGTCTCCTCATGGCCAAATTCTAGACAAGCCAAGTCAGAAACATTGTGCCAAAACAAGAAAAAAAACCTTCAGCTCACCAGTGTCCTTAGTACTATTCAGCTTGACTCCTTAGTGCTGGTGCACGTGAATATACCTTAGACTGCATAAGGTATGTAATCATATTTCACAGGAAAAATAATAAAATTCCAGCAGCCAACAAAATCATAAATCTTCATGAATTTTTTTTTTTTTAAAAAAAAGGTACAATCCAACTTGGGTCTACATGTTAGCTGACGTGTTTCAGGGTGTAACACCCCTTAGTCATAGCAATGCATGTTATGACTAAGGGGTGTTACACCATGAAACTCGTCAGTAAGTATGTGGACCTGAGTTGGATTGTACCTTTTTTTATTCATAAAGATCAATTTTTTTTTATTTTTTTTTGATGATTTTGTTTTCTGGATTTTTTTTTTATTCTCCCTTTAAAATCAGAATCATTACTTATTGTTAGCCAGTTTTGATCGAAGCAATCAACGGTATCACAGAGGGGTTGCTATTGCCAAGTCCTCTACTTTTTCCTAGCGCCAGGGGTTGCCTCTGTCCACCCAGCATGGGTGGGTAATCCAAAACAATACCCCTAGGGTTCAAAGGAACTGTACCTAATGGGTAAATGCCAAGTTAGACTGCAAGATACACTGGGGACAGGAGTTCATAAGTGATAGTAGTAAGTGTACAGGATATGTTACCACTATATAGGCATGTCCACATTTGTAAAGGAAAATATCCACTGCAGATTTGGTGCAGAATTCCCATTTTCCATGTGGATTTGCTTCAGATTTGCACTAGAAAAGGTGAAATCTGTGGTGGAAATCTGCAACAAGAATTTATTCCAAATCTGCACTAAGGCTTTTTTTTTTCTTTAGCATGTAGATGAAATTTGGTAAGATCTCAACCACTTTGCTAGAACAGTAAGCACCGCAGATGTTTCATCCTGTGTGGATTTACTTCATAACCAATAGGCAATTGCAGCAGTCTCCCCCAATAAGTATAAAGCAGCCTACACAGTACTAGACACAGCTGCACACAATGTCCTTGGGTCTCAACATGGATGTGCCCTGTAGACAATAGGAAATAGCAGAAGTCTCCTCCCCCATAAAACAGTTATACTGTACTAGACACAGCTGCCTCTAGTCCTTGGTCTGGATGAACCTATAGACAACAGCAGAATTCTCCCTCCCCCCATAAAGCAGTCTATACAGTACTAGACACAGGCGCTTCCAGTCCTTGGTCTCTACATGGATGTGCCTATAGACAATAGCAGAAGTCTCCTTCCCCTAAAAAGCCGTCTGTACTGTACTAGACACAGCTGCCTCCAGTCCTTGGTCTCCCCATGGATGTTCCCTATAGACAATAGCAGATCTCCCCTATAAAGCAGTCTATACTGTACTAGACACAGCCACCTCCAGTCCTTGGTCTCCCCATGGATGTACCCTATAGACAATAGCAGAAGTCTCCTTCCCCTAAAAAGCCGTCTGTACTGTACTAGACACAGCTGCCTCCAGTTCTTGGTCTCCCCATGGATGTGCCCTATAGACAATAGCAGGTCCCCCCCTGAAAAGCAGTCTATACTGTACTAGACAAAGCCACCTCCAGTCCTTGGTCTCCCCATGGATGTGCCCTATAGACAATAGCAGATCTCCCCTATAAAGCAGTCTGTACAGTACTAGACACAGCCACCTCCAGTCCTTGGTCTCCCCAGGGCATGGATGTGCCCTATAGACAATAGCAGATCTCCCCTATAAAGCAGTCTGTACTGTACTAGACACAGCCGCCTCCAGTCCTTGGTCTCCCCATGGATGTACCCTATAGACAATAACAGGACTCTCCTATAAAGCAGTCTATACTGTACTAGACTCAGCCGCCTCCAGTCCTTGGTCTCCCCATGGATGTGCCCTATAGACAATAGCAGATCTCTCCTAATAAGCAGTCTATATTGTACTAGACACAGCTGCCTCCAGTCCTTGGTCTCCCCATGGATGTGCCCTATAGACAATAGCAGATCTCCCCTATAAAGCAGTGTATACTGTACTAGACACAGCTGCCTCCAGTCCTTGGTCTCCCCATGGATGTGCCCTATAGACAATAGCAGATCTCCCCTATAAAGCAGTGTATACTGTACTAGACACAGCTGCCTCCAGTCCTTGGTCTCCCCATGGATCTAACTATAGACAATAGCAGGTCTCCCCTATAAAGCAGTGTATACTGTACTAGACACAGCCACCTCCAGTCCTTGATCTCCCCATGGATGTGCCCTATAGACAATAGCAGATCTCTCCTATAACGCAGTCTATACTGTACTAGACACAGCCGCCTCCAGTCCTTGGTCTCCCCATGATTGTCCCCTATAGACAATAACAGATCTCCCCTATAAAGCAGTCTATACTGTACTAGACACAACTGCCTCCAGTCCTTGGTCTCCCCATGGATGTGCCCTATAGACAATAGCAGATCTCTCCTATAAAGCAGTCTATACTGTACTAGACACAGCCACCTCCAGTCCTTGGTCTCCCCATGGATGTACCCTATAAGCAGGTCTCCCCTATAAAGCAGTCTATACTGTACTAGACACAGCTGTCTCCAGTCCTTGGTCTCCCCATGGATGTGCCCTATAGACAATAGCAGATCTCCCCTATAAAGCAGTCTGTACTGTACTAGACACAGCTGTCTCCAGTCCTTGGTCTCCCCATGGATGTGCCTATAGACAATAGCAGGTCTCCCCTATAAAGCAGTCTATACTGTACTAGACACAGCCACCTCCAGTCCTTGGTCTCCCCATGGATGTACCCTATAAGCAGGTCTCCCCTATAAAGCAGTCTATACTGTACTAGACACAGCTGTCTCCAGTCCTTGGTCTCCCCATGGATGTGCCCTATAGACAATAGCAGATCTCCCCTATAAAGCAGTCTGTACTGTACTAGACACAGCTGTCTCCAGTCCTTGGTCTCCCCATGGATGTGCCTATAGACAATAGCAGGTCTCCCCTATAAAGCAGTCTATACTGTACTAGACACAGCCACCTCCAGTCCTTGGTCTCCCCATGGATGTACCCTATAAGCAGGTCTCCCCTATAAAGCAGTCTATACTGTACTAGACACAGCTGTCTCCAGTCCTTGGTCTCCCCATGGATGTGCCTATAGACAATAGCAGGTCTCCCCTATAAAGCAGTCTATACTGTACTAGACACAGCCACCTCCAGTCCTTGGTCTCCCCATGGATGTACCCTATAAGCAGGTCTCCCCTATAAAGCAGTCTATACTGTACTAGACACAGCTGTCTCCAGTCCTTGGTCTCCCCATGGATGTGCCCTATAGACAATAGCAGATCTCCCCTATAAAGCAGTCTGTACTGTACTAGACACAGCTGTCTCCAGTCCTTGGTCTCCCCATGGATGTGCCTATAGACAATAGCAGGTCTCCCCTATAAAGCAGTCTATACTGTACTAGACACAGCCACCTCCAGTCCTTGGTCTCCCCATGGATGTACCCTATAAGCAGGTCTCCCCTATAAAGCAGTCTATACTGTACTAGACACAGCTGTCTCCAGTCCTTGGTCTCCCCATGGATGTGCCCTATAGACAATAGCAGATCTCCCCTATAAAGCAGTCTGTACTGTACTAGACACAGCTGTCTCCAGTCCTTGGTCTCCCCATGGATGTGCCTATAGACAATAGCAGGTCTCCCCTATAAAGCAGTCTATACTGTACTAGACACAGCCACCTCCAGTCCTTGGTCTCCCCATGGATGTACCCTATAAGCAGGTCTCCCCTATAAAGCAGTCTATACTGTACTAGACACAGCTGTCTCCAGTCCTTGGTCTCCCCATGGATGTGCCCTATAGACAATAGCAGATCTCCCCTATAAAGCAGTCTGTACTGTACTAGACACAGCTGTCTCCAGTCCTTGGTTTCCCCATGGATGTGCCTATAGACAATAGCAGGTCTCCCCTATAAAGCAGTCTATACTGTACTAGACACAGCTGCCTCCAGTCCTTGGTCTCCCCATGGATGTACCCTATAGACAATAGCAGATCTCCCCTATAAAGCAGTCTGTACTGTACTAGACACAGCCACCTCCAGTCCTTGGTCTCCCCATGGATGTACCCTATAAGCAGGTCTCCCCTATAAAGCAGTCTGTACTGTACTAGACACAGCTGCCTCCAGTCCTTGGTCTCCCCATGGATGTTCCCTATAGACAATAGCAGATCTCCCCTATAAAGCAGTCTATACTGTACTAGACACAGCCACCTCCAGTCCTTGGTCTCCCCATGAATGTGCCCTATAGACAATAGCAGATCTCCCCTATAAAGCAGTCTATACTGTACTAGACACAGCCGCCTACAGTCCTTGGTCTCCCCATGGATGTACCCTATAGACAATAGCAGAGCTCCCCTATAAAGCAGTGTATACTGTACTAGACACAGCCACCTCCAGTCCTTGGTCTCTACATGGATGTGCCTATAGACAATAGCAGGTCTCTCCTATAAAGCAGTCTGTACAGTACTAGACACAGCCGCCTCCAGTCCTTGGTCTCCCCATGGATGTGCCTATAGACAATAGCAGATCTCCCCTATAAAGCAGTGTATACTGTACTAGACACAGCCGCCTCCAGTCCTTGGTCTCCCCATGGATGTGCCCAATAGACAATAGCAGATCTCCCCTATAAAGCAGTGTATACTGTACTAGACACAGCCACCTCCAGTCCTTGGTCTCCCCATGATTGTCCCCTATAGACAATAACAGATCTCCCCTATAAAGCAGTCTATACTGTACTAGACACAACTGCCTCCAGTCCTTGGTCTCCCCATGGATGTGCCCTATAGACAATAGCAGATCTCTCCTATAAAGCAGTCTGTACTGTACTAGACACAGCTGTCTCCAGTCCTTGGTCTCCCCATGGATGTGCCTATAGACAATAGCAGGTCTCCCCTATAAAGCAGTCTATACTGTACTAGACACAGCTGCCTCCAGTCCTTGGTCTCCCCATGGATGTGCCCTATAGACAATAGCAGATCTCCCCTATAAAGCAGTCTATACTGTACTAGACACAGCCACCTCCAGTCCTTGGTCTCCCCATGGATGTGCCCTATAGACAATAGCAGATCTCTCCTATAACGCAGTCTATACTGTACTAGACACAGCCGCCTCCAGTCCTTGGTCTCCCCATGATTGTCCCCTATAGACAATAACAGATCTCCCCTATAAAGCAGTCTATACTGTACTAGACACAACTGCCTCCAGTCCTTGGTCTCCCCATGGATGTGCCCTATAGACAATAGCAGATCTCTCCTATAAAGCAGTCTGTACTGTACTAGACACAGCTGTCTCCAGTCCTTGGTCTCCCCATGGATGTGCCTATAGACAATAGCAGGTCTCCCCTATAAAGCAGTCTATACTGTACTAGACACAGCCACCTCCAGTCCTTGGTCTCCCCATGGATGTACCCTATAAGCAGGTCTCCCCTATAAAGCAGTCTATACTGTACTAGACACAGCTGTCTCCAGTCCTTGGTCTCCCCATGGATGTGCCCTATAGACAATAGCAGATCTCCCCTATAAAGCAGTCTGTACTGTACTAGACACAGCTGTCTCCAGTCCTTGGTCTCCCCATGGATGTGCCTATAGACAATAGCAGGTCTCCCCTATAAAGCAGTCTATACTGTACTAGACACAGCTGCCTCCAGTCCTTGGTCTCCCCATGGATGTACCCTATAGACAATAGCAGATCTCCCCTATAAAGCAGTCTGTACTGTACTAGACACAGCCACCTCCAGTCCTTGGTCTCCCCATGGATGTACCCTATAAGCAGGTCTCCCCTATAAAGCAGTCTGTACTGTACTAGACACAGCTGCCTCCAGTCCTTGGTCTCCCCATGGATGTGCCCTATAGACAATAGCAGATCTCCCCTCTAAAGCAGTCTATACTGTACTAGACACAGCCACCTCCAGTCCTTGGTCTCCCCATGGATGTGCCCTATAGACAATAGCAGATCTCCCCTATAAAGCAGTCTATACTGTACTAGACACAGCCACCTCCAGTCCTTGGTCTCCCCATGGATGTGCCCTATAGACAATAGCAGGTCTCCCCTATAAAGCAGTCTATACTGTACTAGACACAGCCGCCTACAGTCCTTGGTCTCCCCATGGATGTACCCTATAGACAATAGCAGAGCTCCCCTATAAAGCAGTGTATACTGTACTAGACACAGCCACCTCCAGTCCTTGGTCTCTACATGGATGTGCCTATAGACAATAGCAGGTCTCTCCTATAAAGCAGTCTGTACAGTACTAGACATAGCCACCTCCAGTCCTTGGTCTCTACATGGATGTGCCTATAGACAATAGCAGGTCTCTCCTATAAAGCAGTCTGTACAGTACTAGACACAGCCGCCTCCAGTCCTTGGTCTCCCCATGGATGTGCCTATAGACAATAGCAGATCTCCCCTATAAAGCAGTGTATACTGTACTAGACACAGCCGCCTCCAGTCCTTGGTCTCCCCATGGATGTGCCCAATAGACAATAGCAGATCTCCCCTATAAAGCAGTGTATACTGTACTAGACACAGCCACCTCCAGTCCTTGGTCTCCCCATGATTGTCCCCTATAGACAATAACAGATCTCCCCTATAAAGCAGTCTATACTGTACTAGACACAACTGCCTCCAGTCCTTGGTCTCCCCATGGATGTGCCCTATAGACAATAGCAGATCTCTCCTATAAAGCAGTCTGTACTGTACTAGACACAGCTGTCTCCAGTCCTTGGTCTCCCCATGGATGTGCCTATAGACAATAGCAGGTCTCCCCTATAAAGCAGTCTATACTGTACTAGACACAGCTGCCTCCAGTCCTTGGTCTCCCCATGGATGTACCCTATAAGCAGGTCTCCCCTATAAAGCAGTCTGTACTGTACTAGACACAGCTGCCTCCAGTCCTTGGTCTCCCCATGGATGTGCCCTATAGACAATAGCAGATCTCCCCTATAAAGCAGTCTATACTGTACTAGACACAGCCACCTCCAGTCCTTGGTCTCCCCATGGATGTGCCCTATAGACAATAGCAGATCTCCCCTATAAAGCAGTCTATACTGTACTAGACACAGCCACCTCCAGTCCTTGGTCTCCCCATGGATGTGCCCTATAGACAATAGCAGATCTCTCCTATAAAGCAGTGTATACTGTACTAGACACAGCCACCTCCAGTCCTTGGTCTCTACATGGATGTGCCTATAGACAATAGCAGGTCTCTCCTATAAAGCAGTCTGTACAGTACTAGACATAGCCACCTCCAGTCCTTGGTCTCTACATGGATGTGCCTATAGACAATAGCAGGTCTCTCCTATAAAGCAGTCTGTACAGTACTAGACACAGCCGCCTCCAGTCCTTGGTCTCCCCATGGATGTGCCTATAGACAATAGCAGATCTCCCCTATAAAGCAGTGTATACTGCACTAGACACAGCCGCCTCCAGTCCTTGGTCTCCCCATGGATGTGCCCAATAGACAATAGCAGATCTCCCCTATAAAGCAGTGTATACTGTACTAGACACAGCCGCCTCCAGTCCTTGGTCTCCCCATGGATGTACCCTATAGACAATAGCAGAGCTCCCCTATAAAGCAGTGTATACTGTACTAGACACAGCCACCTCCAGTCCTTGGTCTCTACATGGATGTGCCCAATAGACAATAGCAGATCTCCCCTATAAAGCAGTGTATACTGTACTAGACACAGCCGCCTACAGTCCTTGGGTCTCACCATGGATGTGCCCTATAGACAATAGCAGGTCTCCCCTATAAAGCAGTCTATACTGTACTAGACACAGCCACCTCCAGTCCTTGGTCTCCCCATGGATGTTCCCTATAGACAATAGCAGATCTCCCCTATAAAGCAGTCTGTACTGTACTAGACACAGCTGTCTCCAGTCCTTGGTCTCCCCATGGATGTGCCTATAGACAATAGCAGATCTCCCCTATAAAGCAGTCTGTACTGTACTAGACACAGCCGCCTCCAGTCCTTGGTCTCCCCATGGATGTACCCTATAAGCAGGTCTCTCCTATAAAGCAGTCTATACTGTACTAGACACAGCTGCCTCCAGTCCTTGGTCTCCCCATGGATGTGCCCTATAGACAATAGCAGATCTCTCCTATAAAGCAGTCTATACTGTACTAGACACAGCCACCTCCAGTCCTTGGTCTCCCCATGGATGTGCCCTATAGACAATAGCAGATCTCTCCTATAAAGCAGTCTGTACTGTACTAGACACAGCCACCTCCAGTCCTTGGTCTCCCCATGGATGTACCCTATAAGCAGGTCTCTCCTATAAAGCAGTCTATACTGTACTAGACACAGCCACCTCCAGTCCTTGGTCTCCCCATGGATGTGCCCTATAGACAATAGCAGATCTCCCCTATAAAGCAGTCTATACTGTACTAGACACAGCTGCCTCCAGTCCTTGGTCTCCCCATGGCACAGTAGGGGCATTGCCTGGCACAGAATGGCGCTGACTAATGTGCCGGTATAGGCTGGCACTGCTGCCCGTACCTGTACGCCAGGGTCATACACTCCAGCAGCTTGGTGAGGGACGCGTCTATTGACAGATGGCATGTGCTGGTCTTTCCGAAGCTGTACGTCTGACAGGCCTTCTCGTTCACCGTGTCGAAGTCGTAGCCTTTCTTGGGCGGGTGCTCGCTGTGCGGGGAGGACACCATGAAGTGGCCGCTGTGGATGATTTGCGCCTCGGTGCTGTCCAGTTTCTTGAGCAGTAAGTTGGGCTCATCCATGTCCGAGTCATCGTCCTGCTCCTGCTTCACCATGACGGCAGCGTGCGCCAAGCGCATGGGCAGCGCCTTAGCCATCATCATCCTTCCGGCACCCAGCACCGGGACATTCCCGGCCACCGAACCGATTTCTCGCTGCTGCGTTATTGTCACTGCCGAGGCCGGGCTCGCAGGGGCCTCACTCACGTCACCCATCGTCCACCCAATCAATGTCAGCCATGCTCCAAAATATGGCAAATAGGGAGGATTCCCGTCCGCCATTGGCTACCGACATGACCAGCCCCCGACAACGCCCACTCAATGACGTTGACGGCTAGTTCCTGGGTGTGTGTGTGTTGTGCTGCTCGGTGAGGATCTAGTGCAGCCACTTTCTTTTGTTCCATGTACGTGGGCCATGTGGGTGACAATGTGCTGAGGATTGGGCAGGCCGAGAGTGATCTCCATAGATCTAGGCTGTATCCGCTGCCTAGTACTAGAGCATACCTGCTGTGGGGACTGCCCTTCCTCTGGCCCGGTGACTGGGCTGTCATTCGTTGTCACCCATCAGCAGGTTCACACAGCTGGCATGACAGCACAATTGTACAGGGCAGTGTATGCTGGGTGGTGGTCACAATACACACAAGGTGTCTACAGCAAGACCCTTCATAAATGTGTGGCGAACGCTGTGACAAAAACCGTGCTGGAAACGCATTGCGGCTTTTCACAGTTTTCCCCTGCGGATTTTCTGCTTCTATTATACCTATACGTAAAGTGCCAGTGTTTCCGTAGGTATAATTGACATGTTGCAATTTACAATCACGCAATTTATGACAAATTAAGGCAGAATTCTGGTGCACGTTAATTAAAGAAACTCCCCCACAGTATAGAAATGCGACATTACTGTACAGCGTGAGCCTTGGCGATTTCTACACAGCACAAAGCAGCTGCCCGACCAGCTACCTGCAATAAGTGGTGACAACAGAATTACAGGCCCAACAGTAACAATGGCAACGATCAGGGAGACCAGAGGGTCTGCAGCATTGGGGCATGTTAGGAATTGATTCATCAATGGGGGGCCAGAGGTACATGAACTGGGTAACCCAAGGCAAAGGAAGGTGACCTACCTGGTCACATGTATGAATGTGAGACACCGCCGGGCCTCTTCTCTCACAAACAGGAAAAGCAACGCACCATAGGTACTAGAGGGCGTACATGGGTCTGTAAGCAGAATAGAGACATAGATGAATGCTGTATACTCTTGTATTCACTGTACACAAGTGCCCAGCAATATGTAGTAAGTATTGAAGTTCTTTAGTTTTATAAAAACTTCCTGACCTTTGAATCCTTGACAAGACCTATAACCACCTTGAAAACTAACTGTATCTAGGCCTTCACGTAACTTACAGCTTCCTTTGGTCATAGCATCCTCCCCATACAACCTTCTACTAAAAACAAAACCCTTGTTCGCTTACGCTGGGTTCACGCCAGCGCCTGAACTCCGTTTTCAGATTTCCGTCTTCTGCATGCAGAAGAAGGAAACTTGTCATGCCGAGTCCGGCCGTGTGCGCCGGTGAGCGTTTTATGCTGTCCGCGGTGAAACCGTTTTTTTAAACCTGACACAGAGTACTGCATGTCTGACTCTGTGTCCGTTTAAAAAAAAAATGGTTTCGCCGCAGAGAGCATACAACGCTCACGGCTGGACACCTTTCAAACCCATTCACATTAATTGGTATGAAAGCGTTGTGCAGCTTTCCGTCTCCTGCTCTGTTTTGTGCAGGAAACGGAAACCTGCAAAACGGACTCCCGGGCGCAGATGTGAGCGAGCCCAAGCTGTATCTTGTGGACTTTACCTCCGCTGGTGAGGCTACTGGAACTCCTTATTCCTAACTCCCCTCCCCCTCCCTTTTTTTGTTTTCGTTTTCCTTTCCTCCCCCGTTCCCACTCTTTCTCTCCCCTCCCTCATCTTCTCTACTTTTGGCCTTGTTCTCCCCCTCTACTTTATGCTTTTTAGTGTATCAATATGGGTCTTACACCTTGTCATGCTGCTTATTTCCCTCCTTTTGGATTGTTTACCACCTTTGCCTGTTTGGACGCCAATTTTATATGGTTTGTATTTTTTTTTGTTTGTATGCTTTTTGCCCATCAGGTGGGCTGGTATTCTCTAAGGACACCAGCTTGTAGTGGGTGGCAGTGTCTGGTTGTCACACAGCTCATGATTTGTGGACAAATGTGGAGGCCTCCTTGAAAATCAACATCCTAGAACTGAGAGTCTTTTCATAGCCCTACTTCATTTGACTTTAGAGGGAGAGCACAACTGCGCTGTGGATTTTCTCCACTGAGAAGGTTTGACCCAGGAAATTTTCTTTCTACCCAGGGGTCTAATCCAGGAGTAGGCAACTCTTCAGTGCTCCAGTTGTTGTGGGACTATAAGTCCCTGTATGTTTACTTGATCTGCTCTTCTTGGAGCCACTCATAGAAATGAATGGAACATGATGGTTGTTGTAGTCTCATAGCTGCTGGGGTCTGGGGGTTTTAGAAGTACTGTACTTGACCACCACTGTCGATCACTTAGGCAAACTATTGGAGTGTGTGTTTGACGGCCATTCCATTGAAACAGGTGACATGGGACCCCTTGAGATCAGACAACTATCACTAATCATTTGGCTATGGGATAAGTGTTGATTCTGAGAAAACCTCTTTGTAGTCAGGTTTATAAATCAATTTGATTTGATATCGACCCGCTGCAAGAAAATGATCAGTGCAAGAAACGCGCCATCTAGTGGTCACAAGATGTTGAGCATGTGAAATAACCAATAGACAAGGTAATTTACTGCATCACATTCATGCCTTTTTTCTATATGAATACTTTTGTTATGAATTATTTTGCCATGTACAGTTATACAGACGTTCTCTCCACATAAAGGCTTTTTACTGTGCTCTGATAAGAGAGCAATGTTTGGGGTATAACCTGCTGGCCATGCCTGAAAGCCAAAGTATTCTTCACTTGCACAGTGGCGTTTGCAGAAGTAGAGACAGAGAAGTAATATATACAGTATTTTTAATTACAGGGAACTTCCCTGACCAATCCATCAATGAATGCAATAGAAATGTCTTAGATACACTCACCTTGTCAAGGGTGAATGCATAATCTGTGTGAAATGACACGGAACAGGGATAAACTAAAGGGCAACTGCAGGTGACTTACGACTGCCATTAGAAAATAAAGGGAATGATGATATAATGGCCTTGGTCTTTCATGAGCTTTCCTAGGGTTATATTCACACGAGGACTAGTAATAGAAGAAAACTGCTACATAGAACTTGGGGCATTATCAGTCATAACAACAAGCAAATACCAAAATGCTCTTAAAGGTAAATCTGGCAGTGTCTGATCTGCAGCCCGCAGGCAGAATGTTCTAGAGCTGTGAAGCCTGCATAGATATATAGACTGGGGGAAAGGTTCAGCATAACTTTAAACCCCTTCATATTCTAGATTTAGGGATAAAGTGTGTGATTCTACTTTGATATTGACTGCTTTCCCAGGATGAATATGCAACGGCTGTGAACACCTAGTGGGACCGACCACTGAACTCAGAATCAGCAGAGATTTAAATACATGAATAACGGCCTTATGGACATCAAACTTTATTACCGCTCTGCTCTTCGACTGGCGCTACCGAGGTGGCGACAAACAGTGGGTCTCCATTGAGGCCGACCTACTCTCCCCCTCGCTTCCCTCCCGACCCTGGCTCCCGCCGCATTTCCGTCCGAGGTCCTCTGGTCATTCTCTCCTTTCTCAACATTTTCTTAAAGTTTGGGATCTGGTGTGTTCTTCTGGGAGATTGGCTCATGTCCCCGGCCATTTGACCCCTCTCTTTGATAACCCTGTGTTCCCCGCAGGTTTCTCGGTTGACAGATTCCTCTGCTGGCGTAGAGGCGATGATGTTCGTCTCCAACAGGTGGCTGGAGACCCTCCTCTCCCTCCTTTAGCGCAACTGTGTCTCATCCAGACTTCCATGTATCCTGGCTGGAGTATAGTCAACTCCTGTCATTTCTGCGGAAATTCCCCCTTCCGCCCCTCCTCTCACCTCCCTTGTCTGCCCTTGAATCGGCCGTCGTGGGTTCTAATCCTCCTCCGCAAGCGCTCTCCGTCCTATATGACTTCCTTCTCGGTGACACCACGCCTGGGCTCCCCCCTTACGTGGCCTTTTGAACTCTGACCTTCCCCTGGGTCTGTTGCCTGCTGATTGGGATAAGTCCTTTTTGCTGTCACATAAACTGGCCTTGCCTTGCAGTGCGCAGGAAAGGAGCTTTAAAATTCTAACTTGTTGGTACAGGTGTCCTGACCTCCTTCATAGGATTTTCCCTTCTGTTTCTGACCGGTGTTGGCGCTGTAGTACTGAAAAGGGTACTATGCGCCACATTTGGTGGGAGTGCAACGCCCTTCGGCCTTTCTGCGACGCGGTTCTCTTCCTGTATTCCAGGGTGTGTGACTGACCGGTTGTTGCCTCTCCCCAGTTGGCTGTGCTGTTCTCCCTGGTAAGCTCTCCGATATTAAAAAGGACCTATTGGGGCACTTTTTCATGGCCGCCAGGCCTGTCATTCCTAGGCACTGGCGCAGCACCGCTCCGCCTTCTTTATTTGAATTTCTGCAGGAGCTTCTCCTTATCCGTAAAATGGAGGCCCTGATTGCGGAGGATTCCTCAGATCCCTCCAGGTTTGAACGCCTCTGGTGTCCGTGGGTTTTGTTTCAAGATTCCTCTGAATTTTCCTCTTCCTTTTCGTGAGTGGGGTCTGAGGGTGCCTTAACTCCCCCCCCCCTCCCCCCCCCACACACACTCTTTCCTGGTCTTTGATCATGCCCTATCCTTCCTCACTGGTTTCCCCCCCCCCCCCTCCTTCTTTGTTCTGCCCATTTTTATTTGTTTATTGTCTTGTCTTTGTCTTTAACTTCCCCTGTGTTTGTCTATGTCCTTTTTTTGTTTTCATGTTCTCCTGTCTTGTTTTTTTTCCCATTTGCCAGCCATTTCCCATGGCCTACCATTTTCGATTTTCATCATTTTGACTGTAGCAAAGTTTGTATCATACTGTATTTTGCGAATCGGGGATGCTGCCTTGATTCCTCTCCATTTGCTGAGGCCTGCGAGTCTCGACTGTTGTTGATTACTTTTTTTTTTTTGTTTATCCCCCTCTCTGTTATACAAAAACCCTTAATAAAATCTACAAGTTATAGTATTTTGTGGCATCAATCTAGTGTACCCATCTTCTACGCTACCTCATATGCCAGTGTTAAGTGTAACAGATTCCCTTTAGACTAAGGCCCCTCGTAGCATGCCGCAGCCAAAGAGTGCTGCAGAAAAGCATTGTGGCTTTATACGCATTACTTTTCACAGAAAGTCCACAGTCCTCTGCAGACTTTCTGCAGCATACAGAAACCTCCAGCGTTTCTATAGTTATAATTGACATCCTGCTTTTCCACTGGTATTACTCAGAATCCCATCCACTTTGCAGGTACTGCAATCACAGCACTTACATTATGTGGGGTCCCAGCCTTAAGGCTAAAGCCTCACGTTGCGGAAACGCGGCTTTTTTTGTTGCATTTTTTTTTTTTGCCAAAGCCAGGAGTGGATTGAGCAGAAGTTAGAAGCATAAGAGCTTTCTATATATTTTCCATTCCATTTGTAGCCACTCTTGATTTTGGCTCAAAAAAACGCGAAAAAAACAAGCTGAGTTTCCGCAACATGCCTTAGCCTAAAGTGGTTTTCAAGAATCAGAATATTGTTCGTCTATCCTTAGGACAGCCCATTAATATCGCTTCAGTGGGAGGTAGACTCTCAGCATGGTCACATCAGTTATGTGAAAGGGCTAAGCACTTGGGAGATGGCTGCAGCATACTGTAGTCGTGGCAGTGCAGGATATTACAGCTTTGCGTCATTTACTTAAATGGTATGAAGCTGCAATACAGCCACTACCACAGGTATAGAGGCAGGACTGAAGCTGGTCATGCACACTACATACTACAGACTGCTAACTCTCATCAGAAATGAACTGCGTGTGATAAAAGATGAAACACACAGCAAGATCCACCACTGAAACAATAAAAGACAAATCTAGATACAATTCCCAAGGAATCGCTCCCTTCTGGAAGGAAAGCTTTCTGATCAGGTGGACTTCATCTCTCATTGCTTGAGAACAGACCCCGATTTTATACCATTGGATTTCCAGGGTAATAAGTGGAGAATCAGAATTACTTGAGAAATATTTTCCAAGAAGTGTCCTAGGCAAGGCTGGTGTTTTAATACAGTGGTTCTTAACCTGTAGTACGTGTACCCCAGGGAATATGCCATACAGTCTCAGGCCTTGTTCACATCTGCGTTTGTATTCTGTCCGGGAGAGTCCGCGTGAGGACCCACCTGCCCCCGAATGGACTACCGAACGCAACTGCAAGCGGTGTGCCAGTGAAAGCACACGGACCCCATAGACTATAATGGCGTCCGTGTGTTTGCTGCCAGATTTCTGCAGGGATCATGCAGACAGGAAAGTAGTTCGCAATCTACTTTCCTGTCTGCATGATTCATGTGGATAGTGCGTGGCAAGCACACGGACCCCATTATAATCTATGGGGTCCGTGTGCTTTTACTGCACAGCGCTTGCAATTGCATTCAGCGAGGTCTCCATGCGGACTCCCTGAATGGAATGCCGAACGCAGATGTGAATGAAGGGTCAGGCAGTATGCACCATGGCTGGGAATTTGGAAGTCGCAGATTTAGTGCTCAGATTCTGAGGCTCCTGAAGGGGGGAGAAGGGTTTATTGCTACTCTTACTCCCACCATTTTCACATACTGAGGCTCCCAAAGAGTCCGGCATCAGAAGATGGCAGGTCAGAGTTAAAGGGACAGGACTACTTTACAGCAGTGGATAGTCTGTGCTAAATAGGCAAATAGCTGTGATCTACATGATGAGTGAGAAGTTGGTTTGGGAAACTAAAAGATCCTTTCGCTGCGTCTCCAGTCACATGACCAGAGATTACCGTGTCACGCTGCGACTCCTTCACTCATGTAAGTGGATGGAATTACATTGTGACCCAGAGGGTGCAGTGACCATCGCCAAACAGTTGAATGGTTGCATGAATGAACGAGTTGTAGAACGACTCTGATCTTTGGTCACATGATGGGAGTCGCAGACCAAAGTCCCCCGTGGCCCTAGTGTTAGGGTGTGTCTGCCACAGATAACTTCATAAACAAAAGCATTTACTTATTGGGCTATGCACAACGGTTTTTCTTTACCATTTGAGATCAGAAGCAGAATCTGTCACGCGACAAGGCACCAAACTATCCATTGGGGGTACTTGGTATGAAAAGGTTAAGAAACACTGAGCTAGTATAATAGAAAAAGACAAAAAAGGTTTTCTGTAATCAATTTATTGAAAAGAAATTCTTGTACATTGTACAAACCCATAACTACCAATGAAATAAATACAGAGGGGAAAAGACAGTGTTACAATAGCAGAATGTTAACCAGTTAATGTCCAGAACAAGATGCATTTGTGAGATATCTACAGATGTCAGTGGTCACAGACATTTATGTGGTACTTCCTGTGTACAGACAGATCATTAGAACCTGTTAGAAGAGATGCTCTATGTTAATAAAAATATAGAAAGATCAACCGTAGGTGAGGTTTTCACAGAAATGAGGTTTACTCCAAGGTCGTGAAGTTGATGGCTTTATAGAGTCCAATGTATGCACCAAACCTTACACATACACACATAGCCCAACACAGAAGAGGTATCCAGTCATTCTTTTTCTTCAGTTTTATATCAAATGGGAAAAAATAAGTTGTGTGTTTTTTGCAGGCCTGCCTGCTAACTTATTATACACAGCCTTTCTTATTTTCTCAGTTATGGCTTCCACAGTACTAAATATGGTTGCCCCATAATACACAGTAACTGGATGTAATGTGAATTCAACGCCATGTGACAACTTTAGAAAATATCTTGCAATAAAAACCTTTTTCCCCCACCATATTATGACATGTTAACGTCTTATGTTATTTGGAGATTCACAATTTTATAGTACATGGCTCCCGTAAGCTTGTTGGGGTCACCCAGGACGTAGCGTAGGTAAGAATGCTACACCTTTCTGAAGTAATCTGTGCAGTATATGTTTAACGTTCTTTAACCGTTTCATGGCCAGCGTTTTGGCCCTACCTGTAGTGATTTTTGTACAATAGGAGGTTTACTAGCCCTAGCCTTTTGATCAGGCTACCAAATTCATTTTTTATGACATGTAAAGCTGGTTCCAAGACCTTGTTTACAGAATTGTTTTATTTCACTAGGGATAAACCATGTAAAGACATTCAGGGCAATTTTTGGTATAAACTGCTTTGAGTCAGAAAATGCAGAAAATTGTTGGAAGAAATCTCCACTTTTTTTTTTTTTTTTTTTCTTGTACCTTCCCAAATGTACTAAATTTAAGAGTTCTTGGGTGAAAGACGACTGCTTGGGAATTTATTTTTTTTTTTCATTCAAGTTTTTATACATTTGTTCCATAATACTAAGACATCGGTTTGGGTTAGTGTGGGGAGGTATGCATTGGATAGATTTTTTTATGTTTGAATATATTTATTAAGTACGTTCAGGGGGAAAATACATACTCTGAGGCATTGCCACTACATATATTCCTTACATAGCATTTATGGAGCATTGTGTAGGCTGAAAATAAGAAAACATAAGTGGTTATAAGCCACTTCCATCATCCCTTAGGGGCCCCGAGCTGTCACAGACTTGCATCCTAGCTGGTCCTGTGAAATTGCAGGAGCTTTAATGCACCAATGCCAAAATACAACACTTAGGACTGCACTGCAAAAGGCAGTGGGTGGTCAATAAATACCTTATGCAGTGTAACCCTAAGTGTTGTATTTTAGCATTGTTGCATTAAACTACTTTGAATCAGCCATTTTACCATGGATTTCATAAGAAATGCTAACATACTGCACTTGATAGGTATTTTACACGTTTTACTTGATGATTTACACATCAGTGAAAACTGCATGCACAGATTATTAGCAATTGTGAATATTTCAGTGCTTCCTTCCAAATTGTACACATTAAAGTAGACCAAAAAAAATTCTACAAAAAACAATGCTATAATCCACATTGTGGCCCTGTTATAGCGACAAAGGAGGAGCACTGAAACGCAATTCACCCTTGTGCTGGCTGATGTGTAAAAATGACTGACTGTAAGCATGCATAGTGAATAATGTACACTGTGAAACCGACGTGTATACTCTCACTAACAACCTAGTACTAGTGATGCAGTGAATCAACTCATGGTAATTAAAAAAAATGTACATTTTATTGTAAAGTACTGAGGTATATTACTAACGATAACCATAACTCAACAGCTCCACAGGTTTCCGCAGCAAACAAGTTCTGGTCAATGAATTAGAAAAAAGAGGCAATATAATATCATAGACTGGGATGGACTGTGTATCCACACCTCACACATACAGACAAAGGTATCCAGAATGTTTCAGTTTATGCAGGATAAAACAATCTTGGGCCGACCAGCAGTCAGGCAGTCTCATTTCCAGCATCTAATAGTTACATTTCATGGAAGATAACACAGTGTCAGATAGCATTCAATGGTCAATGAATGAATAGGAACACACATAATCGCCATATGCATGATCCTTTTCTAGGGAATGTGGTACGATTTCATAATGAAACTTACAACCCTGAACAATAAGGTAAATTCCCTACTGCAAAAGCCCAGGTGAGACAGAATTGGCAGATATCAAGCCTTAGCTGTGGTGATGGGAAGTGTCTGCTTTTAGAACATTTGAAGCCATTTTCACTTATGGAATACACAACGAGGAAAATAAATCTGAATAACGCATAAAACAAACCTTCCTCAGCAGCTGTGGAGTGACAGAATAAAATAAAAACAATACTACAAAAGCTGAATTGTCAAAATCAGGAAATGTTCTTCATTAAATGGTTTATTGGCTAAAAAGTAAAAGTGACTGCATAAAATGTAAAACCACACAATAAATTAATCTTTCATAGGTTGTCAGTATACTGTTTATACACAACACAATGATATGAGAGTTCTGCCAATCTTTCTGGATGACTGCACTTTGTCCAACGTGCAATTCACCATGAAGATGAGAACTTTCTCCTTCAAATAAAAAACAAAACAAAAAACCTTAACCAAAAGGAAAGTCTATACTAAGACATTTGCACTTTTCTCCAGTCAGCTAAAAGTAGAGTAGTGCTACTGCTCATGGAATGGCATCGGGACACGCACTGCTTTATGTAGCAGCTGTATGAACGTTATTCACCTACACTAGCTTTTCTGTAGTGCCTAGCATCCACTTTTTCCATCTCATTGACCTAAATTTAAAGAAATGCTATATTTATAAGAGTTATTTAAAAAAAATAAAATGTGGCTAGTTACATAAAATACCAATACTGCTCTGACTAAAGGCTTGATCGTGGAAATATATAAAAAACCATTAAAAACACAAATTAATTACTGTTAAAAAAAAACAATAAAACTCTAGACTACAGCAAACTTGGATGTTAGTTTAGCTGCCTAAAACACAGAAAGCGGACACAGATGTTAACAAGGTTATGATAATACATGTGCTACAACAGAAAAGAAATTAGTCAAATATGAAGATACTGGAATGAATGGTCTCAAAAATTTGAAGGCATTCTAAAAGACAATAGGAATAGATCACTCCACATGTGAAAATGGCTTAGAATTTTGTTAGTCTGTCTAAATAGGTTCGTCCATTTGCATGGAGCATAGTTTAACAGAAAACAAAATAGGTCAAGAAAGGCACAATAACAAAACTGGAAAGTAAATTTACATGGTGGCTTAAAACTGAACAGGTACCATCTTTAAATATTTTACATGTTAAATAGCAAAATGGAAAAAAATATATATACAGCAGCAACACAAATGTAAAAATGACTACAGAAAACAGTGCGTAGACCCTCCTGAGTGTTCACATCAACCACTTCATAAGACTGTCATTGGTACTCTGATTCCTCACAGAAAGATTTCACTTTTCTCAAGTCCTGGCGTCTCATCCAGGCATTGTTGGATTTTTGCTTTGTAGGTTGAAAAAGTAGAGTCCTATTCTCACCAAGGAGATAAAGATGGTTTTAAGTAAGGCTGTCCTATTGTTGCAATAACCAATGTACCTTACAGTAAACAGACCCCAAATAAAATAAAAATAACCGAGTTGGATAGTCTACATAGCTTCAGTGTTCTGTTGCGAACTGTCGCCTTTAACCTTTTTGCAAGGAGGTGCACCATCATCAGAATCCTGTAGGGGAAGAAAAAGAAAGGATAAGTGTTAGGCCCCCTGCAGACAGCCGTGGGTGAGATCCCTGTGCTATCCTTGTTTTTTGCGGATAGCATACTGACCCATTCATTTCTATGAGTACATGCGCACAACCATGTTTTTCACTGATCAGTGTGCGAGCTGTGATTCTGCACCGCATCAGAACATGTCCTATTCTGTTCAGGTTTTGTGGAATGGATTCGCCCATGAAAGCTTGCGGGGAACTAAAAACCTAGGATGGCACACTGATGTACTCAGTGCGTTATCGGTGTGCCATCTGTTTTTGTGGACAAGCTAGGGATATCATTAGATGTCACCTGTGTGTGTGTGTGGGGGGAGGGGGGGTTTAGGATCGCACACTGAAGGCACTCAGTCTTTGAGGACATACTTCACGGATGCTGAAGAAACACTAGAGACCAATTACTAGATTGCTGACCACAAAATATTCGCGATTGTCTGCAAGTAGCTTAAATAGGACAGGTAGTATAGGATTTCCACAAGTCTTTAGCAGTTGTCAGGGACACCCAGGAAGAGTTTGCAGTGGACTGTCCACTGTAGACATTCCGCTGCAGAAACTCCTGTGGCCAAATGGATTGAGAAGGTTCTGCCTGTGATCAAATTCAAGGATTTGCTGCGGATTTGAAATCCTCGGTGCAAGTCACACAGTGCTGCAGATTTCCCCCCCCCCTACATGTGGATGGAATTGGTTTAAAGCCACATACTGTGGGGGTTTTTTAATGGACACCTAGACTAATTGGTTTCGTGTGATCAAAATCGCGCAGGTCTCGTTTTAATTTTAAGGACTCATTGTCCATAAAAATGGGCATCAAAATAATTACATTGAAATGTGTCCATGTTCCATCCATGAAATATATTGAGCTCTGTCAGATTGTGTAGGGAAAAGGTGCAAGGTGACATTAAAGTCTTACTTTACTTAACGTTCCTTAATTGCTTCCCAAATGCCTAAATTTGGAGCACAACCTGAAAACCTTATCCCTTGCAGGCTTTGATCAGTGCCTCTAAGCATCAGTACACTCATCGCCATCATTACCTGAGAATTTTTGGAGGTCTCTGTAGCGATCTCTTTATCAGCTGAGCTTTGTGTTTCCGTTTTCTCTGAATTATTTAGCGAGCTTTCAACTGATGACTGAGAATTTTGGCCTGAAGTAACTAAAATGGGAAGAAATAACACAACTTGATGAAGTATCACCATTGCCCTACCTTTAAAGTTTAATAGGCAACAAGCATACTTCACTATCATTTTGTCTGGAATATGGCTTTAGGTTATATCCACACAGAGTAACCATGGATGAGATTTAAAAACTTTGACCTGAGCTACGCATTTCAATTTATATCACAGATCTTCACCCTGGTTAGGTGCAGAGTTTCAACAAAATCTGTGGTGGAAATAACGCTTCTGTGTGGATGGTAACCTGTCACCCTCTTCATACTGTCCTTGCAGAGTAGCATGACAATTTTAAAAGTAAGTCTGTTATGTTCAAATATTCTGTAGTGATCTAAATCCACAAGTCTTGTGACCAAGCGACCAGACTACAGCCCATAAATATGGTCATGAAAGCAAAACAAAAACCGAAGAATGACAAATCATGTAAAAATATACTTCACAAACCCAAACCGCTCAGCAGTCCCTGACTGCTCGCTTTACTGTGTGGCTGCTGTTGCAGCACGTATTCTAGACTGACCTCACTCTCCTGTTACCAAGCTTTAGGTTGCCCTAGAGGACTCGCTGAGCTCGTTGCCTCATCGCCCTTCCGTGGCCCCCTAGACGCCATTGATCGGGCAGATCTGTACTAGAACTTCTCTTTACAGCTCAACAAGTAGTTGGCATATGTCACTCATACCGTGCTATGGGTATATACTCTTCGCCAAGGAGGGCTCCTCTGTCCGTTTGAACTCCTATGTGTGGGTCCCACAATGCCTCCACACCCGATCTCCATTATCTATAACCTGCTTGTGGCCGATGAAGACTCTCCCCTACCCGCCTATGTCAGTAACTGGGAGAGAGAGATTGTGATTATTCTTTCCACCCGATGTGTGGCACGTTGCTTCAGCTCCTATTATTACTATTACTCTCCCTTCTTTTCAGACCTCTTTCATACTCCTTCTACTGGGACTTCTTCCCTGCCTTAACCCCTTCCCGCCGATGGCATTTTTTTTTTTTTAACATTAAAGTTTATTAAGGTTTTTCAATAAGTTGTACAAAAAAAGGGGGAGGAGGGGGGAAGGGGGAAAGACGGGGAAACCTCGGGAAAACAATGGGAATGAAAGAAGGAGAAAAGAGGTCGGAGAAGGAAAAACGGGGGATGGCAGTCTCTGATGCAGCAGAGTCAAAACGTAGCAATTTGAGTCAAGGAAACATAACAATTGTAAAAGAGCAATAAGAACTTCAAAAGAAGTACATAATAGAAGCTGTGAACAGCAACATGAAAACATAGCTAGAAACTGTTAGGAAGCTAGAGAAAGAAAAGCAAGTAAAGATATCAAAAGGTAAAACAAAATGGACATCACAGTGGTACAGAGGGGAAGAGGGCGCGGAAATACGAAGAGTAATAGAACATGTTCCACAAAAGCCAAGTCTGGTGGTGTAGCCTGTCATCGGGACGAAGCTGGGCCAGCATTTCCTCCATTGTACGGAGATGAAGGAGCTCCTTGAGCCAGGAAAGAAGTGTGGGGAGAGTCTGGGACTTCCATAACCGCGGGATAACAGACCTCGCCGCTACTAACATAAACCCCAGAAGTCTGCGGATAGGTTTCCTGAACTTATGGGAGAAAAGGGAAAGAAGCAGAGGAGCCGGATCATCCTGTGACATAACCTGCCGCACCCCAGACCAAAAAGGACGAAGGAGGGGGCAACCCCACCAGACATGGGCCATCGTGCCACGATCGGAGAGACACCTCCAACACCGATCAGACGTGTAGGGATAGATGTTATGGAGCAGAGTCGGGACCCTGTACCATCTAGAGAGAATCTTGTAATTAATTTCCTGAGCCTTACAGGAGATGGAAAATTTATGGCACATATCAAAGGCCGATGACCAAACCTCCGGCGGGAGGCATTTTTTGATTTTCGTTTTTGACTCCCCTCCTTCTAAACCCCATAACTTTTTTTATTTCTCTGCTCCCAGAGCCATATGAGGTCTTAATCTTTGCGGGACAATTTTTTCTTCATGATGCCACCATTAATTATTCTGTATAATGTACTGTGAAGCTGGAAAAAAAATTCAGAATGGGGAGGATTTGAAGAAAAAATGCATTTCTGCGACTTTCTTACGGGCTTCGGTTTTACGGCGTTCACTCTGCAGCCAAAATGACATGTCCCCTGTATTCCGTGTTTCGTTATGATTCCGGGGATACCAAATTTATATGGTTTTATATACATTTTAACCCCTTAAAAAAAAATCCACAACAGTGTTAAAAAATTTTTTTTCTAAAAGTCGCCATATTCTGACAGCCAAAACTCTTTTTTATATGTCCGTGTACGGGGATGCATAGGGCGTCTTTTTTTGCGGGGTCGGGTGTACTTTTTAGTTCTACCATTTTCGGGAAATGCTTTTGCTTTGATCACTTTTTATTAAAATTTTTATCAGAATCAAAACAGTGAAAAAACGGCGGTTTGGCACTTTTGACTATTTTTCCCACTACAGCGTTTACCGTACATGAAAAATATTTTTATTGATTTGTAGAGCGGGCGATTTCGGATACGGGGATACCTAACATGTATGTGTTTCACAGTATTTAACTACTTTTATATGTGTTCTAGGGAAAGGGGTGTGATTTTAATTTTTAAATACTTTTTACATTTTTTTTCTTTTTTTTTTGCATTTATTAGATCCCCTAGGGCAGTGATGGCGAACCTATGGCACGCGTGCCAGAGAGGGCACGCAGAGCCCTCCATGCTGGCACGCGTGCGGTCGCCCGGATCGCTCACCAACAGGGAATCCGGTACAGGATTCCCCGTTGATGAGCGATCACTGCCTTCAGTTGTATGTGCAAATGCACATACAGCTGAAAGCTGTCAGGGTAGGCCGCGGATCGCGCGACCGCGGCCTACACTGGCTGCAGAGTTTGACCTCTGCCCCGACGCGGGCGCGATGACGTCATCAGCGCCGCCAGTGACAAGAAGGTGGATGCCGGCGGCTCTTCAGGGGTGAGTATGAGAGTGGCTCACTGTGTATATGATGTTGGGGGGAGCGCTTATAATACTTGGTGGGGTGTATGATACTGGGGGGGAGTGTATAATACTGAGGGGGCTTATAATACTGGGTGGGGTGTATAATACTGGGGGGAGTGTATAATACTGGGGGGGAGTGTATAATACTGAGGGGGCTTATAATACTGGGGGGAGTGTATAATACTGGGGGGCTTATAATACTGGGTGGGGTGTATAATACTGGGGGGAGTGTATAATACTGGGGGGGAGTGTATAATACTGAGGGGGCTTATAATACTGGGGGGAGTGTATAATACTGGGGGGCTTATAATACTGGGGTGGCTTATAATACTGGGGGGTGTACTAAAGAGCATATAATACTGGGGGGGGGGGCCTATTTATAAGCACACAATACTGTGTGTGGATGCCACTGTGGAGCATATAATCCTGTGGGGGGGGGGGACACCTACTGCGGAGCATATAACACTGGGGGGCTACTGTGGTACTGTGGAGAATATAATATTGTGTGGTGGGCCCACTGCAGAGCATATAATACTGTCTGGGGTCCCCTCACTATTTATATCACACAGTATCTGTTTTATAGCAGACGTGATATTAGTACAGGATGTAAGAATATTACACGGTAACTATAAAACAGATCCTGTGCGATGTAAATAGTGAAAATTAATTGTTCAAAGTACCAAATGCCGAGACCTTTACATTTCAGTACAACGTTGTTTGTATTATTGAAAGCTCTGTAAAGCCCCACATGACTGTAATTTTTGGTCAGTAACTGTCCGCAATTGTGGATCCGCATAGTATTAAGTCTATATTGTCGTGTTGGCACTCCGCGAAAATTTTGTGGGTTTTGGGTTGCAGTTTGGGCACTCGGTCTCTAAAAGGTTCGCCATCACTGCCCTAGGGGTCTTGAATCCCAGGAAGGTCTGATCACTAATAGAGATGAGCGAGTACTGTTTGGATCAGCCAATCTGAACAGAACACACGTATTGAAATGAATGGACGTAGCTGGCACGCGGGGGGTTAAGCGGCCGGCCGGCGTCAAAGCGGAAGTACTAGGTGCATACATTCATTTCAATGCGTGCGTGCTGTTCGGATCGGCTGATCCGAACAGTACTCGCTCATCTCTAATCACTAAAGCAATGCATTACAATGCTAATTCATTGCAATGCATTACAAAGTACCGGCACTTCTATTGCAGACTATGTAGCCCACACGCCGCCGGGAAAATGGCGCCTCAGTCAGCTTTGACCGAGGTGCCAGAAGAGTTAATGCCTCCGATCGGTCCGGGGAATGATCGGAGACATTAGCGCCGATTCTCTACTGTGTAAAGCAGTAGACACCCAGCGGCTATGGCGGCCGCCCAGCTCCCGGGCGGTCGCCATAGTTACACACCCGGCATGCGCCGTACTAGTACGGCGGATGTCTGGAAAGGGTTAATGCTCTCTCCTTTTCCCCTATATGCTTTATATCAGTTATATGGTTTTAATTTTATTGTTGTACATGTTATTTATCATGCCCTGCTTTGTCAAGAACTCCTCCACACCCCTTCCTCAACAGTTTTTACCTTCTTTTTTTTTCCCTAGACTCTCCTCCTTTTGTCTTCCCAGCCATTCCTAAATCTACCCATTTCCCCCCCTATTTTTTTCTGATCGGATATACTGGCAACAGTTTTGGGTGATGATGTATTGCCTTCTCTTTGAAAAATGTAATAATTTTCTAATGTAAAAAAAAAAAAGCACTTCGGATGGTAGGATAGAACTAATGGGGAAAAATGGATGAGCCTCTTGTGTGTAGTTCTAACTTTGGTATCTTCACTCAAACAATAGGCAGGTACATACCTTCAGAATCCTGGTGTTCACTGTTATTGGAATGGGCTTCCTCAGACTTCATCTCAGTACTGTCTGCCTGTGTGTTTAGGTTGTCAGGTGCAGGGCTACAATTGCTGCTGTTCTCCTGTTTTACTGGGGATGCATCAGCTATTGAACTCTGGTTGCTATTATCATCTGAAAGGTGGAAAGTCATCACATTATTTATATTGTTATGACATTGTTATAGATTTTATTCAGCGGGATAAAGGATCTCCATGAACTTTATTTTCAATAACACATGAGGCAAGGTGCAGAATGACATAGCCTGACTGCTGACAAGCTGCTTTTCCCCTTCTCACCACAATGATCCAGCTCAGTTAGTTGAGGCCGACTGGTTGCTAGGCATGCATGCCTTTGAATCTGTCCTGTCAGACAGCCTATCCCTAGCATCCAGCCAAAACTCTTAACTACAGATCAAAGTAGAATTAGCACTGAGCTGAGGACAGTAAACGTAAGATCTGAGAACCAACTTCTTGTCCCTGCACTTCTTAACTCTTAGTTATTATGTAGATGTAACAGTTGTATGAAGTCCTCCAACTCCTCCATACACATGCATTCTCGGCCAAGTGGTGTATATGTACTGTACTTCGCATGACTGGGGACAGTCTCTGCCATGCTTTTCTTGGCTGGATTTACATACCATGGTGGATCTGTTTTTACATAATGACCCACTGCCAACAATAGGTGAACTAGGTCAATGAAAACAGATCATTATCTCCAATACGTGAAAAAGTAGTGCACCCAGCTAAGCAACTCTGCATGAACAGAGCCTAATAGCAAGAACATTGCAGTCTAAGGCACAATGCGTTTAACACAGATGGATCACATAAACCAATGAGATCGGTTATCAAACAAATCCAAATTCATAGCACCACCATTCTTAAGACTTCCCTTCCTTGTACCTTAGGCCCAGTTCACAAGTTGAAAAAGAAGAAGAATCTGAGATTGAAATCCGCCTCGGATTCCTCTTAATCTTCCAGCCCCCGGTGTTATGCCGCTGGTTAGGCTCAGATGAATGGGCCTAATCTGCAGGGAGTCTGGAGTTGCAGAATCCACACCAGGACTGGGCAGGACGCTTATGTTTTGTGTCCTCCTGTGATCTTTGCCTCCAAATGGAAAATAATGGGATGCAGAATCAAGACAGAAAAATCTGCTGATATTTGGGGCAAAAGCTGTATGAAATGAGTCATACTGTGGTTATCTTTGCTCTCATCCTCCTGCCCTTCATTTTGCAGAAAAACGCTAAATGAAGATAATCATATAATATATGAATAAAATTAAATTAACTCTAAAATGCTAACATGAACATAGCCTAATTATTTGTATCCATGAATAGCTCTATACCCACCATGCATGTCCATCATCCCTGGGGAAGAGCTATTTTCTGGGGTTGTCAGTTCTGAACCACATTTCTCATCTTTTGCTTTCTTTTTATTCTTAGTCTTCTGAATGGAAAGGAGAGGGGAAACACAAAAGAAAAAGAAACACCACAATATTTAACAAAATGAACCATGTTTATGACAGTCATCAATGTTTCTGAAAGAGTAAGCTAAAATTCAACAGGAAATGAAAAGAAATGTAACCATCCTATAGAAAATACTATTCCTGATATTGTGAAGAAACTGTGTAGTTTGTCTTTTAACATTCCACACTCTAATTTTCTGAATATTCCAACCATCAGCCATGTTGAATTTCAATGCTCGATGATCTGGTCTTCCCTGGAGATAAGCTGTAGCCAGAGGTATCTGACAGTGGCTTACCTCACTATTCCTATTGAAAACATCTTAGCCACCTTTAGGGATACTCTTTTCTTGTCTGCAGATTGATATTGACTGGCATGCGGTCTCTGCAGCCTGATCTGGGGTTCTAACCCTAAAAGTATATCTAAGTAGTTGCATGAGAGAAGAATGGACAATACCCTCATACCTCTTTTCACACAGACATCACAGTTTCTAATGTAAACCCTTCTGTACCATAGTTAGCATCCCTAAAACAAAACCCTCCTCTGTTCACTCCTGTTCCCGCTTTATCCCACACGAAATGATGCTGTATCAGACTAACTTTATGTGTCCAGGCACCATCTACACATTAAAGGACATGAATGGTGACGGCTCATACAGTTTTAGGTTTATGTAATGACAGTAACCTCTATTACAAAAGTGTCTGACCTCTGCATAAGCAATGCTGCCCCTTCTACCTCTTGTGTCACCCCCTCTACCTCATAGATTGTAAGCTCTTGCGAGCAGGGCCCTCAGTCCCATTGTGTGAAGTGACTATTTCTGTAATATATCTTTTTGTCTGTACTTGAACCCTACAAATTGTACAGCGCTGCGGAATATGTTGGAGGTATGAATAAAATGTATTATTATTACTCCTACCTCACAACCTGTAGTTATCACATCTCAAAATTAAAGGGACTCCGCACTTTAATAAAAAGATGCCCCATGTTCAGCATTGAAGACAGATGCTGCCTATGGGGCATTTTTTTTTTTTTTTTATCAGAGCCTGAGACCCCTTCCATTGAATACATCCATGTAGAACAGTGATGAAAGCTGAAATACCAATGACTACAAAGGAATTATTTCCTTTCAACAGAGTGAAGAGTGATGACAATACGGCCACAGTCTAGATATTTACATTCTCCATGTATCTGCATAACACAGATGTATATAGGACCAATACTGAGAGCCTTATTACCGATATATATATTGAAGGACTAAGTATAAAAGATCTAGGATTTAATTTCTAGGTCCTCACTAGACCACGGCCACTGTTGGGTAAACACCTCGCTGGTTTCTTCTTGTCACTAGCACTTGAGCTTTCATCATTATAAACATAGAAAAACCAACAGAGTTAGTGTTAGAGTAGTATACAAATTGTCATGCTTATTTGTTAGTTATAAACCCACTCCCTGCAACATCAAATAGTAGAAAAGACAGTATCTGACTTTTCCACAGGGTTTTGGTCGCCTCAGAAGTCCCGAATTCTCATCTGTCACTTTCAACTCAATCTGAAGGGAAAGAAATGTACAGAAATAAAATGACTGGATGCAAATTTCCAGTGGAATGGACTTGCATAAAATGTGATTTAGCCCCTATAAGGAAACGAGCTACTTAAGTCTTCAAGTAAATACAGTATTTCTGTCAGGCGGTAGGTATTTTTGGTCAGAATCTTGGTAATCTCTGAACATCATTGAAGTAGCAAAAAGGAATACAGACATTTAAAGCATCTAAATTGCCCAATTGATAAAAAATTGTCAGAAATTATTTTTTTTAATACATTAAAAATTCCTTTATATACAGTTAATGCATTGTAGATACTTTAGTCACTATAGTCAAACTGATTTGGCATTGTTACAAGAACACTATGGGGAAATAGCGACCCCATTTTCTGAATATTTTCAGCTGAACTGATATTTCAACCAGTATGCTCGAGTGCGGTACAAAATTGCTTATTGGAGAGAGTAAGAGCATAATTCTAGCTAAAGCTTAAAGAAGGGGGGGGGGGTGTTCTGGAGTATTACCCATTCAATCTTGCAGAGGGGACGCTAAATAATAACCAGAGAACATTTATGAAAGGTAACATACCTAAAATTTTAAGGTTCTTAATGTGGAATTTCTAAACCCATGAACAAACTCATAAAAACTTACATCATCCCCTTTGGGCTCAGCAACTGGAACCCACTTGTAAATCCTAAGAGAGGTATCTCCAACAGTTACCCATTTCTTTTCCCTGAAAAATACAATGGAAAGTAACAAATGTAAGGCTTCTTATATTATGACATCTCTTGTTACTCAACGTAACGACCCCCACCAAACACAATCCAGGCTTAGTTAGCAGAAGTCTCCATTTACACACAAAGACAATTTTTTTAAAGGTTTTATTTTAGATTTTTCTTTTTTGTTATATCATTCACAAAAAGCACTGCTGAAAACGCCACAGTGGAATCACATTGCTGTTTTTTTTTTCCGTAAGGCTTATCACAAAGACCGCATAGTTTTCCTCTGCGGATTTTTTCGTCCCTATTATACCTATATGGAAAATGCCACAATTTCCGTATGTATGCATGCAGCACTTTTGCCATAGGTATGCATGCAGCAGTTTTCAAAAACACAATGGTTTTTGAAATCACATGGTTTCTGTCACAGATATTTTTTTGCAGGTACTGTAAAATGCTGTTTTTTGCCATGCCATTTCCACCACAGGTAAAACGCGGCGTGTTACAGGGGCTAGAATCTGTCATATGGGCAAGGCATTTACATGCTTTTATTTTATTTTTTTTAATTACTATTTTACTTTTTTATTTTTATTTTTTACATTGACACCCATAAAGTCATAATAGACTTCAGCCGCCTAAGAAGAACTGGAGAGTTGACCTGGGTCCTCTAAGACCCAGAAGCTCCTACAGTTCCTGACCAGAGTATATCTCGTGACTGCTGGGTCAAAGGTGAGCCACATCATGGTGTATACACAGCTATAGGAAAGGCAGGGATGGTAATAAACAGTCCCTGTCTTCTCTATTGCAGCTCAGGCTGTAGTTACAGCCAGCCCCTTAGTTCTGCAACTGTACAATTTCATACAGCTGCTTAACAATTCAAGGACATACAAGTATGTCCTTGAAGGGTTAAGAGTGGACCACATGGACATATGAAGTCAACGGGCAGGCTGGAACTGATTTAAAGAACCACTAAACCCAGAATCTAAAAAGAAAAAATAATTCCCAATAGAAAAGCATTATCTCCAGATCTTTCTTACTGCTTTTTATAACTGAAAAGCATAAAAAATACTTTAGATAAGAGTATATTTCTTTCCTATGTCAGCACCCACGTTCTAGGAAAGCTGGGTAGCATAACTTGTGTAGCTGTGATAGGGAATACTAAATACTATAGTTACTTTTATAGTATACTTTTTGACACATAATTGTGCCATATGTCAGATGAGCTTTTCAAGGTCCTGGGAAAGCTTGTCTGCATAATTGATAATGCAGTATTAGGGACAGACAAATACTAAGGATAATAACATAAAAGAAATCTCCCTTATTGCTCTAAAATTATGCCTTACTTGCCTTTCATGGTCCTGGGAAAGCTGGGTAACATACAAGGCACTGTTGTAACAGGGTCTTCTGAGTACTAACTATAACTGTCCTCCATGCTCTTAGCTGTTCCTTAATATGATAGATGCATCTTTCAGGGTCCTAAGAAAGCTGGGTAACATACCAGTGCTGTAATATAGAGTATTGCAGAAGCAAAATCTACCTATTTCTAAATTATGACACAGCTAGCTAGTTTTGCCTTTTGGGAATCTCGGAAAGTTGCACATAGGAGGTGAGAACCACACCATTGTACCCCTCCCCTATCTCACTGGTATAATTCATGCTGTGGAGCTGCACCATCTCCATTAAGCTTAATAAAACTCCTTTACACTATTATGGCCCCACCCTCTCCACAATAAGCTCTGCCACACCCACACCCAGATTGTCCAGTAGTCGAACATCCTTTTAAGCCTTATTCAAACATTGTTTTGGTCAGTGTTTTGCATAAGCGAATTTGTATTAAAAACCAGAAGCAGCTTGAAAACAGAACAGGTGCAATCTGAGGCGGTAACAAATAGCAAAACTTGGGGCTGCCACTCTACTGTGGCCATCTTATGGACATAATGTGGAGCTATTCCCCTGGTACCAGCAGTGAAGTCACAGGGGTAAAATAAGGACCCATACACATGTAGAAGAACTGTACAACAGAAGTTGTAAGGTTATATTTACAGTAGAGATGGGCAATTATAACAAAATAAAAATCTCAATTAAAGAGGACCTTTCACCACTTTTGGGCCCATGCAGTTTTATATACTGCTGGAAAGCTGACAGTGCGCTGAATTCAGCGCACTGTCGGCTTTCCCGATCTGTGCCCGGTGTAAAGAGCTTACGGTGCCGGTACCGTAGTGCTCTATGGTCAGAAGGGCGTTTCTGACCATTAGCCAGAGACGTCCTTCTGCCTCGCGGCGCCAATCGCGCTGTACTGTGGAGCGGGGAGGAACTCCCCCCTCCCTCTGCTCACAGCGCTCGTCCATAGACGAGTATTATCAGGAGGGGGAGGGGGGCGTTCCTCCCCGCTCCACAGCACAGCATGATAGGTGCCGCGAGGCAGAAGGACGTCTCTGGCTAATGGTCAGAAACGCCCTTCTGACCATAGAGCACTACGGTACCGGCACCGTAAGCTCTTTACAGCGGGCACAGATCGGGAAAGCCGACAGTGCGCTGAATTCAGCGCACTGTCAGCTTTCCAGCAGTATATAACACTGCATGTGCCCAAAAGTGGTGAAAGGTCCTCTTTAATTGGGCATTTTACATTAATTACAATTAATGAAAGATTATTTAGGGTGAAACGGGTTGTAGCCTGGGGCAAAATGGCAATTAATTGGCGATTTGCCCCATTATAAATCAGTCAATACAGTTTGTTTGTTTTTTCTTTATTTTAATATTTGAGAAAATGAAAACATTGCTTACAGTAATTTGTAAATGGGCGACATGTAGGGTTGCCAGTGGCAGGGCTAGAACTTGGTGGGTGTGGTAGCGCTGACATGTTTTTACTTATTTTTTTTTTATACATTGTTCCCCACAGAATAAGGTCATTACACACCTTGGGAGGGTATTTTTACACAACTTGTTGTTTTTTTCCCCTTTCCCCTGATACCTTAACAAAAGTTACAGGAGAAAAGCAGCCTCTCCTGAGCTGCACTGGAAAGCTGATCTGGGTCCTAATGTAGCTTCCAATGGTCACTTGACCAATGGACCAAAATAAGAGCTGCATTATGGTGGCTACCATAGCTGTGTACAGAGTACATAGCAATTTCGTGCAAGTGCTTAAGGCTGAGGCTCAACATTGCAAAAACACAGCATTTTTTGTTGTTGCAGATTTTGCTGCAGTCTCTTTGAGCCAAAGCCAGGAGTGGAATGAGCAGAAGGCAGGGGTATAAGGACTTCTTATATATTTCCTATTTCTTTTGTAGCCATTCTTGGCTTTGGCTTAAAAAAAAAAAACTGCAGCAAAATCTGCAACAAAAAAAACTGCAATGTGGGACCACAGCTTAACACTGCAAGGAATACAGGTACGTCCTTGAAGGTTAAGAGAGGTAAAGATTCATACAATCTACTGATCCAGAAGTGGAACAGAAATGACTCAATGTTTTCCATCGTATTCTTCCATCAGTTCTCCTTTACTCAGCCAATCCACAAAAACTAGAACTATCGGTTAACTGTTCTCTCTGTAGATAGCGGATGGTGAAAACAACTGATCGGTTGGATTCTCAGCGTCGGACCACCACCAATCTGATAAGGATGACCTATATTAAACATAGGTTATCATTTGCCTGGAAGATTCCTTTCAGAGGAGACCACACTTTCTGGCAATGCAGTATGAAAACAGCGGGGTTTTTCTGTAATAGCCTATAATAATATAAATAAAATTATTATTGGCAACTACAGAAAAAGAAAACAAAAGACCCTGCTTTTACAGTCTCAGTAAAAAAAAAAATTAAAAAAAATTAGTCCCATCCTCACATTGCAAAAATAGAGGAAAAATTCATCATCTTCATTTTACCCTCAGACACTGAACTTTCCCTATAGACTTCTATGGGGGAGACAGAAATGAAAACCAAGTGTTTTTGTAAATACATTTCCAGCACAATTATTGGATACAGTGGTCAGCACATACTATACTATAATAGCGTCCACAGTGTTTCCACCCAAAAAGGGTGAAAAATGCGTAGAGAAAAGCGCTGCATGCATTTTTTTGAATGGATTCGGGGATGGAAATTCCAAACGCAGTTTAAGTGCTGGTGTGAACCCAGCCTTAGGCTAAGGCCCCACGGGCCGTATCCGCAGCACTAAAGCACTGTGGAAAGAACAGCTGCGTGATCGCATTGCGGTTCTTTCCGCAGTGCTTTTAAGAGAAAGTTCACAGAGTTTTCCTCTGTGGACTTTCTCTTAACATTACATCTATGGTAAAGCCGCCGGCGTTTCCGTAGATATAATTGACATGCTGTGATTTGCAAAGCCGCAACGGCTTTGCAAATCGCAGCATGTCCGAGCTGTAAATTCTTCCGCAAAGTGGGCATGGGATTCGCATGAAACCCGTCCCCCTTGCTTGCATTGTAAAAAGCAGCAATTTTTCCCGCAGCGGGCAAATTGCGGCGTTTACGTCCCGTGTGGCCCCGGCCTTAAGGGTTTGTTTTTTTTTCATGAACATAGTTGAAATTAACTATTAATTATCTACAAAATTAAACATATTGGAAATATACAAAAAAAACTTTACAGATTTTCTCTAACCACCTTAGTTTAGGGTCTCAATGACTTTCTAGTCGAATGTAGGAACTTTCTATGATCTTGCACTTGTCAGAAACCCAGCCAAGATATCCTTGGTATCCGGCAAGTACACTACATACATGAGAATATAACCCAGCCGCAATAAAGAACTCACGGCTGGGTTTCTTACTAGTCTCAGACCTTAGAAAGCTCATGATCATATCCATTGGTAACCTATCAAGACAAAAAAAAAAAAAAAAAGTCACCAATAAGATGGAGAAAAAAAAAAACACCAAGAAACAAACCTACACTTTGGTAATTTT
Source organism: Leptodactylus fuscus (assembly GCF_031893055.1). Taxonomy (NCBI): domain Eukaryota; kingdom Metazoa; phylum Chordata; class Amphibia; order Anura; family Leptodactylidae; genus Leptodactylus; species Leptodactylus fuscus. The sequence goes on along the minus strand of NC_134265.1, from coordinate 93,592,293 downwards.
GGATTTTTTGCAGTTGCTGTACTGCAGTCACACAAAGTCACAGGTTGCAACACAACACCATAGACATAGATGTGACTCATCTGCAACTTTATTACATAACCCATTTGAGTATACCCTTACACTGGCCACACATAATGTCCCCTATTCCAGCACCAGTAACTCTGTGGATCCTATAGTGGAAATATCCAGTCATCACGTGACCACTACTATCAGAAGTTTAGTTAGTGACTAGAAATGCTATCCCATAAACGCTGTAAGCTCTGTTCAGTTTTGCATTGGAGTCTCCATGACAAACTCTGCTGGACTTCATGTCGCTTTCCTGTCAAAATGAAAGACACCAAGATTGACTCCATTAAAAGTCAATGGGGGTCATACAGTTGACCCAGCGTGGTCACGGCTTCTGTTAAAGGGGTTTCCATCATAGAATTACACGCAAGGCAGCAGTAGAGGACTAGAAACTAAAAATTAATTCATACTTACCTCCATTCCTTCTGGCTGCCGCTGCTATTTGTATACAAGGTGGCTGCGGTGGTAACGTCACATTAACATGACCGGGGCAGGCAGTCATGGCTGTCAGCAGTAAACAGCTGAGCGTGGTGATTGACTGCAGTGGTCCTATTGATGTGACATAGGTCTGTATACACACACAGTGACAGCTGGACCGATGATGGAACGTAGGAGAGGATGCAGGTAACTATCAGTACTTTTATTTATTTTCTAGCCTCCTGCCGCTGTGTATAGTTAATGATCCTTTAACAGAAGTCACAGTACAGATGTCAGTAGAGCCTCAGAAGTCCCTCCATTTCGGTAATCTTATAGGTGCTCATTTGGAATATTTACTTCCACAGTTATTATTAGGTGCAGCACAATTTGTCGGCACCATAGAAGAGGATTGTAGTCGGCCGATCTGAATTCAGGCCAACTGGGGATGATAATACAGATGTAGCGGATGTTATGTAATATTATTCTATGCGTGCGGTTGGGGTTTACTACATTTGTAGACTGAGGGGATTATTGTGGATGTGCAGACCCCGGCCGGCATTGTGCACCAAGTTTCCACTTCACTGACCTGATGTGTCTTGGTAAAAGGAAAATGTTTGTTTTGGTACCGTGTTAGCCAGTGGTTATAAAATATATTTCGCTTATTGAGGATATCTGAAGAAGAAGCTCAGAGGAAGCTTCGAAACGTCATATTCTGTCATCATTATGAGTTAGCCATTAAAAAAGGTATCACCTACTGAAGACTTGCAAAGTTTTTTTTCTGATGTGTCTTATAATATAGAAACTTCTTGGCCATTTAAACGCCTGTCCAATAAGCAGCCTAAGGTCATCCCACAATAAGACAGCAGCTTCCCATTGGCTCCTGTCTGACTGACCGAGGTGTCTATTTCTCAATAAATAGCAAAGGAAAACACCATTGCTGAAAGTTATTGTGAGGCGCTCGGGCTGCTCCAGCAGGACTTCGTCTAATTCCGGCTCAGACGCCGTGTGATGGAAGACAAAGGAGGGTTGTGCGATCAAGTCTGTGCGATCTGCGCTCATCCCGTGCGACAATCCGCACAGCCGCCGCCACCATAGCGCACGTGTGATGACCGAGTGTAAACACGGATGAGAGGAGCGGTGCGGCCACCGTGTGAGCTGAGCCATGCCGCCGCCGCCGCCGCCGCACTTCCTCCTCCTCCAGCCCCATCTTTCCCCAGAACAAGAGCAGGACGGGGAGGAGGGAGCTCCGAGCCTCGGGGCCAAAGCGCTAAATTTAAAAGCGCCCTCCGAGCCCCTGATAAGGATATAAATAAGAGCCGGGAGCTCCGCAGTGATCGGGGGAGGAGGCGGCTGCGGCCACGGCCACAATGGGATCTGCCGCTGCCTGCTCTCTGCTGCCGGCTGCACGGAGCTGACATGGCTGCCGGCTTTGGCGGGAGCTCGGAGCGTCTCTATCGCCTGTAAGGCTGAGGGGGCTCCAGGAGGCTCGGGGCTCCTCACACCGCCGCTCTCCAGTCACGCCGCGTCCGTCCCCGCCGCCGCCACCTCCCTCCATTTCTCTCCTTTGTTGTCCTTTTTTCTTACCATTTCCGTACTTTTTCGATGGCGGCCATAACCCGTTTGATATCATCTTTAGCTCGGCTTCGTGTCTCGGCTCTGACCGAACGTCCCGACATGGCTGCAGCGGGTTATGAGGGAGGGGGAGAGGAGGGAGACTCGCCGCCGGTTACTTGTAGCTTTCTTTGCTCTCTCACACACTCACATACACATACGGCCGAGCACAGGCACACCGCGCATGCGCACTCTCTCGCTTGCCGGGACTCGCAGCGGGGGGATGGGAAAGGGAAGCTTTGCACACCCACAATTACAATGCAACACTTATGCGCCCGGGTCTTCATGCCTGGCACAGGGGGAGATCATTTTAGGAGAAATATAGTATGAACCATGAGGAAAAGCTACAGCTTTAGTCATGTCTGGACATTGTAAGTTGTCCTACAATGCGGTTTTAGGTTTCCATAGAGAAGGAGAAGTGTATGGATAATGAAAGTTTTAGCTTGGGCTTGAAATTTACATTTGATGGCTGTATTGTATAGTTCTATACGTACCTCAGGCACCTACAGAATCCTAGCACTGGGCTAAGGTCACATTAATATAGGAAAAGTGTTGTGCGGTTTATTATGACCTTATGGGGACACAATGTAAAAAAAAAAAAAAAATTGAAAAGTTAAACTTAAAGTAAAATAATATTCACATCACAGATTCTAGGCCCACCCCTCAAGACACAATACAAATAAAAATTACCGTAATGGAGAGGAAACGCCATTTTAGGCCAAGGCCCCACAGGACATCCTGCAGCATTAAAGCGCGGTGGGAACGCATTGTGGTTCTTCCCGCAGTGTTTTCCTCCGCGGACTTTGTTAGTTTTACAGTGTTTCTGTAGATAGTTGACATGCTTCAATTTCCAAAGCCACGCTGATTTTAGAAATCACAGCGTGTCCGTACGGTGGGTTTTACCGCAAAGATGGTTTGGGCGTGAGAGATGAGACACTCTGAGCCCTCGCCAAAGTGGGCATGGGATTCGCCTTTTTTTTTTTTTTTTTCCCTTCAGTAGTACTTTGTGCTATATATAATTAAAAAAAAAAAAAGTGAAAGACACATTCCCTCATTTATATTTTCCTAGAGATATGATATAAAAACTAGCAAAGATAAAAGACCTATGAGTCAAAAAAAAAAAAAGCAAAAATTATTTGAAGAACCCAAATGATAAAAATGTTATAGCCCTCAAAACCGCATATGAAAAAAAAAAAAAAAAGTGTCTGGTCCTGAACCAGAGAAATTGGCCCAGTACTGAAGTGGTTAAAGTTGACATGTTCTGACACCTGTAACTTTATTATATTTCCATGTACACTGCTGTATAGGGCATTTTTTGTGGGCCAGATGAGTGAAACCATGAAAAAAAAAATAAAATGGCAGTTTGGAGAATTTTTTCCCTGCTACAGCGTTCACAGTACAGGTGAAATCTTTTATAGGTTTGTAGACCGGGCGTTTTCTGATACAGGGATACCTAATGTGTGTGTTTCACATACATTTTTTTGTTTTATATGTATTCCAGTGAAAGAGCGGTGATTTGAACTTTTTCTTTAATTTTTAAAAAATTATTTCTTTGAACTATTAGCCCCCTTGAACCAGCAGTCATCAGTCCCATAGACTGTATTACATCTGTATTGCAGTATACAGCAGATTCACTACATTAAGATTTGTATGACAGGCCTGGGATAGGAACTGGCCTGCGACAATAACTGTATAAAGGGCACAGCATCTTTAAAGACCTGGCATCCGCCATACTATTATGGTGGAACGTCAGGAAAGGGTTAAAGTCCCAAGCTCCATGGCGACCTATTGTGGCTGATCATTGCACAGTCACATTCAAATACAATGATATACCTCCAATCTGATTTTATAGGGATGCATGATATTGCGGTTTACCCAAACTGCCATGCCAAATCATTGTGATTTATATACAATGCCATGCATCTGCAGTTTTACAATAGCATTAAAAATATATATATATATATATATATATATATATATATATATATATATATATGAAATGAGAGGTCTTCCCCATATTACATAAAGCATAGGACATGTGAGTTTGCTTTGAAATGTATATCACATGTAGAACCCCAGCTAAGAAAATACAAAAGGGGAATTTTGGTGACTGCATCTGAAGTCCAGCCTAAAATAGGAATATTTTAGGTGCCAGAAGGATAATATTTACTAATAGACAACATTCACCTATGCAATCTAAAAATGCACCAGTTTATCACAGTGGCTGATGCTGAATGATAAATCTGGTGTATATTTAGTTTAACTTCGTACCACCTATTAGTTTGCTTACTTTTGGCCTGACTTTACCAAAGTTTTGGTACAACTTGTCACATTTAAGCCATTCTCATTTCATGCACAAAACTGTACCTGCATGCGAAGAAGGGTAGAAAAAGTGAACTCGCTTAAGATGAAATACATTTTGGCTCAGAGCCTCAATGTCACAATTTTAGGCCATTTTTTTTCCATCCAGTGTGATGCGGAAAGGAGTTGTGGATATTGATGTAACCATACATACCCCAAACTTGCGTCAGTCATTTGGTCTAAAATTTTGGTACAAGATAAGTCGCTAATAAATGGCAAAAATTTAGACTAGGCTAAAGATGCATTAAATTAATCATCCAATATGGAAACTCAGGCAACAATCATAATGAAAGTATATTAGTAAGTTTTATCAGCTTACATTTCAGCACTAAACATATAATAAATATAGTGGGAGGATAGGCTCAGTGGTGGTAGCAGCGTACCCAGACAAAGACACAATTCAGGTTCCAACAGGTTTTACCCTGTATGTTTATTTTACAAAAATTTGCAGAAAAAAAAACAAGCCTTAACTTTCAAGCAAAACAGTAACAAAAACTCCTGCTCATCTGAGCTACTAACTAAACAGAGGAATATCCTAACTGTACAGATGGCTTGCTTCAGTCACATGTCAATATACAGGGCAGACAACAATGGCAGAAGTTCACACTGGAGTCTCACCAGTCTTCACAAGATTTAGACAGAACCCAGCTCCTCTTCCTAGGAATTGACCAGGACTGAGGCCCTGACAACCTTTTCTAGGCCTTTAATCAGGCCCAGCTCTCACCTGTGCTTTAAAGCCCCTCCCTAGTAAGACAAGAAGTGGATAACAGCAAAAGACTTATCAAAGCTGAAGTTTTGTTGGGGCCCGTTCACATAGAGTAAACAAGCATGTATTTTGTACAAAATACACGTGTAAAAATAAGACTCCGAGCCAGTTCACATGGAGTTTACAGGCGTGCATTCTGGCACATATACTCGTTTCAGAATGTGAGCGCTCAAAACAGATCCCATTTAGAGATGAGCGAACACTGTTCGGATCAGCCGATCCGAACAGCACGCTCCCATAGAAATGAATGGAAGCACCTGTGACGCTGACTTTGCCAGCGGCCGGCCGGCGTCACAGGTGCTTCCATTCATTTCTATGGGAGCGTGCTGTTCGGATCGGCTGATCCGAACAGTGTTCGCTCATCTCTAATCCCATTCATTTCAATGGGTCGTTACAGGCGTATAACACGTGTAAAAATACAAAATGAGCGGCGCGTTACTCCGTGAGAACGGAGCCTTACTGATACTCGTGTTGTAACCCCCACTTACCACACATAAGTGAGGAATATATATTATTTTTTTGGTCATAATACAGTTACAAAAAGAAATTGTGTCTCTGTTCAGGAGATATTAATTTATTTCATAATGTGCAAATGAGTAGTCTTGAGCACCGAGGTTGCTCCAAACTGCTATGTTCCCCCCTCCCTTCTTTGAATAACAAAGCCACAGATATATACTGAAATGTACCCTGAAAATCAGTCCTAGCCCTTTTTCAGAAAAATAAATAATATGAGACCCTGTATTATGTTCCTCCCATCATAGCATCATGGCTGGGCAGTAAGGAACAGTACTGTCAGGAGGGGCATTGCTTACAGCCCAGTTAGGCTAAGTTCACGCGTAATTCCACGTGTGCATATTCCGTCGCGGCTGCCGCAACTGGATGCTGTTGTAGTGCAAGGCATCCCGTCGCGGCTTTCCTCTCTGGATTAGACCCAAATGAATGGGCCCAGTCCGGAGTATGCTGCCACAAGGCGGATTTGGATTCCGCCTGAAGAAAGGGTAGCTCGCCTCTTTTTTCCTCTAGAGGCAACATGCTGCTAGCGGAAGAAAGAACGCTAGCAGTCTCCATAGACCACCATTGTGAGGGGGCGGATTATAACGTGGATTCCGTTCCATAATCCGCCCCCTCTGTATCCATGTGAACGAGCCCTTAGACTGTCAGGAACGCCCTTCTGACAGTGAAGTGATATTGGTAACGCACCGATATCTCTTGCCCCGAGGCACATAATGGGAAAGCCAACAGTGCAATGAATTCAGCGCACTGTCAGCTTTCTAGCAGTATATAAAACCGCATGTGCCCGAGGTCATGATCGGTCCTCTTTAAAGGGTAACAAGTTTTCCTTAAAAATTTAAATATGTGCAGGTTGTTGCTGGGCATTCTGCTCTATGACTGTATAAGCCTTCATACATGGTCTCTACATGGCTGCAGCACATTTTGCATTTGTCTCTCTAGCTGTGGGCGTGTACAATAAGGAGCAGTCTGCCCTCTCTCCTATTCATTACTACTGGCTCTACATGTAATTCTGCCAGGAGGAACTAAACAAACATCTGAGAAAAGCCCAAGTGATCATCATATTGGCGATCCAGGAACACTGACTTGTAAATACAGGGCGTATGTATGCAGCTAAAAGAAAAGAAACAATATATGATCACTGTCAGATAAGTTGCTTGATGTCTGTTAATAACATCACACCTGTAATCACAGAAAAAGCCGAAAGTAGATGCAAGCACACATAGAAAACTTTCCTTACATTGCAAATTGTGAGGAGAATCAATCCCTCTTATTTGCTTTCACTGTGAGAAGGGTAAAGCACCTCCATGGTAGATGCTAGTTATGGCATCAGTACAGTATAGAAAATGGACAAGGCAGGAGATTTCGAGTTGTATAGGGCTATTAGCAGCATCAGCAGCACAGTATGGAACGCCATGGAAAAAAGGAATGGAATGGACAAAGCAGGAGATGTCTTTCCAAGGAGTGGTAGTAGTAGGAGCAGCAGCAGCACCATCACCATAGTATGGAACGGACAAAGCAGTCTTTCTGTGTAGTGGTAGTAGTAGGAGCAAAACCACCACCACCATCACAGTATGGAATGAACAGTGATAGTGGCATCATTGGTTTACTTCATTGTGATGATGCTACCTCCCATGCTGAATACCCTCTCTGATAGTACACTGGAGGATGGAAAAGACGCCAATGGCAAAATGGGCAAGGTCCTGCTATTGGTCCATTTTGATCACCCAAAGTGCATTGTGTCAGGGCTCAAGGTATCTCCCGACTTAAGGGCAATGGTCGGGTATAGCTAAATCTGGTTGCTCAGGCATTGCACATCTGTTTCCTGATATGTAACCATTTGGCGCTGTGAATTAAATTACTCTTATATTATATTCAGCAGACTGTATTGGTTGCTTCTGTAACTTGTAGCAGTTTTACAGCCAGAGGAGGTGGAAAGTAACACAGTGAGGGGAAGAGAGGGGCTTCCTGCTCTGATGTATGGCTAGCACCATCTGCTCAGGGAAAGCCATGTGAGGGTGCATTCACACTGAGTAAACACTAGCTTATTGTGAACGTAAAACACGTTCAGAATAAGCGGCGTCTAAAGCAGCTCCATTCATTTCTATGGGAGCGGGGATACGAGCGCTCCCCATAGAAATGAATGGGCTGCTTCTTTCACTCCGTGCAGTCCCATTGAAGTGAATGGGGAGTGCCGGCGTGTACGCTCCGGCATGAGCAGAGCTTGCCGTATACGCCGGCACTCCCCATTCACTTCAATGGGACTGCACGGAGTGAAAGAAGCAGCCCATTCATTTCTATGGGGAGCGCTCGTATCCCCGCTCCCATAGAAATGAATGGAGCTGCTTTAGACGCCGCTTATTCTGAACGTGTTTTACGTTCAGAATAAGCTAGCGTTTACTCAGTGTGAATTCACCCTGAGAGTGCAAAGGAGGAATGAGAAATAATTGTGGCTAGGTATCCTTCGTCAAGGCTGAGTGCACAGGGAGAAGCCGTTCAATTCACTAGTAGTATGGTAGCAACTTCACTGCCAGCAGTTGGTCAGGTGCAAGTTCAGTTGGCAAACAAGACATTGTTGTTTCCTCCTTGTTTCTGACAGATGATGAAACAGAGGCACTGGAAGAGGAGCCATACTAGAAGAGGGAGACAATGATGATGATCATGACCATGTTTAACTTGTGGATGTGGCCTGACTATTAGACTGACCATAGGGAGGAGAGGAACAGTCTTGTACAAATTGCTGGCCAGTTAAAATAAGTGATGAGGATTCGTGTGCAGAGGTAAAGCCACATCTACTAAACTTGTACATGAATGGGCAAAGCATAGTTTCTACTTGCATACAGTGATGCTTTGGTTGCCCACAAAGTAGAGAAAATTCCCACATAGGAGATGCCCACAGAAAGCCACCACCAAAATGCTTGTAAGATGTTTGCAACTGCTACCTGAGCTTGTCATGGGCTATTGGCAGTTTTTTTTTATGTTTCCTCTGTGCATCACATGCTCTATTGCCACTACCACCCTCTACCTGTAATGTCATCATCTCCTTGTCACTTCGCTCTGGTTTCCAGGTCCTGTCCAACACACAATCATCATTATCTTCACCACTTTTCTCAAACTGAAATCTTATAGACTGATTACCCCCTTTATGATTCCGACCTCTACACTGAGAAGAAATTTCAGAATGATATCTGAATTCAATTGTGGGGAAAAAATGCATCGATTGTGTAAAGCTGTCATGCAGGATAGAGGTGGCTAATTCTTAAGACAATTAAAGGGTACCTAAGTTGTCATAAAAAATTAAATACGTGTAGAGTTTTGCTGGGCAGTCTGTTTTATCACTGTATAAGCTTTAACCATAGTGTACTGTCAGATTTTCTGCTGCTAATATCCCTTTTATTGCTTCTGCACATTTTACATGAGGCTGTGGGAACGAACAATAAGGAGCCGTCTGCACCCATCCCCTATCTATTATAATTACTACTGGTTTGTTTACATGTAATTCTGCCAGGAGTAATTGTATAATAGCAAACAAATAACTGAGAAAAGCCCAAGTGAGCAAAATATAGGAGAACCAGGGCCAATGATCCTTGACATTGGAAAAGAGCAATCTATGAGCAGGAAAGCTGCTTGCAGTTTGTAAATAATATCACCTCTTTAGTCACATAAACAATCAGAAGAAGATACAAGTACATAAGTAGTTTTTTCTTACATTGTAAGCTTTGAGATCTGCTGAATGTTCAGTCCAGGGTACAGGTAAAGCAGTTTGCAGACATGTGTGGAGGCTGCGAGGAGAATCAGTCCTTCCTCTGCCTTCACTGTGTGAAGAGAATAGTCCGTTCTTTGCCTACTCACTGTGAAGTTGTCTTGCTTTTTTATTAAATCTGTGGACAGGACTTCTCTAGTAACAGACAGTGAAGTCAAGTTAGCTAAAAGGGAGGCACCTAGTGGCAGCAAGTTTAGAGAGGGGTTTCAGGCAATAAGCAGCCATATTTTCAATTAAAGGGATTCTACCATTAAAACCTCTTTTTTTTGTGGATAATACGTCGGAATAGTCTTTAGGAAGGCTATTTGTCTCTTACCTTTAGATGTGATCTCCGCCCGCTGTTCCTTAGAAATACCGGTTTTTACCGGTATGCAAATTAGTTCTCTCACAGCGATGGGGACGGGCCCCAGCGCTGAAAATGCGATGGGGGGCATCCCCACTGCAGCTCGAGAACACGATCCTGCGATGCCTCTATCTTCGGCTGGATCCTCCTCTTCTCTGTCGTCTTCCTCCTGCGTCACATCCAGGAGGAAGACGGCGGCCATTTTTGGGAGGCCGCTCCTGCATTGAACTACAAGAGCAAGAGCGGCCTCCCAAAAATGGCCATCGGCCGGCATGCGCAGTCGGCTCTACTAGTGTCTCACTGGCAGAGCCAACTGCGCAGGCATCGGAGGTGACACAGGAGGAAGACAATAGAGAAGGGGAGGATCCAGCCGAAGATAGAGGCGTCGCAGGATTGTGTTCTCGAGCAGCAGTGGGGACGCCCCCATCGCATTTTCAGCGCTGGGGCTCGCCCCCATCGCTGCCAGAGAACTAATTTACATACTGGTAAAAACACGTATTTCTAAGGAACGGCGCGGCGGAGATCACATCTAAAGCTAAGAGATGAATAGCCTTTCTAAAGGCTATTCCAACGTCTTATCCACACAAAAAAAGAGGTTTTAATGGTAGAATCCCTTTAATGTACATTATCTTTTGGTTCAGAATCACACGTTCTTTTAAGTTATCTTACTTTATTTATTTCTTCTACTGTGCTTTTTTTTTCAAGATACATATTTGAGACATTAGGCCACATGTACACTTGTCAGTATGCTGTGTTTTTCAAGGCTAGAAAACTAATTAATTCATTTTGTGAACCGGGATCAAAGCTCAGGACAGGTCCTATTCTTGTATGTTTTGTGGCCCGTGATTACTGATTTGAATAAATGGGGCCGTGGAGGTATGGACTGCACATGTATGTCATACATGTGTCATCTGTGCCATTAAATCAAGCCCTGGCGACACGCACACAGTCATGTGCATGTCACCGTAAACCTGATCAGTATTGTACCTTAAATGAAAAATAACATCTTTACTGTATATGTGAATCCTCATATAGAAGAACATCATGAAGACCCTCACTTCAAATTCTTTTGTGCTGCAGACATCATTTTCCCTTCATCATTTTTACTAACAGAAAGATGTTGTTATTGTTTACCATATTAGACTAGGTTCACATCTGCATCAGTGAATAGGAACTAAGCTACAGTAGTGCAGCACAACCACTTATACAGTGTACGGATCTGCCTACTTCCAGGCTAGATACACTATATAGATACCAGTTGATCAGTGTGGATGCTGGGTGTTGAACTCCTCACTGATTTGATGATGATGATTTATCCTAAGGATAGATTAATCCCTTAACCCCATCTCCCTGTAATTAACCCCGTATTTAAATATGGCGGCCACTCATGAGCTGAGCGGCCACCATAGCCATCAGGTGTCTACTGTATTATACAGGAGACACCCGGCGTTAATGACCGCGATCAGTGCTTGCATTAACCCCTTCTGCGCCTCGGTCAAAGGTGAGACACCTGATGGCAGGAACTTTAGAGAGGTTTATCAGGCAGAAAGCAGCAATATTTTTAATTAAAGTGCATTACATATTGTACCAGAATCACATGCTTTATTAGATGAGAGTAAGTTATCTGAAAAATTAGTGACAATTTAGTAATTGCAAGAATTGAAAAAGTTTATTGTAGTTTTAATAAAATTATTTCAGTACACACAAGTAATAATATTACATTGTACAAATGCATGTTTAGTATGAGCACTGACAATAAAGAGACTCCATCCAAATAACAGTTACCATGATGCAACCTATGGGTTTTGTGAGTGCTCTTCATAATCATCAGTAAGATGAACTGGTAAACCAAGAATATCTGCAGCCAATATCTTTGTTGTGATTTCCTCTGGTATCTCCTGTTCAAGCAGTTCTGCTATATCTGTAATAAATGTAACATTATATACAATTATACAATATAAATGTACTAATCTTGTGGTTTTTTTCTCCTATTTGCTTTTGATACAAGTTGTGGACAACAAACTTATCATATATGCTATGCAGTGGTGTAACAATCATGGTCGCAAGGAGTGCAACTGTAACCAGGCCCGGAGGGGGTCGGGGTACACGGCCAGCTGGAAATGGCCGGGACCTTGGACCACCATGAAAGTATTGTTAATGGAAATGCCAGCCCAAGGGAGGAGTATAAAAATAAAAAAACATACGCGCGTATCACATTGAAAGCAATAGGTAAAAAAGCCTCCCATTGATTTCAATGGGGAGCACGCATATGCCGGCACCCATAGAAATAAATGGGATCTGTTTTAACACCGCTCACTCTGAACGAGTTTTACGTTCAGAATGAGCGAGCGTTTACTCCGTGTGAAGGCTCCCTTAGATTGGAATGAAGTATCACCAACTTTTTATTAATCAATAGAGATGAGCGAGTAGTATTCGATCGAATACCTCGCTCCCATAGGAATGCCTGTAAGCAGCCAAACATCAAGGGGTTAAGCGCAGTGAATATGCTATGCGCTTAACCCCTTGGTGTTTGGCCGCTTGTAGGCATTCCTATGGGAGCAATGTATTCGATGGATTACTACTGGGGTTGAGCGATCGTGTTCGGAAAAGATCGGATTCCGATCGGCGATTGAGAAAATTTCACGATCGCGATCGGAATTCCGAATATGATCTTTTTAGGTGGGATCGAGATCGGTACTATTTCCCACAATGCTTTGCTTAGCCTTCAAACTGAGTATACGCTCCGCTCATTCAGTGTGAAGGCTTCGCAGCGGTTCCATAGGAATGAATGGAAGCAGCCGGCACACAGCCTTAACCCCCTGCGCGCCGGCTCCCTCCATTCATTCTAATGGGAGACTCAACTAACATCTCTAGTAGCTACTTACCTCCAGAGATGGCTGCTCCAGTGCCCGGTGTTCTCCTTCTTTTTTGCCTCGTTGCCGCTACACGCTGCTCTTCTCGCCTCGCTGCCGCCGCCTCCCAGGTTAGTGTTTAAAGAGCTAGGAAGGCGGGGCTTGTGGCTTAGGAGAGTCTGGGCGGGTACAGGGCGGGGAGATGTGACGTCTCCCCTCCCAGTACCCGCCCACACTCTCCTAATCTGGGAGGCAGGGGGCAGCGAGGCGAGAAGAGCAGCGTGGAGCGGCAGCGAGGCGAATAAGAACACCGGGCACCGGATCAGCCATCTCTGCAGGTAAGTGGTAATTATGTTTCTCATGAAAACTTGTTTTGAAAAATTAACCTTAAACTGAAGTCTAATACCTCCCCCAAACATATTCAACTCCATGTCACCTCTGTATTACAGAGTACATTACAGTGATAAAAAACATATATATTTATTATATATGTCACTTTTGTAGATTTGAAGAAAAATATCTTTATTGTGTTGTGCAAATGAGGTAGGTGTGCAGTTGGTAGTTGGGGGTGGGCCTTCAGCCCCAGGAGTATTGCTTTTGCTGCTTAATGAGAATGGGTAATACACAACTAACCAAAAAAAGGTTTGGTCTGCACACCATAGTGTGAATAGGTGCTTGCTATAATGGTAATATACAAAAATGTAAAAAAAAACTGCAGCCGCACACGCCTGATTCTGTGTGCAGAGTGCAGTTGCAGTTTTTTACATTTTAGAATGGGTAACAGCTATGGAAGGAGCAATTCTCTATGCATTGGGAGGTAGGTACACATATATGATAGCAGGTGTCTAAATAGTGAAAAGAGTTCTCTCAGTAGGTGAAGGGCCACAGAGGTGGGACCGTCCCCTATCACATATTATTGGCATTTCCTGTAGAGTTGACAATACCATTTTAATAATTGCAGGAGTTAAAGGGAGTCTGTTACTAGGGTGAAGCATATTAAACCAGCAACACGGTTAGACAAGTCAGGTTCACCTGAAAGTAACGCCCTTTTCCCCATGAAAATAGGTGTCTCTGTTACAGAGATATTAATTTATTTGACAATAAGCAAATGAGCAGTCTGGGCTCCAAACTGCAATGCCTTCCCCCTTCCCTTCTTTGAGTGACATGGCCAGGAACAAAAGCTGAAATGTCGCCTGTCCCTGTTTTTTTGCGTTCGTACTGGCACCTTAGAACAGTGTGGAGCATAGACGCTTGGAGCAACAAATTCACCTTTTTTGCTCATTTGCTTTTTTGGGCCACCTTCGCCAGTTTCCATAAAAGGGGACATGGTGAGGGCATGCAGGGGGTTGTACCATTGAACCCAAGAAGATGTGTTATCATTTATGCCAGAAAGAGTAAATGATGCTGGAAATCTCCTTCCAGGCGCACGGCCTGACGAAGTGTGCGCCTCATTTATGATGGAGACATTTGCTTTGTTACAAATCCCTCTGCCACAGATGGGGTTATGAGGACTGACGTTGATAATGGCAGTCTTCATAAATCTCCCCATTTAATGTGTTTTTGCCTCCACTCCCATTTCTGTAAAGACCAGAGCTTTATATAAGCAATAGGACCTTTATGACATGACGGCCACAGAATTCAAGCATTCTCAACTGTACAGTGGTTGGGACTTGCGGCCAGTTATTCCAGTCTCAGCTGTGATTTGCCAAGAACCTCTAATTTTATGTCCTGGAAAACCCCTCAATAGCAAACCATCTCTGCATTAGCTGATCACTGCAGGTCTAGATGCCAAAACCCACAGTAACCAATTCTTGGGGGAAGCTGTGGGCATGGAACACCTATGCACATAGCACAAATTTCAATAAAAAGGTGACCATATAACAAACAGTATGCAGTAAGCCGCTCTTTCCCACCACTTTCCAGTCTGGCTAATAATTATGTTATAGATGTGATGGATCCAGCTCTCGAACAGAAAACCACATGTGAGTATAAAGGGATATAAAACCAATAAAATTATGTATTTTATTTGTCTATAAAACTGTATGTGAACACTAGTTTTGCTATTTTACACAGACTGAAGTTTTACTGACCTGTAGCATTGAAACCACCTAATTCAGAGCTTCCTCCTTCTGGGTTCAGACCTAATAACGTGCTAAGATAATCTGCAAGTTCTTCTTCGGTCATATGTTCTCCTATATGAACAGTGTTAACAATGACATGATATTATCTGAACGTACTATAGATAGATAGATAGATAGATAGATAGATAGATAGATAGACAACTCTAGTACTGTCATTACAAGTCAAAACGGGTTTGGTGAATTGGTAAAATACAACTGAATGAATTACAAACTCACTGTCAGCCATTAAAACAAACTATGCATTTTCATACTTACATTATCAGATATCATTATCTTTGTGTTTTCTAGCATGTTAACATGCTGACTCTAATATTTGGATAATGGCAATCGTAAACTTGTCTGTACATAGAGTTTTATTGCACGGGAGGTTGTGTATGGCTTCCATACTAGTTCTGAGTGGCAAAGATTGTTTGTGAGTGTGATAGGACGTGATAAAATTTAATATTGTTAAATGTCTGTTTTTTAGATCCGCTTGGGCAGCTGAAAAATGGAAATCCAATTCGCTTAAAAAGCTGTTATCTGTGGAAACCTGCAGACCCCATAGACTATAATAGAGTCTGCCTGAAAAATGCAGAAAGAAAAGTCCTGTTTACAGAACTTCTCTCCCCAATTTTCAAGTGGATTGGGGGACAGAATCCCCAAACAGTGAGCAAACGCAGCAAACGCAGATGTGAACCCAGCCAATAAAGAATCAATAAATCAAATGCCTGTGTGCTCCAATAGAAATCTATGCCAGTAAGTACTGGCATAGAGTTGCTGTATAACTCACACCAGTTTCCTGGTGTGAAGTATAATAAATATGCTGGGCCGAGGTGCCACCTCTAGAACCCACATCTATTTCAAGAAAGGAACCCCATCTGTGCTCACAAGTAAATGGAGAGTATGGGTAAGACTCTCCATTTATTTTTATGGGAGTCCTAAAAAAAGGTGTACTCTCAAACAAGTGAATAAACAGACTCTTACTGCCCCTCTCCAATCAATTTCAGACACAAATAAGGTCTTAAGAGAGATAAGGGTCTCTGCACCTGTCAGGTATTTCTGGCATATCCTATGGATATAGCTGTAAATTCCAAAATGGAAATATTTTAACCTAAATAAAAAGTGTGATATAGGTCACGCTACATTTATACCACTCCACTTTTGCAGTACGAAAAAGTGTTTGGTAAACCCTGTGATATTTTTCTCGCGAAGTTCACCTGGCGATTTGTTTCGGACCGAATACAGCCGTTCTGAAACTGGTATTACTATAATCTAGTATATAATAGGTGGTGGGCCAGGGGAGCTAGTCAAACATAAAAAAACAGAATTAATTAACACTCCTATGCTCTGGTGTGACTCCCTGCGGTCTTTTGACGCTCTGAAGACAGCCGGGAGTGGCGCTAGAACGAAGGAGAGTAAGGCTAAGGCCAGATGTAGCAGGTCACAGCAAAAAAGCACTGCAGGAAAACGCATTGTGTTTTTTCCCCGCATCTCTTTTCACAGAAAGTGTTTCCTCTGCAGACTTTCTGATTCTATCATACCTATAGGGAAAACACAGGCATTTCCATAGGTGTTATTGACATTCTACAATTTCCAAAACCATCACTTATATTTTTCCGCAATTTGTGGATTCTCTAGAATTCCATCCACTTTGCAGGGACTGTAAAACGCTGCGGATTTTGCTGCAGCATTTACGCCATGTGAGTTACTGCCCTAAAACTGTTTTTTATGTTTCCTCTTCTCCCCTGGGCCTCCAGTTATTATACTCCAAGTTCTAAAGAGACCCCAAAGTATTATAATAGCAATTTAGGTTTGTCTGAACCAAACTGCAAATATTGTAATAAGTGAACTGACATAACCAATGTGAACAAAATCAGGTCATTTATCCTGGTTGATGTTTTTTCGGCTTTCGTTATTTTTCTTTAAACACCCAACCCTAGAAATGCCTCTTTAGGCTAACACCCCATGTTGAGGAAACACAGCGTTTGTAGTAAACTGCTGTAGTTTACAGTACTAGCTTTATGAATCTCATCCACACACTATGGGTAAACAGCTGCAGAAAAGCTGCTTTAGAAAAATGCATACATTTTTGTGTATTAATTTTAGCTAAGGAATCACAAGCATTTTCCCTACACATTTAATAGGGGAAGGAAAAAAGCAGAGAAGAAATCAACAAATCAACACTGCAAAAAGAATAAACGCGCATGTATTTTTGCAAAATACTCATGTAAAAAAACACGTGTAAAAATAAGACTCCCATTGACTTCAATGATATTTTTTACACGTGTAAAAATACGCCTGTAAAATGTCATTGAAGTCAATGGGAGTCTTATTTTTACATGTGTATTTTGCAAAAATACAAGTGCATTTACTCAGTGTGATTGCACCCTTAATTAAAATGTCTAATTCTGCACAATATACATTAGTTCATGGATATAACACGTAATTGACCAGACAGTTAAGATATTTTTCAAAAAATAATAATACTGGACCTGAAATAATGGCCCTATTGCAACCACTCAGGTCCCATTTTCATTTTACTAACAGCACTGGAAATCTCGGAGCTGTTCTGAGTCCCTGGTCCATTTTTTTTTTATTTGCACTTGTTTTTATATGAGGTTGAAGCTATTTATTCTATGTTCATCAGACAGAAATGAAAGCTAAAATTCTATATGTATGTAACGTAACCAGACTTGTTGTAGTAGCTTACCCCTTGTCTGCAGAAGCTGCAATAAATGTCCTCTATTTATAGCCTGCTCCCCATTCTCTTTACTGAAACCAAGAACTTGAAAAGCCTGTTGTAGTTCTTTTAAGCTTATTCCAAAGGCAGGTCTGTGGTTTATGTAAAGTTTTATGAAATCACCCAGGTTAATGTGCGTGACTTGTTGTCCTGTATTTACGTATTCACTAAATTTCACTTCGTTCAGCATATTTTCCACCTAAAAAGATGACATTACAGTAAATACAATATCTTAGCCTTTGGGTGAAAGTTAATCTTTCACAATTTTTTTCATTCTTATTCTGTAGAAGTCTCCTAAATAGTAATGTAATTACAATTTCTATGTAATCTATAATTCGTTTTATATCTTTACTCATATTACTTTACTTCCCATCCATTTCTCACCTTCAGAACATTTTACAGAAATTTGGATTGAAATGGAAACAAGGAAAAGTTTGTTGCAGAAGGGATCACTTCCTCGATCTGTTACATCACCCTCAGCTACTGACAGTACCTTGAATTGTTTGGTACAGGGATTTCTGAGCAGAGAGCAGACTGCCAACCCCACACCTTTAAGAGTGCAAATGCTTATGTACAGCGGCTCTCACTTTGGCTGGGCCATCCATATTTCACATAGGCACCATGTATCTGAAATCCAATCCACAGTGAAAAGTTGATCACTATACTGGCCGTGTTTACAGAATGGTTGTTATAGTAGAACACACATGGCCAAAACTGGTCAAAGCTCTGAAATTCACATATCATTCCAATTGTTTCAGAAAAACATGGAATATTATCCCATATTTAAAAGAAGAAAAAAGGTTATTTATTTTGGGTGAAATACTGAATGTTTCTCTGAAAATGTAACTCAGTAACCCATTTTTTTCACTATTGTTTTTGAGTGTGTTTAATCATTTTTCTAATATACTTTATTACCCTTGTTGTGATTTTGTACACATGTATGTAGCTTTAATATAGTTATATATTTGAAAAATGTGAATTACAGAAGAGATACTTTGTTATATTTTGATATTACCTACTGTAGAATAATATTTGTTTTCATTCAAAAATATCCTTAACGCCAACAGTGAAATAATTTCAAGACGTCTCTATTTAAGCTATATACAGATCTATCTGGCATATTAACCTCTTGCTCTGTTGGATAATATCCCAGTGCTCGCATGACGAAAGGAACTTCTTTCAAGGGAATATGAGTTGAAACTTGTCTGGTCTCCATTGTATCAATACCCTGGTTACGCAGTTGTGCATAGTAAAAGAAATCTTCCAGCTCCTGAAGAGAAAGAAAACAACCCGAGGACATGTCAGTATGTAACTATATCAGTAGTAAATGATATGATATGATACACTATAATGTTATACTGGTGTAATATGTCTATCCAAGTAAACACAATTTAACATGTGAATATCAACTGAATGTAGGCAGAAGCTAAAATGTGGCTCTTGACATATGAAGGCTTGTGGACATATGCATGGGGTGATCTTGAAGGTGATCTGTAATACACTTGAAGGTAATGTATGACCTATAGTATATATTTTTTATTACTTAAAACACGTAGTGAAAGGTATCATTATTTTTCTTATCTAATTTTACTTTCTGTACTTATTTAGAAGGGAGGATATATTACGTGAGCTGCTGTTAACATCATTTAAGGCTAAGCTTTATAGCAGCCATGTGGGCCATAGGTGCAACAGTCTGCAGATGTTCATTGAGGTTTGTGGGAGAGTTTTCTAGACCCCTGCAGGGATCATTGTGCAGTGAAAGGGAGTAGCTACACAAATTCCTATTGTGAATGTTGGATCGTATCCTACAGTATCTATATATAGATCATACCTGTCATCATAACCTGCCAGAGATGGTAATGAGGTGACTGCTACAAAGAAATATCCTACAGAACAGGAAGTGTCAGTCTAATATTAGGCTTAAAAGGAGTGCGTCACCTGTTTTTATATTCCGATTGTGCTTACTGTACATGATTATGGGGGCAGCCATTTTGCCTGAGCTTCTTCTCTACTCTTTTAGCAGCATTTAGTGATATGCTTTACAGCATAGTCATTCATGGTCTTAGGCAGCAATAGGCTGCAGCTAATTCAATGAGGTCTATGGGACAATTTTCTTGGCAGTCTCCAGGGAGGTGGAGTAGATAAGTTGTGAAATCTATTGTGGTAGTGGATGCAATGATGAGTGATATGTCATGTTATCTACAGAACAAGGTGTGAGCTTCAGCTTGTAATGCTTATGCAGCTATAGCATCATCCATTTCATTGTGTGACACGATCCTTAGGGTATGTTCACACAGAGTTTTTTGCAGGTGGATTTTGAAGTGGAATTCTGCCTCCATAATCCGCCTACAGAAAACTCAGTGTGAACTTACCCATGCAAAGGCACAGCAGTTAGCATTTAAAGGGGTTGTCCAGGTCAAAATGGACAACCCTTTTAACGTTTATATAAAATAAAAAACATGCATACTCAACTGTCCCCGTTGCTCGGTTATTCTCCTGCGCCTAAGGCCAATCAGTGGCTTCAGCATGATGCCGGAAGAGATCCACTTAGCTAATGAAGCGCGGGAGGACACCAGAGCAAGGGGTCAAGGTGAGTATGCATTTTTTTTTTTTTTTTTTTTCACTGCCCTCAGAGTTTTTAAACATTAAAGTGATGTCCATTTTGCCTGGACGACCCCTTTAATTCAATCAGCAAAATGACTCTTATTACAAGAAATAATGGAATACTTTCCCTTACATTAGTTTAGATCATTTAGTAAGCATGTGAAGGTCATGACCACTCCTATTACTATGAAAGTTGGTTTTAGGCCCCAAGTGTTGTCTCACAGCAAAAAAAACGCTGCAGGAAAAACCGCTGCAGAAATGCACTGCAGTTCTTCTTGTAGCACTTTGTACAAAAAGTTCGCAGAGGTTTCCTATGAAGACTTTCTGCTTCAAATATACCTATAGGGAAATCACCGGTGTTTCCATAAGTATAATTGACATGCTGTGATTTCCAAAGTGGGGATGGGACTTTGCTGTGACTGTAAAGCAACACAATTTTTTCCGCAGCATTTCTATTTACTCCATGTGGGGCCCCAGCCTTATAATGTATGTCTTGACATAAAGTAGATGGGTGTTTTTGGCTAAGCCCACATGGTGTGGAAACACAGCATTTTTTGTTGCAGATTTTGCTCTGTTTTTTGAGCCAAAGTCAAGAGTGGCTTGAAAAGGAATGGCAAAATATAAAGACTATAAAGTACTTATCCCTTCTGTTTAATCCACACCTGGCTTTGGCTCAAAAAACCACTGCAAAATCTGCAACAAAAAAAGCTGCGGTTGTGCATCGTAGGGTCTTGGCCTTTGGGAAGTTTTTTTGGTAACTACTTAAAGAGGACCTTTCACCACTTTTGGGCACATGCAGTGTTATATACTGCCAGAAAGCCGACAGTGCGCTGAATTCAGCGCACTGTCGGCTTTCCCGATCTGTGCCCGGTGTAAAGAGCTTACGGTGCCGGTACCGTAGTGCTCTATGGTCAGAAGGGCGTTTCTGACCATTAGCCAGAGACGTCCTTCTGCCTCGCGGCGCCAATCGCGCTGTGCTTTGGAGCGGGGAGGAACTCCCCCCTCCCGCTCCTGATAATACTCGTCTATGGACGAGCGCTGTGAGCAGAGGGAGGGGGCGTTCCTCTCGGCTCCACAGCACAGCGCGATTGGCGCCACGAGGCAGAAGGACGTCTCTGGCTAATGGTCAGAAACGCCCTTCTGACCATAGAGCACTACGGTACCAGCACCGTAAGCTCTTTACACCGGGCACAGATCAGGAAAGCCAACAGTGCGCTGAAATCAGCGCACTGTCGGCTTTCTGGCAGTATATAACACTGCATGTGCCCAAAAGTGGTGAAAGGTCCTCTTTAATTACTAGTGGTTTTTACTATAGATGAGCGAATTGAAGCTAACAAACTGGAATTCGATCCGAATTTGAGGAAATATTTTAACCGCTTTTTAATGCATTTGGTTCTCTATTTGGGAGTTCCCCAAGCGGACTCCCCGAACACAATACCGAACACTGATGTCAACCGAGCCTTACATACATCTGACTGGGGTTGTTTCTGACTCAAGACCTGGATTTCATCAAGTAGCATTCATGTAAATAAAACATTTCTGCAACTATTTGCCTCCAGAGCTTTTCTATGCTTATGCTGATATGGGAAACCTGGGCCCCACGTATCGTAAACACGGAAATTTTGCAATACCTGCAAAGTGGATGGGATTCTGGCTGATCTCATCCACATATCGCAGAAAAATATCCGCAGCAGATATGCTGTGATTTAAAAAACCTTTACATTTGTATAAATCGCAGCATGTCAATTATACAGAAACGCTGCTGTTTTCCGTATACAAATATTTGAAGCAAAAAGTCAGAGGAGGAAAAGTCTGCTGGCTTTCTGTGAAAAGCTCTGCGAGAAAAACAGGAATGCTTTTTTTCAGCGTTTTTTTCCTGCAGTGCTTTTTGGCTACGGCTCTCTACGTGGGGCTTTAGCCCAAATCTGGATTCAGTAATGAAGCCACCGCAGGCGGCCACAATCTGACTAGGGGTCACTCAGCATGCCAACCTATGGCAATTCTGAACTGCAAATTGTGGACCTGAATAAAATACGGTCTCCATGGTAAAAATACACATCTCATTTTCATATGTGTGTTACTGCCATGTCAACATACCCCTATAATGCAAATATACTCAGCAACTCTGTTTACGAAAAAATGGATATAGCTACACAGATTCTTGTGTGTATCAATATAAATAGGCCTAATATATGATCATGAGAACAGTTACTACATTAACATTTGTTTAGCGATTTTAGTTCTATGCAGCAATATAAATAGGACTAGTGTGATCTGGATACTATATGATATCAACGTAAAAACAGTAATAAAATCAGTTTGTGATTTTGGGCAATTCTATAATAACATCCAGGTATACAGACAAGACATAAAGAATGGATAGATAGAAAACTGTCATCTCAGAAAACCTTTCGCATGTCATAAAACAGTGGTGGGTGAGGGAAGCAAGTGTCTATTGTTTTTACTGATGGGTAGGGGTCTCAGCATTCAGACCCCAATGATCAATAATCATGTCTCTATGAAAGTAAAGGCTTTCTGAAATGACAGTTACCTTTTCAATCTGTTAAATCTGTTCAGGTTCTTAATTATTCATGGTCCCATCTGCCTCCTGGAACTTTCAATTGGCTCCTAACCAACCTTGAACAATGCTCCATCTCTTCCTCCTGGCAACATTCCATAGAATGGAATCAGATCTTCTCCCCCAAGAGATGCCACAGCCTCCAAAGACCTGTAATCGAAATAGCAACTCATCAGCAAGGTATGTATTTTATTTAGTACATTTTATTAATTTCATTTAGTTCTGTGATTGGATATTTAGCAGAATGTAATCTATGTCTAATTCAATTACATGGAATATTATTACATACATTTTTATTTCAAAAAATGATTTTAAATCATGTGACAAATTATTTATAGCTCCTCCTTGTCAGGACTCCCAGTATCCTAGCTCCTATTGGCAGTCGCCACCTTAAGTTTCCATGACCAGCAAATAAATTCTGTGTCTGCAAGTCTGTCAGAGCTTTAAGATACAGACCCAATCAGAGATCATTCAATAAAGAATACGTGGGGTAGTTTAACCTTGCTGGACTTCACTCTTGTGCTTGTGATTGTCTAATGCAGTTGGGGTTCTAGTCTGCTGAGAGAAGACTTGTTTCCTACTGATCTCCTAGTTATGACTGCTAGCTTATTCTCTTGGTATACTCCCTTGGCTTCCAACTTGAATTTGGCTTTGACTTCTTGGATTCAACTTTGGCTTAAACTTTGATAATCATTTTGGCTATTCCTTTGTTAGGATGGGGTCCCGCAGACTTCCCGTCCAGCGCATAGCGCCACCTGCGGGCCAATCCAACCCTCGCCCTCGGCGTCGTGCAGTGAGGTGTCTGGAGTCTAAGTCCAGCTTTCGGACCACTGAGCATGCTCAGACATTTTGGAGCCGCTCAGAAGCTAAGTGCCATTCGTTCCCTACTGAGCATGCTCAGACATTTTGGAGCCGCTCAGAGGCTAAGTTCCATTTTGCCCATACTGAGCATGATCAGTGACGTCTTGGCCACCACCCTGTTGAGCGGGGACTAGCCTTTATATAGTGTGAGCCAACGCCCGCCCGGTGCTCACACTTTGACTGAAAATACCTTGAGACAGGAGGTTAGGACTAGGTTCCAGTGTAAGGCAGGAGCTGACTAGGGGCCCAGTTAGGATTCCTTGGCTCTGCCAGTGGGAATCAGTAAAGCCTATTGACGGTCTAATTACATTGTAGCTCCTAGCAGGTTAAAGAGTTCTTTGTGTTACTGACCAGGAGTGAAGTTAACCCCTAGCAGTCTTGATTGTGTAGCAGAGTGAAGCATATGCTAGGGCCTGGTTCCTCTACTGTAATTAGCAGGTGCTTCTTGCAAGGACTCATTTGTCTTCACTCAACAGATATACACAGGCACGCTTTCCCAGTGAAGTTAACTGGCGAGAGTCTGTTGCAGCCTGTTCACATTGGTGCCGCGCAACATCACTGCCAGTGCAGTTTAACTGGTGGTTCGTATCCAGGCAGACGGCTGCCCTTCTGGGACTTGTGGACCTCATTGCAGTGTTCTTCAGTCTAGCGGTTCTGTCATCGTTAATAATATTATTTTTATATATATAGACAGAACCGTAACATCCTTACTCTCCTAGTAGTTTGTTACTCCCTCTGTTTTCTGACAGGTAAATGGTTTTGTTCTTTTTCTGCTAGTGCACTTATCTTACAGTCATTGGCTTTGTCACCTGGGTTCCGAGCTACTAAGTCCATCATGCTTTGCAGTAGACTCTGGCTTTAGATTCCACATTCCAAAATAGTGTTGGGCAATAGATAGCAGTTTACTTGCAGAGATTTGACCTAAGCTATTCCTAGGGTATTTCAGAGAATACTCCTTCCTGGGAGTTGAAATACTCCTAATACTCTGAATATTTATAGAGGTTTAGCAATAAACCTACAACATATATGCTGATGTTAGGAATCTCAGTACTGCTCTCTGCTGTTGCCTTAAGGTTGCTGTGCTGATGCATAAAATATTCTGCAGCTATAAGAGCTCTGAGACGCTCAACTACTTGGCAGCTGAGGAGGACTATTTAAAGTCTGCTCTGAACTCCCCAGGTGCCTGCTATTAGTTACCTGTTACTAGTTAGGCTCCAGAGCTCTGTTCATACCTATTTGTTTACTGTATTACTAACCTTGGCTTGTTTACCAGATATTCACTTTTTTTTTCTAATTTTGGCTTTGACTGTGAACTTTCAGATTCACCTTGGCTTGGACATGTTTATTCCTTTGATTCCGCTCTTCTATTTCGATCTTCCTTTTAAGTCTTTGCTGTAGGATGTAATTTGGTTTCACTAGATAATGTGTCTATTTCTATAGGTTCACATCTGCGTTGTAGTCTCTGTAGGATATGGGGATGTGCTCGGTTTTGTACCTAAGCGCAATTCACCTGAATGGAGCTACAAACAAGCCATGTGACTAATGAATATGATGTGGAAGCAGCACTCACCTGAGCACCCCTGCTACTTCAAACCGCTGATCAGTAGGGGTCCCAGATATTGGATGTCCATCAATAAGATACTGATGACCTATCCTAAGAATCGGTCATCAATACGTTATACCTAGAAAAACCCTTTCACCTTAAAAATAAGCTAATTTTGTAAACAATTTGATTAATTTTGTTTTTAACTATAAAAAAACAAACGTTCTGAATAATTGTTCCATTAAATCATAAAGCTCCTGAGCTCTCCAATCTGGCTGGCTGGAGTCTTCAGGTGACGAGTGGCTTATCGCTCACCAGCTACCAACTAGAAGGAACTTCAGTGAAATTTTTTACTGGAGTGCTTCTGTAATGGTAGGTCTCTCTATATAAGGCAGGCTAATAATGCTATACATACTGTAAATACTTGAGACATGCCCTTTTACAATGGAAAATAGAAAATTATTAGATTATAACAAACCTCTACAGTCATTATACAAGATAGCACATTTGCAAGTGCTCCCTGTAGAAAGTAATAAACATATAAGATGTAAAGGGTTACTGAAGTTAAAAAAAAGTTTTGCTGGGGCAAGTGCAGGGAATGATGTAAAAGTTCACTTTGCAGGTGCTTGTTGAAGCACTGAATAGAATATTTTGCAGCTCAGGGATCCTTAAGAATATATGGCTACTTATTTCTTTCAGACACAGTGTCGTCCTGGATACATGTGCATTTAAATCACGATTCACCTCAATGTTCACACAACTAAAACTATAAGAGTCTATTAGTATATGGACATTGTACAGAAGGACGACTTGATTGGAAGCAGACAGCTCTGTGTTCAGGGACTGGGAGATGAGCTGCAATAGCACAGCAGGGCACTACATAGTGTACAGAGCTGCTTACTTCCAGATCGACCACCAGGAGTCTTTACTTTTAACATGAAGGTTCTAAACTTTAAATATGTAAAAATAACTGGTGCAGCTTGCTCTATTCCTGCTTTTTAAGCATACTGTTAGAATGGGACAGTACGACATTCCACTCACTGCAAGTTTGTTTTCCACATTATCACCGTACAATCTCTTCCTCCAGCAGTGAAGACATATTGACCATCACTTGAGCAGACAATATTGGCTACTCCATCAGGATGACAAATGAGAGCCATTGTCTTATGTGGGTTTCCATCAACTGGTAGAATTTGAAGTCCAACCTAAACAGACATATTAGAGAAAACAGAGCTTGTTTATTTATATGTATCATTACAGTGCTTTTTCAGATTTTACTCCTGTGATTTGTGTTACTGATAAAGTAACATCAAATTGGGACCCCAATTCATTTTTGGCTTAGGGGTTCAGGAAGCTGTATACTTATTGATCAGCATGGTCACAGGCTATGAAGAAGAACAGCCCACTTGGCAACTAAGCTCAGATTGAACACAGATATAAATGACTAAATGACAGGTCATAGTGAGTCTTTTCCGACAAATCTATGTCAATTTGCTCAGATCTTCTGCCTTATAACATGCTGCCTACAGATTGGACTATATAGATATACAGATTTCATCTGAAATACATGTATATGTATATACTTAAACAGACAAGTTGGGAGTGGCGACAGGTCCTCTTTAAAGGACCTTTTTACTATCTCCCACTGTGCAATTTGGAATCTTTGCTCCACTGATTCTAACATGGCTGTCAATATTTTCTAGCTTCTAGCCCCCACTGTTCCCGAGCAGTCAGTGCTGCTAGTTTTGGTATCTGCTATTGAATTTAGCCTCTGTATGTTCAAGTGGGTGGTCTCAGGCAGGAGCAGCCAAGTGGGTGTGACTTAGATCTCTTTAGAATCATGCTCCCTAGCCTGCTCCTGCTGAGACCACCCACCTGACAGTACAAAGCATTTCAGGCACCAAAACTAACTGTACTGATTGCTTGTGAATGGTGGGGACCAGAGTAAACTTGGTTACAGTTTACCCCAAACCAGTTAGAGATGCAGTATATGTCACCCCACATACCTTGTCATCTGTAATATACGCCAGGTAACCTATATCCTGACTATAAGAAGAAAACACTTCCATTTTTCTTATTGGAGAACCAAATGTTGGACCCAAGAGGGTCTTTCTGAAGGAAAAAAATAAGAAAAACACATTTTAGCATGCAGTACCATACCTTAGCATCACAAGCAAACTAAATAAAATTAAAAAAGTTAAATAAGTTAAAAAAATATAAATTTTATTCCTTGAGATGTTTTTGTTGTTGTATTTTTTAATATTATTATTAATCAATTTCTTAGAGTTATATTAGCTTGTAGAAGGGGCTATTTACTAATGTTTTAGGAATATAAAAAGGGAAAGCCAGATCGGAATGGATCTATTATATGGCTAAAATGGGGTTTCACTTTAGCTGGATGAAATAATACCGCATGATGGTTGGATTTTGGGATGGAGCCTCTGAGGCATATGTGAATATACACCCACCGGCCACTTTATTAGGTACACCATGCTAGTAACGGGTTGGACCCCCTTTTGCCTTCAGAACTGCCTCAATTCTTCGTGGCATAGATTCAACAAGGTGCTGGAAGCATTCCTCAGAGATTTTGGTCCATATTGACATGATGGCATCACACAGTTGCTGCAGATTTGTCAGCTGCACATCCATGATGCGAATCTCCCGTTCCACCACATCCCAAAGATGCTCTATTGGATTGAGATCTGGTGACTGTGGAGGCCATTGGAGTACAGTGAACTCATTGTCATGTTCAAGAAACCAGTCTGAGATGATTCCAGCTTTATGACATGGCGCATTATCCTGCTGAAAGTAGCCATCAGATGTTGGGTATATTGTGGTCATAAAGGGATGGACATGGTCAGCAACAATACTCAGGTAGGCTTTGGCGTTGCAACGATGCTCAATTGGTACCAAGGGGCCCAAAGAGTGCCAAGAAAATATTAACCACACCATGACACCACCACCACCAGCCTGAACCGTTGATACAAGGCAGGATGGATCCATGCTTTCATGTTGTTGACGCCAAATTCTGACCCTACCATCCGAATGTCGCAGCAGAAATCGAGACTCATCAGACCAGGCAACGTTTTTCCAATCTTCAATTGTCCAATTTCGATGAGCTTGTGCAAATTGTAGCATCAGTTTCCTGTTCTTAGCTGAAAGGAGTGGCACCCGGTGTGGTCTTCTGCTGCTGTAGCCCATCTGCCTCAAAGTTCGACGTACTGTGCGTTCAGAGATGCTCTTCTGGCTACCTTGGTTGTAACGGGTGGCTATTTGAGTCACTATTGCCTTTCTATCAGCTCGAACCAGTCTGGCCATTTTCCTCTGACCTCTGGCATCAACAACGCATTTCCGCCCACAGAACTGCCGCTCACTGGATGTTTTTTCTTTTTCGGACCATTCTCTGTAAACCCTAGAGATGGTTGTGCGTGAAAATCCCAGTAGATCAGCAGTTTCTGAAATACTCAGACCAGCCCTTCTGGCACCAACAACCATGCCACGTTCAAAGGCACTCAAATCACCTTTCTTCCCCATACTGATGCTCGGTTTGAACTGCAGGAGATTGTCTTGACCATGTCTACATGCCTAAATGCACTGAGTTGCCGCCATGTGATTGGCTGATTAGAAATTAAGTGTTAACGAGCAGTTGGACAGGTGTACCTAATAAAGTGGCCGGTGAGTGTAGTTCTAATATGGCTGCCAATACTGTTGCAGAAGCAGTTTTCATCCAACTTTCTCTTAGGGAGGCGTACAGAACATTTGATTACTAAAATATTTCTTTCTTCCACATTACAATGTAATCTGTATTAAATAAAAGTTATGGTGGCGATTGTTCTCTATAACTGGTAATTGCGGAATAAGTAATAACCGATTCATATGTCACATCACTTAGGATGTTTCCTGCAGAGAAACCAATATTGAAACACAAAATTTGTAGGAAATAATCTTTTTAGTAAACATCAAGTAATGAATTATTTCAAGCTGCTACAGAAATCTTCAAGGTTTCCTAAATGTCCTTCCCGTGTCTGTAAATGTATGTGATAGTCGGAGTGAGTTCATTAGTATTCCGCTCCATTAGCGTCTGTGACTGTAGTTCCTTCTAAACATTTATCTGTAACAAGGGAAGCTGTTTGCTATAATAAGGAGTCTGTCTATAATAAACATTCCACAAGCTCTATATAAATATGAAAAGATATGGGCAGAATGTTTTGTATGCTCTGTATTACTCATCCTCCTACTCACTAACAAGTGTAACATTAAAGAGCAGCCAAAAACTCAAACACTAGATATGTCTTCACTTATTTAATGTGATGGACTAATGAAGTGTAATGAATCATTGCTCCCTTGAGTGGCAAAAAAATCAATACACGGGCATAATAATTTAACTCTATATGCTAGACAAGAAGGACACCTGGAGATGGCGAAGAAGGGTAAGAATAGGGCGACATGGTGACTTTAACCACCAACATATCACAAAGTGAAGTGCTGTAATCTCTGGCAACGCCCACAGTCTTATAGAAGTATAGATAGAAGCCACCCAAGACCACTGGTATTCCATTCACAAGGAGACTTTACGGGAAGTTTCTATTGCAGTTTTCAGACCCAAAAGGCTTTTTCCGTACTGATAACATATCCAAAGAATGGGTCATCAGTATCTAATTGTTGGAGGTCCAGCCACTGGAAGCTACAGCAAGTAGCCGAGCTGCAGTACTGTGGAACCAACTCTATACAGTGGATGAAGCCAGTAGTTCTAGTTCAGAGCTTTTTTCAGCCCTGTCCATCATTTTAATGGGCTGTTCACATGGCGCCCAACCCTCTCCCGACAACAGATGTTGGCGGGAGAGGGCTGGGCGCTGTGTGAACAGGACTGGCCAGCTGGATTTCAATTGCCCAATGCTTTTGTTCTCAAGGGGGAGAAGCCACCAATAGACATGTCTGATAGCAGCTTCCTCCTGTCTACCATTCAGTACACATGTAGTGAATGAACTTGTATGAGGGATCTGGTGAGATAGCTGTCAGCCGAATGATTGGCCTATAGCGATCGGATGTGTATGGCCAGCATTAGAAATAGTAGTAAGTATTACTTCAGACATGGAAACGCATGGATAGCTAATGATGGCTAACTCAGAGCTAAAATTTTGGGACTACAGACTTACAGTTAATATCATCAAAGCAAAGTAGGAAATCCTTTTCACACCTTTTCAATGGCAGACAGGATTACTGTGTGTAAAGTGAGGTGTCCAGGATAGAAAGAGAATTTTTTTGCTTACCTGCACATTTTAGTAGTTGTGTTGTAAAGTTTCATCTTGTATTCATTGTTGGCTACAAGAATAAAGCTTTCCTTAGTGAAAGGAGGATACCAAGCTAAACACTGTGGAACAGCACTCTGGTCTATACAGTCACTGCTCAGAATTATAAGATTGTCTTTACTACTGTTTGGAAGATCATATTCCACCTATAGGAAAATGTGACAAAACCTTTAGATAGATAGGCAGATATATAGATAATGTCTAAATACATACACACACATACATCACTTATACTAACCAGCATGCGATCCATGCCAAGTGACAGGAGTCGTGGTTCATTGCTATCCAGATGTATGCCAAAAATTAAATTCTGTATAGGTTTACAGTGGCTTCTATATCGGGCCAAGTATTCCCAGGATGCACTTCCACTGCCATTTTGTTTTATTTGCTGAAACAATGTCACTGTGAAGTCTCGATCCTAGAAGATAATATTTTGAACTGTCTAAATCTGCTATCTTTCCGTATTTCATACAAGTTTAATGCAATCCATTTGTTAAACCTGGTGGACAGCAAGGCCATGTTGTAATGTGCATGTTTAGCGTCTCAGTATACTGCAATACTGGTATACTGATATACTAGAGAATACTGGAGACATAGGAACCTGCAGAGATGGCTATATGTGCTATTAGGGAATCCACGAATAAAATTTAATCCAGCCAAACCTTAGTGGAAAATACACACTTCTTTATTGTTTAAAAATCTTCAAAAGGTAGTGACTGGATTCAATTTTATTCGTGGATTCCCTATTTACCCTGCTCCGGACCAGGTGGCATATATCCGAGCCGAACCTAGAAGGATAAGTAGAATCAGTATATGAGGATTTTCATCAAGACTACGAGCGGCTGAGTATATTCTCCCTTTTCCTTTTTTATACATATATGTGCTATTAGGCTGGACACAAAAACTAGGCTGTTTTTTACTTCTTTTCCTACCCTAATTTTCCATTCTGGTCAACTAAATATGATTAGTTTAGTACTAGCTAAGATGATAATAATAATAATATATTATTATTATTATTATTATTATTATTATCTTCCTACAGTTATGTTGGCCATTTGCAAAACAGTTATGGCTATACTTGAAATGTAAATAAATCTAAAACTATGTACAAAGTTACTCAAATACTTACTGCTGTAGCAAGGTAATGTGAATTATGTGAGAAAGTGACATGGGTTATTGATCCTTTTGCATACTTGAACGGTTCTTTAGTTTCATCTTCTAGTGTCACAGCATCCAATATATGTACACTTCCATCTGTAAATCCAGCTGCCAAAAAGAAACCTGAAATTCAAGAACAGGATCTA
Organism: Leptodactylus fuscus; assembly: GCF_031893055.1. Taxonomy (NCBI): domain Eukaryota; kingdom Metazoa; phylum Chordata; class Amphibia; order Anura; family Leptodactylidae; genus Leptodactylus; species Leptodactylus fuscus. The sequence goes on along the minus strand of NC_134265.1, from coordinate 93,560,545 downwards.
TAAGTGTCCCACTGATGCTTTAGGAATGACCGTGGACAGACTGTGGAAGCAATCCTGCAACAACTTTGGGATGCTCTTGTGAGAAACAGGAGCCTTTTTTCTGGTCACCTGTACAGTAAATGTGACTATAGCTGGCCAAATTCAAAGACTAAGTACTAGCAGTAATGAAGATTCCACACCACACAAATGTTTGGTATAAGAATTTCTTTCTTACGGCTCGTTCACATCAGCGTTGTGAACTCCGTACTTCAGGTTTCCGTTTCCTGCATAAAACAGAGGCAGGATACGGAAACCTGCAGGAGTCTCTCTCACCCATTCATTTGAATGGGTGAGAGAGATGTCCGGCTGTGAGCGGCGGTGAGCGTTTTAGGCTCTCCGCCGCGAAACTGGGTTTTATAATCCGGACACAGAGTCGGACATGCAGTACTCTGTGTCTGGATAAAAAAATCCGGTTTCGCAGCGGAGAGCCTAAAACGCTCACCGCCGCTCACGGCCGGACCCGGTCTGTGGTTTCCGTCTTCTGGCATGCACAGACGGAAACCACAGAACGGACAGGAGAACGCTAGTGTGAACCTAGCATTAGCCTGAGCAGTGCACACAAAGAGACCTTTATTACAGAATGTGCAGGTTTTTATATCCACATGCAAGAAGTAAACAACAGCAAGCTCTGATTGGTTGGTCGGGGTATCCGCCTCCTGTGACATCAGCTCCAGGGCACTACCTCCAGGAAGTGATGTAGCTCCTTGCCGTGTGGTTTATCCAGTGTCACTTCCTGTGGGAGTGACTTCTTGCCATGTGGGTCCTGTGATGTCATTTCCTGTGATGTCACTTTCTGTGGGTGTGCCAGGTCCTCCCATGCTCTCATGGAAAACCCTGTATAATCTCCCTGTGTCCACATGTTTAGGCCTACACCAGAGCACAGTATAGAGGCCATCTTGTCATGATGTCTGGTACACTGTCAAAAGCCCATAACACACAGGAATGTCTTTGCAGCCTCAATCTTCACAATCCCATGCGTGCATTACAGTATATACATATAGCCTAGTATACAGCTTTGGCTTAGCTCTGACCTCCATCCACCCCCAGTCACTAAATGTGTAAGGGCTGCAGGTTAATTGAATTTTATCTGTTCATGCTCCACAACAGCCTGTTTTTTCCAATTAGAGATGCCCATTGTCTCCAACCAAATGGAGACTGCTCAAGTCAGCTGGGGGAGGACTACTATCTCCAAAGAAAATAGATTACAAGATGCCAGCAGGGACATATGATTTTAGTTTCAACATGGGACAAAAAGGCATATTATAGCTATATCCAGATATTGCTGGCATCATCTTGTCACATAATATCATACTCAGTTTGAAACTTAACTAGTTATACTGAATTTAGTTTTAAGGATAACAATGTTTTTTGTGATCATATATTTACAACCTTCACACTCTAAATTATAAGATCCTTGTACTATGGCTTCTTCTTCTTCTGTGATGCAGCAGCACCTACTGGTATGACACTGGTAGAGATAAATATCTTTTTCTGTGCCAATTTATGATATAGGAGCAGCTCAGAGGTTCAGTGGTTAGTTCACTGTTGCCTTGCAGTGCTGGAGCCCTGGGGTTGAATCTAGCCAAGGACCACATCTGCATTGACTATGTATATACGCCCTATGTTTGCATGGATTTCCTCAGAGTACTCCAAAGACATTCCATACTGATAGGCGATTTAGATTGTGACCCCTACTTGAGACAATGAGTAATTACAATATCTGTAAAAGCGCTGCAAAATATATTAACGCTATAAAAATAAGTAAAATAAGGCTTGAAGGTATATATAACAGTCACCTTTAGGGTCATAAGCAAGACAATGTAAGGATTTGTCCTCTCCAAAGATCCTGCTGATGAAGCTTTTGCGATCTTTATAATCCCACACCTTCAAGATTCCATTATAACTTCCAACAGCAATCTGGGTCTTGCTTGGGTGACAGGCAAGTGCATGAACAGCTTCAGTAGGCTCTTGCAACACCTTCTTCAGCTTTGTACCATCTGTAAACACATGCAGAACCATACCGTCTGATGTGGATACAATAAAATTGCTGAGAAAAAGAAAAAAAGAGATTAGCTGATTATACCGATAATTTATTTTTATATAAAGTGAAGAGATAACCTGGATTCAATTCATGTGACATATGCAGTATATTTTTTCACCAAGGAGGACTTATTTGCATATTCCTTTCTCAGAACTAATAGGTCTCTATACACTGCAAGGTAATGTCTTCTTAAGAGAGAACCCACAGCTATGGCCAATCACCTAGCCATTCGGTACCATGCTTTGCACTGATGAGAGGCAATAACCTTAAAACAGCTATCAGCAGATTGGCGTGTCTTCTTTTTGGAAGAGATATTCTGACTTGGCTTATTTCCAGATTATGCCACTAGGTTTCAGGGACAACCAAGCATTGACCTATAGGGAGCTACCTTCTACAAGATGGCACTAGAGTAAGGTCTCTATTTCCACCAATGAGAACTTACTTACATATTATTTTCACACAATTCATAGCAGGGAAATCATGGTCTAATAAGTTACTGTACACCACCGGTTGAAAGTCTCCTTAAGGCTGAGGACCCACATTGTGGAAACAGCTGTTTTTTGGTACAGATTTTTCTGAGGTTTTTAGAGCCAAAAGAAGGAATGGATTCGACAGAAGGGAGAAGCATACGTTCTTGCTATATATTTCCCATTCCTTTTGTGGTGACTCCTAGGTTTGGCTCAAAAAAAACCAGCAAAATCTGCAACAAAAAAAGCTGCGTTTCGGCAACGTGGGGCCTTAGCCTAAAAGGGTTATTTAGGACTTGCAAACATGACTGTTTTCTTTTTCTCAGGAAGTGACATCATGTCTGTTGATCACATAGCAATACCACCTTTCCATCCCACTAAAATAAATGGGACTGAGCTGCAGCATGTCATGTGATCAATGGAAATTATGTCACTTCCTGAGAAGAATGAAGCAGCCACGTTTTTGAAGTCCAGCACAACCCCTTTAAGGAGGCATAGCATCTTATCTCACCCTAGGAATAGTGTTCTAAAAACAACGGATTCAAATGTTTGTATAATAGGACTAGAGCTAGAGCTTCACATTGTTGCAAGTTTCAGAAAAATTACAGCACTACTGAAACTTCAAAGCTTCCCTTTAGAAAAAAGTGGTTGGAGTTAGCCCTGATATTGTCACACTTGTCATCACATATTGTACATTAGTCTGCATTGCTTCATAGCGGTCACAATACCAACACCTGAAACAATGGCAGCTTCTTCCACTGCAGCAGTCATGCCAATTTATTCAATTTCAGGAAATTAACTCATTTCCAACCTTTCAATCTAAAAGCCTTCTATATATCACCAAGGTACTGCATCACTTGGAACTCATGCACAAGACTGTATTATGTCTCTATGTAGTAGATGCTCTGAACAGAAGAATGATATTGGGCCTTCCTGTACCTCTATATGCTTCTAATATCACATAGTTTTATTTCCTTTGGATTAATTCACATTTTCACAGAAAACAAAACAAATGTGGCAAGCTTCATTGGAGACCATATTAGAGAAGTATATTGTATATATACACCATACAGTGGCACACAGATAGCTTCACTATTTCTTGTACCCACCATAAGGTCTCTGTGTACACAGTTGTGCACATGCCTTTACATGACCAGGACAAAGGGTGATCTTCTGGAGGTACAAAATATACACCAAAGAGCACATAATAAAAAATACTTGAGTTAAATGTACCAAATAAATTTATAGGAGGAAAATTCACCTGATAGTGAATTGGCTCCCCTTGATAGAGCAATCCTCAGGGTATCTTGTTTTTTCACTTGCTGCTATAGGGGGACATTTCGAGAAGGACAAGGAATGAATAGGCGTCAAATTGAGATGGCTGTACCAATTTACAAGTTGCAGTTGCTGATCGTAGAATTTCACATGTCCTCGAATATCACCAGTAACATAATATCTGAGGAAAGATGTGAAGCAATGCATAAGTTACAACTTAGGGCAATACACAAAAACAACTAACCACAATTATTTTATCTTCTATGGATATATTCACATGGCAAAAAATATACTGTATATACTCAAGTATAAGCCGACACGAGTATATATACACGAGTCAGGGTCCACGGAGCACAGAAAACTGGAAGGACCTGGAAGGGGGAGGTCCTTTAGTGCTACTGCTCTGTGATTGGCTTGTCATGAGGTCACATGACGTCATCAGAGGTCCTTTAGCACACTAGGATTTAGCATCTACCCTGCAGATGAGTGGCCAGGATTCATTGTGTCTTATGGAAGATGTCTGTTGTATGGAGGAGAGGAAGCTACAGTAACGTGACACACAGGGACCTTCCTTTAGTTACTCTGCCTATTAATGTCAGGCATTTGGGGTTATTAATTTAGTTTCAGTAACTCCATGTGCCTCACATTAATAACAGTTAACCCCATCATGTCCCTCATATTAACCCCTGTGTGCCCCATATAAGGGTTACTAATATGTGAGACACATGAGGGTACTAATGAAGGACCTTAATTATGAAGATACCTAATTATTACCTCCATATATCCCACATATCAGTAACTCTTATGTGAGGCACACAGGGGGTTAATGTGAGGGACATGATGGGGTTAACTGCTATTACTATGATCCCCATGGAGTTACTGAGCTGCAATGCACATGGCCAGACTTTTTATCTGCAATGGTGGATTCCCCCCCCCCAGGCTTATACTCGAGTCAATAAGTTTTCCCAGTTTTTTGTGGTAAAATTAGGGGCCTCGGCTTATATTCGGGTCGGCTTATACTCAAGTGTATACGGTAGCTATTTTCAGAGCTCAAACCATGGCAAAGTAGGACGGGACGCTTCTATTTTCAGACTACACACTGACTCTCATTGAAATCAACATGATGTGTTTTATGCATTGGAACTAGCATGACAAAAACCCATATAATCTGTCCAAAGACATACTGGTAGGGAATGTAGATTGTGAGTCCTATATGGGACAGTGACTAATAATGTCTCTAAAGTGCTGCATAATATAATGGCGTTATACAAGTAAGTGAAATAAATAAATAATAATACATATATACAAACAGCCATAACATTAAAACCAAGCAAAGTGAATAAAATGGCACATGTCAAGGGGTAGGCAGCAAATGAACAATTAGTTGGTGAGAAAATAGAAAAATGGGCAATTATAAGAATTTACACAGCTTTGTCAAGGGCTAAGTTGTGAGCGCTGGATCTCTGGGTCATCGAAAATGTCAGGCCTTGTGTGGTGTTTCTTGTACGCCCAGGGTAGTACCTACCAAAAGCAGCCTGAGAAAGGACAACCAGGGGACCATTGGGAACCCTGGTGCCCAGAGCTAACTGATGCAAGCGGCTAGTGAAGGCTAGCTCACCAGGTCTGAACCCATAGAAGAAATACTGAAGAGAAAACTGATAAAAATTGAAAGTTCACTATGGCAGAAATGGTGTCAGAACACAAATATAATGACTTAGAATTTATTGCGAAGCCATGTACTAGGCAGGTGGTTTTAATTTTACGGCTGATTGATGTGTCTTAAAATTAATTCTCCCCAGGATCAATGGGAACACAGTCAAAAGAATAAAACCATCAGGAAGAAAGCACAAAATAAAATGTTAGGATAAGGCCTAACATTTTGGCTGCTGCAGAAATGGGACGTTAAATGGTGAATGAGATTCTGTATATTCACATCCACACATTGCAGGAAAAAATCTTTGGAAAAGCTACGTCTTCAAAAACACAGCATGTTAGCTGTGGAATTGCAAGAATTTTCCTTATATATTTAACAGGGGAAGAAAGAACGCAAAGAAAAATGCAGCAAATAATAAAAAAAATTCTGCAGAAAAAAACGCAATGTTTTTTTCTACAGCATTTTTTTTTAGCTGTTTTTCATAAATTTTTTTGTTGCAGATTTTGCTGAGGCTTTTTGAGCCAAAGTCAGAGGTGGATTTGATGGGGAAACGTCTAAGTTTTCCTCTGTGGACTTTCTGCACTAGTTATATCTACAGGGAAACCGCTGGCATTTCCGTGAGTATAATTGACATACTGCGATTTCCAAAATCGGAACGGTTTGGGAAAACACAGCATTTCTGCTGCACGTATTTTTCTGCAATGTGTGAATGGGATTCTAGTGAATCCCATCCAGTTTGCAGTAACTGTAAAATGCTGTGGTTTTTCCACGATGTTTATGCCACATGGGGCCATGGCCTAAGGCCTCATTCATATCTGCGTTGGTAATCTGTTCGGGGGAGTCCGCATGGCGATCCCTACAAACAGAATACCAAACGCATTGGCAAGTACTGTGCAGTGAAAGCACACGGACCCCATAGACAATAATGGGGTCAGTGTGCTCTCTGCACGGAACATGCGGACAGAAAAGTACTTTGTGATCTACTTTCATGTCCGCATGATTCACGTGGGCAGTACATGGAAAGCACACGGACCCCATTATAGTTTGTGAGGTCCTTGTCCTTTCACTGCACACCTCTTGCCAGTGCGTTCGGTAGTCCATTCGCGGGGTCCCCATGTGGACTCCCCAAACGGATTACCAAACGCAGATGTGAACCAAGCATCAGGGAGTTTTCCAGCACCAAATGGAGTTTTCATACTGATGACCTATCTGTTAGGGCCCAACATCCAGACCCTATATAAATCAGTTGTTCCAGCTGCCGCCACATGCCAGAAGCAGATGTAGTGAAAAGCGAGAGCATGCAGGCTGCTCATATTTAAGTAATAGAAGTGGCACTGCAATTTCCTGGAACCGCCACTATATAGTGGACAGGGCTGCTGCAGTGCTCATATTCACTAGGAAGGCAGCCGCTTGCACATGCTCCCTGTCCACTGCAGTAGCTTCTGGTGTCTGGAACCTGCCAGAACAACTGATCTGTGCAGTTCTGGGTGTTGAACCCCCATGAATCACATAGTGATTGTCTATCCTGTGAATAGGTCATCAGTATGAAAACTCCATTTGGTGCTTAAAAATCCCTCTGAGTCTGAGGTCCCACTTAAGCTTTTCTTAGGATAGGGTAGGTTAAATCAATGTAAAATTGTTGAGTGTCCATTGTGATCTCCACCAATCAGAAGCTGAAGGCAAAGGCACCTTCATTGTTATCCGGGTGACATCTGCACAAGTGTGGCTCTATTCATTATTGCAAGTCAATCCATTCAAGTAAACAGTGCTGAGTGGGACTGAGGTGTAATCCCAGGTGCAGCCACATATAAATGTTGTTTTGTTGTTTTGTGTAGCTAAAGCATGAAGTGGCCACGTCATGCCAATGTCCTGGTTTGGTTCATTAGTCAGTAAAGGTCCTGAGGGTTGGCAGTCCAGAAATTCCATACTTATCCCATACTGCATTGCAAGTCTGTGCCAGATTATTGGATTATTAGTTGCCAGATTGAATACATTCACAGTAATTCTATTTTATATATTACAAAATATTTTTTTTAATTAACATTACTCTGCAAAGGTTGAACAGCAGGGTGTCCGTCATAGTTACTCAATGTAGGCAGTCACTATAGTGTGTTTGTAAATGAATTCATTACCTGTCATGGGTAGTGAGCACGGTAATGGCATCTTTCTGCAGATGCATCAACTTTAAAGCTTTCTTATTATGAGGCTTTATGGGATTCTTTGTTCTGATCAATGGGGGATTGGTGGTCTCCCAGACAACCAGTTTCCCTGCAGATGTAGCTGTCAAGGATCTTACATTGCTGAAATCAAAAACCGATTGGCTGAAAGCTCCCACGGCTTTGTTAAACGTCTACAAAAAAGCATATGTTAGCATTAAGATAAAGTTAGTTAATGTTGACAGTGCATGAGAACATGGGAAAACAATTAATATTAGGTTAAATGCATTGTGGGCTATGGGGCTTATAACAATGCACAATCAGTCATATATTAAATATACATATATTTATATACATATACGGAATTATACAAACTAGTCATAAGGCATTCATGCTTCTCTCCAAATTCCAGTGTGACATTTGCTGACAAAACTCATTCAAGCTTGCGTATTACAGATCCATAATTTTTTTTTTATCAAAGAAAAAATGTTGCCAATATATGTCAATGCTTATTAATAGTTATTCTCCTTGCTGCTGTATGTACGGTTTTTATGTGCATTGTGTTCTCTTTCAATACACAGCATTGAACGGTTTTGTATAGGTACCATTTTTAGCCCATAGAAGTCAATGGGTAAGATGATGTATATATTTATTTGTTCCCCTTTTTATCATCAGTATTTCAACAACATTATATAAACAGCAAAAAAGCTAACATGTTAAAAAAAACAACAACACAAACATGAAAAATCAACTAAAAAACAATACTGTATGTGGTTCTAAAACAATGGTCTTGGAGTATACTAATGTATATGGGTTTGGGTTACTTCAAGGGGAGGATGGGGGTTCTCTTTGTTTTATTTGGGGTCTATTATGTTATGTTTCTATATCCTAGACCTGTAAGTTGTACCCAGTGATGTATTCTTTTGTAAAATTGTAAGGCGTTGTCAATAAAAACTATATGATCAAAAAACACAATACTGATAAAAATCAATAGAAAAAAATGGAACAAATTGTAGAGATCCTCAATCCAAGTGCCATCTGTATGTTTTGTCTGACTACTCCAACTGAATGTTATTCCAAGCTAGGCTCACCACTAGAGATGAGCGAGTACTGTTCGGATCAGCCGATCCGAACAGCACACTCGCATAGAAATGAATGGACGTAGCTGGCATGCGGGGGGTTAAGCGGCCGGCCGCCGTCAAAGCGGAAGTACCAGGTGCATCCATTCATTTCTATGGAGCGTGCTGTTCGGATCGGCTGATCCAAACAGTACTCGCTCATCTCTACTCACCACCCCTCTTCTGGCCTACACAATTGATTCCCAGCCTTTAGAAACAAGAGGTTTGGCTCCTGAATTGCACACAGGTGGAAAAGTAGCAACAGAAGTCCAGTTAGAAGACCCAAAGATGTGAAAAAACCTCCATTTTATATGAGAATTTTTCTACATGTAGTGACTGCAAGGTATCAGGCGAAAGCACAATGAGAAGTGCCAATGGGTACAACCTGGTTTGACATTATCATCTCGCTACCCGCTTTCCAAAAAGTATCAAACCAAGTTAGATTCAGCGACTCAGCAGCAGAACAGAATTATAGTGACAGCGTTACATCATACAGTTCAAGGAGTAGCTCAGCATATTCCATAAAATACACAGCATAAGATGTACAATCCACAACTAAAGACATACAATAGTTACACACGCCAATTCTGGAAAAGGACTTATAAGAGTCGCCCACCTAAGGACATTTCCGGTGACTCTAACCACATTACAACCTTATGGAAGTATTAGAGACATTTAGCTAACTTCTAAAAGGCATCTTAATGGAAAGCAACACCATTATATAGGCTATTTTCACTACAATAGGAAGAAAGCAAAACTGTTGTAACCAACATTTTCTATGACTACATGGAAATGACGTACAACATGCAAATCCATGGACATATCCATCTAGATAACTAGATATGTAGAATGGCGTAGATTTGAGCTCTAATATATACGCCAGTTTATGGTGTAAATGTGACAATTCACACCAAGCCAAACCCCCCTCCCACAAATCCCCACCCACTTTCCAGAAACATGCCAAGTAGAAGCAGAAATGACCAAAAAGCTGGAAACACATCTGTGCACCCATTGCCACTTTTATCTTATACACTCCTCAACACTGCAACACCAAAAAGCAACTCTTGGAATTATGGGAATCACAGCATTGATAGACATGTTAATAATATGCAAACAACTAAAAAAAAAAAAAAAAAAAAAAAATATTCAAAACATGTATGAGCGCCACAAGCAGAAATACATGCACATACACTCTTGAAAATGCTACCAATGATGTTATTAATAGTTGTCTGAGGACTGTTATGCCACGCTGAATAAACTTGGGCACATATCATCAAAATTGGCTGCTGGCAATTACCTTTGCAATTGCCAACCAATGAAGCCCCAGATGAGCTCGATGGGAGACAGATACAGAGACTTATATTTAGACCACCCAGGCTGCTCACAGTAGTAACAGCAACATAGGGCCTGGATCCTGGGACACTTTGGCCATACCACTCTTTGCATGATGAAATCAATGCAATGTAGAGCTGTTAGTGTGCTTGATATGAAGACTAGAGGAGTCCGGCTACCATAAATGATGACAGCCCACACCATAATCCTAAGAGTAGGACTGCTGTAACATTCCCTTATGGTGTTGTAGCTGAACACCTGTCATGCAAACGCCTTCTGAAGCTTTGTGTCGACAATGGTTTATCGCACTAGGATTGGATGGTGACATTGAATTTTACTTGCAATACACATTGGATGACTATATGCCACTCTTCCAATCAGATGACCTGTCAGTGTGTAGAGATTTGCCTGCACACACTTCTTGCTGTTATTCCAGTTAAGCATTGTTCTCTCAACCACCGACACACACAATGATGAACAGTGCTGACATCTTAGCCTAGGCTTGTAGAGATGAACCAAGATCTCTCAGTTCAAGGATTCAGGTTAAATGTATAATATATTGACTCTAAGGGTATGTTTACACGGCGGAAACCTTTTCCGCCCTGTGACTTCTCCTTGCAGCTAGCCGCAACGGGATGCTGATTTATGAGGAGGTATAAGCATAAATTAAGATGCTCCTAGATTTGCGGCAGTAAACTGACATAAATCATATTCAATCTACCGTAACTCCCATGCCATTATCACTAGACACATATAAGACTTTGGGGATATAAATGAGTACTGGCAAATTCCATGCCAGTCCCCCTATTCCCGATGACGACAGAAGAGCCGCCTCATTTATGAGGAAGCACGCCTCTACATAGAAGCGACGGCTCATGTGCCTGTGATGAAAATGTAGTGGTTATTTGTGCCCATAATCAGGTATACATGATATTAAATGTATCACAATTCCCTTGTCACTTTCAGAAAAGTGGCATGGGAGGCGCAAAAAACCCCACCGGAAACAATTATTATGACACATGGCATTGAATAAGTTACAAAGGCAAAATAATAGAAACCTGCATCCAGGAACTGGACACTTTACTACAGTGTCACCAAGAACTCCAGACTAAGGCCACATGGTCATTTAAAGAACATATTGGGGAAGATCTATTAAAATGGTCTGAAAGCAAAACTTTTCAGCGCACTTTTCATTTTTCAGGAACAAAATAAAAAATGAAAGTTGCACTATTCTTGGTTGGTATGCGAAACTAGGACAGTTCTGATTTGATACCATTTTAATAAATCTACCCTATAGATTTCATTGTGCCTATTCACATCTCCGTTTGTTTTAACACGCAGTCATAAAATAGGACATACACTATTTTTGTTTGTTTTCATGAATTCCCTAATAGATCAAAGTTTCTAAGTGATCCATGAAAACGGGACTAAGGCAGATGCCAAACATCCATGAAAAGAAACGGACCATTTCATCTGTGTTCACTGCCTTTTTTTACAGTGTTTGTGTGAATGTAGCCTAACCAACTAGTTACTGGACCCTGAACTATGAAGAATTGATACAGGCACGAATACAGGGACTTGACTTTGGTTCGTCAAGAACTGGTCTCTATTCCTAGGTATTTAAAGTAACCATCAAATTTTTCAAGAAAATAAGCTGACCTTGTCGTTCAACGGCGGTGCAACATATTCCAGATTAGAATTATCCTGTTAAAAAAAGAGAGAAAGACTTCAACAAGTAGAAAGACTTTCTGAACTAAATACATAGTGATTTTTCACAAACCTTTATATTGTGGTATCATGTCTTAATACAGACACAGACTTCATACATTTTGTAGTGAACATTCACGCTATGGGCTCCATGTTGAGCAATAATGCAGTCCAGTTGAACGTGAGTATGCCACAATTACCCTGATTTATGGGTGAACAAATGTTGCCATAGAGAAACACTGGATACTTGAATGCCTACTTACCCAGGAATAAAATATGACTTGTGTTTCACTGTTGGTGATAAGTTGTGTCTCATCCTTAGGATTAAATATAATATATTTCTGAAGAGAGAGGAAATGTTTTGTAAACGTCCACATCATTGGTATTTCTATTCATTTCTACCTTCTAGAATACAAACATCTATTTTACCGATTGTAACATAAGCATATGGTGTTGACCACAGTGAAACCCAACAAAATGAGCCTGTTCATACTTGTTCATAGGCTTAATGAAGATCAATCATCAATTGATCCCTTCCTGATGTTTAATGGACTTCCAACTACTGCTCTGTCACCCTTGTCACTTTTCCTACAAATTTGTCTTTGTCTCTTCAGGCTAGGGCCATATGTTGACTTTGACTGCGACTCCTGTTGTGCAACCAAATATCGCTGTGTTGCCCTGAGCCCCCTTCACTCATGTTAGTTAACAGAATCTCACTGCGACACTGAAAATTTTCATGTGATTGGTGATTCACATCGCCATACAATTAGAGAACGAAGAATGGACCTTCCCGTATCAAAACATTTCTGCAATGAGGATCATAATGAAAATTTTGGTTTTAAGAGGGAATTTTAAATCAAAGAAAGAGCGACGGATTTATGAGTATAAACTTATGACCCTGCTTCAAACACTGGAGAAGGGGTTTAATCTGTCACATGGTTTTATGGCATCTTACAGAAATTACTGACCTGAGACCCTGAGAACTGATAAGAACCTGGAATTGCTTACATTGTTTCCACCAATAACTAATAACCCTCTACCCCCTCTTCCTCCTAGAATTCTATCCCTATGTGTCCTTTTGTACATAAATCTGCATCCTTCAGAAATGTTTTTTAAATTTACTTGAGAAAGGAGCCTAGAGTTCTGAAACGTTGTAATCTGTCATCATTATTAGTTAGCCATTAAAAAGGTATCAACTACTGAAGACTATCAAGTTTTTTGTTTTTTATATTTCCTACCCACTGGCTAACACGGTACGAGAACAAACATTTTCCTTGTAGAAATCTATACATGCAGTCAGGGAGTAAGAAATTCACGGCACCCACTTTTCTTTTCTCTCTTGAGTCATATTAAACTAACAAGTTGGTTAGATGCACTCCAGGGAGACAAGCGACAACCATTTTACTTGTATTCACATTTTTTCAAGGCCATTGTCGTCATGTACAAAAAACACACAAGGCAGGTTTGTACAAACTCTTTTTTTGAGAACATGTAAAATTATGCTGCTTGTTCACTCGGATATATCCACCTTAGGCTACACTCACACAATAGTGCCCTGCATTTGGCAGAGAAAAAAGTACTTTTTCTAGGCTAAGTGCCCACCCGAGGGTAATCCAATTTCACGTATCCCTCAAAGACATAAGGCTATTGAAGGATCTGTGAACTTGGCCTGAGTTAAGACTTGTTCCATTTTTTTTTTCAGATTATTCACATGAACAGCTAAAACAACAGCCAACACATGGCCAATGAACCCAGTACAATGAATGAGCCCTAACTTTAATATGGCTTTCACATGCCAGGTTTCTGTAAGGCGTATTTAGACTACTGTTGGTTGCATTTCCTGCGCTTACTGTGGATTGGTTGTACTGAACTCACTGCGGCTTTCAAATGGGTTGCATCACCTGGACCGCACATGTTTGTCTGAATTCTCCCTCACTTGCACTTTGGATGTAGAAATCTATGTCATTTCTTTGTCAAATAACTCCCATAACTGTTGCAGCCATAAAACAAACACACCCTGCTGCACTGTATATACAGATTCTACAGCATGGAAATGTGCATTTTTTATATTTTTTAATAAAATACAGTATAAAAATATCAAATGCAGACCTTACCTGAAAACCAAACAGTTCATTAAGTTCAGCTGTACAAATGGGTGTTTCAGAAACTGTTGTCCAGTCCCATATGCTTACTTTCTATGAGCAGAAAAGCAGAATCAGCTGAGGAGTGTATGAATAGTGTAGTGTATAGTTGTACCACAACAAAACAGATAATCACTACCTGAACTGTAACCCCTCCAATGGTCGCCAAGTACTTGGCATTATGTGATATAGCTACGGCAACTACTCCACCATCAGGATGACTATGAAATATGGTGTGAACAGGAATTCTGCAAAGGAATAAAATTAATATTTATCAGTTATGAAATAAGATATATATATATATATATATATATATATATATATATATATATAGTAAGCCGATGGCTGGTCAGGTAATGGAGGGGGTATACATCTCACCCAGACTACTAAGGTGGGTGAGATGAGAAAACTCCAGAAGGAATGTTTGTTCTCAGCAGACAACTTTCGTCTGCTGAGCATTTTGGTAAATGCTCAGTATTGGGCTGGATTTTTAGGAATGACAGGTAGGTTGGTAGTGGGACCTGTCATTCCACCCCCCTCCAGTCCACACTTTGGGGATGTTCCGGCAGTGACTCAGCTGCAGAGAGTCCTCGTCAAGGAGACTTAAAAAGTTGCTCCCCAGCCTTGCTCCACTCCCTTAATCCTAACATCTCTTCCCAGTGTTGGCGTTGCCGGGCAGGAGTGGGTACCCTGTATCATATTTTTTGGGACTGTCCAGGGATCCGTCCATTCTGGCTGGAGGTCAAGTCCCTTACAGACGCTCTATATATTCAAGTTGTCTCTTTAGACCCCCTCATCTATCTCCTCAATCTCCCCCCTGCTCATCTGGGTAAGCACACCTCTAAATTGTTTCTTTATCTCTGTACCGCAGCCAAAACTCTCATTGCTCTCTGATGGAAGAGTGCCTCTCCTCCCTCTGGCTCTGATCTTGTAGCCTGAGTTAAGGATGTCCGTAGCATGGAGAACTTGACAGCCACACTTAACCATACTGTTGAGGCGTTCCAGGCTATATGGTCATCTTGGGACGCATACTGTATATTGAATGGTCTCTGACTCCTTCCCCTTTCCTTCCTCCCCACCCCCTCATTTCCACGCTCAGGTTTTTGTGATGTGTATACATTCCCAGTCTATTTGACGGTATATGCATTGCTTCACGTTCATGTTTTTTATGTTTTCAACTCTTCTGTTGTATTGTATTTTACAAAAATCCTTTCAATAAAAATTACAGTTTAAAAAAAAAAATAAAAAATTTGCCCCAGCAGCAACACTATGGCAGAGTTTGGCTGGAGAGCCAAAGAGAGAGGTCATATTTTTGGAGCTGTTGATTTCTGTTATTCTAGGTGAAGTAACCTATTCTATGTTTAGTTAGAGCAGGGGTAGGGAACCTTTGGCTCTCCAGCTGCTGGGAAACTACAACTCCCAACATGCTCCATTCACTTCCATGGGAGTTCCAAGAACAGCAGAGCAAGAATGCATGCTGGGAGTTGTAGTTTTACAACAGCTGGAGAGCCGTACGTTCCCCACCCCTGAGTTAGAGCCTAGCCGGGCAGGGATTTATTTTTGTATTGTTTCCTTTTGTTGCTGCACTATTTTGTTTTGAGTGAAAATAAATTCTACCTTTGTTTTGACTAAAGAAACGGGACTTGTGTGTCTATGCCACCCCACCTAGCAACCCCAGATCCTGACAATATATACAGTGTATATATATATATACTATGAATCTTGTTCACCACTGAAAGGAATTAAGTCACTAAAACTTAGTTTGCTTGTTAATATCATCGGGGAACACAGCAGTATGGATATATGCCTGGCCACTGTGAGGCTGACAGTAGTGTTGACACTGCCCAAGTGGTTATACCCTCTCCACAGACACTATTCAGATTTATGCAGGGCTGTAGCCGAGTCAGTAGCTCAATGCACGAACGCCAACTAGTCTGAGTCTAACTCTTGCTGTGACTCCTTAATAAATGGCTGACAGCCATTGTCAGACAGAAGCTGCATAACTTCTCTAATTCACAAAAAAATAAATGAATTCCTATTAAAGTAAATATGTAAAAAAACAACAACTTTGTATCTAATTAATTATACAATATCAATATATGCACAATATAATAAAAATAATAATCTTATTTTGAAGCCAGTCAGTAACTTTTTCACAGTCTGACTCAAAACTGGTTCTTATCCAACAGGACCTCTACAGCTTCTTTCTATGGACTTCTTCTTTCTATGTACCCTACATCCCCTGCAGGTGTCCATTCTCCTCTTTTCTTTTGGAAGAACTTTAACCTGTGGAATCCATTTTGAGATCCATCTGCTTCAAGGGGATAGACTCTCTGGATATAGTCTAGATGTTTTCATCCAGTAGTTATGGATGGAAATAGCACCTTCTTCTCTTTAGGCCAGCAACAGCTTCTGAAGGATGACCAAGTGCTCTCTCCCTCTATCTCCTGGAGCTCCTCTTACAGAATGCCCTGCTAGGATTTCCCAGGGCACAAAGAGCGCTCCACCATCATAGCTCACGCAGACTGAAGCTCTTCAACCTCTTGACCCTCCCCACTAAAATCCCTCAGGCACGTTGTACAATCTGTGTTGCAGCCTTCTTCTGGTTTTTTTTTTCATCCCAGTTCAGGGGTTCTTCTCTTCTGTTTTCAAAGAGAACCTCCTGTTTGTCCTGGAGTAAACCCCTGGTCTTCTAGCTCTAGAAATGCCCTCTTCCTTTCTGTATTGCTGAGCCGCTACATCTCCAGCTCTTTTATCTGCCATTTCAGTTCTGCAGTTGATGCCTTTGTTGCAGAAATTTGGTAGTGTCAATCCTGTATCCACTTCCTCTGTGCTGAAAGTGGCTTCTTCCTCATGGCTGCTCTAGAGAGGTTCCACTATTCTGATTCCCAGCTTATACTTTCGGACACATGACCCTGGAACTTATATAAGATCACTGCAGAGTCCAGTTTTCTTACAGGGTCCCCTTCCTAACAGGAGAACAGGGTCTGTCTTGTGTTTAGGTGTCTGCACTTCCTACTGAAGCCTGCCTGGATTGTAGACTCTGCATTTACTGGTATTCTAGGTGAACTGAATGGCAGATTTTCTTCCCTCTATCTGGACTGCTTTAAGATACCCTATACTTCTATTTTTCCAATTATATATACAAAAAAATTGGATTTTTGTATATAGTATAAAATCCCTTTTTCGTTGTGTCACTGGGGGACACAGATTCCATCCTGTTTTCAGTCTCCTGCTTTTAGGTAATAGTTCTCAGGTTATTTATAGTGCCATCAGGATCTATCATATATTTAGTTTTCTCTTTCCTACTGTTGTTAGCATAAAAGGTATTAGCATAGCGTCTGTGTTGAGAGTACGGTCCCCCTGGGAAGAGGCAGTACTTCCATGTATACCTAATATCAGTCTCCTAATGGCTAGGCCTATACCTGTGGTGCTATGTCACTCAATGAAATCGAAGGAAAATTAATTTTATGGTAAGCACAAATATCCACTTCTTACTGTTTTTTTAGAGTGAAGAAGGTATGTAGACCAAAGGCACAATAAGCAAACACAATATTAAAAATGTATCTACAGGTTGGTGGGAAGGTTTTTATTTTGAGATAACACCTATAGAATGTTGCAAATGTCTTACCCTAAAGTATAAAACTGTACACCTGACCTTGTCTAGTATCTTTCTCATAACACTATAAATACTATCTCTTCACAGTTCCTTTACTTCTTCAGGTAGATAGTCATCTTCTGAAACCATGTTGCAGTCTGCATATGTCTCATCCAAACATAGCTATACTTATCAAATAGAGTAATATAGACACACTTATGGGTATACTCTCCATCTGATGCAGTTATATTAAGAAGTTTCTGGCAATAAGTGGAATTTTTTCTCCATTTAAACTATATTCCTACTTTTGTCTCAAACAAAAACACTGTATTAAAAGCTACACCAAAACTTCAAAGTGCAAATTCAACCCTGTGGCTAAATTTTGGCTACAGCTCTTGTTAAAGACCCCACATAGACAAAACTGTGCGGTTCATTTTTACATGGTACCTGCCAATAAAACTAAGAAAAAAGTGTCCTCCATCCTGATGACTTGGTGCTTTTACTTGAATTTAGATGTGTTTTCATAATTTCCTTTTACTTATAGTATATGTTTAAGTGGTATTATTTCAGCTAAATAAATGTAAGGACTTTCATAAATGAGGGTATTGCCTCTGAATATGTGTCCATATTTAGGTATCAGTGCATAGCTACTGAGCCAAACATAGACCATCAAAGGTTCATATGACGCAGTGAGTTTATGTCAGCAGACTTGTGGCCAGGCAGGGACGCACATCTGTAATACAGATGCTCATATGAGGAGGCCATATGCATCTTGTAACATTATAAAAGTTTTAATATACTTTCTGTATCAAGTTCTCGCAGTTTCTAGATCTCTTTTTTGTTGCCATTCACTGGAAGCGATTAATGCTTACTTCCAAGAGAGGAAATCTGTTCTGGTCACACAAGTGGCTCCTTACAATACAGTACGGTTAGAGTACAGTTGTGGCGAGCCGTGCACCGTGTGTTCATCACATGACTAGGACAGAATTTTTCGCTCTGGAAGAAAACAATGATCATATCCATCCAAAGGTGCAACTTCAACCTCTTTGGCCCCAATACAAAACATGTGCTGGATCTGTATCTTTAAAGAGGACCTTTCAATTTTTCTTATATAAATTAAATTACAAAATCTGTTATTTTCACATGAACTATGAATTTAAGGGGAAAAAATCCAGTTATGTTTTAAGTAATGTTATATGTGAACTTTCCATAAAATGAATTTATAGCCTGTAAAATGAACAATAAGGCATTATAAACAGTTTTACTTACCCTGAAAATGAATCCCATACAATGATGAGACTTTCCGGTCCTTGGTCACCTGTAGCAATCCATCGTCTGTCCTCACTAACACACAAACAGGAAATACAGCTACAGTGACCCTAAAGTTAAAGACAGATAAATAGATAGATAGACAGACATAGACAGATAAGAGATAGATAGATAGATAGATAGATAGATAGATAGATAGATAGATAGATAACAGATAGGTAGATAGATAGATAGATAGATAGATAGATAGACAAATACTGTAGATAGATAGATAGATAGATAGATAGATAGATAGATAGATAGATAGATAGATAGATAGAGTAATAACAATACATGCGTGAAGGCTGCATTCCCATCAGTACTGTCTTCGGTTGTTTTGCTTCAATACAGAAGCAGAGAAATTAAGAGCCGGATGTTTAAAATGATGGGCACCAACAAAGCCCACTGTTTATAATGGATCCGCTGGGTTTTTTGTTTTCGTCATTTTGCCAATGATAAAGACCCACATGCAGTGAAAGAAGCTCCTATCAGAGTCTCCGACGCAGATGTGAATTTATCCTAAGCTAATGTTCAAATACTATCAGCTAAGATCTACTTTGACCTCTATAATTCTGTAGAATATTTAGAGTAGAGAAATAGGGTTCAATCCCATAATTCGAAATCCTGAAAGTCTGCGCCAAAAAAGACCTCCTGATTTCATATAATGGGATCTGCACATATGATAACGGGGGATTCATCACTATTACATCAGTCCTGTAAGTGAGTACATTGTGGGTATTGATCTAACATTTATTGTACTGTCCATGTGACATCTGGTTGATCTGTTGGTTCTCATATGAGTTTTTATATTTTAAATGGGGAGTATTTTGTATTTTAATGTTCATAAATAAAAGATAGGGGGTCAGAGCAGTGATAAATACCTTTCTACTGAATATGGCGCTACTTTAAATAGAAAAGGATAACAGAACACTAGGATCCAGCAAGCCATAACTGAATGAAATTATACTATGAACCATAAATTCCAACATGTTCTGAAGGGTCAGAGCATTGGTTGCAGCTGGTGTGACAACACAATATCTCAACACCAATAAAATATTTATAATCAGACGTAGTGTCCATATTTGGATGATATGAAAATATCAGATGTTTGGTTTCACAGTAATTCTCATTTGCATACCAGAGTTTACAAATTGCAATATTTTATTCCAAAACCTCAGTCCGCACAGCAGGCATGGAGCATATGGTATAATTGTTAGAGCATATGGCAAAAGCAAGGAGCAGACATGAGGAACATGAGATAATTATTAGAGATAAATGCCCTATTAGTTGGGGAAGTGAAAGACAAAATGAAAAAATATTATTAGAGATGGATTGGATTGGCATCCCTGCTTTCTAAATAACCAAATGGACTTTTTACATATAGTAAGTTAAAGATATTGCAATTAGGGTATTCATCACCAATCATCAGTAAACATTGAAAATTGCCATATACGGAGACGATAACCAGATTGAAAGGGAATCTACAAGCACGGAAATTAGTGACATAGTGAACCTCTCTTTTTGCATCTAAGTGCAATCTTGCTTTTGAGAAAATGAACTCTAAGGCCGGGGCCCCATGTGGTGGAAACGCCGCGGATAAAAGCGCACATTTTTTACAGTCACTGTGTTGTGGATGGGATTCTAGTGAATCCCATCTCCATACTGCGGGAGAATACATGCTGCGGACACACGGCGATAACCATAACCATCACCATTTTGGAAATCACAGCATGTCAATTATACCTGCGGAAATGCCAGTGGTTTCCCTATAGGTATAATTGAAGCAGAACGTCCGCAGAGGAAATTTCTGCAGACTTTATGTAAGAAGCGTTGCGGGAAAAACAGCGATGTGTTGCGAAAGCGCTTTTTTGATGTGGGAAGCTATGTGGGGCTTTAGCCGTAATTTGTTTGCCTATGAGCAGTTCTGGGCATCCAGATCATGGCCACACCTGCCAGATCACCTGTTTACGCCTGTGGTTGCTACCCCCTAATATAAAGTTTGACGTTCTGATGTGTGGTGATACACTATAATAGCGAGACTTGCTTCCTCACTGTCAAACAAATGTATGAAACAAAGCTTATTAAACCTTCCGTTTGTATAAACTAGGGCGCCTACCCTATCAAGGGTGTCTCAGGTGTTCTGCTACCTGCTCTGACTTTTAGCACATGATATTGGTATGTCCAATTGTACATGAATTTTGGAAAGAGGTCATGGGTCTCCTGTCTGAAATTCTAAATATACCTATCCTGTTCACTCCTGATGTGTGGCGTCTTAGATGAAGAGGTATGGTTAACTACACCATATGAGAATTTTCTTGCATGAATCATTGTTTCTAGCTAGAAAAACCATCCTCTTACGATGGATCGCTCCACACTCACCCTCTTTATCAATGTGGAGGAAGTTAGTTAACGCTCTTTTGCCAAGTAACCAACTAGTATATAAGGGACAAGGCTGCCTGAAGAAATTTCAAAAGGAGACCTGGTGTAACTTGCTGTCAACGCTGTACACTGCTCCATCATTTCGTACAGCCCTTGGCTCCCTTCTTACTTAGGTGAGAGGGTCTGCCAGGAGCACCCAGGACCTCTGATACTCTTTAAGATATGCTACATTTTATGTACTGAATTATACTGTTTGGCTGAAATTGCGCTATTGTATTTGCATCCCCTGCCTGTTTAACTCCTGTACAGTTTGCTGTTTCTTAATTCGGGATACCTGCCTATGGACTTGGCAACCGTTTGGATCTTGCAGTATTGTTCTTATTTTTTGTTTGCTAAACTGTTTTGTCTCTTTATTCAATTCATGCATGTATCATATTTTGAATGGCCTGAGAATACTGTGGCATTAGATTGTTACTGTCTATTTGTTCCTGGTATCATGATGTACAATATTCATTAAAATAAGTTTTAAAAAAAACAAATCTAGATACTCAACAATATAAGGGACAGATTCCAATTTTTAATGCAATATCTCATCCCCCTGTAAACAGATTCAGGATGTAATACTGCATCAAATGTCCTACTCTTACCTGTAGATGGCGCTGACGGTTCAGAGTAAAATCATGGATGACAGCAGTATGAGCGCACACATAGACAACCACTTGATGTTCTTCGTCATGGAGATTATAAACTGGGATATTACTATTCATGCCAAAAGACCACGCTAAATTCTGCACAAAACAAAACATGGCAAGACTAAGTACTGCATGTGCGTATACAAATATGCATCTTATAATGTGAGTGGATGGTAAGTAGCTTATATATACACAGATATATATATATATATATATATATATATATATATATATATATATATATATACATATAGTGTACATAAAAGGAACCCAAAGTTTTCCATCAAATATCTACTACCACCTGTCTAGATTCAGTAATGACCATACAAGTATTGGCAAGAAAAATATTCTTAGGACGTATTCACACGTCCACATTTTACAGACATGTGATAAAAATCTCAGATAGCACTCCACTCTGCTTATTTGTGGGTTGTATGCTGTCTATAGTTGATCTCTTTTTGACATCCATGAAAGACAAAACTACTTTTCTTTTTACAGTTCCTATCTTTTCTCTTAATAATGAAATATAAATGACACTGATATCATCATCCCTTTTGTCTCATGGACCTATAGATTCATTGGTGTGAGGCTTTTTCTTTAGTGGAAAAAAAGACCTACAGTCCATGAAAACTGTCATGCATACTGGAAATGTATGAATAAGGCCTTATCACTCACAAGAGGTTTATCTGCAGGAATGGAGGTTTCATCTTCAAATGCGGTCCTTGGAGTGGCAGTGTAGACAAGTGAGTCTTCAGGCGCTGTGACTTCCATGACTGCTTTTTCTTCTGTGTGCTCTTTATCATTTGTGTTATCAGATATTGAGACACAGTTATTTCTTTCACCCGACCACTGGCTCTCTGTAAGGTTACTGTCAGAAATCTCGCACAATTCCTCTGTAGGATTTCTACCGTCTTCTTCTTTTTCTCCTTTTTGGGAAGTCTCTTCATATGTCACATCCTGTTATCAATATTCAACAAAGAAACATTAACAAAAGTACCATATATACTCGAGTATAAGCCAAATTTTTCAGCACAGTTTTTGTGCTGAAAAAGCCCCCCTCGGCTTATACTTGAGACAGCAAAAAAGAAAAAAAAAAATATTTTTTTTTTTTAAGGGGGGGGGGGGGGGGTGTCTATGACCAGCCACAATATCAATGTATAGAATCTCCCATAAAATAGTGTAAACAAAAAAAGAAGATTTTAAAAAAATAAAAAAATAAAAGTTCTAAATCACTCCTTTCCCTAGAATACATACAAAAGTAGAAAATGACTGTGAAACACAAATACATTAGGTATCCCTGTGTCTGAAAGTGCCCGGTCTACTGAATATAGGGGATCTGCAGTGCTCCTGTTCCGTCAGGAAGGGGTTAATAGGAACAATGCAGATACCCTATATTCAGCCAGGCTAAATTCCAACTGGGGGAAAAAAAACAGTCCTCAAGCTCAGGGAAGGGGCAGACAGACAACCAAAACACCCCTTTCCCAGCACCTACTGCACCCAAAAACTCCGACCATTTTAATTTTTGAAATTTTCCAGTATCTGCTGCATTTCCCCCCCTCGGCTTATACTCGAGTCAATAAGTTTTCCCAGTTTTTTGTGGAAAAATTAGGGGCCTCGGCTTATATTCGGGTCGGCTTATACTCGATTATATACGGTAAATGAATAAAATATCAAGATGTTTTTATCATTAGTGAAGAATATTGGGTTTTGGGACAATTACCTCTCCTGCACTTTTCGTGAGGAGCAATAACCTACATCTATCTGCTATACATATCCACAGACTACTAATGGTCATATACATGATATGAGAATGGCTGTGCATATGGGATGATCAGCCAAATTTGGCCAATCATTGGTCATGGCACTGAGTATTTTTTTTTTTTTCACTTGGATATGTTGATGAAGGGTTTGTTTGTACAGCACCATAGCTCAATTAACAGCATCATGGCTGATTTTTATCCAATGTGTATGACTGGCAATAGGATAGGGTTAAATGGTGATTTTGGTGATATAACCTGAAGGATTTCTCACAACCTTTCTATTGCAGTACCACTGAGTCCAGAAGGAACAATCGCAACATCATCGCTGAATCAGCAGGGAATTCTACAGATATGTTTAGGAATGTTTGGTTTATTATATTATATTATAACACTGTCTGCAGCTACTTTCATAGTAATAACTCCTTTATCCCTTTTGTAAGTAATCTTAAATTTAAGGGAAAGGAAAATCAGTATGTAGAACATCTACAAAGGAGTATCTCCCATTAACGAGGATCTGGGGGTAAGTGCATTGCATGGATAGCCAACTGTTTTTATTGGGTAGTGTGTAATGGTTAATTTTCCTGTGTTGTTACTCTGGAGGAACTTGTGGAAGGACTCTCCCACTGGGAAAATTCCCTCAAGACCTCACAAAACTAAGGTCCTCCAAACGTAAGCTTTCACCCTTCTTCGTTACATAACATAGCTCCCAAGTGTAGGACTTTTCCAGTAACATTCTAAACAACTGATCTGTATCTCCGAGTGAGTAACATAGATTTTACCTCAATGGCTTCATTCATTCGGACATCATGTGACACTTCTTCACATGAAGTATTTGGAGGATTCTCTTCTTCGGTTACTGGTTCATTTACATGTTCCTGAAAATCTCCATCAGTGGCTTCAGGTAGCTGCTCCAGAGATGGGCCAGAGGTTAAAGATATTGTCTGATCTTCAGTTTCCTCTTCCTTAGCTTGTAGTGGGACTTCTTGGTCAACTGCATTAATAGACATTTCTTCTTCTTGTAGATCAGCATTATTATCTGAAGACATCTTGTTTGTGTTGAATTATATTGCGGACCTGTAGATATAAAGCTTTGTATTATATAAAAGACATCATATAATATTTATGGGTGCAGATATCCAAGGAAACAGTGACATGTTACATCCCGGGTAATTTTACCCTGTAGCCCGGAGTCTGGGAACCCTATAGCAGCAACAATACATAGTTGCTCTTTGAACATATGGAAATACATTCTGTAAGAAAACAAAACAGAGAAAAGAACAGCAGAAGAAATAAAAAGAGAAGAAAAATAATACAGAACATATAACCCCCTGAACGCTTAAAGGGTTCTTTCCAGCCATATGTAAAAGCCACCATCAAGGGATACTCACCTGCCCTGGACCTCCATTGTGGCATGAGACTGTG
The DNA here is from genome assembly GCF_031893055.1 of Leptodactylus fuscus. NCBI lineage: Eukaryota > Metazoa > Chordata > Amphibia > Anura > Leptodactylidae > Leptodactylus > Leptodactylus fuscus. The sequence goes on along the minus strand of NC_134265.1, from coordinate 93,535,456 downwards.
AAGGGTATCAGTGATATATTCTCAGCGATATCACCGATCTCCTGCATGGGATTGCTAAGGATAGTAATCGGCTGCTGTGATGACCTGAGCCATGTCACTTACTGACTGGCTAGTGTGGGCACAAGGTGTAACTGAGGCCAGAGTTAGGAAAGTATCTCTTGTGTGTGTGTGTGTGTGTGTGTGTGTTGGGGGGGTTACCCCTCCAGTTTGACTGAAAAACCTCTTGAAGGAGGCCTGTACATAAAGTTAATTTTATTGCAAAAACTTGTGACACTGAATATTAGTTCCAGTAATCTGAATGAGGCTGTATTGGTGGCGAGCACTTGGATTTCTGAAAGCCCCATTCATTTGCAGAAATATCTGCAACACGATCTGCTGTGTGTGAAGACACCATAAGGGCTTTTTACATGACCATAATACATCTATATTAGATGATATGTATATATGTGCATTAATATATTACATTACTATGTGCATTATCCTAGTACTGTGACATCACTGTGTGCATTATCCTAGTACTTTGACATCACTGTGTGCATTATCCTAGCATTATGACATCACTGTGTACATTATCCTGTTACATCACTATGTGCATTATCCTGTTACATCACTATGTGCATTGTCCTGTTACTGTGACATCACTGTGTGCATTATCCTGTTACTGTGACATAACTGTGTGCATTATCCTAGTATTATGACATCACTGTGCGCCTTATCCTGTAACATCACTATGTGTATTATCCTAGAACTGTGAAATCACTGTGTGCATTATCCTGTTACATCACTATGTGTATTATCCTGCTACATGACTGTGTGCATTATCCCTGTTACATCAATATGTGCTTTATCTTGTTACATCACTGTGTGCATTATTTTAGTACTTTGACATCACTGTGTGCATTATCCTGTTACATCACTGTGTGCATTATCCCTGTTACTGCGACATCACTGTGTGCATTATTCTAGTACTATGACATCACTGTGTACATTATCCAGTTACATCACGATGTGCATTACCCCAGTGTTAGTTTTAACTTTTAAAACTATTAGGGCTCTAGTGGTATAACAAATGAAAACAGTAAAGTATTATTTAAGGGAACCTGTCAGAGATTTACAGGACACTGAACAACTCGTAGGTCCGTATGGGCCAGTGGTCACATCACATCACTGTGTGCATTATCCCTGTTACTGCAACATCACTATGTGTATTATCCTAGTACTTGGACATCACTGTGTGCATGAATATGTTACATTACTTTGTGCATTACCCTGTTAATTTTACATCACTGTGTGCATTATCCTGTTACATTACTATGTGCATTGTCCTGTTACTACAACATCACTGTGTGGATTATCTATTTACATCACTATGTGCATTGTCCTGTTACTGTGACATCACTGTTTGCATTATCCTAGTACTATAACATCACTCTGTGCATTATCCTAATACTTTGACATCACTGTGTGCATTAATATATTAAATTTCTATGTGCATTATCCTAGTACTGTGACATCACTGTGTGCATTATTATGTTACAATACTATGTACTTTCATTATCCCTGTTACTGTGACATAACTGTGTGCATTATTCTGTGACATCACTGTGTGCATTATCCTAGTACTTTGACATCACTGTGTGCATTATCCTGTTACATTACTGTGTGCATTGTCCTGTTAGGGTGAATTCACACTGAGTAAACGCTAGCTTATTCTGAACGTAAAACACGTTCAGAATAAGCGGCGTCTAAAGCAGCTCCATTCATTTCTATGGGAGCGGGGATACGAGCGCTCCCCATAGAAATGAATGGGCTGCTTCTTTCACTCCGTGCAGTCCCATTGAAGTGAATGGGGAGTGCCGGCGTGTACGCTCCGGCATGAGCAGAGCTTGCCGTATACGCCGGCACTCCCCATTCACTTCAATGGGACTGCACGGAGTGAAAGAAGCAGCCCATTCATTTCTATGGGGAGCGCTCGTATCCCCGCTCCCATAGAAATGAATGGAGCTGCTTTAGACGCCGCTTATTCTGAACGTGTTTTACGTTCAGAATAAGCTAGCGTTTACTCAGTGTGAATTCACCCTTACTGTGACATCACTGTGTGCATTATCCTGTTACATCACTGTGTGTATTATCCCTGTTACTGTGACATCACTGTGTGCATTATCCTAGTATTATGACATCACTGTGCGCCTTATCCTGTAACATCGCTATGTGTATTATCCTAGTACTGTGACATCACTGTGTGCATTATGTTGAATTACTATGTGCATTATCCCTGTTACTGCAACATCAATATGTGCTTTATCCTGTTACATCACTGTGTGCATTATTTTAGTACTTTGACATCACTGTGTGCATTATCCCTGTTACTGCGACATCACTGTATGCATTATTCTAGTACTATGACATCACTGTGTACATTATCCAGTTACATCACTATGTGTATTATCCCAGTGTTAGTTGTAACTTTTAAAGCTATTAGGGCCCTAGTGGTATAACAAATGAAAACAGTAAAGAATTATTAAAGGGAACCTGTCAGAGATTTACAGGACACTGAACAACTCATAAGTCCATATGGGTCAGTGGTCACATCACATACATCAGTGGCCACATCACAAAATCATGCTGATAGAGCCCCACATATGCGTGAATAGCCTTTAAAAAGGCTATTCAGGCACCGTAAATGTTATATTAAACTACCCCCCCCCCCCCCCCCCCCCCCGTTTTCAAATGCAACCCTAAAACAAAATGTGATAAACTTACCCATCGTGCACGGGGGACGGGCATTCAGGGTCCGTCCGTCTTCTTCATCCACGCCTCCTCTTCCTGCGATGTCCTCGGGTCTCGTTTTCCTCCGACGCTTGCGAACTGACATTGCTAAAAAAAATGGCCTGGGCACATGCGCAGTAGCCGTAGTAGAAGCAGCATGCTACTGCGCATGCGCCCAGGCCATTTTTTTTTTAGCAATGTAAGTTTGCGAGCGCCAGAGGAAGACGAGACCCGAGGACATCAGAGGAAGAGGAGGCATGGATGAAGAAGACGGCGCACCCTGAATGCCCGTCCCCCGTGCACGATGGTAAGTTTAGCTGTAGTTTAATATAACTTTTATGGTGCCTGAATAGCCTTTTTAAAGCCTATTCACGCATATGTGGGACTCTATCAGCATGATTTTGCTGATAGTGCCCCTTTAAATGGATCCTCCTGTGATATGCCTGGCTCTATTTGATGTTCTCCTGCCCTACTTTCAACAAATGGTGAGACTATTTCATATTTTTTGCTTGTAACTGACTATTGTGATACATGTTGCCATCTTAAAACGTGTCACTTTTATGTTGCTTCCTATATGTGTATCCCATAGAAACCTTGGGAACAATTGCAATAGTACCTTCCATTGCATATTTTGAAACGGTATTTAATAAATGTTAAGTTTTAATATGCAGCGGTGTATGCAGGGCCGGCGTCAGCGAACGGCGTAGTCGGGCAAGTGCCGGGGCCCACAGAGCCTCTGGGGGCCCCCTGGCACTTGGCCGCCCCAGCACTTGCCTGTCCCGATTTCAGCTCATCGGCGTCCGACGGACTTTGATGAGCTGAATACATAGGCGATAAAAGCAGGAGCTGTGACAGCTCAGTTCCTGCTTTAACGCTGCGGCCCGGCTTCGGCGTGTGTAGGCACGATGTGATGACGTCACATGAAGGGGGGGGAACGGCATGACACTGGGGCACAGATGGGGGGGACATGAAACTGTGGGAAGATGAAGGGGGAAGAACGGCATGAAACTGGGGACAGAGATGAAGGGGGGACATGAAACTGGGGCAGAGGAAGGGTGTATATGAAACTGGGGGAGAGATGGAGGGGGGGCATATAATTTACGGGTGACTGTAGAAGGATTATACTGTGTGGGAGCACACGAAAAATGAATGAGAATGGGCGGAGTCAACATAAAAGTGGGCAGAGTTAAATTTGCTGCGGCGCGCAGAGCGCGCTGCACGTTTTTACCCCTCTTTCTATTCTTCAAAAGTTGGGAGGTATGGCGTTGGTGACGCCACACTCCTGCGTGACGTCACTCGCTTAATCTGCGACGTGCAGTGTCCCGACTCCCACGCCTCCTCCACAAGGGGGCCCACTGAGGCTCTGTCGCCCAAGGGCCCATAAAAACCTGGAGCCAGCCCTGAGTGTATGGATTTGCTGAGTCCGCATGGGGACCCACCCCGAATGGATTACCGACAAAAATGTGAACGAGGCCTAACAGGGATAATGCACACAGTGTTGTAACAGAATATTGCACACAGTGATGTCACAATAAGAGAGATAATGCACATAGTTTTGTAACAGAATAATACACACGGTGATGTCATATTAGTAGGATAAAGAACATAGTGATGTAAGTCGATAAGGCACACAGTGATGTCACAGTAACAGAGATAATGCACGTAGTTTTGTAACAGAATTAGGAACATAGTGATGTGACAGGATAATGGACAATGTAATGTAAAAGAATAATGCACATAGTGATGTCACAATAGTAGGATAATGCACATAGCGATGTCACAATAGTAGGATAATGCACACAGTGATGTCACAATAGTAGGATAATGCACATAGCGATGTCACAATACTAGGATAATGCACATAGTGATGTCACAATACTGGGATAATGCTCATAGTGATGTCACAGTACTAGGATAATGCACATAGTGATGTCACAATACTAGGATAATGCACACAGTGATGTCACAATACTAGGATAATGCACATAGCGATGTCACAATAGTAGGATAATGCACACAGTGATGTCACAATAGTAGGATAATGCACATAGCGATGTCACAATACTAGGATAATGCACATAGTGATGTCACAATACTAGGATAATGCACATAGCGATGTCACAATACTAGGATAATGCACATAGTGATGTAACAATAGTAGAATAATGCACATAGTGATGTCACAATAGTAGGATAATGCACATAGTGATGTCACAATACTAGGATAATGCACATAGTGATGTCACAATACTAGGATAATGCACATAGTGATGTCACAATACTAGGATAATGCACATAGTGATGTCACAATACTAGGATAATGCACATAGTGGTGTCACAATACTAGGATAATGCACATAGTGATGTCACAATACTAGGATAATGCACATAGTGATGTCACAATACTAGGATAATGCACATAGTGATGTCACAATACTGGGATAATGCACACAGTGATGTCACAATACTAGGATAATGCACATAGTGATGTCACAATACTAGGATAATGCACATAGTGATGTCACAATACTAGGATAATGCACATAGTGATGTCACAATACTAGGATAATGCACATAGTGATGTCACAATACTAGGATAATGCACATAGTGATGTCACAATACTAGGATAATGCACATAGTGATGTCACAATACTAGGATAATGCACATAGTGATGTCACAATAATAGGATAATGCACACAGTGATGTCACAATACTAGGATAATGCACACAGTGATGTCACAATACTAGGATAATGCACATAATGATGTCACAATACTAGGATAATGCACATAGTGATGTCACAATAGTAGGATAATGCACATAGTGATGTCACAATAGTAGGATAATGCACATAGTGATGTCACAATAGTAGGAAAATGCACATAGTGATGTCACAATACTAGGATAATGCACATAGTGATGTCACAATACTAGGATAATGCACATAGTGATGTCACAATAGTAGGATAATGCACATAGTGATGTCACAATACTAGGATAATGCAGATAGTGATGTCACAATACTAGGATAATGCACATAGTGATGTCACAATACTAGGATAATGCACAGAGTGATGTCACAATACTAGGATAATGCAGATAGTGATGTCACAATACTAGGATAATGCACATAGTGATGTCACAATACTAGGATAATGCACAGAGTGATGTCACAATACTAGGATAATGCAGATAGTGATGTCACAATACTAGGATAATGCAGATAGTGATGTCACAATACTAGGATAATGCACATAGTGATGTCACAATACTAGGATAATGCACATAGTGATGTCACAATACTAGGATAATGCACAGAGTGATGTCACAATACTAGGATAATGCAGATAGTGATGTCACAATACTAGGATAATGCACATAGTGATGTCACAATACTAGGATAATGCACATAGTGATGTCACAATACTAGGATAATGCACATAGTGATGTCACAATACTAGGATAATGCACACAGTGATGTAACAGGATGATGCACATAGTGATGTCACAATAGTAGGATAATGCACATAATGATGTCACAATACTAGGATAATGCACACAGTGATGTAACAGGATAATGCACATAGTGATGTCACAATAGTAGGATAATGCACATAGTGATGTCACAATACTAGGATAATGCACATAATGATGTCACAATACTAGGATAATGCACACAGTGATGTAACAGGATAATGCACATAGTGATGTCACAATACTAGGATAATGCACATAATGATGTCACAATACTAGGATAATGCACATAGTGATGTCACAATACTAGGATAATGCACATAGTGATGTCACAATAGTAGGATAATGCACATAGTGATGTCACAATACTAGGATAATGCACACAGTGATGTCACAATACTAGGATAATGCACATAGTGATGTCACAATACTAGGATAATGCACACAGTGATGTCACAATAGTAGGATAATGCACATAGTGATGTCACAATACTAGGATAATGCACATAGTGATGTCACAATACTAGGATAATGCAGATAGTGATGTCACAATACTAGGATAATGCAGATAGTGATGTCACAATACTAGGATAATGCACATAGTGATGTCACAATACTAGGATAATGCACATAGTGATGTAACAGGATAATGCACATAATGATGTCACAATACTAGGATAATGCACATAATGATGTCACAATACTAGGATAATGCACATAGTGATGTCACAATACTAGGATAATGCACATAGTGATGTCACAATAGTAGGATAATGCACATAGTGATGTCACAATACTAGGATAATGCACACAGTGATGTCACAATACTAGGATAATGCACATAGTGATGTCACAATACTAGGATAATGCACACAGTGATGTCACAATAGTAGGATAATGCACATAGTGATGTCACAATACTAGGATAATGCACATAGTGATGTCACAATACTAGGATAATGCAGATAGTGATGTCACAATACTAGGATAATGCAGATAGTGATGTCACAATACTAGGATAATGCACATAGTGATGTAACAGGATAATGCACATAATGATGTCACAATAGTAGGATAATGCAGATAGTGATGTCACAATAGTAGGATAATGCACATAGTGATGTCACAATAGTAGGATAATGCAGATAGTGATGTCACAATAGTAGGATAATGCACATAGTGATGTCACAATAGTAGGATAATGCACATAGTGATGTCACAATACTAGGATAATGCACACAGTGATGTCACAATACTAGGATAATGCACATAGCGATGTCACAATACTAGGATAATGCACATAGTGATGTCACAATAGTAGGATAATGCACATAGTGATGTCACAATACTAGGATAATGCACATAGTGATGTAACAGGATAATGCACATAATGATGTCACAATAGTAGGATAATGCAGATAGTGATGTCACAATACTAGGATAATGCACACAGTGATGTCACAATACTAGGATAATGCACATAGTGATGTCACAATACTAGGATAATGCACATAGTGATGTCACAATACTAGGATAATGCACATAGTGATGTCACAATACTAGGATAATGCACATAGTGATGTCACAATACTAGGATAATGCACATAGTGATGTCACAATACTAGGATAATGCACATAGTGATGTCACAATAGTAGGATAATGCACATAGTGATGTCACAATAGTAGGATAATGCACATAGTGATGTCACAATACTAGGATAATGCACATAGTGATGTCACAATACTGGGATAATGCACACAGTGATGTCACAATACTAGGATAATGCACATAGTGATGTCACAATACTACGATAATGCACATAGTGATGTCACAATACTAGGATAATGCACATAGTGATGTCACAATACTAGGATAATGCACATAGTGATGTCACAATAGTAGGATAATGCACATAGTGATGTCACAATAGTAGGATAATGCACATAGTGATGTCACAATACTAGGATAATGCACATAGTGATGTCACAATAGTAGGATAATGCACATAGTGATGTCACAATACTAGGATAATGCACATAGTGATGTCACAATACTAGGATAATGCACATAGTGATGTCACAATAATAGGATAATGCACACAGTGATGTCACAATACTAGGATAATGCACACAGTGATGTCACAATACTAGGATAATGCACATAATGATGTCACAATACTAGGATAATGCACATAGTGATGTCACAATAGTAGGATAATGCACATAGTGATGTCACAATAGTAGGATAATGCACATAGTGATGTCACAATAGTAGGATAATGCACATAGTGATGTCACAATACTAGGATAATGCACATAGTGATGTCACAATACTAGGATAATGCACATAGTGATGTCACAATACTAGGATAATGCACATAGTGATGTCACAATACTAGGATAATGCACATAGTGATGTCACAATAGTAGGATAATGCACATAGTGATGTCACAATACTAGGATAATGCACATAGTGATGTCACAATACTAGGATAATGCACATAGTGATGTCACAATACTAGGATAATGCACAGAGTGATGTCACAATACTAGGATAATGCACATAGTGATGTCACAATACTAGGATAATGCACATAGTGATGTCACAATACTAGGATAATGCACAGAGTGATGTCACAATACTAGGATAATGCACATAGTGATGTCACAATACTAGGATAATGCAGATAGTGATGTCACAATACTAGGATAATGCACATAGTGATGTCACAATACTAGGATAATGCACAGAGTGATGTCACAATACTAGGATAATGCAGATAGTGATGTCACAATACTAGGATAATGCACATAGTGATGTCACAATACTAGGATAATGCACATAGTGATGTCACAATACTAGGATAATGCACAGAGTGATGTCACAATACTAGGATAATGCAGATAGTGATGTCACAATACTAGGATAATGCACATAGTGATGTCACAATACTAGGATAATGCACATAGTGATGTCACAATACTAGGATAATGCACACAGTGATGTAACAGGATGATGCACATAGTGATGTCACAATAGTAGGATAATGCACATAATGATGTCACAATACTAGGATAATGCACACAGTGATGTAACAGGATAATGCACATAGTGATGTCACAATAGTAGGATAATGCACATAGTGATGTCACAATACTAGGATAATGCACATAATGATGTCACAATACTAGGATAATGCACATAGTGATGTCACAATACTAGGATAATGCACATAGTGATGTCACAATAGTAGGATAATGCACATAGTGATGTCACAATAGTAGGATAATGCACACAGTGATGTCACAATAGTAGGATAATGCACATAGTGATGTCACAATACTGGGATAATGCACACAGTGATGTCACAATACTAGGATAATGCACATAGTGATGTCACAATACTAGGATAATGCACATAGTGATGTCACAATACTAGGATAATGCAGATAGTGATGTCACAATACTAGGATAATGCACATAGTGATGTCACAATACTAGGATAATGCAGATAGTGATGTCACAATACTAGGATAATGCAGATAGTGATGTCACAATACTAGGATAATGCACATAGTGATGTCACAATACTAGGATAATGCAGATAGTGATGTCACAATACTAGGATAATGCACAGAGTGATGTCACAATACTAGGATAATGCAGATAGTGATGTCACATTACTAGGATAATGCACATAGTGATGTAACAGGATAATGCACACAGTGATGTCACAATACTAGGATAATGCAGATAGTGATGTCACAATACTAGGATAATGCACATAGTGATGTCACAGTAGTAGGATAATGCACATAGTGATGTCACAATACTAGGATAATGCAGATAGTGATGTCACAATACTAGGATAATGCAGATAGTGATGTCACAATACTAGGATAATGCACACAGTGATGTAACAGTACAGGCAGGGATGACGCACACACTGATCTCTAGCACTATTTTTATTTTCTGTTCCTATACCTGTGATCAATGGAAGAAAATTCCATAAGCCAAAACTATAAGTTAACAATAATCAACCAGTAACTTGTGTCTCTGTCATTCCCAATACACTGTACTAAGTAGTAATGATTATAATACAACATGAGCGGCTGTACACAGGCCACCTGCAGCTCATATACAGCCCCAGTATACAGACTATACAGCACTGACCGCATATGATAACACATACATATATATATATATTACAGGTCGCCATAATACATTGTACTTACAGCAGGGACGCGGCCGCACGCAGCAAGCCTTCAGGAACGTTACCTAGCAACCAAGAAGTAAACCATATTGGGTTTCCATGGTGACACGGAAGTCACCGATCTGCCGCGCTACAAGAAATTCCCGCACTGCCCTTCACAAGGGATTGTGGGAAAGAGATTTATACAGGAGGCGGGGCTGGTGTGGATGTAAATACCCGGGGGGGGCATGGGGGGCACCCTGTGTGAGAGAAGCGGCTATGGGGCCACTCTGTGTGAGCGGGGTTACAATGGGGAGCAGTCTGTGTGAGAGGGGGTACGATGGGGAGCAGTCTGTGTGAGAGGTAGGGTGGCAGTTAGAGCAGTCTGTGTGAGAGAGGTTACAATGGGGAGCAGTCTGTGTGAGGGGGTTACAATGGGGAGCAGTCTGTGTGAGGGGGTTACAATGGGGAGCAGTCTGTGTGAGGGGGTTACAATGGGGAGCAGTCTGTGTGAGGGGATTACAATGGGGAGCAGTCTGTGTGAGAGAGGTTACAATGGGGAGCAGTCTGTGTGAGGGGGTTACAATGGGGAGCAGTCTGTGTGAGGGGGTTACAATGGGGAGCAGTCTGTGTGAGGGGGTTACAATGGGGAGCAGTCTGTGTGAGGGGGTTACAATGGGGAGCAGTCTGTGTGAGGGGGTTACAATGGGGAGCAGTCTGTGTGAGGGGGTTACAATGGGGAGCAGTCTGTGTGAGAGGGGGTACAATGGAGAGCAGTCTGTGTGAGAGGGGGTACAATGGGGAGCAGTCTGTGTGAGAGGGGGTACGATGGGGAGCAGTCTGTGTGAGAGGTAGGATGGCAGTTAGAGCAGTCTGTGTGAGAGAGGTTACAATGGGGAGCAGTCTGTGTGAGGGGGTTACAATGGGGAGCAGTCTGTGTGAGGGGGTTACAATGGGGAGCAGTCTGTGTGAGGGGGTTACGATGGGGAGCAGTCTGTGTGAGGGGGTTACGATGGGGAGCAGTCTGTGTGAGAGAGGTTACGATGGGGAGCAGTCTGTGTGAGGGGGTTACAATGGGGAGCTGTCTGTGTGAGGGGGTTACAATGGGGAGCAGTCTGTGTGAGAGAGGCTACAATGGAGAGCAGTCTGTGTGAGAGGGGCTACAATGGGGAGCAGTCTGTGTGAGAGGGGGTACGATGGGGAGCAGTCTGTGTGAGAGGTAGGATGGCAGTTAGAGCAGTCTGTGTGAGAGAGGTTACAATGGGGAGCAGTCTGTGTGAGGGGGTTACGATGGGGAGCAGTCTGTGTGAGGGGGTTACAATGGGGAGCAGTCTGTGTGAGGGGGTTACAATGGGGAGCAGTCTGTGTGAGGGGGTTACAATGGGGAGCAGTCTGTGTGAGGGGGTTACAATGGGGAGCAGTCTGTGTGAGAGAGGTTACAATGGGGAGCAGTCTGTGTGAGGGGGTTACAATGGGGAGCAGTCTGTGTGAGGGGGTTACAATGGGGAGCAGTCTGTGTGAGGGGGTTACAATGGGGAGCAGTCTGTGTGAGGGGGTTACAATGGGGAGCAGTCTGTGTGAGGGGGTTACAATGGGGAGCAGTCTGTGTGAGGGGGTTACAATGGGGAGCAGTCTGTGTGAGAGGGGGTACAATGGAGAGCAGTCTGTGTGAGAGGGGGTACAATGGGGAGCAGTCTGTGTGAGAGGGGGTACGATGGGGAGCAGTCTGTGTGAGAGGTAGGATGGCAGTTAGAGCAGTCTGTGTGAGAGAGGTTACAATGGGGAGCAGTCTGTGTGAGGGGGTTACGATGGGGAGCAGTCTGTGTGAGGGGGTTACGATGGGGAGCAGTCTGTGTGAGGGGGTTACAATGGGGAGCTGTCTGTGTGAGAGGGGCTACAATGGGGAGCAGTCTGTGTGAGAGGGGCTACAATGGGGAGCAGTCTGTGTGAGAGGTAGGATGGCAGTTAGAGCAGTCTGTGTGAGGGGGTTACAATGGGGAGCAGTCTGTGTGAGGGGGTTACAATGGGGAACAGTCTGTGTGAGAGGTAGGGTGGCAGTTAGAGCAGTCTGTGTGAGAGGGGCTACAATGGGGAGCAGTCTGTGTGAGAGATAGGGTGGCAGTTAGAGCAGTCTGTGTGAGAGGGGCTACAATGGGGAGCAGTCTGTGTGAGAGGTAGGATGGCAGTTAGAGCAGTCTGTATGAGGGGGTTACAATGGGGAGCAGTCTGTGTGAGAGGGGCTACAATGGGGAGCAGTCTGTGTGAGGGGGTTACAATGGGGAGCAGTCTGTGTGAGAGGGGCTACAATGTGGAGCTGTCTGTGTGAGAGGGGCTACAATGGGGAGCAGTCTGTGTGAGAGGGGGTACGATGGGGAGCAGTCTGTGTGAGGGGGTTACAATGGGGAGCAGTCTGTGTGAGAGGTAGGATGGCAGTTAGAGCAGTCTGTGTGAGAGAGGTTACAATGGAGAGCAGTCTGTGTGAGGGGGTTACAATGGGGAGCAGTCTGTGTGAGAGGGGCTACAATGGGGAGCAGTCTGTGTGAGGGGGTTACAATGGGGAGCAGTCTGTGTGAGAGGGGCTACAATGTGGAGCTGTCTGTGTGAGAGGGGCTACAATGGGGAGCAGTCTGTGTGAGAGGGGGTACGATGGGGAGCAGTCTGTGTGAGGGGGTTACAATGGGGAGCAGTCTGTGTGAGAGGTAGGGTGGCAGTTAGAGCAGTCTGTGTGAGAGGGGCTACAATGGGGAGCAGTCTGTGTAAGAAGTAGGGTGGCAGGTAGAGCAGTCTGCGTGAGAGGGGCTACAATTGGGAGCAGTCTGTGTGAGAGGTAGGATGGCAGTTAGAGCAGTCTGTGTGAGGGGGTTACAATGGGGAGCAGTCTGTGTGAGAGATAGGGTGGCAGTTAGAGCAGTCTGTGTGAGAGGGGCTACAATGGGGAGCAGTCTGTGTGAGAGGTAGGATGGCAGTTAGAGCAGTATGTGTGAGGGGGTTACAATGGGGAGCAGTCTGTGTGAGAGGGGCTACAATGGGGAGCAGTCTGTGTGAGAGGGGGTACGATGGGGAGCAGTCTGTGTGAGGGGGTTACAATGGGGAGCAGTCTGTGTGAGAGGGGCTACAATGTGGAGCTGTCTGTGTGAGAGGGGCTACAATGGGGAGCAGTCTGTGTGAGAGGGGGTACGATGGGGAGCAGTCTGTGTGAGGGGGTTACAATGGGGAGCAGTCTGTGTGAGAGGGGCTACAATGGGGAGCAGTCTGTGTGAGAGGGGTTACAATGGGGAGCAGTCTGTGTGAGAGGTAGGATGGCAGTTAGAGCAGTCTGTGTGAGAGAGGTTACAATGGAGAGCAGTCTGTGTGAGGGGGTTACAATGGGGAGCAGTCTGTGTGAGAGGGGCTACAATGGGGAGCAGTCTGTGTGAGAGGTAGGATGGCAGTTAGAGCAGTCTGTGTGAGAGATAGGATGGCAGTTAGAGCAGTCTGTGTGAGAGGGGCTACAATGGGGAGCAGTCTGTGTGAGAGGAAGGGTGGCAGTTAGAGCATCCTGTATGAGAGTTGTTACAATGGGGAGCAGTCTGTGTGAGAGGTAGGGTGGCAGTTAGAGCAGTCTGTGTGAGGGGGTTACAATGGGGAGCAGTCTGTGTGAGAGATAGGGTGGCAGTTAGAGCAGTCTGTGTGAGAGGGGCTACAATGGGGAGCAGTCTGTGTGAGAGGTAGGATGGCAGTTAGAGCAGTCTGTGTGAGGGGGTTACAATGGGGAGCAGTCTGTGTGAGAGGGGCTACAATGGGGAGCAGTCTGTGTGAGAGGGGCTACAATGGGGAGCAGTCTGTGTGAGAGGGGGTACGATGGGGAGCAGTCTGTGTGAGGGGGTTACAATGGGGAGCAGTCTGTGTGAGAGGGGCTACAATGTGGAGCTGTCTGTGTGAGAGGGGCTACAATGGGGAGCAGTCTGTGTGAGAGGGGGTACGATGGGGAGCAGTCTGTGTGAGGGGGTTACAATGGGGAGCAGTCTGTGTGAGAGGGGCTACAATGGGGAGCAGTCTGTGTGAGAGGGGTTACAATGGGGAGCAGTCTGTGTGAGAGGTAGGATGGCAGTTAGAGCAGTCTGTGTGAGAGAGGTTACAATGGAGAGCAGTCTGTGTGAGGGGGTTACAATGGGGAGCAGTCTGTGTGAGAGGTAGGGTGGCAGTTAGAGCAGTCTGTGTGAGAGGGGCTACAATGGGGAGCAGTCTGTGAGAGGTAGGGTGGCAGAGCAGTCTGTGTGAGAGATAGGATGGCAGTTAGAGCAGTCTGTATGAGGTGTTACAATGGGGAGCTGTCTGTGTAAGAAGTAGGGTGGCAGGTAGAGCAGTCTGTGTGAGAGGGGCTACAATGGGGAGCAGTCTGTGTGAGAGGAAGGGTGGCAGTTAGAGCATCCTGTATGAGAGTTGTTACAATGGGGAGCAGTCTGTGTGAGAGGGGCTACAATGGGGAGCAGTCTGTGTGAGAGGGGGTACGATGGGGAGCAGTCTGTGTGAGGAGGTTACAATGGGGAGCAGTCTGTGTGAGAGGGGCTACAATGTGGAGCTGTCTGTGTGAGAGGGGCTACAATGGGGAGCAGTCTGTGTGAGGGGGTACGATGGGGAGCAGTCTGTGTGAGGGGGTTACAATGGGGAGCAGTCTGTGTGAGAGGGGCTACAATGGGGAGCAGTCTGTGTGAGAGGGGTTACAATGGGGAGCAGTCTGTGTGAGAGGTAGGATGGCAGTTAGAGCAGTCTGTGTGAGAGAGGTTACAATGGAGAGCAGTCTGTGTGAGGGGGTTACAATGGGGAGCAGTCTGTGTGAGAGGGGCTACAATGGGGAGCAGTCTGTGTGAGAGGTAGGATGGCAGTTAGAGCAGTCTGTGTGAGAGAGGTTACAATGGGGAGCAGTCTGTGAGAGGTAGGGTGGCAGAGCAGTCTGTGTGAGAGATAGGATGGCAGTTAGAGCAGTCTGTATGAGGTGTTACAATGGGGAGCTGTCTGTGTAAGAAGTAGGGTGGCAGGTAGAGCAGTCTGTGTGAGAGGGGCTACAATGGGGAGCAGTCTGTGTGAGAGGAAGGGTGGCAGTTAGAGCATCCTGTATGAGAGTTGTTACAATGGGGAGCAGTCTGTGTGAGAGGTAGGATGGCAGTTAGAGCAGTCTGTGTGAGGGGGTTACAATGGGGAGCAGTCTGTGTGAGAGGGGCTACAATGGGGAGCAGTCTGTGTGAGAGGGGCTACAATGGGGAGCAGTCTGTGTGAGAGGGGGTACGATGGGGAGCAGTCTGTGTGAGGGGGTTACAATGGGGAGCAGTCTGTGTGAGAGGGGCTACAATGGGGAGCAGTCTGTGTGAGAGGGGGTACGATGGGGAGCAGTCTGTGTGAGGGGGTTACAATAGGGAGCAGTCTGTGTGAGAGGGGCTACAATGGGGAGCAGTCTGTGTGAGAGGGGTTACAATGGGGAGCAGTCTGTGTGAGAGGTAGGATGGCAGTTAGAGCAGTCTGTGTGAGAGGTGGGTGGCAGTTAGAGCAGTCTGTGTGAGAGGGGCTACAATGGGGAGCAGTCTGTGAGAGGTAGGGTGGCAGAGCAGTCTGTGTGAGAGATAGGATGGCAGTTAGAGCAGTCCGTATGAGGTGTTACAATGGGGAGCTGTCTGTGTAAGAAGTAGGGTGGCAGGTAGAGCAGTCTGTGTGAGAGGGGCTACAATGGGGAGCAGTCTGTGTGAGAGGAAGGGTGGCAGTTAGAGCAGTCTGTGTGAGAGGTAGGATGGCAGTTAGAGCAGTCTGTGTGAGGGGGTTACAATGGGGAGCAGTCTGTGTGAGAGGTAGGATGGCAGTTAGAGCAGTCTGTGTGAGGGGGTTACAATGGGGAGCAGTCTGTGTGAGAGGGGCTACAATGGGGAGCAGTCTGTGTGAGAGGGGCTACAATGGGGAGCAGTCTGTGTGAGAGGGGGTACGATGGGGAGCAGTCTGTGTGAGAGGTAGGATGGCAGTTAGAGCAGTCTGTGTGAGGGGGTTACAATGGGGAGCAGTCTGTGTGAGAGGGGCTACAATGTGGAGCTGTCTGTGTGAGAGGGGCTATAATGGGGAGCAGTCTGTGTGAGAGGGGGTACGATGGGGAGCAGTCTGTGTGAGGGGGTTACAATGGGGAGCAGTCTGTGTGAGAGGGGCTACAATGGGGAGCAGTCTGTGTGAGAGGGGTTACAATGGGGAGCAGTCTGTGTGAGAGGTAGGATGGCAGTTAGAGCAGTCTGTGTGAGAGGGGCTACAATGGGGAGCAGTCTGTGTGAGAGGGGCTACAATGGGGAGCAGTCTATGTGAGAGGTAGGGTGGCAGTTAGAGCAGTCTGTGTGAGAGGGATTACAATGAGGAGCTGTCTGTGTGAGAGGTAGGATGGCAGAGCAGTCTGTATGAGGTGTTACAATGGGGAGCAGTCTGTGTGAGAGGTAGGGTGGCAGAGCAGTCTGTGTGAGAGGGGCTACAATGGGGAGCAGTCTGTGTGAGAGGGGCTACAATGGGGAGCAGTCTATGTGAGAGGTAGGGTGGCAGTTAGAGCAGTCTGTGTGAGAGGGATTACAATGAGGAGCTGTCTGTGTGAGAGGTAGGATGGCAGAGCAGTCTGTATGAGGTGTTACAATGGGGAGCAGTCTGTGTGAGAGGTAGGGTGGCAGAGCAGTCTGTGTGAGAGGGGCTACAATGTGGAGCAGTCTGTGTGAGAGGGTTACAATGGGGAGCAGTCTGTGTGAGAGATAGGGTGGCAGTTAGAGCAGTCTGTGTGAGAGGGGTTACAATGGGGAGCAGTTTGTGTGAGAGGGGTTACAATGGGGAGCAGTTTGTGTGAGAGGGGTTACAATGGGGAGCAGTTTGTGTGAGAGGGGTTACAATGGGGAACAGTCTGTGTGAGAGGTAGGGTGGCAGAGCAGTCTGTGTGAGAGAGCAGTCTGTGTGAGAGAGGCTACAATGTGGAGCAGTCTGTGTGAGAGGGGCTACAATGTGGAGCAGTCTGTGTGAGGGGGCTACAATGTGGAGCAGTCTGTGTGAGGGGGCTACAATGTGGAGCAGTCTGTGTGAGAGGGGCTACAATGTGGAGCAGTCTGTGTGAGAGGGGCTACAATGGGGAGCAGTCTGTGTGAGAGGTAGGGTGGCAGTTAGAGCAGTCTGTGTGAGGGGGTACAATGGGGAGCAGTCTGTGTGAGAGATAGGGTGGCAGTTAGAGCAGTCTGTGTGAGGGGGGTACAATGGGGAGCAGTTTGTGTGAGAGGGGTCACAATGGGGAGCAGTCTGTGTGAGGGGGGGTACAATGAGGAGCAGTGACTGTTTGTAATACAGAGAATAATCTTTACACTCTGACAAATTAAAAAAACAAAACACACACAGCTAGGTCTCCTGATGAAGCCACGCTAAGGTGAAATGCGTGTCGGGGTGTTTTGGTTCCCTCACTGTTGATGTTTCGGAGTTAACCGGTTATGGCCTATTTACATTGCCAACATGTCTATGGGTATGTATTGGTATTAGACCTATGACACGTATTGTTGTACTCCCTATTTATTTCTAATCAGGATACTCTTTGCTATAGGTTTATTATACCTTAGATGTAGGGACCTTGTCACATGTGATAAAATCTTTTGGGGGTCAGTACTGTTAGAGTTAAGTCCTCCATCTTTGTATTTTGGCAGCCATCTTGTACTCTTTCACATATAAACTGTTTAAGTATGTATTTTTCTGCTTAAGTCAAGGAGGCCCTTTGTTAGACTTTAAGGAATGTGATAATGAACGTCAATGCATAGGTTGCTAATCCTTATCTCTCAAGGGCCTCATTTTGAGAAGATGCAGCTGACTTTGTATATTTCATATCTCCTTTACATGATGTATGGACACATAACCAACAAAAGTATTAATCTTATGGTATCTGGGCACTCTGTCATATTTTATGGTATATGAAGGTCACTTAGAGTGTGTATAGACACAGAGTCTATGAAGCATGTCATCTTATATCTTTTGCCATGATACATACATATAGACAGTCTGGGATGTTAGCTCACACATAAGTATTTTGAATCCTTCTTTGTTTCATGGGAAAGTCCATCCCAGTGTGGAAAGCTATAATGAGATGCAGATTATAATGAGCCTCAGCCTATAGTCATGTGCCAGGCTTGTCTTACAGTGCCTACAAGTAGTATTCAACCCCCTGCAGATTTAGCAGGTTTGATAAGATGCAAATAAGTTAGAGCCTTCAAACTAGAGCAGGATTTATTAACAGATGCATAAATCCTACAAACCAAAAAGTTATGTTGCTCAGTTAAATTTTAATAAATTTTAAACATAAAAGTGTGGGTCAATTATTATTCAACCCCTAGGTTTAATATTTTGTGGAATAACCCTTGTTTGCAATTACAGCTAATAATCGTCTTTTATAAGACCTGATCAGGCCGGCACAGGTCTCTGGAGTTATCTTGGCCCACTCCTCCATGCAGATCTTCTCCAAGTTATCTAGGTTCTTTGTGTGTTCTCCTGTGGACTTTAATCTTGAGCTCCTTCCACAAGTTTTCAATTGGGTTAAGGTCAGGAGACTGACTAGGCCACTGCAACACCTTGATTTTTTCCCTCTTGAACCAGGCCTTGGTTTTCTTGGCTGTGTGCTTTGGGTCGTTGTCTTGTTGGAAGATGAAATGACGACCCATCTTAAGATCCTTGATGGAGGAGCGGAGGTTCTTGGCCAAAATCTCCAGGTAGGCCGTGCTATCCATCTTCCCATGGATGCGGACCAGATGGCCAGGCCCCTTGGCTGAGAAGCAGCCCCACAACATGATGCTGCCACCACCATGCTTGACTGTAGGGATGGTATTCTTGGGGTCGTATGCAGTGCCATCCAGTCTCCAAACGTCACGTGTGTGGTTGGCACCAAAGATCTCGATCTTGGTCTCATCAGACCAGAGAACCTTGAACCAGTCTGTCTCAGAGTCCTCCAAGTGATCATGAGCAAACTGTAGACGAGCCTTGACATGACGCTTTGAAAGTAAAGGTACCTTACGGGCTTGTCTGGAACGGAGACCATTGCAGTGGAGTACGTTACTTATGGTATTGACTGAAACCAATGTCTCCACTGCCATGAGATCTTCCCGGAGCTCCTTCCTTGTTGTCCTTGGGTTAGCCTTGACTCTTCGGACAAGCCTGGCCTCGGCACGGGAGGAAACTTTCAAAGGCTGTCCAGGCCGTGGAAGGCTAACATTAGTTCCATAAGCCTTCCACTTCCGGATGATGCTCCCAACAGTGGAGACAGGTAGGCCCAACTCCTTGGAAAGGGTTTTGTACCCCTTGGCAGCCTTGTGACCCTCCACGATCTTGTCTCTGATGGCCTTGGAATGCTCCTTTGTCTTTCCCATGTTGACCATGTATGAGTGCTGTTCACAAGTTTGGGGAGGGTCTTAAATAGTCAGAAAAGGCTGGAAAAAGAGATAATTAATCCAAATATGTGAAGCTCATTGTTCTTTGTGCCTGAACTACTTCTTAATACTTTAGGGGAACCAAACAGAATTCTGGTGGTTTGAGGGGTTGAATAATAAATGACCCTCTGAATAAACTTTTCACAATTTAAAAAAAAATTAAACAAAGACATAACGTTCTTTTTTGCTGCAGTGCATTTCACACTTCCAGGCTGATCTACAGTCCAAATGTCACAATGCCAAGTTAATTCAGAATGTGTAAACCTGCTAAATCTGCAGGGGGTTGAATACTACTTGTAGGCACTGTATATCTCTATAACCAATCATGTTGTACTGATTAGAATAGCCAAGCCAGCTCTTTGTCTGTAATGTATTTAAACTACCTTTTTCTTACAATAAAATTAGAACTCTTTTGATACACCACCATCTTGTGTCTTAATCAGTTCTCCAGGCCTAAAAGAAAGATGGCTGTAGTCCATCTAGGCCTGTTAATTAATTATCTAATTAGGACCTCTACAACATACGGAGGGATCCATATGTCCCTATCAGTACTTTGCACCTTGATTATTTCCCAAGTGTGTACTTTATTAGTGCAGTGTACCGTATTTTCCGGACTATAAGCCGCACATAAAAACCTACGATTTCCTCAGAAATCGTAAGTGCGGCTTATAGTCCGGTGCGGCTTATATATGGATGGAAGCGGCGGCAAAGACTGCGTGCCGCTTCCATACATACATAAAAGGCACCGTAAGGGTGCATTCACACTACCGAACGCCGGCGTGTATCACAGCCGTACACGCCGGCGTTACAGCAGGGCTGCCGGACACTTCCTATTCATTTCTATGGGAGCCGGCATGCGAGCGCTCCCTATAGAAATGAATGGAAAAAAGCAGTCCATTCATTTCTATGGGGAGCGCTCGCATGCCTGCTCCCATAGAAATGAATAGGAAGTGTCCGGCAGCCCTGCTGCGACACCGCCGTCCTGAAAGAGAACGTGAAACTTACCCAACGGTGCAGGGAGGGCGGGCGGGCATTCTGGCCTCCTCTGCCTCCGATGTTCCGTCCTTCTCCTCCGGCGCTCGCTGATAATGGCCGGGGCGCATGCGCATAATGCTTCTACTGCGCATGTGCCCTGGCCATTATCAGCTTGCGAGCGCCGGAGGAGGACGGAACATCGGAGGAAGAGGAGGCCTGAATGCCCGCCCACCCTGCACCGCTCGGTAAGTTTCACGTTCTCTTTCAGGACGGCGGTGTCACAGCAGGGCTGCCGGACACTTCCTATTCATTTCTATGGGAGCAGGCATGCGAGCGCTCCCCATAGAAATGAATGGACTGCTTTTTTCCATTCATTTCTATAGGGAGCGCTCGCATGCCGGCTCCCATAGAAATGAATAGGAAGTGTCCGGCAGCCCTGCTGTAACGGGGGTGGGGGTGGGGGGTGTAGTAGTTTAACCTAACGTTTACGGTTGGGCTCTATCAGCATGATTTTGCTGATAGAACCCCTCCTCGCCTGCCGAGCGCTTCCAATAGAAGCGGCTGGCACGCGGGGGGTTAAGCGGCCGCTGGCAAAGTCTGCCTGCCGCCGCTTTCAATAAGATATAATGCGCACCGGACTGCGGCTTATAGTCCGGTGCGCCTTATATATGAACCGAGACGGACTATAAGGCGCTCATGGGCAATGCGGCTTATAGTCCAGTGCGCCTTATAGTCCGTAAAATACGGTATATACTTTCCTCTCTTGACGAGGATTGAACTAATAAGGATTATATGCCATATACGGTTTAGGGGATGTTTTCTCCAGTTCATCAGTAGTGAGAGGGGTACGGTTCTGTCGGACTGTGGGGTACGGTTCTGTCGGACTGTTTTTATACAGTCGGACCCCTCTGTGTTGCCCTCCATTGTATGTTATATGTTTTGTATGTGTTTTTTTTTTTTTTTTAAATGTAGATTGTGAGCCCCACATAGAGCTCACAATGTACATTTTTCCCTATCAGTATGTCTTTTTTTGGAATATGGGATGGAAATCCATGCAAACACGGGGAGAACATACAAACTCCTTGCAGATGTTTTTTTGCCCATGGTGGGATTTGAACACCAGGACTCCAGCGCTGCAAGGCTGCAGTGCTAACCACTGAGCCACCGTGTGGCCCCATTGTATGTGTTTTATTACTATTTTTCAATAAATATATTTATCTATTTTTTGTGTTCCTTAGTCGTTGTTGTGGTTCACACAGCTAGAAATGTCAGATTGTATACACTAGGTTCACACTTGCTTAAAGGGGTTGTCCAGGCAAAAACGGACACATATTTTAAATCAGCTGGGGGCATTGAATGAAATTAAAATAAAACAAAAACATACTCACCTTTCCCTGGTACTCTGGTGTCCCAGTTCTCCTGCTCTGGAGTCTTCTCCAGGGTCTCTTCACGTGACCACTAAGGCCAATCAGCGGCTTTAACGGAATGCTGGAAGACACCCTGGAGAAGCCACCGGAGCAGAAGAACTGGCTCACTGGAGCATCAGGGAAAGGTGAGGATGTTTTGGTTTGGTTTTTATCTGGGGTTACCTAAAATGTTAATTTTTTTTTTTAGTCTTTATTTTTAACCTTTCTTTTCTTTTAACTTTTTACTGTCCCACAGGGGGACTTGAACTTGGGATCGCTGATCCTCAGTGCAATGTACTGCAATACATAGTATTGCCCTATGAGAAATGTACATAGGCAATCTGAATGCCATGGCAACCCCTTGTAACCTGCAATATTACTGCATCCGGGGGGGGGGGGGGGGGGAGCATCTTACCCCTAGACCCACTGGATGTGCTATAATGAAATAGGAAAGTAGCGCATGCACAGTCAGGTTAATTCAAATTTGGGATCGACGCTCCAACTGGACATATCTTCCCATATTTGTCCGAGCTTAAAGGGGTATTCCCATGTACATAATCGTATCTATATTTGTAGATAATTAAAAGTGAAGCATTTTTGCAAATATAAGCAGTTAAAAATTTTGCAGTGTTTTAAAGATTTTCTCTAAAAATCATAGTGACATTCTGTTGTCTTGATTGGTTGCCAATGGATATGACCACCAATGCAGAAACTTTCTATAATTTGGAACTTGTCAGGAACCCAGCTATGATTTTCTTATTGAAGCTTACTTTTTTTGGGCAGGGACACTACATGTATGAGAAGATATCCCGTCCACAATACGGAAATCATGGTGGATTTTCTTACCTTAGGAAGTTCCTGCATTCATGGTCATATCCACTGGCAACCGATCTAGACAACAAACCTGTGACCACTAGATAGAGAAAATCTTTAAAACTCTGCAAAATGTTTAATTACTTATATTTGCAAAATATAATCTACAAATTTAAAAATAGTTATGTACAGTATATGCGAATACCCCTTTAACAACAGCAAGTTAGGACTAGGCCACAAGTGAGAGCAGGGTAGTGCAGAGCTAGGTATTCGTATAGTAAACTGGCTGGGTTCATTCAGTACCCTGATGTGTGATACCATCTGTGCAACTTGGCCTTGAAGATTAGGAGAGAATGATGGAGCATAATGTATCTTACTGCAATTAGGACAACAGGGAACTCAAAGTTCACCAGTGTGCACTGTGTCAGTAAAAGCCTGGCGTGCTTTAGTGACCAGCTGTCCATTTACTTCTATGAGGCTACCAAGATGGCAACCTCATAAAAGTGAATGGAGCATTGGTCACACAAATTCAGCATACAGGGGAAGCTCTCCATTGTCTTGATCATTGGAGTCCCAGCAATTGGACACTTACCACCCATTTCTGATTGATTGGGGTCCCCAGAGTTTCAAGACTACAGGCTAGTGCGAGTCTGAATGGAGTAGAGGTCTAAGGGCTAGTTCACACAGGGGCAAGGAGACGGATTTTGACAGCAGATTTCGCCTAAAAATCTGCCTCCTTACAATGGTGGTCTATGGAGACCACTAGCATTCTTTTTTCCGCTAGCGGAAGAAGCTAGCTGCCCTTTCTTTAGGCGGATTCCGCAGCTCGCTGAGCTGCGGCTTCTGCCTGGCGGCAGCAACCTCTGGAGTTGGCTCATTCATTTGAGCCGACTCCGGAGGGGGAAGCCGCAACGGTTGTGAAAGGCGAGTTTTGACCCGAGTGTGACACAGCTCCCCACGTCACTCTTGGTGCCAAAATCCGCCCCCCGTGTGAACGAGCCCTAAGGGTCCATTCACACAGAGGAAAATGGCACTTAATTTGGCACTGAATTTTCAGCACTGTAAAAAAAAGCCTCCCATTGACTTCTTGGGTGCCGCTAGCTTTTTTTTCCACTAGCAGACTTTTCCGTTAGTGGAAAAAAAAAAGCTAGCAGAACCCATTGAAGTCAATGGGAGGCTTTTTTTTCAGCGCTGAAATTCCACACCATTTTCCTCTGTGGGAAGGCACCCTTAGAGGCGGCTTAGAGAATAAACCAAAACATAACACATTCTAAAAGCTGCCCCCATAACTTGTGCCCAACACCCCCCACCACCAGCACCTTATTAGCATACAGTAGTGGGCAGAAAAAGGAACCTATTGAAGTCAATGGGAGGCTTTTTTTCAACACTGAAATTCCACACCAAATTCCTCACCATTTTCCTCCATGCGAATGAGCCCTAAGGGTCCATGCACACGGCGGAAAATGGCGCTTTATTTGGCACTGAATTTTCAGCACTGAAAAAAAAAGTCTTCCATTGATTTCAATGGGTTCTGCTAGCTTTTTCCTTCCGCTAGTGGAATTTTCCGCTATTGAAAAATTCCGCTAGTGGAAAAAAAAGCTAGCAGAACCCATTGAACTCAATGGAAAGCTTTTTTTCAGCGCCAGATAAAGCGCATTTTCCTCCGTGTGAATGGACACTTACATGTGCCCTACTGCTCAATCGAAGTCTATGAAGCTGATGTAAATCAAGCACAGATGCAATGGTGGGATTAATGTAGTTGCTCTGAATTTCTGTATCTGTGACATTTGTAAGCAACAGTACACAGATACCGTGACCATAACCCAAAAAACAACTTTTTGTTGAGTCCTTGATTCAATTAGAGATAAGCATATTTTTAATGGAACTCTATTAATAATGCAAGTTCATTTTGCTATTATACCAGAAATTGTAGAAAAAGCTTTACTACTCTATGTAACACTGTTATGACATATACAGGGTTTGTGCAGGACACTGAAAAATTACACTGGACAACAAATTTTTACAAAAGTTTTGCTTCCTTGAAAATTCTTGCATCTTGCATGATAAGAGCTGGAATTGTGTGTCTTTGAGGCTTAAGCATGTACTCACTACAAATGTAACAGAAGGTATTGTCACTGTTCTGAAACTGACAAGACATTTTAGCTATATCAGATCGTACTGGAGTAGTTTATAGCTGCTTAGATTTGAAATAACTTGCAGCATCTGTTCAAGCACATTACAGCCTCTACAGGCAGTGACCAGACATAGCAACAAGAAGAGATGAGCTTGCAGCACTCCGAAGTCTTAAAAAATCTTCAAATTTTATTTAGACATTTCTTTAAAAACAGATAGTCCACAAAACATCCAGTGTAAGACGGAAAAAACACAAAACGTGATTTAAATGAATCGCTTACGCGTTTCGGGGGTTAGCGCCCCCTTAATCATAGCTTGACCTTGTCTGAATTTTTCAGCCTTATATATGGTGTTCACTTTACCACACACCTGAACCTATCGCAGTGGTTAATTGTCAGCATGAATTTCAATAAAGTTTTTTTGTTTCAAACTATACAATTCGCAATACATCCATAAAGCTATACATCACCTTGCTAACAACAACAAAATGTTATATAGAGAAAAGAAAAAAAGAAGAAGAAAAGAGAAGAAAACCTCAGAAATGACAATTCTTAATTAGAATGGATCCCTTGCATCACGCAATCATAAAGTCTCATACCTTTCACTATGGTCAGGACCCTTACTGTTAAACATCTCCGAGTCACGTGATATAAACCGGCCAATAGAGGAATCCCATCTAAACATATATGTATGTATAACCTGTTATATATAAGCGAAAATCACTAGACATAATGGCCCTAATCGAGTCTCGTACCTTATGATACAGTGGAGATTCCGTTCTTTGTAGCTTGCGAATCACGTGGTACAAACTAGCCAATAGGCGAGTTTCGTTTAAACCAATGTATGACCTCCCGTATGTAAGAAAAACCTTACTTCGTTAAATAACTCCAATAGAGAGTAGAAAGCATCGGCAGGTTATAGACATAGATCATATATACTAACAGGTTCATACATAATGAGCAAATTGAACATATTTAGCTACATGCATACACTGTAAATAGTCTTCCAACAAATGTATCGAAAAGTATTAATAAAAACTGTCTCAGAATACCTCTAAAAAAAAAACAAAAAAAAACCAGCATATTCAATATATATAGTCATATGGTATACCAACCTTTGCACATTTTAAAGTTTTAATAATCTTTTAGTGCGGGTTTGGTCTTTAAATAGAAACATAACTTTTAAATAGCTCTACAATTCGTTTTTTGTTATTTTTATGACTACACGTACATTTCAATATGAGCTCCATACTTCTGATAGTCTTAAACCATTTTTCACAAATATAAACTCATAACTTCAACATATATTCCCCTACTCATATTTTAATTTTATTATTTTTTTATTTTTTTATATTTTTGTATATATGTACTTAATATATTGTTATGTAAATACTTATACAGTGCAGTTATAATATCTACTGGATTCAAACTCTTTATCTAATAGTGGAAAATACCAATCACTACCAGAACGGCCGAGAGACCTGTTAATAAATAAATGATAGATCTGTTTTCACATTCATACCATGTGGCACACGACTATTAAATTTTAAAATGTGCCACGCCTCCCTTTTTAAGAGGAGAGCTTTCATGTCTCCTCCTCTCAAAGGTTTTCGAATTTTTTCCAATCCAAAAATCTGTAGACTCTGAATATTGCCATCATGTATAGCAGAAAAATGTCGAGATGCTCCTGACATGTTGTCCGATGCTACTTTATTGCAATCTCTCAAATGTTCCGCAACTCGGACTTTTAACTCCCTAGTAGTGCAGCCTATATAGTCCAACTTGCACTCCGTACACATGATACAGTATATGACATTATTGCTGTTACAATCAACGTGTGACTGAATCACCCATTTGAAGTTTGCTCCATAACTATTCACTTCACCCTTAGTCTCCGTGTACCTGCACATTTTACATTTTGGTGAGCCGCATTTAAAGTTGCCCTTCCTGCGTTTTTCACTCTCCGTGACCACTGGAAGGCAACTCGGCGATAAAATATTGCCCAATGTTGCTGCTCTTTTGGATACAAAAGAGATTCCCTCACTCAAGACATTTCTGGTAATCTGATCTGCCTCCAGAATACATAAATTTTGCTGTATAATTTGTTTGATGGAATTAAATTGCGGGCTGTAACGGGTAGAAAAAACCATTCCTCTTTCACTTCCTTTACCCTGTTTCCTACTGTTTTCACCCGTTTTATTTTGTTGACCCAACAACAAGTGATTATGAAGATAATCTTGTTTCCCTTAGTCCTAACAGCGGCACAATGTGGGGTATTTCTGCCCCTGTGTGCTGGTAGGACAGGCGGATTTTTAATTAGCCAATCAAAAGCGTGGCTGGCCCTATAAGAGGGCACAAGAACCTCCCCTCTGCGTGTCAATACAAAAGTACCTCCATATTTATACACAGTTTTATACATAAGATATGATTCCCAGGGTGGGAAATCTTGTGCCGCTGTTAGGACTAAGGGAAACAAGATTATCTTCATAATCACTTGTTCCCTGTCGTCCGTACCAGCGGCACAATGTGGGGATATAGCAAGTAGGCCCAAAGATGGGCGGGATTACTCCATGACAGAGCTCAAAATAGTTTGGGCAAAGGCAGAGGAATCGGACACCCGGTCCCTCAGGCGGTAATGCCGAATGAACGTGGACTCAGATGCCCAGGAGGCAGCTGCACAAATCTGATCCAAGGACAACGCACTCCTCTCGGCCTGAGAGGTGGACACTGCCCTGGTCGAGTGGGCATGAAGAAAAGATGGGACCGGACGCCCTTGGGCGGTATAGGCGACTTTTATGGTATCGGAGACCCAGCGGGATATCGTGGCCTTGGCGGCCTTGGCGCCTTTATTCTTCCCCGTATAACTAATTAACAGGTTTTCGGCTTGCCTAAAAGGGCGAGTACGCTGCAGATAAATTTGCAGACATCTGATAACATCCAGCCTGTGCCATCTTTCCTCTTCAGATGAAGAGGGGAAGGGAAAAAATGCTGGAAGAGAAATAGTTTGGTTCCTATTTGCAGCAGATGGAATCTTGGGACGAAATCCTGGGAGGAACCTAAGCTGCACATGGTCCGGAAAAAATATAGTATATGGCTCCTCGGCAGACAAGGCTTGTAGCTCACTAACTCTTTTGGCAGTTGTAACTGCCAATAGTAGAGCCATTTTGCCAGTTAGTAACTTAAGTGAGACTTCTTCCAGGGGTTCGAATGGTTGGTCGCAAAGAGCGTTCAGGACCGGAATCAGGTCCCATTGGTGGACAGGGGTGTTCACCACCGGTCTCAGCCTAGTTGCCCCTTTAATAAAGGTGCTCACTAAAGGATCCTGAGACAAACGCCTCCCCAGATAGGCGGACAGGGCCGCTACGTGTACTTTGAGTGTGGCCGCAGCCAGACCTCTGTCTAGTCCGTCTTGAAGGAAGTCCAGGATCGCCTCAGTCGGGGGACCAGTGGAGTCCACTTGATGCTGCAGACACCAGGCATTAAAGATGTTACTAATTCGACGGTAATTCCTGTTAGTCGAATCCGCTCTGGCTCTGGATAGGGTCTTCAAGACGGCTTGTGACAGTCCTCTATTCCTCAATAGGGACTGGTCAACCTCCAGGCTGTCAGGTTGAGTCTCCTCAGATCCTGGCATCTCAGCTCTCCTTGGGTTACCAGATCTGGGAGAGGGGGAAGCCTCCAATATATGCCCTGACTCATTAGTATGAGCTGAGCAAACCAAGCCCTTTTTGGCCAGAACGGGATTATGGCTATTCCCGAGGCTTGGTCCTGTCTTATTTTGATCAATACCTTCGGTATGATTGGAATTGGAGGGAATATGTAAAACAGCCTGAACCTCCATGGGATGGACAGGGCATCCACTGCCAAGGGATCGTCCTCCTGGTATAGGGAGCAGAAGGTCCCTACCTTGGCATTGAGTCGGGTAGCCATTAGATCGACCTCCGGGAGACCCCATCTCTGGACGATCTGTTGAAAAACGTCTGGATTGAGAGACCATTCTCCTGATACGGTAATACCCCGACTCAGATGATCCGCTACTATGTTCAGGGAGCCCTTTATGTGAACAGCGGATAACTGGGCTAGGTTCTTCTCTGCCCAGGCAAATATAAGATTCGTCTCTCTCAGTAAGGTTGGTGACCTGGTGCCCCCTTGTTTGTTTATGTAAACAACCACCGTCATGTTGTCTGACCTGATCTTGACAGACTTGCCTCTCAACTCCGGGGCAAAGTGCACTAGGGCCAAGTACACAGCTCTGAGTTCCTTGAGATTGGAAGATCCCAGCTCCGGACATCTCCATCGTCCTTGTACAGTCCTGTCCTGGCAATGGGCTCCCCATCCCCACTGGGATGCATCTGTTGTCAACAGGGTCCACAATGTTGGGACCGTGGACCTTCCGTCTTTCAGGTGTATCCACCATCTGAGGGAAAGACGGGTAGCGGGAGAAAGGCAGATCTTCTTGTGCAGTCCCCGTGGAGACCTGTTCCAGGTTGTCAACACTTCCATCTGCAGGGGACGCAAATGCCATAAAGCCCAAGGGACTGCTCTGGCCGAGGATGACATTAGGCCGAGGACCCTCATGGCGGTGCGGATAGTTACCCGCCGGGTGTGTAATAGAAACCGTGCACCGGCCTGGATCCTTTCCTTCCTTGGGCTGGAGAGGAAGATCTGCATCGTTTCTGAATCCACTATGAACCCGAGGAACTTCCTCCGTGTGGAAGGAACGATTTCGGACTTCTCCCAATTGATGATCCATCCTAACTCTTGTAGGAAACTGATGGCAAGGTTGAGCTGCTGGAGGAGAGCAGCCGGAGACTGAGCTTTCAGAAGCCAGTCGTCTAGGTAAGGAACGATGAAGAGGCCCTGTAGTCTGAGGGCCGCAGCAACCGGAGCGATCACCTTGGTAAATACCAGGGGGGCGGATGTAATGCCGAACGGCAGAGCTGTGAATTGAAAGTGCTCCCTGTGGCCGGCCATAGAAACGGCAATCCTGAGGAATTTCCTGTGGGAGTGAGCAATAGGGACATGAAGGTAGGCGTCCTTCAGGTCGAGGGTAACCATCACGTCTCCTGGCTGGAGAAAAGCAGACACGGAATCCACGGTTTCCATACGGAATGACCTCTTCTTGATAAAGCGATTGAGATACCTCAGGTCTATTATCATTCTCCAGCCCCCGGTGACTTTGGGGACCAGAAAGACGGGGGAGTAAACTCCCAGACCGAGATCTGAGGCTGGGACCTTCTCCAGGGCGCCTTTGATGACATACTCGGCGACCAAGGCCTCTAAACTGGCCTGTTGGGAAGGTGGAAGGGTTCTGGTGACAACAAACCGATCTGGAGGTGGAAGGTGGAATTTGATAAGATAACCGTGCTGTATAATTCTTAGCACCCATGGATCTTGAATATGGGTGACCCAAGCTCTGAAAAAAACCGAAAGACGTCCTCCCACAGGAAGGGGGGCCACAGGGAGCTGCCCCGCGTCAAAATTCCGGCTTCCTCTTGGTGTCCTCCCTGGAAGCACCACGTCCGGAACCTCTAGGACGATATCTGGGACGCCTTTGCTGGGTTGGGCGTCTATAATTAGAGGCGGAACCTCTGCCTCTAGAGGGGGCACGTCTGCCCCTGGCAGCTTGAGGTAAGGACTTCCCCTTACCTTCAGCTAATCCCTCTATGATAGTATCCAAGCCTTGCCCAAATACTCTTCCTGGCTCAAAAGGGAGCGCGCAAAGAGCAGCCTTGGATGCAAAGTCTGCACGCCAAGGCTTTAGCCACAGGGGTCTGCGGGCCGCAGTGGACAACGCCATCGACTTGGCTGAAATTCTCAACTGATGGCGAGAAGATTCTGCCAAAAAATCTGCGGCCCTATGAATATTCTTCATGGAAGCCAAGATGTCATCCCTGTCCACACCGGAATCAATATCCCGCTCCAAGGTGGCTAGGCGGTTACGAAGAAAATCGCCCACAGTGGTAGAGGCTATGGCTACTGAGGCTTGGGCAGAGGAAGCAGAATAAACCTTCTTTAGGGTGGCGTCAGCCCTGCGATCCAAAGGGTCCTGAAGATTTGATCCATCTTCAAGGGGCACCAGGGTTCTACGAGACAACTTCGCCACGGCTAGATCCACCTTCGGGGGAGGCCCCCAGGAATCCCACTGAGTTGAATCCATAGGGAACAGGTGCTTAAAGATCCTGGATAATGAATGTCCTTTTTCTGGCTGCTTCCACTGCTGCACCATGAGGTCGGTCAGCGTGGCGTCCGCATGGAAGGCAATATGTCCCCCAGAGGCAGACGTGGAGGCTTCCCCGTCAACATCTCGGCCCACTGTAGACCGGATGGACTTCAGCAGCCTGCCTGTTTGTTCATAGTGGAACACAGGTCTGCTGGAAACTACAGAGTCGTCCTCGGAGGAAACATCCTCTGCCACCCGTAGATGTTCCAGGGGAGGGAGGGACGAGGAACGATGCTCTGTGCATGGTCTCTTGGCGAGCTGAGACAAGGTAGACTGTATGCCTTTGAGGGAATCATCCTGCAAAAAATAAAGAGAGAGTACAAGCAAGGGAATTATCCTTACCCAAGCGATGCCCAACTCACCATCTCCTTGACCCAGGCCATCATATCTCTAGGAGAAGGCTCCTCAGGTGGGGGGCCTCTGCAACCACGACAACGGGCCCACTCATAGCCTAAAAATAATAGGCGGGTTATAGGGCCGGTAGTACCCAGAGGGATAACCTCTTAAGCCGCTACCTACCATCAGGGAGCGGTGTGTCACAGTCAAAACAGGAAAGGTGCTTCCTTTTAGCAGTAGATTTCCTCCTATAATCCCCAGGGGGGGTAGTAGAGGAAGACATATCCTACAGAGAGACCATAGACCATGCAAAATTGTCACCAACATATTCTACCAAATATCAAAAGAAGGGGTAGATCTTACCGTGTCCTAGACCCGGACAGCAAGGTGACAAGAAACTGAAGATTTGGTTTGGAGGCAAAAAGAGACCTGAAGCTAAGCAACAACCTCTGATGCACAGCCTTCCGCCTTAGAAAGGAGAAGGTAACTAATAACCGGCCGGCCTGACCTTTAACCCGGCCGGCCGGAAATGGGAGGGGCCATAGTCACATGAACCCTCCAGGAAAAGGTTACCCCCCCCCTCTTCATACAGCCCCAGCAGGGGCGCCTACCCCCTCAATTCCTGGCCCGGACGTGCGTGCAGGCTAGATTCTGCAATAAGCAGAAAGCCGGAGAAAACATCCTTCGCCGGCGCCAGGATCTTCAATGGCGCCGCTATACTTCCGGGCACAACAGGAAGTGTGCGCCCGGCAAATGCGGACGCAGGAAACTCTCCGCCGGGAACTTTAGTTCCGGCAGAGCACGTCCGCGAGCGACAGCGAGAGAGCCCCACGGCAGCGTGCCGGGCCAACTCACCAGCACGAGATGTGCTGACAGGTGAGCCAGAGGGAGAAGGAGGGGAGGGGGGGGAGGGAGGGAGGAGGGAAGGAAAGAAGCCACGCAGGCTAAAGAGAAACTTTTTTTTTTTTTTTTTCCCAGACAGGGGAAGGGACCTTCAATCAAGAAGGTCAGAAACTGAAGAAAGAAGAATTATGCTCCAAAGGTAGGTAACCCATAGAGCCTAAAATAAGAGGACACAAGTCCTCCCCACCTGTCCTTGACCACACAGGACAGAAAAAAACACGCAGAGGGGAGGTTCTTGTGCCCTCTTATAGGGCCAGCCACGCTTTTGATTGGCTAATTAAAAATCC
This sequence comes from Leptodactylus fuscus, assembly GCF_031893055.1. NCBI lineage: Eukaryota > Metazoa > Chordata > Amphibia > Anura > Leptodactylidae > Leptodactylus > Leptodactylus fuscus. The sequence goes on along the minus strand of NC_134265.1, from coordinate 93,502,504 downwards.
GCCTGTCCTACCAGCACACAGGGGCAGAAATACCCCACATTGTGCCGCTGGTACGGACGACAGGGAAAAGATGTTCACGACTCTTATCTCCAACTTTAGTACGTGCTCTTTTTATCATCCATTCCGGATAATTCCTCTGTTTTAATCTTAGGGTAGTGTCTCTATCCCATTTTTCAAAAACCTCAACATCACTACACGCTCGCTTCGTTCGCAATAATTCACCGTACGGAATACTCATGATAGTGTGTTTGGGGTGGCAACTATCCGCCCGAAGAATGGAATTCCCTGCAGTTTTTTTACGGAAAAGGGAGGTAACTACCTTATTGGTACTGATCACTCCATCCAAGGATACATCCAAAAAATCAACATGTTCACGATCGTGTGTATAGGTAAATCTAAGACCATATGGATTACCATGGAGAAACTCAATAAATTCTGGTATGGGCGCTATATCTCCATCCCATACAATGAGGATATCATCGATATAGCGCCCATACCAGAATAGATGTTGCAGAAAAGGATTATTTGTGGAGAAAAGAAACTTTTCCTCCCAGAAAGCTAATAGGAGATTTGCCAGGGAAGGTGAAAAAGGGGCACCCATAGGTGCCCCTTTAATCTGCAAAAAATAGGATTCATTAAACATAAAAAAATTATGTGTAAGAAGAAAGTTGGTGACTGAAAGCACATATTCGCATACTGGACCAGTAAACAGGCCATATTTATACAGATGGTATGCTAATGCATCAACCGCTGCATCATGCGGGATGTTAGGATATAGTGCACATATGTCACAGCTTACCCAACTAAAACTTTCCTTCCAACTGAAATTTTCAAAGATTTTTAGAATTTCCCGACTATCTTTAACGAAGCCCGCCAGTCTCCCCACAAATGGCTGAAGAATACCATCCAGCCAACTCCCCAAACGTTCATTTATTGAGTTATTACTAGATATTATGGGTCTCAGGGGAGGAGGGAGCGTCTCTTTATGAAGCTTGGGTAAACCATAAAAGACAGGGGTGCTGGGGGCAGAATTACATAAAAACTCAGCCTCCAGGTTATTAAATAAACCCAGAGACACTCCCTCCTCCACCAAGACCCTGATTTCACCTTTAAACTTCTCAGTTGGATTAAAAGGGAATCTCTTTTGTATCCAAAAGAGCAGCAACATTGGGCAATATTTTATCGCCGAGTTGCCTTCCAGTGGTCACGGAGAGTGAAAAACGCAGGAAGGGCAACTTTAAATGCGGCTCACCAAAATGTAAAATGTGCAGGTACACGGAGACTAAGGGTGAAGTGAATAGTTATGGAGCAAACTTCAAATGGGTGATTCAGTCACACGTTGATTGTAACAGCAATAATGTCATATACTGTATCAAGTGTACGGAGTGCAAGTTGGACTATATAGGCTGCACTACTAGGGAGTTAAAAGTCCGAGTTGCGGAATATTTGAGAGATTGCAATAAAGTGGCATCGGACAACATGTCAGGAGCATCTCGACATTTTTCTGCTATACATGATGGCAATATTCAGAGTCTACAGATTTTTGGATTGGAAAAAATTTGAAAACCTTTGAGAGGAGGAGACATGAAAGCTCTCCTCTTAAAAAGGGAGGCGTGGCACATTTTAAAATTTAATAGTCGTGTGCCACATGGTATGAATGTGAAAACAGATCTATCATTTATTTATTAACAGGTCTCTCGGCCGTTCTGGTAGTGATTGGTATTTTCCACTATTAGATAAAGAGTTTGAATCCAGTAGATATTATAACTGCACTGTATAAGTATTTACATAACAATATATTAAGTACATATATACAAAAATATAAAAAAATAAAAAAACAAAAAAATAAAAAAATAATAAAATTAAAATATGAGTAGGGGAATATATGTTGAAGTTATGAGTTTATATTTGTGAAAAATGGTTTAAGACTATCAGAAGTATGGAGCTCATATTGAAATGTACGTGTAGTCATAAAAATAACAAAAAACGAATTATAGAGCTATTTAAAAGTTATGTTTCTATTTAAAGACCAAACCCGCACTAAAAGATTATTAAAACTTTAAAATGTGCAAAGGTTGGTATACCATATGACTATATATATTGAATATGCTGTTTTTTTTTTGTTTTTTTTTTAGAGGTATTCTGAGACAGTTTTTATTAATACTTTTCGATACATTTGTTGGAAGACTATTTACAGTGTATGCATGTAGCTAAATATGTTCAATTTGCTCATTATGTATGAACCTGTTAGTATATATGATCTATGTCTATAACCTGCCGATGCTTTCTACTCTCTATTGGAGTTATTTAACGAAGTAAGGTTTTTCTTACATACGGGAGGTCATACATTGGTTTAAACGAAACTCGCCTATTGGCTAGTTTGTACCACGTGATTCGCAAGCTACAAAGAACGGAATCTCCACTGTATCATAAGGTACGAGACTCGATTAGGGCCATTATGTCTAGTGATTTTCGCTTATATATAACAGGTTATACATACATATATGTTTAGATGGGATTCCTCTATTGGCCGGTTTATATCACGTGACTCGGAGATGTTTAACAGTAAGGGTCCTGACCATAGTGAAAGGTATGAGACTTTATGATTGCGTGATGCAAGGGATCCATTCTAATTAAGAATTGTCATTTCTGAGGTTTTCTTCTCTTTTCTTCTTCTTTTTTTCTTTTCTCTATATAACATTTTGTTGTTGTTAGCAAGGTGATGTATAGCTTTATGGATGTATTGCGAATTGTATAGTTTGAAACAAAAAAACTTTATTGAAATTCATGCTGACAATTAACCACTGCGATAGGTTCAGGTGTGTGGTAAAGTGAACACCATATATAAGGCTGAAAAATTCAGACAAGGTCAAGCTATGATTAAGGGGGCGCTAACCCCCGAAACGCGTAAGCGATTCATTTAAATCACGTTTTGTGTTTTTTCCGTCTTACACTGGATGTTTTGTGGACTATCTGTTTTTAAAGAAATGTCTAAATAAAATTTGAAGATTTTTTAAGACTTCGGAGTGCTGCAAGCTCATCTCTTCTTGTTGCTACGTCTTGATTTGGATCAGGTCCCATAGGTCCAGGGACGGGGTTTGGCACCTCCCGTAAGTCGGCTACAAGGGGTAAGAAACAGTCCAATACTTTTTTATTTTTTATAGTGACCAGACATGTATAGGTGTGTGTAGTCTATAACAATTTCAATGAAGTTTTGCAACTTCACTGAAATGCAAGGAATTCATGCTTTTGCTTTCCTATAAATTACATAACAGCACAGCACATACATTGTGGATTATACTTGAACAGTTTAAATAATAAATATTAAAAAAAAAAAAATAGTTTAAAACAGAAGATTTCTGAAAAACTGGTAAATGACAGGAAAATTTCGAGGTGATTTTCATGATCAGCATCACAAATTACATAACAAACACTCAAAAGTGTTCAAGAAGCAAAATCTTCGTTGTCCAGTCTGCAAATACTGGCCTTCCTACGCAGTGTTCAAATAGGTTTCATTGGTGACCGCCATAGGTGATCCCTGTGGATCTCTAATGGTTAGACAAGGGTGGTCACCTTCTATACTGTGAAAATGCTGGTAGCAAATATTTTTGATAGTAGTACTAGCACTTCAAATCATCATCTTGAATAAGACTGTTGCATGGCACTAGAAAAGGGAGAATTATGCTAACAAGACACATCAGATCTCACCCCATCTCCCCATACAGATACACACACTGCTCAACATGTGACCTAAATGAGAAAAGATTAGAAAGATGCAGACACCTCTAGATGCAGATTATGTTTCATGAGAACAAAAGGATCAGACAACTGAAATCCATCTGACCAATCTTTATTAGCCCAGACTGCTGTGTCCCAATACCCCTGCAACAGTAGATGAACGGTCAACAATCTTGTAATGTGAAAGGCAGGCTTTACACCACTACAGCAAGGAATGCAAATGGTCACTAAAGGCCTTTCAAGATCACTTCGTCTCAATGTCTCAGATTTTTTTTTATTATTTTTCCAGCACCCAATATGGCTTCCACTGGTTAACTGTAACTGGTATACCTAAAATATCAAAAAATGCAAACTCTATGCACCATTCTCATTTACTTATACCATCAAAATAAGGCAAACAAAGTTAAGTCCAATTCTTAAAGCAAAGCAAGTACTCCTAAGATCAGTCCTTGTTCCAAAACTTTGAAGAGCACATAGTAAAACTTTGTAAGCTTCAGCCTTCATCTTTTTATTGGAATGATGTTGCACCTGAAAAGAAGAAAAACTGAGATCATATACGAGACTACTCAATGCCCTACATGTCTGCCCTAAAGTTACTTATTCTAAATTAGCATTACATGTATTTCTCAGCCAAAGACCACCCATGGATGACAATCTCTGAGCTAGATCTCCTCCCATTGATAAATAAATATTTCATATTCACTGCACTGGAGTGTGCATTTACAAATGCATCTTTTAATATTCCTTTAGCTCTTTAAACTCCATCTTGTATGACCCCGTATGCCAGGGGTAGGGAACGTACGGCTCTCCAGCTGTTGCAAAACTACAACTCCCAGCATGCATACTGGCTCTGCTGTTCTTGGAACTCCCATGGAAGTGAATGGAGCATGATGGGAGTTGTAGTTTCACAGCAGCTGGAGAGCCAAAGGTTCCCTACCCCTGCCGTATGCTCTCACAACCACAATGAACAGAATCGAGTTGTTGACTGCCTATGCTCTCCTCTTGTAGCGCTCACTATACACATTTTTAGAAAGAATGGAGAAGCTGCATATTATCTATTCCATATTTAAAGGGATACAACCAGTTCTAAATACAAGTGTATAATGTGTTTCTTTGTAATATTAACTTAAGGACAGTGACTCCATGTGGTAATGAATGCCGCCAAACACCCCTTATGGCATGTCTGCAATAATGCTCAATGACCTGAAGAAAAGGTAAGTGGATAGGCAATACATCCTAAGCATTTGTATCCACCCAAAGTCCTCTGCCACTGCACTCTTAAAGGGGCTCTATCAGCAAAATCATGCTAATAGAGCCCCACGTATGCGTGAATAGCCTTTAAAAAGGCTATTCAGGCACCGTAAATCTTATATTAACCCCGGTCTCGTTTTTAAATAAAAAGATAAAAACATATATGCAAAACTTACCTGAACAACCACCATGGGCGGGGGTGCACGATGTGACGTCAGCTTCGGGCACGCCTGCCTCTTCTGTCTTCTTGGAGTAACGCCCTCTTGCTCTGTGTGTTCTTCCGGCTTTTTCTCATGAAATCCCGCGCCTGCGTAGTAGCGCTTCCCTCCGAATTGCTACTGCGCAGGCTCACTTGCCATTTCACTTAATGGCAGTTCGCGATTGTACTGCACATGCGTACGTCTACGGTACGTCTACGGGGACTGAGCATGCGCAGTAGCGACTCGGATGGAAGCGCTACTACGCAGGCGCGGGATTTCACGAGAAGAAGCCGGAAGAAGACAAGAAGCAAGAGGGCATTACTCCAAGAAGACAGAAGAGGCAGGAGTGCCCGAAGCTGACGTCGCATCGTTTATCCCCACCCAGAGTGCACGTTCAGGTAAGTTTTGCATATATGTTTTTATCCTTTTATTTAAAAACGGGACCGGGGGTTAATATAAGATTTACGGTGCCTGAATAGCCTTTTTAAAGGCTATTCACGCATATGTGGGGCTCTATTAGCATGATTTTGCTGATAGAGCCCCTTTAAGAGACACTAAGGCTTCTGCTGGGTAAAGAAGCCTAGGAAAGAGAAGGCATCTACAGCAAGTTACTGCAACAGTGGATTATTAGCAAACAGAAGGCACCATCTTCCAGAGGACAATGCCAAAACGTAGAATATACTCTAGAACGCATCACTATCTAATGACAGTGCATTAAAGAGGTTGTCCAGGCAGATTGTTAATTTTTATATAGGCCTCTGCCATATTTAAAGAGGACCTTTCACCATATCTGGGCACAGGCAGTGTTATATACTGCCAGAAAGCTGACAGTGCGCTGAATTCAGCGCACTGTCGGCTTTCCCGATCTGTGCCCGGTGTAAAGCGCTATCGGTCCCGGTACCGTAGCGCTTTACAGTCAGAAGGGCGTTTCTGACCATTAGCCAGGAACGTCCTTCTGCCTCGCGGCGCCTATCGCGCTGTGCTGTGGAGCGGGGAGGAACGCCCCCTCCCTCTCCTGATAATGCTCGTCTACGGACAAGCTGTGTGAGCAGAGGGAGGGGGGCGTTCCTCCCGGCTCCACAGCACAGCGCGATAGGCGCCGCGAGGCAGAAGGACGTCTCTGGCTAATGGTCAGAAACGCCCTTCTGACCATAGAAGAGCTACGGTACCGGGCCGTAAGCTCTTCACACCGGGCACAGATCGGGAAAGCCGACAGTGCGCTGAATTCAGCGCACTGTCAGCTTTCCAGCAGTATATAACACTGCATGTGCCCGGATATGATGAAAGGTCCTCTTTAAGGAATAAATTTAATGTCCCGTTTTGCCTGGACAACCCCTTTAAGTCTTCACTGCCTGGGGTATGTAATTGGCAGACTTAAAGGATATGTGTCACCAAAAATTACGTCTTTTTATTTTTTTTTAATCAATTTTATGTTAAACATTTTTTCAGGCTTGTTGATTTAAAAGTTCCATGTCACTAACCATCTATCTATCTATCTATCTATCTATCTATCTATCTATATTTTTTTAACGTATTCTGTCCTGCAATTTTCAGCATGGCTACTAAACCTAATAATAGCCTGTCATTTGGCAATTCTTTAGGATCTCAGAAAATAAACACTATCTGGTTTTAATAAATACATTTAAAATGGTGAAACGTCTTTTAACTACACATCACGTGATTAAGTGATATTCAAGCTGTGAACGTGTAATAATAACCTACTCACTAGATTGTACAAATGTCCATTTGACCTACCCTAAAAGCCCTTTTCCATTCCATCGCTGAGGTGTAAGTCCCAAATGAACTGACTTTCCATCTCGAACAACAGTCACACTTAATGGTTTCTGAAATTGCAACAAAATTGAAAGTTACAATACAAGAAAACAGACCAGTTCAATTGATGTGCAAGGGGAAAATGTTCCCCAAATTCTAATCCAATCCTACTCTACTACAAAGCTATAGCTATTGTGAAACACACGTGTGGACTTACCCCCTCACTATGCTGTACCACAGTGGCGATATTCTGCAGTGTCTGAAAGTTGTTGGTATTTACAGAACCAAATGCAATTATTTCATCTCCAACCTGTAATCCCTAAGAGAGAAAGAAAAATATTTGGATGTGCATGGAAGAGAACTGTAACAATACCACATTACAGACCTAATTGTCTGCATACAATGACAGAAGTTGACCTAATGGCGTCATTACCTCTATGTACATTTTAGGGGGCTTCTGTATCTTGGTTATTATTCAGTTATATTGTAGTTGAAGGCATTGGTTTAATAAGTGCTACTGACTTGCTTTACATTTACAGCATAACTTTAGTTAAATCATTCTCCCTTGATCGTAAAGAGAAGCAGATGTATCTGTAAAGCAGATTCCCTTTTTTGGAAAAGAAGTCTGCTATCAAGCAAGTTGGAAAATGTGGGAATAGTTGGAGAGCTGATATATGCTAGCGTGTTTCACAGAGCCATCCAACTTAGCGTTTTCTTACACAGCCTCCACTTGATATCACAAAGAATAGCTGGATTATCTATGTGCAAAGTAACTGGTATAGGGATCAAAATATTCAAATAGTGTGGGAAACACACGCTTAGTGATGTATCGACGTAGGGTCCCAACCCGTATCAATCATCAATTAAGAGACTTCGTACGCATGTGTTAATTCAAAGAAACTGAACTTATTCACCACTTTACAGATAAATGTAGAGAGAGCAACATTTGTTACAGCTGACAAAAGACAAATTGTCAATAGTGATTACGGCCTAAATAAAAATTGAGATTAATTGTGCATTTTACTTTGATTATGATTAAAGGGATTCTACTATTAAAATCAAATTTTTTTCTCGTTGTCACGTAGGAATAGCCTTAAGAAAGACTATTCTTCTCCTACCCTTAGATGTCTTCTCCGCGGCGCCATTCGGTATAAATCCCAGTTTTTGCCGCTATGCAAATGAGTTTTCTCGCAGCACTGGGGGCGGTCCCCAGCGCTCAAACAGCTTTGGGGGCGTCCCCAATGCTGCGAGAGAACTCTCTGGCACTGCCTCCAATGAAAACCGGGATTTATATCGAATGGCGCACAAAGAAGACATCTAAAGGCTATTCCTACGTGTCAACAAGAAAAAATTTGATTTTAATAGTAGAATCCCTTTAACGATTGATTGTTTAGGCCACATAACTTTTAAAGGCCATGTCCTCAGGGGATGATTATAACAAGGGAAAAATTGGTTGTGGCCTGGGACTCCCACTGTAATGCTACCTTGTAATCAACTATATTGGCATATGTGCCGGCCCCATGGGTGTGCTTAATAGTGTAGTACTGGGTAAAGTTATGGTCATACTAAGTTATTATAGTCTATTACTCTCTTACATCATCCGATGACAGCAATGGCCATGAACAGTAGTGGAGTAACGGACGCAGACAGAGCCACCACCATCCTTGTCTGTTCTGATTCAGTAAAAGACAGATTTACAGACTTGAGGAAAAGATTGGAAACCTAATAATAATGTACAAATACATGAAGGCACAGCACAAGGAACTTTCTAATGACCTTTTTACTCCTAGGTCTGTGACAGTGACAAGGAAACATCCTCTACACCTAGAGGAACATCTCACCAGAATCATACATGGGGATTCTTTACTGTAAGAGCAGTGAGGCTATGGCTCTAACTGATACAGGATATGGTGATGGTGGATTCATTGTGCAAATTCAAGAAGGACATGGATGTGTTTCTAAAAAAAAAATATTTTTTTTTTACAAGTTACGGGTTTCAGGATTCTGTTGAAGAGAAGTTGATCCAGGATTTTATACTGATCCCTGGATTTGGAGTGGGGAAGGGATTTTTTTTCTTGATGTGGGGCAATCAGTATCAGCCTAATTGGCTTCTTTGCCTTCCTCTGGATCACTGCGGATCAACACAAAAGGATATAGGTTGGACTTGTGTCATTAAACTATATTAATGTCACAAATACTACCATATAATCAAAAATTACTCTTAAAAGGGATGGTAGAAGACAACCATGCAGGGCATATTCTGTACAGAGTAGTGGAATAAGGGAAGCTGAATGAGAACTGTAAAAAGATGTATTGATAATCATCAATGGATTAGTATGTGATAGAAAAAGACACCAAGATAGTTTATTCAGTTTCTGCTTTTGACATTTTTCATGGGCATGGATTAATACATAAAAGTTCAACATGGCAGGTCAATAAAGAAATATAGATAGATAGTTAGTGCGAGGTTTGACTCAGCATTGTATTGAAGATGAGCTGCTTCCCACTCCACAACATATGTCACTGGAACTAGCAGGTTCAATGAAGACCAGATGTCTCCTTTACACAGAACTGCCTCATACTGGTTTCTCAATAAGATCAATGACATTCACTTGGTATAATAGAAACATCCTGTGTAAATCTCATTGTTAACCATGTACTATATGCCTGAAAGGGGCGGTTAAATACTCACCTGCCATAACTGCAAAGTAAGGTTATACACATACAAGAAAACCCTAAGAAATGATGGCATAAAATTCATGTACTGTAAAATTGCTCCAGCAGATCAATAATTGCTCTTCATACATGATTATAGGCATCATCTAGACCTTTGTAATATGTCCTCAACATATTGTATAAAATATTGTGCTTTACCTTCATATAAAGTATATATCTTGTCCTTTCCATCCCTGGGGTTAATAAGTGCCACCAGATACCTTTAGCAGTGTTTTACGTGATTTCTGGGATTCTCAGTGAGCTCCTGGCATCCTCTGCATTTGTTTACATCCCTAACTTCCTGTGGTTTCGTTACTACAAGTTCCATGATGTCTCACTTTTACTTGCTCTCTCACGGACACCCTCCCTTTCCCTAGCTATCCCTCCCACTACGCCTTCAGCAGCCATCTTTACATTCCTATTTCTCACTCACCCCCTCCCTTTCTCAAACACTCCCCCTCCCTGTTTCTCCCCCATAAACAGGTATTGAGCAGGCAGACTTAGCAGGAGTCAACTATTGGCCAAACTATGTCAACTATTGGCCATTCCTATAATGAATATCCTCTTCTATACTTGCTGACTGCAAACAGTCTGAGATAGGAGAGAATGCCGGCTACTGCGCAAGTGCAGTTCACACGTGATTGCACTGGCCAGAGTCTCCCAAGCCTTCCCTATCATGCCCGCAAGGGTGGTTCTTCGTGGAGTCGGGAGTGAAGTCACTTCCAGCTCCAGTCCGTTGTGCAAAGGAAAGGAAGACAGGTAAGTATAGTGTGTGGCTTCCCAGCACTATTGCGCATGCATGGGGGGCTGCACAAGGAAGAGGAGAGGCGGGGATAACGCGTCCGCCTGGGTCTACAGGAAAAAGTATAAAGGAGCAAGGCCTTTTTCCTGACAGAACGGGTCAGGATGGATTATACTGGTAACCCGTTACGTCAGTGGAAAGGTTAAAAATGTAATATATATAAGTCACATCACCCACATATATTACTGTCTTAATATACTAGATGGGTTTTTTTAAACTGTAAATTTTTACTGAACTTTTTCATAAATCTTTACAAAAAAAAAAAAAGGGGAAAAATCAGAGATGTAAAGCAGTGGACAAGGTAATCAGCAAATATCACAGCCTAAGAATTCGGGAGGGGAGGGGAAAGGAGACCAGAGGGAAGGAAGGGGAAGGGAGAGGGAGGAGTCATAGGCTACGTAGAGCACAGTATGCATCCCAGGGTGACCACACAGCCTGAAAGGAATCTAGCGCACAAGTAATTAAAATAGTATTTAAAATACTTGTCAGGTATTTGTATTTTGTAATTAAAATACTTTTTTTATTCAGTATTTTGTATTTGTAATTAAAATACTTTTAAGTATTTTAATTACTGTCTAAATTCAAAACAAATGTTGGAATTTAAATAACCCGCCTCACCGCACTTTAAAAAAAAAAATGACAGCGCAAGTCACGTCATCACTCTTGTTTCTCATATCTCTTGCAAGGTGCGACGAGAGAAGGGAAAATTCCAGAGTGTTCCAGCAACGCAAGTCCACCTTGTAGTGAAGCGTGATTTATTTTTAGTTTTTAATCATCCCGATCGCGTAATCCATTCCGTAAAATGACTTCAAAAATGGAGGAAAATCGTAATACCAGTGAAAGGAACGCACCAGACAATGATTCAGATCTCGAAGACCCTCATCTCCCTGCAATTTTGGTCGGAACTTTTTTCAAAATTAATAAGACTAAATCCGAAACGGCAGGGGCAGGACAAAAAGTGTATGCTTACTGCAAGGCCTGTCCAAATAAGTTCATCACGGGTCAAATAAACTCAACGTCCAACTTCCTTAAGCACTTAAGGGTAAGTTATTTAATTACATCATAGTTTGGTTTTTATTTTACAATCCCCAACCCTGAAGAAAATTTTTAAAACCGGATGTATGGTTTAGAGGTGTGTGAGTTGAAAGTGATAAAAGCCTTTTCCCTTTTTTTTTTTTTGGGATGATTTATTTTTTACCATGCTATTAAAAATTAAAATAAAATGCCGTTCTAAAATAAAAAATTAAATTATATAAAATATAAAAAACAAAATTAATATCCTTTTTTTTAAAAAAAAAAAAAAAAATATGTTCAAACAATTTTCTCACGTGTCCTGAGATTCACGAGAATTGATGAGAATCTCACCCACGCTGTGTTAACTTGTTAATTTATTAATAATAAAAATGAACAATTTCTATGTTTTTAACATAAAAATATATATATAGACAAGAAAAACCGCGCTTCTTTTTAGATCTTAAAAACAGCAGAGAAAGTTCGCCTTAGCGAGAAAATCCAGTTTTAAGTATATAAAATCTCTTTTGAGATATACCGAGTATGAAATGGCAGCGTTAAACTCACGACCAAAGGTCGAAGATCATAGTGGGTATGTACTGGATAAACCAGTAAAAAAGTAAAACGCGCTCACTCGGCTCAATTAGAAACAAATATTGTAGTTTATTCAGATGACGCGTTTCAGGATTTTCTTGGAGTCACACAGGATTTCACCCCTTCATCAGATCAGCTGTGACCTCCACTCTGAGCCCCGACGGACCGTTTCACCCCTGCTTCTTCAGGGGCCTACCTGCGGGCCTATACTGCGGATGTCCTTAAGTCGGGCGACAAGATCCGAACCTGTAGGGGGGAAGGATCTCCTCCAATGGAGGACTATGAGTGTTTTAGCAGCTGTACATATATATAAGAACAATTTTGAAGTCTGCTTGCCTAGGTGATTTGGTGGAAGGTTAAGTAAATAAACAAGTGGATCAAGCGGGACCCCATGAATAAAAAGGGCTTCCGAAAGAGACTTACCCTCCAGCCAAAACAGGTGGATAAGGGAGCAGCTCCAGAAATATACTAGATGTTTAATAGACATATATTAGAAAGTTGGAGGGGGGACATGGGGTGGCTTAGTTTAAAACTATTGTTTTATACTGTACAATCCCTTTAAGCTACAAGTTTAAATATGACCCAGGAGATGGGAATATCCCTTTAATTCTCATCCTGATGTGAGCCTGCAATATCATACCAACTAGAAGATGCAGAATATACCTGGGCAAATGCAGTGACAATAAGACAACAATTCACTTACACATATACTAGCTGGAGATCCCGGTGTGACTGCATCAACTTTGGCAAAAGCATCAGGTAAAGTCTGGTGGCGATGTAGTGCTTCAGCCTTGGCCTCTGCCTCATCTTTCTGTCTCTTTTCTTTGTCCCGGGCATGTAGGTTGTGCAAGGCCTCTTCAATTTCTTTCATGATGGATTTGTGATCATTCTGCAAACCTAAAAATATAATCAGATTACATACATTACATATAACATCTACAGCACATAGGTAATCAAATTGCATATACTGTATAACATCTACTGCACATGCTCCTCTCCCCCTCTATTTTGGGTTTTGTGCTGCATTTTTTTTTTGTTTATTTTTCCCTCTTCTTCTTTTCCTCCTTCCCCTTATTTCTCCTCTCTCCTGAAACCTCAATTTCGGTTTTCCACCCAGTTGTTTCCTATAGCACTCACTGATTGTAACAGTTTTGTTTTTGCATCTTTTGGTTGTCACTGTTTTATTATTTTTCTCATGCCTTAATGAAAAATATTACATTTTGAAAAGGAAAAAAAAACAAAAAAAAACTTACTGCACATATATTATATTATATTAAGGTAGGCGCCGCCCCCTGAGTGGCTGGCTGCCTGATACAGAAGCTCCAAGCTGGGAGCAAACTTTATCTTTCCTTTTTCACTCTTTTTCTCTGTATCTTCAAGAATCCTGTAACTAAGCAAACTAGCACTATGAATTAGCAACTATAAATCGAATGGAAGATCCTGTGGAGTATTTTGTTCCTTTTGTATCTATTGTTAAAGCATGGACAATGACTCAAGACCTGGAGTTGCACATGTGCCTGTTACCATCCCCCCAGCTAAGGACAGCATGGACACCATGCGGCATGGAGGAGAACCTACATGGAAGTGTGGACTTCTTCTTTTCAAGGAGATGATTTTTGGTGTCTATTGCTGATGTGGGAAGATGCTACAGCTGACTGGTATTTCTTTCTTTTACTGTGGACACGTGGGACTCTGTTACAACCTGGGAACCTACCATCACCCACCTACCCATGTGTTTATGGAAGCTTGGCAAGAGAGCAGCACCCTGTCTACCTGGATGGCTTCAGACCTCTCTGGGCAGTAGAACACAGTGGTAAGAAGAAAGGAGGAGGGCTTTTGATGAAGGATATTTGGGGCATTTTTTTGTGGTTAATGGACAATAGCGCTGATGCAAGATACCGAACTATCAGCTGTGAGCATGAGATCTCACCACCTACCAAAGGAGCTGCTACATGTTATCATGATGAATATGTCCCCCACCTCTGCAAAAAAACATTTCTGCCTGTTATATCTACATGCTGTGACCCCCCCTCCTCGTGTCCTCCAACCACATTCGGCTGTATTATTAACATCACTCCGCACAGAGAACTAAATGATCCTGCAGTGAGTCTGTGTTTCTTTCTTTTTAGTTGCTATGATTCCTAGGATTTCTCTATCTGCCATGAGCTTGTATGTGTTTTTCCTCTCTTGTTATATACTACTGTACATCTATGAAACTGTATCACTGAAATTTCCCCATTGTGGGACTATTAAAGGATTATCTTATCTTATCTTATAAACTATAGATTACCAAATTACACAGTTCTGTACAAAAATAAAGATTAAACTGAGGCTATGTTCACCTCTGCATCGGACTCCATTGCAGATCTGCTGAATATCGGAAGAGCGAAAAGTCCTGCACAAAGGAATTTTTTCTCTAGCGGTCTCAGTATAGAAACAGTAGAAACCCGAAAGACACCCAGTGGACCTCATTATAGCCTATGGGGTTTATGTGTCTGATGGTAACCGCTGTTTTAGCAGATGGGTTCCCCGCCTTTCGGGTCCCCCAGCGGATAAAAACAATGGAGAGCCTGGCACAAGTGTCAGTCTGGCTTAACAAAGGCTGTCCAAATAGAGTCGGCCATAGTTGGCAGTCCTTATTGAAAACAATTCAAATAGCTTTACCAACAGTAAAAGGGAGTCTACCACTGCACCTGGCTGAGCACCTAGCATTACTCCCTGGTATAAAGACTAACAGATCCCAATGTAGGGTGACCACAGGCAAAAACAGGTGCACCAGAAGATGTGGTTATATCTAATTTTCATAAATATTAAAAGTGGATTTTCTCGGCAAAGACAGCATCTTGACCAGAAAATGGTACAGTACATTCACTGGCCCACTTACAGTCCCTACAACAACATGTAAGTGGTTTAGAAGCAATGATTTTGGTGGTTGTAGACACCCTTTGAGAATAATCAAATTGTCTATGGCACTAAATATAACTGGTTCTCATTGATCAGATCACATTGTTCAAGCTTCAAAAGTGCCAGGGATCTAACATACACAAAAAAAAAACAGAATGCATAAAACAATAAGAGTATGAGCACTGCAGCATCCCAGAGGAATAGGAAAGGCTAACAATAATGTTGGTTAACCTAGCTACAAGGTTATAGACAGAATCAGAGAAAATCAATATCAATACCCAGCGTTTCAGCTATTGCAGTTCTATGGTATTCCATAGTGCCCATATTTACTAGGCAAATATTTTCTAGGCAATAAACAAATGTTATTTTGGTGATAAAAACTACGACTAACAGAAGATATCAGTCTAACCAATCTACAAAAAAATCAGGATACAAAAGTAATAAGACTGGAGATGGAAGCAGCACCTTGCAGTCAGCAATGTGATGCAGAGGCATAATGTGAAATCCTCTAAAACATGTTCACAATATGATTTAGGTAAATACAAAGAAGAAAAGCTCACAGATGACGTTATGCCGTGCAGTCCGCACTTGGTAGATATCAATGTCTGCTCTTGGGTATCCTTCTCTGTCAATCAGGGGGCCTTCCATTCCTACATTCTTTTGCTACAAAATTAAAAGACAACAGTGTAAGTGTAAACATATGTAACATTTCATTTATTTTGTTTATTTACCTTACTTGTATAGCACCATAATATTCCACAGTTCTTTACAGACATTGTCAGTCACTGTCCCATATAGGGCTCACAACCTACATTCCCTATCAGTATGTCTTTGGTGTGTGGGAGGAAACCGGAGTACCCGGAGGAAACCCACACAAACACTTCATATTCACACTACCACCTAAGTATATGAGAAGATACTAAATCTCACACACACTGTAGAAAAAAACTGACGGAAGAAACTGACCAATGGTGTATTTCTAATCCACAGCATGCCAATTTCCGTCCGTCCCTGAATCTGCTTGAAAAATGCAGAAAGAGAAGTCCAGCAACTCTCCACATTTTTCAGGCGGAAACCCATTATAGTTACAAGTGGATTCAAAGGACAAAACGCTAGTGTGAACCTACATCAGTGTTTGGAAAAGCAAAGTCTATTTTTTTTTTTTAAAGCTCACTCTGCACAACCGTTTAACCATTACTGTAGCTGCTATAAACAAGAAGCCACTTTGTATTATTGATATTTTCAGCTGTCACATGACTCATCCAGGCCACAGCTTTCCATACACAGGACAAGTGACTCAGACTTACATAGGTACATGCATGTGTCTTATATAACACAGGCTAAAATGTAGATATTCCCTGTCCATTTACAAGTAGATCTAGCAGGACAGTGGTGTGTATGCAGTATATGTAGGACAACTGTACATTAGAGGTGGAATGACTGGCAAGTAGGTGACTAAGTCCTGAGGCCTCCACCTCCCGTCACTTACATCCTCCAGGACATCATAGTAAGCCTTTATCTGCGCCTCGATCTCGTCCTTCCTGGCAATAAGTTGTTGTACATCCCGCATGGAAACAGCAGTTGGGTTCTCAGCTTCAGACATGTCTTTACCAGCCGTACAGACTACAACTACGGCTACGGAAGACTACAAGTCTGGTTCCCTGACAGGGACAAAAAGTATGTAGCGCGAAGGAGAAAAACAAGCTGAGGTAGCGTTTTAGTCATGCGCAGTGAGTACAATGATAATTCTAGAAGAAAGCGAAGAACAAAGCCGATGATGAGCAGTAAACTTACCAGTGTACGTGCAACTAAACCTGTGAGAGCTGTCAGGCGCTGAAATTATACGTGGCTATTACACAACTAGCAGGACCTGCTGATTGCATCGGAAACTTCAGTGAACAAATGTTTGCTTGGGCTATATGGTGGACCTTACGTGTAAACAGTGTAACCAATCACAATTAAGTATTCACTTTTACAGAACATATTACAGAATGAAAGAAGTGACCTGATTGGGCACTGTGACTTTATATCCTGCTATTCCTATAAATGAGACCCCAAGTTACTCTTCATAATTTTAGGATATGCTAGTTGCCATGTTTCAGGAATTTGGTACAAGTAGACTTTAGATGTGGAGAACCCCAATCATTCCCAGAATGCCCATGCCAGTGACATCCAATATGACTGACTGAATAAATTAAAATATAACCACCTCACTCCACTGTATGGATATGGTCAGTGGGCTTGTCAGTGTTCTGGTATAACTTCTTAGTTTATACCGTATAATTGTCTGACACAGAATGTAGAACATAATAAACACTGTTACTTACCTCTCACAGCTCCGGAAGACTTCAGGCCTACTTGGGTGACGTTCCAGACGTCACATGGGCAGGGGCTTGCGCCCTTATGCGTTGCGATGCAAATCCATGCTCATGTGACGTCCTGTGAGAGTGCATGTATCTGTGTGGAGTGCGCTGGAGCAAGGGAGAGGTAAGTACTGTGAGTAACAGTGTTTTTGTATACTCCTCAGGCCATGGGTCTCCGATTATTATACTCTGGGGTCTAAAAATGGCTGGGGCATAATAATACTGTGTGCAAGGGCCACTATTGCTCATAATATGGGGCTATATTATGGTGAAATTTGCGCAGGGGCCCCTATGGGGCATAAATTATGCCCCATAGCGGCCCCTGCACAAAGTATTATGCCCATAGTAGCCCCTGCGCATAATATGGGGCATACATTATCTGCTCCTGCCCCATCAAGGCCCATAATACTTTGTGCAGGGGCCAGTATGGGGCAGGGGCAGATAATTTATGCCCCATAGTGGCCCCTGCACAAAGTATTATGCCGCATAATATCTTGCGCAGGGGCGACTATGGGACAGATAATTTGTGCCCCATATTATGCAGCATAATACTTTGTGCAGGGGCCAATATGGGGCATAATAGTGTGTGCAGGAATGAGATGTGTGCGGGATGAGGGTGAGGTCATCAGTCTGTCAGGGTCTTTGGGAAGGGAGATCCATTATTCCAGAGTTCCCCCTAAAATTTTTCCCAATTTAAGCACTGGATATTGTGCCAGGAAGATATACCCCAAAGTCCAAAAGGGTTTTTCAGCATGGCTCTTTACTCCTGGTGCTGTCATGTGCCTTGCCCGGCCTACAGGGAGTCCTGGAGATTTCCAGTTTTAGAACAGAAGTCACAGCTTTGCTTTCTTATAAGGGCTCATCCACACTGAGGAATTGAGAGCTGATTTTGAGATAAAAAGGCAAATTGGACATAATTTCACACAAAACACCAAAATGGGCTTGACAGAACTGTGGGCACCTTTTCAAAATTGTGGGTAAATAACTTTGTTTCTAGCTAGTGACGCTTGTTCAAACTCAAAGAAAAGCAGACAGTACCAACAGTCACATATGATGGGAAGTTCAAAGATGTTTTGGGGTTGTCTTGCTATCTCTGACTGTGTGCAAGGCATCGTGAAATCTGGACATTACCAAAGGATTTGGGGTCGCAATGTAGAGCCCATTGTTAGAAAGCTGAAATTTCTGTCCTAGGTCATGGGTCTTTTAGCAGGGCAATGATCCCATACATACTTCAAAAAGCACCCAGAAATAGATGGAAATAAAACAACAGAGAGTTCTGGTGGCCAGCAATGTGGAGAGATCTTAAAATTGCTTTTGGGAGAAGAGAAGGCCCCCTTCATATATGAGAAAGCTGGAGCAGTTTGCAAACAAAGAGTGGTCCACATCTCCAGTTGAGAGGATTAAGAAGCTTGTTGATAGTTGTAAGAAGTGATTTATTCCAGGTTTTGTTTCTTTTTCCAAAAGGTGCGCAATCAAACATTATGTTGAGGGTGCCAATAGTTTTGTCCAGCCCAATTTTGCAGCCCAGTTCCAATATTTACTGCCATGACTGTATGCCCTATGCAATCATGAACCAAATTTCATTGTGGACTAAGTACTTTTACTACCCAGATAACATTGACTGGTAATATCAATAACACTCCATACATCAAGGGAATGATATCAAAAATATTGTCTGCTGTACTAAACGCTTCATGCTGATTTTAGAAAGTTATGTTTCTGTCAGTCTATAAGTCAACAAGAGCAATATTCTGAGCATTGTCCTGTGGCTGGGGCTCACAAGGGGTACCTAACTTGTTTTTGCAGAACTACAAGTTTGCTTACATAAGACGAAGAAAGAACTACATCACATAGATGGAGTAATGCCAAAAGCTACAAGAAGGAATCTCATCGCTGGTCTTGATCTCCAGGAGGCCTGCTGTTGATGGAACTAATCAATGTTTTATTTATGCCCTCTAGGTTTTTTCTACCTTTAAAAGTGTACTAATGGTGCATATGGGTGTTCTTCTGTTCGCTCTGCAATACGGATAACCATGTGAGCAGTGAAAGGCTGAAATGGTGCGGTTACAAAATTACGGTTGGAGGATGAGGCAGACAGTGTGAGTGACTGCTGTACATTAGTGTTCAACTAGAAAACTTCCAAGACAGGTAGAGATTTGGGGACAAACTGAAATCCAACATGAAATGATCCAACAAAGTGTCATTTCACATATGTACCTTCTAGTTTACCCTATATGTGATACACTGTATATAGTGCACAAATCACTGTAGCACACTATATGTAATTCAAAGCGCCATCCAGTAAGGTGTCCAATTAACATGAATTTTGCTGATAAGGGATGAGACAGGGAGTCTGTTACCTCTGTATGTAAATACAGACCTAAAACTGAGTTTATTGCAAGCTGACTCTTGGTCCTGTAGCATGTAAATTTGGGACTCTCATTACCTATCAAATCCAGCTCTGCTACATCAGCTTCATATTGTGCATCTTCCCTCCTGATAGCACTTGTGCATAGACGAGTACTGGGGGGGGGGGTCCTCACCGCTCTCACAGTACAGCACTGTAGGCGCTGCTGTGCAGAAGGGTGTTCCTGACTGACTGTCAGGAACGCCCTTCTGACTGTGAAGAACTATGGTATCGGCACCAATAGCTCTTCACCGGGAGCACAGATCGTGAAAGCAGACAGTGCGCTGAATTCGGCTTTCTAGCGGTATATAAAACCGTATGTGCTCCAAGTGATGAAAGGTCCTCTTTAAATACAAACTTCAAGATTCAGTACCTTTATTACCAGTGATTGCGGGGCTATGGATCAGTGTCAGTAATTAAATTTTTATTAACAGTTGTCTCTTGATACAAATGTTTAGGAAAGCACACATTTTATTGAAGTTTATCAGTCACTCTTCTTTACAACATTACTTCAGTTCAATGAGGTTTATGACATTTGTTTAAAGAGGACCTATCATGTCCTCATGAATTTGCAGTTTATGCTGAATTCTGCGCACGTCGACTTTCCTGATATGTGCCCTGGGGCTGGAGATATCAGTACTGTTATTTTCAGCACCGATATCTCCCCACTGTCAGAAGGGTGTTCCACATAGCTCAGCATCATCGCTGGGCTGTAGTAAGTAACGCCCCCTACTGTACACATCCATAGCTCTGTACTGTCAGAGGGAGCATTACTTACCACCTAGCGATGATGCTAAGCTGTGAGGAACGTCCCCCCCCCCCCCAGTACAAGTCTATGGACGAGTCTTGTTCCTTGCAGTCCAGCGATGATGCAGAGCTATGAGGAACGCCCTTCTGACAGTGGGAAAATATTGATGCCAAAATTAACGCCACTGACATCTCCAGCCCCAGTACACATTGGTAAAGCCAACAGTACGCTGAATTCAGTGCACTGTCAGCTTTCTAATGGTATATAAAACCGCATATTCATTAGAAAATGAAAGATCATCTTTATCCGGAGGTCTAAGGTCTGCATTTTGACTGCATTTTGTGTTTTTGGATATGGCCTTTCTTTTGTTCTTTTTGTTTTTATTTTCATGACTTTTATTTAAGTTTCATCACATTGCTTTTTTGATGGGAAAGTGGATGTGCTTTATCTTGAGTATTATTTTACAATGCATTTATAATGTGAGCTTTTTGTTTAAAAAGTACAACAGCACTTTAGTAAATAGACAGCGTAAAAAATATATCTGTAAGCAGTGAAAATCACAATTCCACCTCGAGGTGAATTATTTACACATTTTTATTAAATTGAGACCAAATTATTATTGCCATTACTCACAGCCATAGCCTTACGAAGTCACACAATTCAAAGAATTTGCTGCTGACATAGAAAAGCATAGGAGATGTTTTATTAATGTGTTTTTAGAGTCTGTTTCAACCTCTTACTGTTAAAATACTACCATATGATGTTGTAGACATCTGTGTAATACAGCAAATACGCTGCATTGTATTCATCTAGGTTTGTATGTTTGTAAGGTTTGTAATATCTTCAATGTATGAGATTTTCATTATTCTAGATGTTTTTAGATGTTATTATATACTGCCACTTTCTATGGAAAAAAAACATACATAAAAACATGTATTTTACATTTTTGTATCCTAACAAATCACATTCGGCTTTGGCGCCACATCCCACTTCTCTATCCAATGGGATTTTTACCACAGATAACACCCCCTATGAAATTCATTAGAAAGCAGATGCACATGCAGAGCGCCCACCTTCCCTCGTAACCTCTGGATTTCTTTCCTCTGCAAATCTTTTTTTGTCAATGGCGCTTTTCCAGTAACTTGCAGGTGGTGAGGCTTTGAAATAAGTCTTTTGGAATAACTAACTCTGCAAGTCTATTTTCCTGACGTGAATCTCAAGGTTTATGTTCAAAATAGAGGAGTCTATCCCTCTTCTTGAAGAAAAAAATATTACCCATATTAGATCCCAATCTTCTAGTTTGTATTTGTATATCAATACAGAAAACCTGAAGGATTATACATTTGTGTTAGAGAAGATGCCCATGTTGTGGAAGATGTCATGTCTGACTCCAGTGCTGAAAGTTCAGATGGGATCACCTCTAAGTGATTTCTGCCACTTCACCTTGACGTATTTGCTGCAGAAAGTATATTCATATTTGCACCGCAGCAACACTGTAGTACAGAAAATATTTTCTATATCTACGCTAGTAATAAGATGTTTAAAGGGATCCTATCACTCAAACACGATTTTACTAGGTACCATGTCAGAATAGCCTTAAGAAAGGCTATTCTCCTACCTTTCGTCGTCTTCTCCGCGCCGCCGTTCGCCTACTTGCATAACCACAAGTAAATGTTTAAAATGAATTGTTGTAGTAAATAGTAAATAATAGTAAATAAATAGTTAATAATAAATAGTACGAAATAAATAGTAATAAAGTAGTAAAATAGTGATAAATAGTAAATAATAGTAAATTGTTGTAGTAATGTAGTAATTGTTTTCGCAATCTGTCCCCTTTTTATTACTATGGAAATGTAATATTTTAATTATTCCGCGAATACGTTTTATGCTTTCCATATGATCTTATTTGTTTGTCCTTTCACAGTTAGCACATATTACGCAATAGACACATTGTCTGCAAAGATTCTATTGCCTCATATTACAAAGAATAAGGAGGGGCACACATGGGATGTCCTAGCTCCCAAGTCCTATATGAAGTGTCTGCAGCATCAGAGCCCTGTCATATCAGTATCTTTCACTGATAGAAATCAATCTGCGAACCATGGTAAGTTTTCAATAACTTATATAATGGAATATATAATATGGCGGCGTCTTACATAATAATGGTGATAAATACATTTCCTACCAAAATAATTTTGTTTATTTATTTTTTTTGCCTAGACTTCATATACAGACAAAGGAGAAAAGGTAACTGTGTAACACAAAGCATATTAAATCATATTAAATAGTGGAAAGTTACTAGAATTATTATTTTTTGAATTCTTTTAAGAAAATTATAGTCTAGTAAATAGGGGGTCTGGTCACTTGGTAAATATCTAAGTAAATTGATTCTGCATATATAGAGCATATAATAGAAAGAGTAACGCATGATGTATGTGCATATAATGGTACTAAATAACTAATACATGGGAGAAGGTATTTCACGTCTCGTCACTAGTTGCACCAGCAATTCAATAATGTTATCTACAGAGGCACAGGTAAATGTGCGTATAAGGCACAAGGAAGGGCATATTCACACTAGTTTAGTGTATAGTCACACTAGATTTCTTGTAAAATCTCATGTATATGAATAAGGTAATTTCAGCAGCATGTGAATGGATTTCTGTATACCCCATGTAGATGTATAAAGCAGTACATATCTGCAACATGTGAACATTAGTGTATTGAGATTTTACTAGTTAATGTATCAGCTCTCTCCATTTAGAATTCTTTGTAACACATGGAACTGTGTATGTGAGCTACAATGGGAAACGCTGAAGAGAATGACAAATAGTGGAATCTTTATCTATTAGTTACATTTTATACTAATTATTATTATTCAGCTTATCTCATGCATTCAGCTACTGAAAGGATTTGCTAAAAAATATTCTTACCACAATTGTTTTTTAAATTGCAAACATGAAATGTCTTTTTGTTTTATTCAATCCAGCACGAACACGGACGATTTCTTAGTTTTCACTCCATTACACTGTGGGTGAGCAATGCAAAACAGGTAGGTGGCACAAAATGAGTTAAACTGAAGATAAAAGAATTCTCCGCAGCATGCTGCCCAATTATAGTTGCAGCATGTGATTGGTTAGTGAAGGGGAGGGTCTGAGGTCCTTCCACAATCTGTTTCTACTTACGATGTACGCCACATCTGCTGCTTCCAGTAGGAACACTTTGTGATCCTTCAGTGGAAGTCTCTGAGATGTGTCACTTAGGTTTCTTAAGGTCACAATGACATAGAAAGCTGGGATAAACATAGATTCTTCACATTTCTAAGGCTTACTTTGCATTTTTCAAGGAAGATGAGAGATTTGTTATGTTGAACCCTATAGACCCTGACAACCAGCTAATTCATATAAAGTCTGGCAATCTCTTGGCTGAAGATTGCATCATGTGAAACATGGATGGATTGAATTTTTTTTTCTTTTTCCGGACCCTCTTTTTATCCATATTATAGCCATTGACTATATAGTGGCCTATCCTGATTGGTTATACTATAAGAGTAATTGTACATTTCTGCTGAAATGCGTTTGTATGTTCCCAAAGAAGGAAAGTTGGAATATGTTATCTGGGATGTCCCCGGTCCTTTCTTGTCACCGTTGAGGCTACAGATTAGCCTCAGCGGTCACATATGGTGAGGATTTCTGCTGGAACAAGCCCACAGTCAGCACTGGACTAGATAGTGGTAGCGTTGGACAGGAGAGTATGTTGTTTTTTACGTCGCCATGTTCGGGCCTCCTGCCCTAGTGCTGAATTTCCTGGACAACCCCTTGATACAAAGGAGCCTAGTATTCCCCTGTCCATCTACCTCTCCTATAAACTGACCTGTGGTTTAAGCATGTATTTTGCAGCATATTACATATTTATGTATCACTATAATATACATTGTCTGTATCATTTTAGGCTGCCTCGTTTTACTGCACTAAAATGGGATTCGAGCCATTGGCATACAAGGGTCTGGAGACTGGTAGCAGGGAGCTAGTTACTCATGTTGTGAAACAAGACAAGGTATGCAACTTGGAATAATTGCTTTTCAGTCTGTTTTAATACCTGAAAAACATATCCTACAATGGATTCATTGACTTTAATAGTCATAAAAAAGAGCTAAAAACATTAACTGTTGGCATCTGTTTGGCTTGTTTTCCATTTCTGTGGGGGGGTTTTCACACAAAAATTTGGTATATCCAGGAGAAAAAAAAAATAGGAGCATAAAAAAGCAAAACAGATGCCAAAAGTGAGTCTATTCGGCCTTGTTTTACTATTAAAGCTAATGGACCTGCTCTTGGATCCATTTGAATACGTTTTTCAGGTATTCAAAAAGATCCCATAATTGTTTAATATTCCCTGTAATGGATTTTCAATCTTTCTATTCAGATAATATTCCTCTTTGTGTCACCGCTTATTCCAGGAAATGAAGGTATTTTTTATATTATTGTTTATATTATACTTAAATTATATATGGAATAAAAATAAAAAAAAATTGCTGGTCAATTTGTTAGCAAGCCATGACAGTGTGGATCTAAATCTTTAAACATGCATTTATATAAAGGTAACTGCAGAAATATTATTTTGACATTGAAATTTGATTCTATATCTGAAAATGTAATGGGGTTTCAATGAAAGCTACATTGTCATGGGCGGCTATCAGCCACAAGGCAATTTTTCCACATTCATTTTTTATACAGAATTTGGGGCCCATTTACAGAAGCATGGTGATGGTGTGAAAGATGTAGCATTTGAAGTTGAGGACTGTGACTTTCTTGTTAAGGTGACTATAAAGTGTATCTACTAGATGTATATATTTACTGTAATAGATGTAATAGGTTATCCATTATCCAGTGTTTTATGTAACATAAAGCATTTGATTAATACTTAACAATGTTCTTCTCATAGAAAGCCAGAGAAAGAGGCGCTATAATAGTAAAGGAACCTTGGATTGAAGAGGATAAATACGGAAGAGTGAAATTTGCAGTTATTCAGACGGTATTTCTATATTAATTTGATTATAGTTATTATATATCGTGGAACAAGGTTGGGCCACACATAGTCAAAAGGGAAAGGCCCAATGGGATCCTTTATTTACCGTATTTTGCGGACTATAAGGCGCACCGGACTATAAGGCGCATTACCCATGAGCGCCTTATAGTCCTGCCTAGGTCCATATATAAGGCGCACCGGACTACAAGGCGCAGCGCTGTCCGGTGCGCCTTATATGATTGAAAGCGGCGGCCGGCAAACTTTGCCGGCGGCCGCTTAACCCCCCGCGTGCCAGCCGCTTCTATTCATTTCAATGGTACGCTTCCATTGAAATGAATGGAAGCGCTCGGCACACGAGGAGTTAAAGAACTTCCTTCTTGATCACGTCGGAATAATCTCCTTACCTTTTTACCATAGCCAGCGCCGCCTTCTTCCGCAGCTCCGTCTCTGTCTTCTTTGGGCCTCATGGATGACGCATGCGCAGTCGGCTCTAACAGGCTCTCGCAGCCAGAGCCGACTGCGCATGCGTCATCCATGAGGCCCAAAGAAGACGACACGGAAGGCGCGAACACAGCTCAGGGAGAAGGCGGCGCTGGCTATGGGAAAGGTAAGAGACGAATAGTCTTTTAAGGCTATTCCGACGTGGTTAGGGGGAAGAGGTTCTTTTAATGGTAGAATCTAGAGTTGAGCGAGTACTGTTCGGATCGGCTGATCCGAACAGTACTCGCTCATCTCTAGTAGAATCTCTTTAAGCAGCGGCCGCCGGCAAAGTCTGCATGCCGCTTCCATACATTACAATGAGAGCGCGCTATTCAAATAGTTAGAGATGAACGAATACTATTTGAATAGCGCGCTCCCATTGCAATGTATGGAAGCGGCATGCAGACTTTGCCGGCGGCCGCCGCTTGACTCCTCGCGTGCCGCCGCTTCAAGCCTTATATAAGGCGCACCGGACTATAAGGCGCACTTTCGATTTCTGAGGAAATCAAAGTATTTTATGTGCGCCTTATAGTCCGGAAAATACGGTACTCTGTGTCCCAGCATTATCATATACCTTAATGTTTACATTTGGTGGATATATGAAGTAAGGGAGGGTATTTTGTAACAATTGGACCCTTATAAAATAAAAATGGAAAGGAGATGATACAACATTTATATTCCATTGCACCTTGGTAAAATAAATGTAATGAAATCCTATAAAATAGTGTCCATACTTCTAAAATACAGTGACCAGGAGCAATGCTTTGACTTCAGCTTGTGGACTTACTTGATGAGGCCCAATAACTATATTAATACCATGAGGCCAGACATTGCCAATATTTGATATCCCAAACTACATTAATTTCCACAAATTCTGTAAATGCACAGCGTGAACTCATTTTTTTCTGCTATGTGTGGATGGGGATCTCAAAAGGTCTGTAAAAACTTTTGTTTCTTACATAAGAAATTACTAATTCTGCAAATAAAGTAGATTCCTTTAGAGTATTTATATTGGAATCCCTTCAGTTTGTTGCAATAGGTTGTTTTTAATGTTTGTGGGGGAGGGGTTGTTTTAAACAATAATACAAAGTGTACTTACCGTTTACTGCCCCCTTCAGTCCAGCTTTGCAACTCTGTAGCTACCCACCAGTGTATATTTACTGTCTGTATTTATATACCTGTTTGTTTGTTTGTATCTATTATTAGAGATGAGCGAGTACTGTTCGGATCAGCCGATCCGAACAGCACGCTCGCATAGAAATGAATGGACGTAGCCGGCACGTGGGGGGTTAAGCGGCCGGCCGCCGTCAAAGCGGAAGTACCAGGTGCATCCATTCATTTCTATGGAGCGTGCTGTTCGGATCGGCTGATCCGAACAGTACTCGCTCATCTCCATCTATTATCATTATTTAGTTGGCCTGAGAACGACGCAAGTACAGCATCGAAACGTGTTGCCTATACCTCTGTATGTATAAGTCCAAGTGGATATAATATAGGAACATTTATTTTTACCAGCTGTGTTTGCGTATCACTCCATTAAGTAGCGTTCAATCAAAATCCCAGTATATTTTATTGGTTATCTCATCATTTATTTTATTACCACCAGTCTACGATTAAGCGGTTTCTGGCATGCGCAGCATCTTTCTATCAGTTCTTCAGAATAGGAGAGCAAAGAAATATATCTCCTGTTATTTTGGAATTTATCTTTGAAAGCAGACAACCCAGTTCTAGTACCGTGTTGCAGATGAAACGTCCTTATCCTGTCTGGCATATTTTATATAAAAGTGTCAATGATGTCAATGTGTTAGAGCCAATGTTACTTTTAATAATGTAATTATTACCAATTGGAAATCCATAAGAAGCAAAGACTTTTTCTAACATCATATCTTATCTCTCTGTATTAAAGTATGGAGATACAACGCATACACTGGTGGAGAAGCTGGATTACAATGGCATCTTCTTACCAGGATTTCAGGAACCTCTATTTAAGGATCCTCTGCTGTTTAAGCTGTAAGTGTCCCCTTCCCATACATATTAGAGCTATCTTTTGATCCTTTACCCATAATACATGTGCAGGGCCGCCGATAGGCCAGTACTACTGCTACTGGCGTCAGGGGCCCGGCCAAATTGAAAAATGGGGGGGGGGGCCCGGTTTTGGCCCGCCACCGTGTGCCGGCCCCCTGGCGCCCGTAGCAGTCATTGTATGTCCTATTTCCTATTGAAGACATACGCGGCTGAAGCAAGGAGCTGACATGTGTCAGCTCCTCGCTTCGCCGTCGCCGCTGCTACTGGCTTGTAGACGCGATGTGATCACATCGCGTCTAAAAGCCAGTAGCCGGCGGCAGCGGCGAAGCGAGGAGCTGACACAGGTCAGCTCCTCGCTTCAACCATCGCGTCTACAAGCCAGTAGCCGGCGGCGAAGCGAGGAGCTTACACAGGTCAGCTCCTTGCTTCGCCGCTGTGCGCCTCTCTCGCTGTCACATATGCGGCTAAAGCGAGGAGCTGACCTGTGTCAGCTCCTCGCTTCGCCGCCTCCGCTACTGTCTTGTAGACGCAATGTGATGACGTCACATCGCGTCTATAACTGTGCGCCAGTGAGAGAGAGGCGCACAGAGAGCTGCGAGGGAACGAAGGAGAAGGTAAGTCAGTCAGTCAGTGTAATGTGGAACGTGAAACTGGGGGCAGAGAGAGGACGGCATGACACTGGGGGCAGAGATGGAGAGGACGGCATGACAATGGGGGCAGAGATGGAGGGACATGAATATGGGGGCAGAGATGGAGGGGACATGAATATGGGGGCAGAGATGGGGGACATGAATATGGGGGCAGAGATGGAGGGGACATGAATATGGGAGCAGAGATGGAGGGGACGGCATGACAATGGGGATAGAGATGGAGGGGACATGAATATGGGGGCAGAGATGGAGGGGACATGAATATGGGGGCAGAGATGGAGGGGACATGAATATGGGGGCAGAGATGGAGGGGACATGAATATGGGGGCAGAGATGGAGGGGACATGAATATGGGGGCAGAGATGGAGGGGACATGAATATGGGGGCAGAGATGGAGGGGACATGAATATGGGGGCAGAGATGGAGGGGACATGAATATGGGGGCAGAGATGGAGGGGACATGAATATGGGGGCAGAGATGGAGGGGACATGAATATGGGGGCAGAGATGGAGGGGACATGAATATGGGGGCAGAGATGGAGGGGACATGAATATGGGGGCAGAGATGGAGGGGACATGAATATGGGGGCAGAGATGGAGGGACATGAATCTGGGGGGAAGAGATGTAGGGCATGAATCTGGGGGTAGAGATGGGGGACATGAAACAGGACAGAGATGGAGGGGACATAAAACTGGGGGCAGAGATGGAGGGGGGACATGAAACTGGGGGCAGAAATGGATGGGCGGACATGAATCTGGGGGCAGAGATTGGGTGGGAGACATGAAACTGGGGGCAGATGAAGGGTGTATATGAAGCTGGGGGAGAGATAGAGGGGGGACATATAATGTACGGGTGACTGTAGGAGGATTATACTGTGTGCGGGCACATGAAAAATTAATGAGAATGGGTGGAGTCAACATAACAGTGGGTGGGGCTAAATTTGCCGCGGCGCGCAAAGCGCACTGCACATTTTGTCCCTCTTTTGGTTCTTCAAAAGTTGGGAGGTATGGGTACAGGGGGCAATGGAAAGATGTTAGAGGGTGGACGGGGGGGGGATTATTGGGGCATCGGGTGTGCGGCACTGCGGAGAGGGAACGTCTGGGGCAATAATATATAATATATAAGTTTTTAGCTGGAGAACTACAAAGCACACAATAGCTCCAAAGGTATGTGTGCTTTGTATTAATAATGATGTAGGCCGCTATGTTACTAGCATAGCAGCCTGTTTGGGGGTGGGACTTTCACTTTAAAGGAGTGTTCACATTGCGTTTTTGGCCTCCCTTGCCGGGATACGTTGGTAACCAGTCACAATCAGCTCCCCACTTATCCCTGCACGGAGAACTGCAGGCCCCCCTTTTTTTTTTAATGGCCAGTTCTTCGCGCAGGGATAAGTTGACAGCTGATTCTGACTGGTTACCAATGGATCCCGGCAAGGGAGGCCAAAAACGCAATATGAATAAGCCCTGAGGATTTATTAGGAGGGCTCTTATAGATGGTGTTGGCTCTCTATAGGCGCTCTCACACGTAGCAGATTTTACCTGAAAATAGAATCTGATTAAGCCTTGTAATGCTGCTAAATAAAGGGAAATGTAATACATAATGGGTGTGTTGCAAAATAAAGTAGTTTTAAAGCGGCGGGGGGGGGGGGGGGGGCAGACACTTAGGCTGTATGGGGCCCCAAAATTCCTGATGGCGGCCCTGTACATGTGTGATTTCTACTATGCAGAGAGGGGAGAAAGTCTCCAACAGATACCTCTGGCAGTGGCTTATCTTCTTTCAGAACAAAAGGATTACCTATGTTGAAATACAACAGCTGTCTCAAAATCTGCTGTTTGGGGGTAAAGTTGGGAGGCCCCCATACATGTAGATGGACAGTTGGTCCAACTGAAATCATAGGGTTCAGCCACCGTTAGCCTAATGTATACACCGTCTTAAGAATCACAAAATAAAGTTAGGATAAGGATATAATAACACTCCTTAGGGAGAGTGTGCATCTTCACAGGCATATGGAGACTTACAAGCCATTTTCACTCCACTGGGGGATTATGGGAAAAATATGCAAATTTGTTTTCCAGGATGTAATTAGGAAAACAGTGCCTCTGTTTTCTGCCTGTTAGGACAGCCCCCTTCACATCATGCATGACTTTTTTTTTCTTTTTTTTCAATAAGCTTAATGACATAATGAGGGGATTATTGCCAAACTAGTATCTCTATTCCAAAAGGAACAGATTCCCAGCTGTGGACAGCACTGTTTCGATCTGTTGGATTTCTTCAGTATAGTGTAGGGATACTAGTTTGGCAGAGTGAGAGACTATAGACCAGGATCAGGGGATAACAACACTCCGTAGGGAGTGTGCACCTTTACAGGCGTATAGAGACTTACAAGCCATTTTCGCTCCACTGGGGGATCACATCCCGGAAAATAGATTTGCAGATTTTTCACATAATAAAGTTACTCAAATTAGATGATTTGTGTATTATTTACAAAGTAAATAAAGTATACCCATATAGTAACAAACATGGAAGCATTATAAGATATGAATGTGGATATAAGATGTGTAGAGAGGAATCACTTCTGGATTATTACTTGTTATACATTATATAACTCATTTTCATGAATGTATAATATTACATTGGCATTCCCAATTGCTTATAAAATGTGGATAGATTATATCACATCATGTATTGCAGACATGCAACTACTTTAAAGTCTTTGGGTTATATTGTTGTCATTTGTTTATAACACAGGCCCAGCTGCAAACTTAACTTCATTGACCACGTGGTAGGAAATCAACCCGACAATGAAATGGTCCCAGTAGCTGACTGGTAAATATATCTGACAAAATGCTTATTGTACTCTCATTGGTTGTACAATATTCTTTTTTTTTTTCCTTGAAGAATTTCTACATTTTACCTTCTGAACATAGGCATATATATTTTTTTTTTCTGTACAGCGCACTTGTACCTCTTTTCCCCTTATCACAGCATGTAAAGTATTCAGACATAGCATTTGACATCTTGATGGCACATCTGAGCTCCTGAAATGCAGAGAACTTTGTGAACTATTTGTAGGCAAGGACATTTGACCAGTATGAAGGCTGTAAAAATGTCTCTTTAATTGTATGCGATATGGGGGTGGGGATTTATATACAGATGTAGCGGAGTTAAACCTGCCATTTAACACATTAACAACACTAGTCGAGTCTTTTAATTGATTTTCAATTGCATTGTTGTCTGTGAGATATCACACTTCAGAAAGTTTATTAGAATGTTAGCTGTGAATCCAGCTAAGGGGAACTGATCTCTACAATATCACTAAAATGAGACCTGGGGAGCCCCGGACACACCGTACTATGTCACATACCTGTATTGTAGTTCTTCCTTCCTTCCTTATCTACCAGTATTTGCTGACAGTTACCAATTAAAGTGTATACTGTTGGAGATCTCTATATCAGAACAAAATCATATTATATTAACCAAATTTGAGCCATATTTGAAGTCTTTGTAAATGTATTATGGCTGTTTGCACTACATGACCAAGCCAAAAAAATAAAATTCTAGTCCAACACTAACAAAACTCCACTTAACCAATACTTTCTTGACATTTCTGTAGGTACCAGCAAACTCTCTTGTTTCACCGCTTTTGGTCTGTAGATGACAAACAACTTCACACAGAATTCAGTGCACTTCGTTCTATTGTAGTCGCCAACTATGAGGAGACCATCAAGATGCCCATAAATGAGCCAGCTGCCGGAAAGCGGAAATCTCAGATCCAGGTATAGAGTCCAAGACACTAAACA
Source organism: Leptodactylus fuscus (assembly GCF_031893055.1). Classification (NCBI taxonomy): domain Eukaryota; kingdom Metazoa; phylum Chordata; class Amphibia; order Anura; family Leptodactylidae; genus Leptodactylus; species Leptodactylus fuscus. Next base: position 93,470,017 of record NC_134265.1, on the reverse strand, counting down.
TATAGAGTACAATGACATAGGCAATGTTAAAGGCAATGTAAGGACTGACCCTTAAATGAATGTTTTATGTGGCCAAAGGAGGCACCTAAATGGAAGAATGAATATAGATAAATTGGAAAGTTCATTTCTATTAACATTATTACCATTGCTAAAGAAAAGTAAGAAAACCTGTACACCCATTTTACAGCTAGAAAAAATGTTGTCCGATGCATGTTTTTCATCATAGGAATATGTTGAATATTACGGTGGCCCTGGAGTTCAGCACATTGCCCTAAACAGTTCAGATATCATAAGTGCGGTAAGTGTCATCCATTTCATACATCATAAACATACCATTTAGTAACAAAAATAGGCTGTTTCTTAAAAAATATATGTATTTCTTGCAGATCATCAACTTAAAAGACAGGGGCATGGAATTTATGTCTGTTCCATCCACCTATTATCGGACACTGAGGGAGAAATTGCAAACTGCAAAAATACAAGTAAAAGAAAACCTTGACAAGCTGGAGGTTGGTTCACATATTATGTTTATGGACAACTCGCCATATGAAATATATTATTAACATTAACTATTTGGTTTTAGGAACTGAAGATCTTGGTAGATTTTGATGAGAAGGGATATCTGCTGCAGATTTTTACTAAACCAGTCCAAGACAGGCCAACCTTGTTTCTTGAAGTCATTCAACGTCATAATCATCAGGTAAATATGAGGAAAAGTAATTGCTCTATAAACACCTATAGTTCTATTTCTCTTGCCCAGTGTATTAATGTGACTGTAGTGAGCCAGTCACAATAAAAGACATAAATTGCATGGGGAAACAGGGAAGGGAGGACACAGCCCAAAAAAAGGTTCACAACAATGGCAAACGGAACACTCACGATCCCTCGGAAAGGGGGAAGAAGCTGCCCGGACCTCCAAGACGATTCCTCCGACACAGGAATGATTCCGTACAGGAAGTTGCACAAACAAAAGGATGATCCAGCAATATTCTTCCTTAAAAATTCTTCTTTATTCAAATAAACATTTTAAAAAAGTATATATATATGTGTCCAACGGGATAATTGGATATATTGCACAGCGAAGATAAAGTGACAATAAAAGACCTCTAACCCGCATGTAGGTGCAGATTCTACTACAAATACATCACTTAAAGGGGTTGTCCAGGATAAATTGATAAACCCTTAAACTAAACTCTCTCCGCCACCTAACTTCTAATTTACTTCAAGGGGCTCTATCATCAAAATCATGCTGCTAGAGCCCCACATAGGCTATTCAGGCACCGTAAATGTTATATTAAACTACCCCCCCCCCCCATTTTAAAACAATAACCTAAAAAAGAATGTGATCTACTTACGGATCGTGCATCCTGGGCGGGCATTCAGGGTGTGTCTTCATCTTCCTCCACGCCTCTTCTTCCTCCGGTCCCGTCCTCCTCCGGCGCTCACTCGCGGACACTGATATAAAAAAACGGCCTGGGCGCATGCGCAGTAGCATGCAGCTTCTGCTACAGCTACTGCGCATGCGCCCAGGCTATCACTGTCCGTTCACGAGCGCTGGAGGAAGACGGGACTGGAGGACATCGGAGGAAGAGGAGGCGTGGAAGAAGATGAAGACACACCCTGAATGCCCGCCCAGCGTGCACGTTCGGTAAGTAGAGCACATTCTTTTTAGGTTATTATTTTAAAACGGGGGGGTAGTTTAATATAACTTTTACGGTGCCTGAATAGCCTTTTTAAAGGCTATTCACGCATATGTGGGGCTCTATCAGCATGATTTTGCTGATAGAGCCCCTTTCAATTAAAAAAAAACAACTATAATTTCCCATATTCCTGGAGCGGCTATGTGACCACCCCAGGGTCACTTCCTGATAATCCAGTAACGTTCTGTTTCACCGCTTCCGACACGGAACGTCACCATCACTCTTTCCCCTCCCCTATTCCCATCAATACTTACCAAGCCTTCCTGTGTCTAGGTACGACTCCTCGATGTCTTTCTATTTCTAGCAGTGGGCGGAATAGATTAGCCAGGGAGACGGGGGAGAGTATTAGGGACTAGTAATGGGCAGGATCGCTAGTCAGTGAGAGTGGGAGGGGCTAAGCTTAGTGAGACAGCGAGGGTGTGGGGGGGCTAGGCTTAGTGAGACAGAGAGGGTGGGAGGGGCTAGGCTCAGTGAGACAGAGGGTTTTGTAATGTAGTGTGTGTGTGTGTGTGTGTGTGTGTGGGGGGGGGGGGGCGCTGAGTGAGAGGGAACTAGAGTAGAACTACACCATGTAAACAAAGGGAGAGAATACCAGCAGCAACCATAGACACTCAGAAATCTCTCCAAACACTGCTAAAGGTATATGGGTGTATTTATTAATCTCATCACTAGCACTAACACACCTTTATAAAATATATACATTTTCTGCCCAGAAAACACCTTCAATACTTGGTCTGTATCATGTCATGTCTATGGCTCATGACATATACTCTTAAGATAAGAGGAGGGAAAGGTTTCCTCTCTCGGGAGCTTCATATATTACATGGTCACTCATATGATAAGCAGTTACATATGCTACTACTGTACTCCTATCCTCACAGTATGAGGCGAAAATCTGCCATCATAGACTTTGTTCACACAAACGCCATGGCTTCTGTTATTAATAGAGTCATAACAGGATAAATGTTGGGGTTATAAGATGTACCAGGTTTTTGGTGTTGTAGAGGACAGTATTAGTTCTGTTGCCATGGCCTATTCTTATTGTCAAAATAACAAAAACTGACAGAATAGAAGCCAGTAAAGAACAAACAATAATGTAAAAATGAATAACAATTGGTTTATATTTTAGGGATTCGGTGCTGGAAACTTTAAGTCACTTTTTGAAGCTATTGAACTGGATCAAGCAGCAAGAGGAAACCTCACGGTTCTAACCCCAAATGGAGAAATAGAAAAATTATAGGCAGAGTGCAGATTATACACGGCATGGCTACAGAAAATCTTGCTGTTAATGTATTATTAGAAATTAATTCATCTTGGTGGATACTTCATTGATCCACATAAACTATTTACATATAATATATTGATCAACTAGCCTTATTATGATTTTTTTATGGACATTGCATGACATATCATATTGTAAATGTTTCATTTATGTAAACTATTAGGATGTTTAATATAGTGGGATGTTTTACATGGATGTTACATATTTCATTAAATAAAGCATACATGGCTAGAAGACTATGTCGAACTCACACATCTTCATATTGGCTTGTCACTTAAGCGGTTAGGTGCTGATAGGGCAGGATATATTTACAACTACAGTCAGTCATTTTGGAATTGATACTTTGGTCACCAGGTGTCAAACTCCTTTTTTGAAAACACCAGAACTCATGTGCTCTCTTTCTGGACAATTTTGTGTACACATTATCTTCAGTCACAATACCCCATACAAAGAAAGACCGGAAAGAGAAATTCCTATGCTTACCATGATTGTTATTAATGCTCATACCATATCAGTGTTTGATTCGATTTTTGGAAGAGTCATGTTTACTTAAGTACATCAGTTCATGAAAGTCAAAGATCACACGGATGCTGTCTGTTTGCTGTACATGGTTTACAGATCCAATGCACTGAAGAATAAACATCTGAATAAAACCTACCGTGTTTCCCCGAAAGTAAGGCATGGGGGGGGGGGGGGGGTGTAGAATTGCTTAATATACGGCACCCCCTGAAAATAAGGTATGCCAAAAAATCATTGCAGCTGGCTGAACACTGTGCGATGTGCTCTGTGTGCACAGGAAAGCCGGCTGCTGCCTCTGCTGTTGTGTCCACTGTCCCTGCTGCTGTAGGATGAGCTGGGAGACGCCCACCGTGCATCTGCTGCGGGGAGTCGGCTCTCCCCCCGCTCATCCCAGAGGCAGCAGCTGGCTTTACTGTGCACATGGAGCACAGTGCACAGCATCCAGCCGGCTGCAATGCCAGTGAAGTGAGGCTCTCCAGCGCAACCCCTGGAAGCCTCGCTAAGCCCCGCCCACCACTTCCGCTGCCGGGACGAACAGCAGTATCAGTGCTGCTACGAAGATGGGGAAGGTAAGTAGCAGTGCTGGCCGTGCGCTGAGCTCGGCTGCATCTTCGGAGTAGTCAAGCTCAGCGCACGGCAAGTTCTGCTTCATCTCGGCATAGGAATGTATTGACCAGCGTTGATTGGCTGAATGCCATAGAGTATAGCATTCGGCCAATCAACGCTGGTTCTGCCGGTGGAGGTGGAGTCTAAGATCGGTCCATAGAAGTCTCCATTCTGGTCCGATATTAGACTCCGCCTCCTCACAGTTGAGCCTCCGGCAGAACCAGCATTGATTGGCCGAATGTTGTAGTCTGTATGGCATTCGGCCAATCAACGCTGGTCAATGCATTCCTATGGGAAAAAGTCAGCTCCCGCATATAGCAAGCTGACAGGGATCCCGACATAATACAGTGACTTGGGCTTGTGTTAGATGCCCCCAGGCATGCTTCCCCTGCTGTCCCAGTTGCATTACAGAGGTGTTGACATCATTTGCTGAGGTGTCATAGTGGACTTGGTGACTCTCCTAAGTCGAATGGTGGGATCCCCTGAAACGAAGCATTTTTCCCCATAGACTATAATGGGGTTCGATATTCGTTCGAATAGTCGAATATTGAGCGGCTATTCGAAATGAATATTGAATATCAAATATTTCACTGTTCGCTCATCTCTAATGCTTATATACACTTATGCCATCCATACACGCTGATTTTAACTGAACGGGGCCAAAGTCTAGTGTGTATGGGAATATCCTGACTTTTTCTCATCACATGCCCAATTCATATGTTCTTAGAGGAGATGAGCTGTTGTCAGAGATGCTGTGGTGTCCAGTCCCTTCACTTCAGAAATTGTGTACAGAGGTGAGTGAATCCACACTACACAATGTCTCTTTGTACAATAGCTATATAGTTAACACTAAATAGCAGTAGAAAAAGCCTTAGTCTCTTGCTATTCTCTTTTAGGCCAGGACCACACTATCAAGATACATAGTAGATTTAGTAGTCTATGCAGTTAGGATTCTTATATACTGTAATGCATTTCCACAGAATGATACAAATAAAATTGTATACAAGAAATAATACACAGTGAAGACTTTTTTCTGTAAGAAAAGTGAGTATATTTATGGTTTGCTTTATAAAAGTTACTATAATACAATGGTACAGAGTATTGAATTCACAAAAATATGAACAAATATATACAGGCAAGACACACCCACAAAAAACACTTTCTTCAAAAACAAAGTACGTATCCAAGGCAGTTTTCATATGCACAAAAAAACCCTAAATGTAGAAGATTCTTAAAAAATAATTATATTGAACCCGCAAAATCTCTGTAGCAGAGACCTCAAAACAAAAGCTAATGAAGCTAATGAAAAAATAAGTTCTCTTATTGCAAAACCTGTCACTTGGCTTCTGGTTGATTTTTTTTTTTTTTTCCTTAGACTTTTGTGAATTAAAAATATCCTTATATACAAAATAATCCCATGAAACTTTCAGCAGTGTGCCATTAGATTTTTTTTTTTTAAACAACCCCTTTAAAATATTCATTATAGTGTTTTATTTTACCAAATACTAGAATGGCAATATTTATTTGACAAATGAAACAAAAATATATTTATGAAATATTGAAAAAAATCCAGTTGTTTTTTTTTTTTTGCCGCAACTGCTGGAATTGCTTTGTAGACGTTTTTTTTTTTTTTTACCTTTGCTCCTGGCAGTTAAAGAGCGAAACTACTCTGAGCTCTAAACAAGGAGGCTGAGCGGGCCAACACTTTTGCGGTGAGAAGCGTATGCTCTGCAAGGCTTCTGGCGACAAAAGTGTTAATACATACGGTTTATAGTTACTATGTCATCTCTCCATCTGTAATAAATACACAATGCTTCTAGTGCGGGGGAGTCTCCATTTCGTCCATTCAATTAGTTAATGCTTCTAAATTAAATCTAGCTTGACAAAAAAAATATTTATACATAATGTACATGTTATAAAGCTTGACACAAGCTAAAATCTGCTACTTGTTCACTCCAATATACAACGCTGCTCTGCTCCGGATTCCTTTTCAATATGGTAGAAAGTGGCCAGAACTTTCCCGGCAGATGACGTCTACCATACTGAAGAGAAATCCTTCGGCATTGAGCCGTAACTCAGAAAGAAAACTGAAATTACAATATTCACTTTAACTATTTACACTCTTGTTTCAAATACAAAGAAATCAGCAAACAGAAACCAAATTCAACTTGTTTCTACAAGAAACAAATGTTTCGAGATTTTGTGTGAAACCTTGTACAGTATACGCAGTTTCTAAGTACACTGAAAACCTTTTCTTCATTTATATATAGCTATATACAAGAGCACATATAGATCTTCATTTTCCTTATTTTTTGCTTTTTACACAAATGCACTGATATTATCCCTGCTAGACTGAAAACCGTTTCAACAGTAGTGCTGTTTGCTGAATTTGCAATAAAATTATAAAAAGGCAGAGCGGAAGGAATTTAGAGATGTTGCATTAAAATGTCATATTGGGAAAGGGACCTTGATCTCGAGGCAAGTGCATTTATCTAAAAAATAAAGGGAAGCTGGTAAATTCTGTACAGAAGACAAAAAACACACACGGTTCTTAATATACAATCCTCTATGATACAAACTGAACATTCACATTTACTTTTGACAGCTAAAATGTATTTACTGTATTGAATCGAAGATAAGAGGTCAAAAGTCTATTTAGCATCTGAAAAACGGGACCTGCATTATCTGAACACATTGGAGGTCATTTAGAGTCTGCATGAAGGGCAAAGAAAAATAGTAGTCTTGTATTTGGCCGAATATGGTACTCTTGTACTGAACGTCACCAAAACACAGCTGGCTATTATAGCTGCCTACCCTATGCATTTCTATTGGGGATGTTGACATTTTCAGTGGTCTCAGGTGAACCGGCTCCTCACCTACATTTATTTTTACAGTAATGTGGTTAATGCAGCAGTATGAGATACTAGGAGAGACAACAAAGAAGGTTCAAGCCTTACCAAGACTTCGCACCTTTCTCTGCCTTCAGTTAAGTAGAAATGTGGCCTTGAGCTTAAAGTGAACCCATCAGGTGACTTCTGCTGTCCCCCCAGTTCTATAAGTTATAGGATTTAGAGTAAGGTTTCTTAGAATAAAGTAGGGGATAACCTGGCAGCACCCATAGGTAAGACAGTAAGTCATTCTTACCCACCCACACACAGTGATGGACAGCCTGCTGTGTACACAAGTTGTCACTCATCCTGTCAGGTCGGCAGGACTCTCACGGTTTCTCCTTTTAGTACTGTCAGGAATTACTTAGCGCAGATATCCTTCATGATATAAACCTCCATATCACAATCATTTATGAAATCATACATCAAAAATCACATCCAGCTCTCAGATAGGACAACAAAGTCACCTGACTGGTCATATTATTGTAGACTTAAATCCGTTTTTGCTAAAAGAGCCCCTCATAGGGTAACCTGAAAAGGGACCTTAGCAGAAAGTCTTCATTTCTCCTTCAGTATTACACAATTCCCGTTGACAACAATAAGCTGTTCATGTAATGCAGATATTACCCTGGTTGCCAGGAACATGCAGTCTGAAGCGACCACTGAAAAGGCCACTATTGTGAAGCGGTGTAACCCTAGAGAACAGTCTGTCTCACAAGTCACCTGTTCGGTTCAATTCTTTATTCAAGGTACTGATAGCAGAGGAAGGAAAGAGCAACTTGGCAGCAGTTATGTCGCGCCATTCACCATCTTAGCAGGCGGCAGGAGCCGGAGCTTGTATGAATAAATCTGGGTGAAGAGCCTATTTACAATGAATTCACCTTTGTTGCCTAAATCAAGTCATCAAGAATAACCTCTGAATAATAAATAGTATATAAGCCTTTATATGGTTTTCTCACCCTATATTAAAGTTGACCTATCACCTAAACACAAATAAAAAATAAAAATCATTGTCTTCCACTTTATGAAGAAATACACAATTCTTCTATTCCGACTTGCTATGTGACATTTAGACTTCTCTCACATGCTGCTTTGTTAGTAAAGGAGCAACTGGGAGAAGACAAAGCATTATATGACAAGTCTTAATGAAAATCCATTTCATTATTTATTTGTTGCATTTTGAAGCCAAGAGCAGATTGTGGGGGAGACCGATACAATTTTATGTATTGCATCTATGAAAGGGGGGGGATTGCTTGTGAGGAAAACCAATCTGATGGGAATAGATGGCTTTAATTCAACAAAAGGCTTCTTACTGATAAGTCACAAAATGGTTAAAAGGGTGAGAGAGGGTGACAGATAGGTCAACTTCAAGTACAGGGTCTAAAGGCATGTGTAGACATCTTGAATAAACAAGTCAAGAGTGAATTACATACTATTTCTACATCTGTGATGGCTTGGTGCTTCAGTTTGGAGTTACATTGGATTTGAGGGATCACTAGGAATACCTTGCAAATACTGACAAATGCAATATACTGGTTCTAGCGTTACATCTATTGTGCACTTCTCACTTAACTGCAAACCTTTGGAAGACTAACTCCAGCCTCAAGTAAAAGAGGACACCTCATGTTCATGCAGAGGGAGGGGCGGGAGGGAGAAGCGGAGTACCTGACACTGGTAGTGTGCAACTTCAGCTAAAACTGTGAACATGTTTTACAATCAATTCTGCAGCATTGGTGTAACACCACCTACTCTTTACTAACACCTTAGCTTTTCAAAAGCCTAAATATACTGGATAGAAGCACTATTTGTGGAAGCATCGAAATAGGAGCATTGGATAAGGCTGGCCACACAAAGTCGATGTCTACACAACTAGGAAATCCCAGCACAGAGAATGTAAAAAATGCTCCATAAGTGATACTTAAACATAATGGGAAATGTGGTCTTAGAACAGATGCCATTCAAAAATACCCATGTGCAAGAATGCAGTAGATATAGGGATGCTAAAGGGCACCATGCTAAGCCAAAAAATTCTGAGTGAGCCGAGTATAGTACCAAAATACAATGCCCAAATAAAATACTAGCTAATACTTCTTAAATGTCATAGCATCAAGCTTCAGAAGGGAAGAACAGATTTGTGAAACCTATTGGCCTTGATTCATTATTAGCAGTATCATGAAATGACTGGCAGCTAATGCTTATGTAAAAGGTTCCTACTAGACACTGCAGGGGAATAAAACGCTGGTTCCCCATCATATCACAGTGACTATATGAACCCCACAGGCTGCATTTCTCTTGCGGTATTCATGGTACCAGCAATGTGCAGGCTCCCCAGGATATTACTGGCAGGTTCCTGTAAGGTAAAATATGTGGACGAATAATCTGCCTGTGAAACACAGAACAATGATTAAGATTTTAGGAGCAATTCGTGGACAGCTATAGATAATAATGATAGAATTATTGTCAAGATGTGGTTCTGCAGTGTGGGAAGAAAAAGTATAACTCCGCTTTTAATAAAGCAGCTGGTACCTAACCTGTTAGGGAGCTTCCACAATTTCATATCAGCTTTGTACTAAAGCCTGCTGTTAAAACCACCAAATATACCACAGGGCTGACAAAGTGAATCTGTCAGGTGCTAACCTGTATGAGAGCACAACATGACAGATGAAAGAAGCTAAGCTATGTGACAGATCATTTTATTTAACCTAGAGGTGAGGAAATTTAGACAGGACTCCTAGGACAGACAGCGAGAGTCCTGCTTACCCTGCCTATACAAGCTGATTGACAATCTTCTGTATACACACTATAGGCAAAGCTGTCAATCAGTGTGTATGGCTAGGGCAAGCAGGAATCTCACTGTCTGTCTAGAGAGTCTTGAATGAAGACAATCTGCTTCTTCTACCAAATGAAATCACGGAGCTCAGCTTCTCTAACTCTATTGTATCCTGCTCGCAGATAGGGCAACAAAAATTCCCTGACTTTACATCTCGGTGTATATTGAGCCTTACTAGAAAGGATAAAATGCTGTTATGTTATAGGTAACCCTTATGAAAATAAACCCCATAAGAAATATGAATAGTGAGAAATGTAATATGGCAGTGTGTATAAAGCTGAAGTCTGGAATTGAAGGAAGCAGCTGCCAGAAAGCAAGCCGCAGTAGTCATTCCTCCCAATATAGTAACTTGCACCCCAAACATTGGTTTAGTTCACAAAGTGCCTTTTTTTGTAAGAAAGGATGTCATGTCTGTTTAAATAAATAATTGTATCACATTAAGTGATAATTCTGGAGCATCCTTTCTTGAAATGCTTCCTTGTGTTGTTCCTCTGGCACTCCTCCTACAAATGTATGCTCAAATTAACAACTGGGCGTTACCATTCCTTAAAGGGATGTGTCTTTACACAGTCTTATACCTTCCACACCTCACTGTGTAGGGAGACATCCAATGAAACAGAGAACAGGCTCAACATACAATTCTAAGAAAAGATGCTCCAGGATTGTTGTTGTACGTGAAATACAATTATTTACTAAACCAAACATGGGGTCAGCTGCACTATCAGTGATAACTATGAAAATACGCAAAGATGCTGACATAACAGAACACTGTATACTGTGGCTCAAAAAGAAATATGTGGGGTCCTCAATACAGATTGGCATCCTGTTCACTTTAGTAGGGCACAGACTTTGTACTCCAATGTGGTCAAGTAATCCTAAACATGCGCATAATAATCATGATCTGAATTAATCATAATGCATTGATTATTACAATAAGGTAATTATTCACTTGTAGCCTGTAGGTATATTGTATGGGAAACCCTTACAAACATCTATGCTCTACCATAAGCTTCCACACAAGTCCCTGTACTCTGCGTCAGCTTAGTGTCCACCATGGCAGTTCAGGAACAAAGAATTGACAGAGTTTTATAAGCCAGTTACCAAACGGCAAATACATGATCATTCATTTATCACTACTTGCTAGCCATCTTGGACTTTCATTAAATTTCACTAAAAGCCAGAAAAAGAGAGGAAAAGACCAAGAAAAATTAAATAAATAAAAAAGGATATTATCATACAAAGCAAGAGCTTATCTCGTGACGGATGATTATTAATGTATAAAAAGGGAATCCCTTTCTGAAAGCCAAAGGGTAACATCTATTTCCAATGGATACCATTACAGCATTACCTCTTCATATTTATGATGAGCATCTGATGAGGAAACTAGCAGCATTATGGCATAAAAAAAGAAGGTACCGAATTATTACCTCCACTAGGTTAGTCAGGAGAAAAGTGTTGAGATCGGTTTCTTTGTTTTCCATACACGTTTTCTGTGCCACTAAGTGGTCATCACCTTTTCAATATTCAGAATGAAAAGACAAAGAAATAAAAAATAAAAAAAGCACCAGGGTCTTTACAATCAGAAGCAATGTTCTAATGTACATGTGCCCTTCTTGTTCAGAAGCCCAAGAGAAGTGCGAAACCATTGATTTTTTTTTTTTCCTTTTTTTTTTTTTTGGCAAAAGTGCAACTTACACCTGTTCTTTGCAGTCCGCTATGGCTGAAAGGTGCAATGACAAAAGAGGGACACTTAATTCAACGTCCCTCTGCAGTTCTCTGCTCCGCAAAGACAAGGGATCTTAACGTCCTCTATGGGGAACTTGTAATCGTATGTGATCTCTTCATTCACATTGATGTATTGTTTAGAGTAGATGACAATCTTCTTTTGAGATTCCACAGTGATGACTTTTGCGTAGCAGTTAGGCTGAAAAAAAAACAATACCAATGAACATTTCGACTTCATACACTTTGAGGCCTATGAATTCTGTATGACACTATACACAGGAGCCATCAAAACCTTGGTCATAAATCCTGATGTACCTTCATCATTAGCAACAAAAGCAGAATGTCAATGGCCTAGAAGAAACCAATTTCTTTGGTTAAAAAAAGAAAGAAAAAAAGACAGTACTACTTACATTACAACTATGGTTAATAAACCGAGCAAAATTCCCACATTTTGTGGCATCAATAATGGTGTCATGATCCACTCTAAACATATAGCTGCTACCGATCCCTTCATCTTCATATCGCTTCTCCCGCATATCAGCAATGACCTGATGAGAAAAGCAGAAGATTAATACACTGAACTGAATTCATGGTCCTGAATAAAAAAAAAAAAAAAAAAAAAAAAAAAAAGAAGTGCTGTGTGTAACTTCATTTTACCTGCCGAATATTCTGTCCCACATACTCAATGACCATCTCATCCGCAGCAATTGGTTCCATGGCGAAAAGGCCCCAGTCGTGAATATGGCTCTTGCAGAAACGTATTTTTTTCTTGCGGAACTGAAAGTAGGAAAACTTTATTTATTGAGGTCTACAAATTATTTTCCTATTTGCAATGTATTTATATGCAAAGAGTCAAACTATGCTATGTTCCAGTGCATGCTATATAACAGAGCCATTCCCCCCTGAAAGTATTGCATCTAACAGGAAAATATTGTACCTCATAGAGGAACCATGTGGTCTGAAATTGTGGACTGAAATTGCAGTCTGTGTTTAAGCAGTGTAAGATCAATGAGGCAGATTTATGAGATTGGCATTATAAACGCCAGTCTCCCATAGCCCCATTGCCAGTGGAGGGGGCATTAATGAGGCACACAGCACTGTGGCCACAAAACTGGTGTACATTTTCTGCATCAATTATGTGAGATTTCTGGGGTAAATGTTAATGATCTCGCGGGGCTGATGGCCCAACCCCCTACATGCCCCCTTTTCAGGAAAGTGGCAAAGGCGGAGCAGAAAACAAGAAGTCTAATATTGTGACTTTTTATACCTTTGATGTCAGAAAACTGCTGTACAAGGTATAATAAATCTGCTCCAGTGTTCATAGCATATAATATTTAGCAGTGTCTACAATAAAATGACATCAGGACCAATTTATCATGCCCTATGAATCAATTTTCTGACGTGAAAGACATGAAGAAATTACATCTTTTCACCTCTTATAAAAAGTGGCCGGAGCAGGGTGGAGACCAAAATGGGGTGGGGATACCTAAGCTGACACATTTACCAGAACTTGCGTGAGAAAAATGGAGGAGTTCTACATGAAGTCCATGCCAACCCATGTTGTACATTTCATTCCTTAGGGACCTCCCAAGATGTGCCAGAATTATTTAAGAGACTGAAGCCTCTTGATAATTCTAGAATATCATCTACCAGCATTAAAAAAAACAAAACAAAACCCTCCCAGAAATATGGAATAAAGAAAATTTAAAATTTAAAGACTGGTACCCAAGTTACCGGTCTTAATAAATCAGCCCTACCGTGTGTAGCTGTAGACTAGACAGATGACAAGACAGCTCATACACACTTTATAACAAATAGAAACACTCCCATACCTTAAGTTGATTAAATTTAAGCAGATCACTGTCGCAGCTTCCAGTGAAGGAGGATAACAGCCGACGCTGCTCTGATCTTCTCTCTGAACCTGCTCTGGTCGATGTGTGAGGTTGAGCTGGGATGCTTTTCCCCTGGATAGAGAAATAGATGTAATAAATAAAAGGGGAGCGTATATGGATTAGGGAAAGGTCCATATTTTCACACAGTCAAACTTTGATGTATCTCCACTACTGACATGCCGAACAAATGTCATGAATAATTCCACTTTACTTGCTGCCAACTGTTTTGCCTTCACGTAAGATACAGCAATTTCCTACCTGGGTATCATTTAAAGGCTCTTCAGTCATAGAGCGATTGTTGATGAGGTATTTAGCCTTGTCCTTCCTATCAATTTTATAATAGCCCTCACTTCGAGCACAGCCAGTAAGATGATCCCGTAACCCATCATCACGTTTCTTTTTCTTGGGGGAAGAGACACTGGTTGGTGGGGGGAAAAAAGTCAAGGAATACAAACAAATATCTTCTATATTAATGATGTAAGACTGAGAAATCATGAAGCTTGGGCACGTTATATTTCACTATAAAAATATCAAAGCACCATTACTGTTTAGTTCTAAATTTACCAAAATAGGAAAAAAATAGAACATATAATTTGATGTGCATATTTGGCCATCTTGTCAAGACAAAACTTATAGTGACAGCCAAGTACTAAAGAGACCTGCAAACGGATTTGTGACAGATTGAGAGCATTTTGTGACACTTTACAGCATGTTCTCACTTTACACAGCACCTGAATGAAGCTTCCAGATACCAAGAACACATCTTATGGTTTGCATAATGAAAGGTTTTCTAGAACTCAGCTTGCTGTCATTCATTTTGCTTACTTCCAGGAGTTAAAATTAGTCCATGGTCATGGACTGCATATCACATGACCATGGACTGCATATCACATGACCATGGACTGCATATCACATGACCATGTTCTGATTTGTATCCACTTGAAGTAAGCAGATTGAATGACAGCAAGCAGAGATCTAGAAAATGTGAGGAATCGATATGGAAAATATATTAGAAAACTGTATAATTTTTCTTTATGCAAACAATAACAGTTGCCCCTTAGCAATGTTCAGAAACTGGACACCCCTTTAGAAGTAGGAGACAAAGGAAAATAATTAAATGTGGAAAACAAACAATTTTTTTCCTTATCCATCAATTCTTTGTATTATGGGAAATATCGTTCATTGCTTTCTTTCCGTATTGTTGCTTGATAATAGCGCACTCTACAATACCGCCAACTAACAGAATAACTGAGGCATAAAGTATTCTAACCAAAGGGGCAGATGAAACTGATCTTTATTGCTAGCAAAGAGACACTATCAGGAATGCCAGCAAAAAAATAGCTCAGCATGGTGTTCCATTTTTATCTGGTAAAATATGAGCTAAGGTAATGAAGACTCAACAGACCCCATTATAGTTGGTTTGTTGGACACCACTTGCATCCATCATGTAAAGGATCAGCTTAACTGAACAGAACAAAGGATTGTCCATCACAGATGTGAACTCAGAGGACAGTATTCTCATAGATCTGCAGTACTAGAATATAAGGGTGTGTGCACACCGTGGAATTTTTCCTAGCTAAAAAAATGAGCTTCAGAAATTTTAAGCTAAAATTTTTCTGCCTCTGATTCACTTCAATACGAGTTATCAGGCAGAATCTGCCTACAGATCAAGCATGATGCTTATTTTTTTTTCTTCTAGCTGAAAAATGTCAGCATCCACCTCCCATTCACTTCATACTAATTTCATGTGGAATTATGATTTTGAGGTGGAATCAGACTCAAATTCAGCTCCAAATACAGCGATGTGACCATACCCTATCAAGGTAAAATGATAAAAATAACATATATATATATATATATATATATATATATATATATATATATATATATATATATATATATATATATATGTAGTGAGGACAAAGCACTGGAAATGCTGCCAAAGTCCTATATCTCTAGGATAAATCTGTGATACGTTGGAAGTCTGGTCAGCAAAGAATGAAAAATATAAATTATATATCTATAAAAAAAATAAATAAGTAAAAAAAAGAGCATTTTTCTAAAAAAAGGATATGAGGGTGGTAAACCCATAGGGTGTCATTGAGCCAATCCATGCCATTATCTTGTTGTAGTAGCCGATCATAAGTAACACACATGTACTTGACATCTTCTTCATCAATCCCCCTATTCCATATATCATACAGAATACTCATCTCCTCAAATTCTGAACGAGGCTTGAAGAGAGACCGATGAGGAGAAAATTCAGGAGAAACTGAAATCTCCTCATACTTCTTTTTGACCCTCCAGTTTCTTGATTTCTTGAGTTTACTGACATCATCCTCTTCCTTTATGTCCACCTTCCACTGGTTCTCTAACTCTTTTAATGGGACCTTCTGGTTTATGGCTTCAAAGCTGGGAACAAGACCATGATCCTCATTCCGGAAGTCTAATGGAACTGCTGCAGGATCTTTAATTCCACAGACATCACTAGCCTGATCAGGAATTATTGATTTTCCATGAGAAGCATCTACCAATGTAGCTATAGGAAGAGTTTCTAAACTCTTATCAATGTTATCGTCTGTTAGTAAGCTGGAAGGAGGAGGCCTTTTAGGTCGTCCAGGTTTCCTCCTACCAGTAGGAGGAAGAGTAGGTGAAGGTGCAGACTCTTCTGTGGTAGGCAGCTGTCCTTTCTGGAGTTCTGGCTCACTCTCTTCACTTAATAATTTATCTTCAGAAAAGTAGACTGGCGCTTCAGATGATTCCAGATCATCAGCAGTTAACCTGACGTCTTTTTGGTTATCCCCTCTTGGAGGGCTTGCAAACGGGATAGGAGAAGGAATATTATTCATGATTAAGGAAGCACTGGCCGGTTCTTTAAACGATTTTTCATCTGGTTCATCAACGGAGGGTTTCTTACTCGATGGATGACATGGGAAGGTAGCATTAGAGTCAGGGAAGGTTGGAGTGAAGTTAAAATCTCTTCCTGGAGTTCTTGGAATGCCACTGTTTATTATACCAGGTGATTGGGAAAGGTAAGAGAAAGGGCTTCCAGGAATGTGAGGAGAAGTAAGAGTTAAACTATTGCCAGTGAGAAAGGCATCGCTACCAGGTGTAGCTGGTACAGTATCGGTGCTCTGGGACTTCTCAAGATGAGAAGATTTGGCAGTAAACTCCCTGCCTGGCGTCCTTGGAAGTTCCTCTTCAGATAGCATTTTTGTGACTGCCAAGTGGCCACAGTTCTTTTCAAGAAGTACCGGCAGGTCCTCTTCCTTATTGTGACCCTGAGTCAAAGGAAGTGCGGTAAGAGCAACTTTGGGGACAGTCGGAAGAGGAACCTCTGAATCAGAATGAGCAGTAGTGTCTTGCCCAGGTGTTCGGGGGCAGAGTATGTCATCCTCTGCAATAAAAGTTGCCAATTTTGTATGCAGTTGTCGGGTATCTGAAGAAATTTCTTCAGGTTTTAGAAGGATGCTTGCTTCACCAAAAGCTCCAGTTGGTGTTAGAGGTCGAATTACATTCTCCTGGGTCTCTACAGTTGGAATCTCCAGAACAGGCTCCAAGTGCAGCTCCACGTACACTTCAGACTGGTCTTCTGCATTGAAAAGAAAAAAAGGTTATCACAGTATTTTAATTTATTTATTTTTTTTAAATGTAGATTGTGAGCCCCACATAGAGCTCACAATGTACATTTTTCCCTATCAGTATATCTTTGGAATATGGGATGGAAATCCATGCAAACACGGGGAGAACATACAAACTCCTTGCAGATGGTTTTTTGCCCTTGGCGAGATTTGAACACCAGGACTCTAGCACTGCAAGGCTGCAGTGCTAACCACAGTATTTTGGAGCTATTTTCCACAATATATGAGTATCAGGAAGATGCTGTATTTTATGATGGATTGTGTAGGGAAGTAATAGACAACTGCAGTAAACTAGGTGACCACATGAAGCAATTTACATGTCATGAGTCAACACAAAAGAATGGGACAGTATTAAATGCTTAGAATTGTTGTTCTAAATCTATGAACTCATATCATGACTTGGTTAAAATATAGAGTTCACATTACTTTTATTGCTATTGGTTTAAAGTCTATGGTAGATCCCGCTAGCATTTGTTTGCTCAGACTGTCAGACACTAAATTTAGGTTAGGGCTATCTGGCATCTATAGTCATGAGACATTAAGAGCTCAGTGTTGCATGGTTAAAATCATAACTAATAATGCTGAACATGGTGACCTTAAACTCCAGCAGGTTTCAGTTTCTATTGATTGTCATGTAAGTGTTGTATTCAAGTCACATTCACCATTATTAAACTGCAATATGGCAGCACAAGTCTATGAAGTCTATGGGGCATTGCTGCAATATCTACGCCCGCAGCTATAGTTTGCATGGAGAGTGAGAAACGTGGCTCCTAGCAGGTAAACAATAGCAGGAGGCACGCTGTCTCTCAGCTGATCTGCAGGGATCCTGGGTGTCGGACCCCTAACGATCTAAAATTGAAGGCCTAGCTAAGGATAGGGCATTAATAGCAGAAAATGGATACTTCCCCCCCCCTTTAATGTTCCATGGCCAGAGTCACCATGTAGCCCTATCCTAAATTTTAAGTTCTCGGGTATGTTACCTTGATTTGACGGTGACGGAGCCTTTTCCATGTCCTTTCCATCATCCACTTCTATAGTCTCATCTGACAGTTCCTTGATGGGGACATCGGGTTCTAGCAAATCTTTGGAATAAACAGCTGGAATATCCGAATCACTGTTTTTCACAGGTGAAACTTCCTCCTCAGTTGATGGTGCAGGATATTCCACACCTTCACCATCCTCCATTAACTCTTCCACCACAGAAGCTTTGGTTGGACTACTCTGCCCAGAAAGAACTTTGAAAACATCGTCTTCCCCATCCATATCATCCACAAAGTCTATATCGATTTCCTCTTCTGGATCATCATAATCAGATTCATCATCCTCATCTTCTTCCTCATCATCATCATCAGAATCGGAACTAGATTCATATTCTGAAGAATCTTCACTTTCATCAGAGGAATCTGCTTCGGCTTTAGAGGAGGCCACACTGGTTACATCTTTGATAAAAAGATTAAAAAAAACACTATTTTCACACATGATCCCGGACTCTACAGTCTGTATTAGTTATTATGTACTGCAGGTAAGAACCTGCAAGGCGTGCTCTGTGTCCAGTTTATGGCCCTATTTATGATGGTAAACTTTGTGTCCAATTTCTAGCCCTATGTCTAAAAATTAAAGCATCAGTTTTTACATATTTTGCAGAAACTGCAGAAATTAATCGGCTTCATCAGGGGATGGAGGAAGCCTAGTCCCTAGGTGAACCATGCGTTGGGTGATGTGTGGCATCAGTGGTTATGGTATGATATTGTAGCTACAATCTGCCTTTGTATTTAGAATCTACACTTGTCATCTCTACCGCTCCATCTGTGGTATATACTGAAATTGCCCTATTTTCTATGTCTGCACTCAGTTACTGGTTTACATTGTAGTATCCTACTATTACATTTGGCAGTATTTATTCATTCATATATCCTACCATTTGCCCCTTTTGCCACCTTTATTTAGGTATCACTGGTACTTTTGACTTCTTAAGTCTTACCCCTATTACTTTTGTACATTAGTTTGTCTATTTATGTGGTTTTATTGGATCAATAAACTTGCATGAATTTTATGAATGTTGGATTTCTTCTGTAGTTTATACCCTAGGGGTTTATCCCATATACTCTTGTTTTCATTTGCCTCTTTTGTTTCTATATTATTTCTATATATTTTGCATGCTACACATATATATTCACATTTTGTATGTTATGAATGTATTAAATGTTTGAGTGTTCGACACTGTGCAAAATGTGTTTTTTGCCAAGCAGGATGTCTAATACTGTATTTGTGGGGTACAAGCCACATCATGTAATTCATTGTTTTATTTACACAGGAGTTAAAAATGTATTTATTTATTATTATTTCATGTGACTATGGTAATTTACTTTTATTTCATACCATTGGGCCTCTATGTCTATATATATTAAAACACAATGGTAACAGCATCCGTATATCTACGCCTGTTAACAAGAACACAACGACATAGCCTGTATTTTACCTACATACCCCACATATTTCACATGGAATCTGTCATCAATGGTCAGAAAGATTGAATATGGTGTATAATGTGGATGTAATATACTCTAGCTTAGAAAATGTCTCAGAGTTTAGTCTCTAAGCAGTTAAAATGCATTCTGTTATGACACCAAAGACAAACAATTACAATATATTACCATCATCTGAGTCTTGTTCCTCCTTCCCACTGGTTTCTACATCATCCTCCTCATCTTCAACATAATGCTGACAAAGAAACACAAAACGGTAAATAACTATGCCAAATATTTATTTCAGAAATAATGAATCTATAAAACCATTAAAAAAAAAAAACCCTAGATGATTATTAATCACAAGATGATGGAAAGTCCTCACTCTTTTGGCAAGTTGCATAAAGTCTACTTTAAACTATTCCCGTGTATCTTAATTATTATATTTGGATTTGCAATCTGAGTAGCAATTCTCTATGAGAGGTTGCAGTAGGATTTTCATCATAAGTTCCATAGATTTTGCTGCGTTCATTTAAACTGTAGTTTTTATTAAA
Organism: Leptodactylus fuscus; assembly: GCF_031893055.1. Taxonomy (NCBI): domain Eukaryota; kingdom Metazoa; phylum Chordata; class Amphibia; order Anura; family Leptodactylidae; genus Leptodactylus; species Leptodactylus fuscus. The sequence goes on along the minus strand of NC_134265.1, from coordinate 93,449,915 downwards.
ATTTTCAAGAACAGAGGAACAAAAAGATACAGCAAGACAAAAAGTCTTGCTTCATTCAGCTACCATTCACAGCACTTCCAAGGACTACTGTAGAAAATACCTAAAACAGGATCCTTCTTCTGCTACCATACTGTACGGCATACATAGCATACTGTTTGTTAGCCTCTTAAATAACGTCAGACAACCAGCAATGCTTCTACAGTACACAAGTATGTTTGTACTTCATCAGAGGATGAGACAATTGCTTAGTACAAGAATAAAACTTTGCTACCAATGCTAAATCTTACAGACTCCAATAAATTAGTCATAAGTCTTAGAGACACAGAAGTCATATTCAATAAACTAGTCATTAAAAGGCAGGTATGACACTAGATAATAGCCAGTATATTCCCAGGTTATGTCACTACGTTTAACTCTATAGGGATCTACCAATCTAAACCTATAGATCTAAATCTATAGGGATCTACCAATAGGTGGCGCTTGGAGCAAATTCTATTTTTTCACCAATGTGTTCATTTAGAAGTGCCGAAATCAGGAATACAATACGTTTTACAATTTAGAGGTTTGATCCAAAACAAATCATCACAAATTACAGACACTCAAGAAAACTACTCAATAAGCGTTAGAATGACTAACAAAATAATCTGTAATACCATAAAATTGTAAAACACAAAATACTGAAACTGGAAAAAATGTTAGATTTTTTTTTTCTTTTTTTACAGGATAAAAAGACAATACATACTTTACTAGATAGGGCAGCAACAGAGTCATCATCCTGCTCCTCATCTTTCTCAGATGACGTATCCTCCTTATCAGAAGCCTCTTCTGCTTCACTTTCTACCTCATCTTCTCCCTCACTATCTAAGGGTATGGCTGGTCTTTTCCGGGCAATAACAGAATCTGTATCTTTCATTGCTGGATCCAAAGTAACATCTTTCTCTCGTTCACCCTCTATAATGAAAAAAAAAAAAAAAAAAAAAAAAAAGCAGGTTAATATTCTTAATTTAGTACTATAATAATGCAGACTCCACTGATCAGATGATTGAAGGGGATGCAGCGCTCCCGAACAGAAACATCTCTATAAACTTTGGTACGGCCTTGAGTATTATTGCAACTGTATAACATTCAGAGTGAAAGTGGATTCCAATACCATTCACCATAAATTTATAATGTATAGAGCTGCGTCTGTACTGGAGCGCCATGGACTCTTCAGCACAACTTATTAGAGCTGTACTTATACTGATCTGATATTGAGGACTTATTCTAAGGGCACTGATAATAAAGTCAAGAAAAACACCTTTAATATAACACATTCCATAGAAATTAATAAAAGGAAAACTGATGAATTAAGATTGCTAACCTTCATCCTCCTCATCTATAGGTTTAGTCACACGGATCCTTTTCTGTTCACCCTCTAGTCCAGATTCAGGAGGTTCTTTCCTCTTCACCTATGTAATAAACACAAGAATGGAGTAACACATTCCTAAGGGGGTTTCACATGAACATAACCTTATTCAAAGTTGCAGACAATTAAAAGTTAAACTTTTTGGAAATATAAGTAATTAAAAATTTGCAGAGTTTTAAAGAAGGCAAAGACTAGATATTGATTTGTAGTGCAGGTTATGGCAAGCGTGAAGTTTTACATGCAAGAGTATCAATCCTAAAATAAAACTGCAGGTGTGCTATACTATTTGCAAAGCTAAGAGGGTTTAGGAGTTTTAGCCGGAGGCCCCAACATTGCGAAAAGCTGCTTTTTTTGTTGCATATTTTGCTGTTTAATCCCCATCAAAGTCAGGAGGGGATTGATCAGAAGTGAGAAGTATAAGAGTTTCTTTTATATTTCCCATTCCTTTACGGGCCACTCCTGACTTTCGATGAAAAAAAAAAAAAAGAAAAAGAAATGCAGCAAATTCTGCACCAAAAAAAAAAAAAAAAGCTGCTTTTCCGCAATGTGAGGCCTCGGCATTACATAAATACAGTCCATGGTCATGTGATGGACACACAGGTGCACAGCTTGTTACAGTCACAGCACAGTAATCAGACTGCCTGGTAATAACATGTAACCTTTGTGTTCATCACATGACCATGGACTGATTTCTATTCAATATCCCCTCCTCCAGAACAGTGGAGGTCTAAGCGGTGGGACCCCCACCAATCTCAAAGTTATCCCCTATGCTACAAAAGGGAATAACTTGCTGCCGCTGGGTTCACATCTGCGCCCGTACTCCGTTCTGCAGGTTTCAGTTTCCTGCACAAAACAGGGGCAGGAAATGGAAACCTGCCATTTGAATGGGCTTTAAAAGTCTCAGGCCGTGTGCGCCGGTGAGCGTTTTATGCGCTCCGCAGCGAAATGTTTTTTTTAAACCGGACACAGAGTCAGACATGCAGTACTCTGTGTCCGGTTTTAAAAAAAAAAAAAAAAAAATAACGGTTTCGCCGCGGAGCGCATAAAACGCTCACAGGCGCTCACGGCATGACAGGTTTCCATCTTCTACATGCAGAAGACGGAAACCTGAAAACGGAGTTCAGGCATTGGTGCGAACCCAGCGTTAGATGGGGAAACCCCTTAAAATGCCTTACTGAATTGTGTTTCTATACAGACTTGTGTCACCATGGTAACAGACTACAAATAAACCCTGTGTAGTCTAATGCTGCAGTTTACCTCTCTTAGATGTGTCCTATACTTTTTTTTAACTAGGCATAACACATGCTATACAACAGATGCCCACAAACACTATTTTAAAATATTTAGATACCTTGAATGAAGGAAGACGAATTGCGCCACGTAAGCCAATGCCCAATCCTATGCCTTCAAAGCCCAGCCCTTCTCCCTTGTTCCAGCTTTCAAGCAGGCTTGATGTTATTTGGTCCCTTGGCTTTGGTTTCTCTTCATCTTTGCCATCCCCAGATTTTACAGGCGTCAGAGATTGCTGTTATTAGAAAAAAGGAGATATTAAAGGAATACATCACTTTTGTATTTCAACATTTCTGATACTTTGCTGCCCTAGAAAATGCGACCACAAAAATCTGGCATCTGCTCATTCCTCCCTATGAAAATAGATATGCATCCTGCCCAGTCTGAGCATGCATTTGTATTCTAGGTTAGGGAAGATTCTGTGTATGACTTCACATGGTCTCCACACACAGCATCACGTCTCTATTCAGATGAGGCTAGCTCCCAGACCTTACACTTTTGGAACCACACTATAGTTTCATGATGCTTGTGCCAATAAAACACACGCAATATAAATCCATGAGCAGCCTGCAGATTATACATGGCTATGAATAACAGATTAAGACAAAACAGGCTCAGTGTGTTTAATGATTTGATAGCAATTCACTGAAAAGGTCACCAAAATTACACCACCACCGAAAAGGGTGCAAAACACTAATACGCCTGCTAAAATGCCCATGTTGGTGTCAAAGTCTTGCGAGTCCCTACACTAAAATCGGAAGCAACTCACCAAAAATTACATCACAATTATACCATATTACACGATAAGACCTACTTGTTACTATCCTGCAGGGATTTTGTGCTTTAAAGGCTATGTACAACTTCAGGGTTTTAGTCTAATAATTATTATTCTTATATGCACCTATTAAGGAGGTAAAAAGTATTTTTATTTTAAAAAGTTTATTTCTGCTGCTCATTTTCTGACACAGTGCAGACTGCGGTGCCCTATCCAGAAAGCAATGCATCAAATAAACTGTCTAAGGACTTGTTCTCTTGCCCTTCTCTTAAGGGGTCATGGACACCATCTGACCAGGACATAGCAGTCTGCCACTGTATAAGAAGAAGTGCAACAATGGCAACATTTAAAGCGATCCCCAAGACAGGTTATTGGTGGTCTATCCTTAAGATAAGTTATCGATATCAGAATTTTGGGATCCAACACCCAGCAACCTCAACTGATCAGCCATTCAGAACCATCATTTACAGAGCTGGAAGCAGACTGCCTCTGACCCCATACATTGTAAACAGCTGACCAATGGGGGTCCAGTACCCTACCGATTCAATATCAAAGATACGCCATCAATATCCAATCTTGGGCAAAACAGATCTCTAGCACACAAATATATAGAATGGCTTACCTTTGCTAAACGCTCCTTTTTATCCCACCACTCATCAAATGCCCTGAATGCCACAACCTCGACCATTTTGCGGTTCAGATCTCTTTTCATTATGGCTTTAAGTTCCTTGACAATGACCAATAGCACCCCGTCCACTGTGGCCTTATGTGGATCCTCCTTCTTGTGCTCATAGCCTGGTGGTGGCACAGATGGGTCAAACTTTGGAAAAGGTGGCCAAGGTTGCCCCCGTGCAAGATGTGCAGACATAGCGAAGGGACGATAGGGGTGCTGGCCAAACTGTATGGAATTCCCCAAGAAATGATGGTAAGGGTAAGAATTTTGTCCCTGCATCATACGGCTGAGCATTTGAGTCTGCATTTGGAATGACATTGGCATTCCGCCCCAATGTGTACCAAGTGCACTCATCATGTCGCCTTGAATCATGGGAAACATACCTTGATGGTATGGTGGTGGTGGAGGCAAAATATGTGGTGGAGGTACCCCTGGTGGGGCAGGTAATGGAGGTGGAGGGACTGTGACTGAAGGGTGAGTTGGGGGAGGCGGTGGCGGAAGAGGCGGTGGCATGGGAAATCCAGGCTGTGGTGGTGGTGGTGGAGGTGGTAGAGGAGGAGGAAATCCAGGAGGCATAATAGGCATGACTGGAGTTATAGAACTTGTTACTGCAGAATTTATGACAATGGATTTGGCACTTGAGATGGGAGAAGTGTTCATTTCGTCATCTGAAATCTCCATGTCCTCTCCAGAAGAATGATGATCCTGTGTATAAAGATAGACATCAATCAATAAACCTCGCATGTCTAAAACACAAGAACCCTTACTATCAGATACTAGACAGGATTGAGAGTCACTACTGAACCATAAGGGTATGTTCACACAGTTTTCTGCAGGCAGATTCTGAGGTGGAATGCACCTTCCAACTCTACCATTCATTTTAATGAGAGTCAAGCAGTTCTTTTCCTTTAGCTGATTTCTTCAGCTTAAAGGAAAAAAAAAAATATCATAACTCTGAAGACATACTGATAGGGAATTTAGATTGTGAACCCTAGGTGGGACAGTGATTATAATAGGTGTACAGTGCTGTGGAATATGAGGGTGCTATATAAGCAAGCAAAATAAAGAAACTTATCTTCGAGTGGATTCCGTCTTGCAAAGTCCACTGAAGTCAATTAGAGGAAAAACTGCCCGAGTTCTACTGAAATGAATGCGAGAGTTGGGAGACTTATTTTTTTTTTCTTTAAGGCGAATTCCGCCTCAACATCCCCTCAAAGAAACTCCTTGTAAACTTACCCTAAGTAACACTCTATAGAGTATGTCAGATGGCAGGAAAAGAGCAGGAATTTGAGGCATATTTTGCATTTTTGATCAGTATTCGTTATTTTCATTGATATACAAAAGTAACTGCACGAGCTAACATAAGTATAAACAGCACAGGTAAGACTTTGCACCTTTTCTGTGTCCATTTTGAATCACATTTTAAACAGTCTATATATAAATATAATAAATAATAATAATATAAATTAAAAAAAAGATGAATTTAACTGGTCTTGATTTCTAACCAACTCACTGATCCAGTGGATCATGGATACCTATCCCTTCTGATAGCCAATAAAAATAGACCTGCAGGCTTCAGAGGGAGCCATATCACAAAACTTTTGTCTTTACTCCATTCATGTTCACTTCACTGTAAATTCCAGGCAGACTTCCATTTACAGGAGATGGTGAACAATATGTCTTACATAAAAGTTGTGATCAATAACAAATGAGCAAATTATTGTTCATTACTCAATTGCAGCACACGAGCAGGCTGGGTTCACATTGTGCTTGTCTTTTCAAGTAAGGCTTAGAACAAGTAACATTTCAGCTGTATGCTAATAGCCATCAAAGAACACCATTCACTTGCTGATAAAATAAAGTAAAAACGCAAAGGTTTTGGAAATCACAGCGTTTCTGATCTGCGGATTTTTCTGCCATTTGTGGATGGCACTCCAAGTGGGGCCCCGGCCTAAGACAGAAGGCACAACACTGATTTTGTTGCATTTTTTTTCTAGTCAAAGCCTTGTCTGCATTATTGAGGAAAAAGTCATATCTGTCCTTTACCCTTAGGGTGCATTCACACTGAGTAAACGCTAGCTTATTCTGAACGTAAAACACGTTCAGAATAAGCGGCGTCTAAAGCAGCTCCATTCATTTCTATGGGAGCGGGGATACGAGCGCTCCCCATAGAAATGAATGGTCTGCTTCTTTCACTCTGTGCAGTCCCATTGAAGTGAATGGGGAGTGCCAGCGTATACGGCAAGCTCTGCTCATGCCGGAGCGTACACGCCGGCACTCCCCATTCACTTCAATGGGACTGCACGGAGTGAAAGAAGCAGCCCATTCATTTCTATGGGGAGCGCTCGTATCCCCGCTCCCATAGAAATGAATGGAGCTGCTTTAGACGCCGCTTATTCTGAACGTGTTTTACGTTCAGAATAAGCTAGCGTTTACTCAGTGTGAATTCACCCTTACTCTGTCTTTGTGATCCCTACCTGGCTTCTTCTTTGCAAACAAGAACATGTAAAGCCACTCTCAGGCTGCATGCAGTGTTGTACATTATGTTAGGATTATACAAAGTGTAATACATTTAAAACAATACAATATTCTTAGGCTAGATTCACATGACACAGTTTCACTCGTGAAACTCAGTCCGTGTGTGCGCCGGATTTACCGGCCTTAACTTTATGCAGGGAGAAGGATGCCTAGTGGTATAGTTATCTATGCTTAGTCCAAACCTCCTATCAACCTACTGTCTTGTACTGTAATCGGCACGGGACAGTATATTGCTGTCCTGTAGCCTTATGATCCATTTATATGGCAAAATCTTTTGCTTAGTTTAAGACGGATTCTGCCCCAAAAATCAGCAGTAGATTATGCCCTGATTTTACCTTCTATTGTATTCAATGGGAGGCACAGATCTGCACAGGTCACTGAAAAAACCAAAAACAAGCACCTTGGCCGATCTAGATGCAGAGGCCGAAGATCTACAGTCGGCCGCAGGGAGCGCAAAATAAAGAGGAATCTTGAGGTGGATGTCAAGTTCAAATTCCTCTTGACTTTCTACAAGAGGGTACCTGCACAAGCAGTAGAATTTCATTTTTCTGAACTGGCTTACTTTGATAGCAGGCACATGGATTTCTACAAGTCTTATTCAGAGGAATACAACTGATTTTCAGTTTGCAGAAATTTCTGAAACAAAATCTGTAGTGTGTGAAGGCAGCTTAAAAGGGTCTTACCAAGTCACATGAATTTACACCTGCAATTTCCCAAGCGGTTGCAAGGAAAGAACTAAAAAAACAGCAATGCATGACATCACCTGTTATACATGCTCAGGAATCTAACGTTTCACTTAGCCGAGAGCAGCTGGTCTCTTTTGTTGTAAGCGCACAAAGCACAGAGGCCGCACCACAATCTGAATACAAACTGGCTGCCCCGACTACATATTATGCAACTACATGAACCTCTTGCAATACGCATGCTGGAGATCTGCTCTGCTTTTTACATTTGCACAGCTATTATATTGAGATCATAATATAGTCATGTTATATTTTCTACTACCCTGATCAGAGTCTATTACCTATTCTCCTGCATTTCATTGTGTGGTTTGTTTGTTTTTTTTTTTACACAGATTTGTTACAACTGGTATAATCTGATGTGATATAACACCTATGGTATATAGTGTGCGGTTAAATCATCTACCTTGAGCAGACGGCTGCTGCACCCGAGGAGGTTCAACTTTGCTCTGGTTTTTGTCACTTGAGAAAGGGGAGTCACCCCGAAACGCTACAAACCTAGCGTCGTGTGTATCAATAGTGTGTTTTTTGAATAAATTTTTTTTATATAATCTCAGGTTAGCGCAGTTTTATTTGGTCTTCCATATATTGGTTGATCATATAGGTTGTTCTTCCTTTTAGATGTATTTCATGTCTCTCCTCATGCCCAATGTGTGTATTGATGAAATAGACTCTTTTTTATCTATATATGTGCTATGTGATGAATTAATAAATATCTATGGTTTATAATATTCTTGCTCCTGGTGAGTCTGTGTATAGGTACATGTTGTTCAAGGAGTTACATTGTGATCTTTTTGAAGTATTTGTTGGTTTAATATTACATGGGTATTGTGGCTGCAGTTTGGCACCTCTGCGCTTTTACAGAGAGCATTTTGATCCTGGATTGCTTATGCCCAGGCCAGTCCACACACTCTATGACTTGATGCCTCTGGGCATCTTCCATTTACTCCCTTATTAGCTACAACCTCTTAGGGAAACCAATGTTATTTAAATCAATGTGACTTCCCCTTGATTACATAGCTTCTTATTGTTATATATATTGTTATATATATAAAAGTATGTAGGAATTTTTAAACGGAGTCAATCGCCTCCCCAAGCCATTGTAAACCACTTCTATAGTGCAGTAGAGGCGCTTAATACAAGTCAAGCTATATCTTTGAAATGTAGATAGGCCCCCTTGTTTTTTTTTCTTTTTGTTTTGTTTTTAGACAGTATGTGAATGAGGTCCATGCAGCACAGGGGGCATTGTCTTTGATCCCGGAGCATAGCTGTGTTGTCAGCAACCAGTTCCATCCTGGCTTATTGCTCGGCCCCCTGGGCAGTGGAAGAACAGGGTCATACAGTTGCTAAATCCTGCACATATGCAGTACACTGATTTGATGTTGATCTTCCACTGCCCTGGGGGCCTAACAAGAAACCAGGATGGAAGCGATTACTGACAATGGAGGACTTTTAGTCGAACATGCAGGACTTTGTGTCCGGCTAAAAAAAAAACCAAACAAACAAAAAAAAAAAACCCAAAACCCCACAGTTTCCCCGCGGACAGGCAGAAGACGCACTCGGACGGTCACCTTTGCAAACCCATTCAAGTGAATGGGTTTTAAAACTGACCACCGGAATTCTGTCCCCTGTCCAGTTTCACCGGGGCAGAAAACGGAAGATCGGCAGAATGCACAAACTGGATAACGAGCGCAAGCGTGAAAGCCCCCTTAGGGCAAGTTCACACAGGGCTTTTTGGTCAGGATTTTTAGGCCATATCTGCCTCAAAATCCTGACCAAAAAGGCAGCTCCCATTGAAATCAATAGGAGCCGGTTAGTTGTTTATTCTGGGAGCCGTTTCTTCCAGCTCAAGGAAAAAAGAAGCTAGATTCTCATTCCTCAGGCTGATTCGCCTCACGTTTCGGCCTGAAGACACTCCCTCCTCCTGACTAGGCCCATTCATTGGGCCTAATCTGGAGCGGAGTGCGCGACAGGATGATGGTGCAGTGCACTGGCATTCAGTCGCGGCTACCCGTTTTTTGGTCCGGAACCTGAGGAGGCCTCAGGTTCCGGACCAAACACCCCCGTGTGAACTTACCCTCAGATGGACCGTGTGTGTGGTCTTTTTCTGCTGTCAACCTTCCATGTTTCCAAACTTATGACTGTGTGTCAGGGTATAGCCACAAACTTACCAAAACAAACCTCTAAAGCTTAACTAAACTTTGACAATTTTTGGGTAGTATTTGAGTCATTAATACATTTTGTAACATACTTCATTAACAAATTTTGGATTTTTTTCTGTGAAATCTTGCATTTTTTTTCACTCTTTCCCTTGTTTCTGAGAGCTGTTTCTGCCTCTCACTGAATGTTTTCTGTATGGATTATGGGACTGTGTAACTTGTAAGAGAAGATGAGGAGGGGGTGGTGGTGGGGGGTCACTTCAAAGTTATATCTTACATTACAGATTGTACAAACTTGCTAGCTTTGACATTTGAAAGAGGAGATTATTACCAGAGAGATCACTGGTTGACAACACAGTCGTGATTGGGATTTTTATATTGTATATTTTATACAGCTGCATATAAATAGAGAAAAAAAAGCAGGGATGCCCCATAGTATTTTCATATAGCCAGATAAGTGTAGGGAGGTCAGCAGCATCCATATGTCAATCTCTTGTATTAGTCAATCACATCCAGAACCTTTAGGGCTGGTTCACACATTGTAAAAGTTTTTCGCGGTGTGTTTTTTTGGTGCAGCTAGCCGAGACAAGATGCCGATGCAGTGCATCAGCATTCTGCTCCTGATTAGGCCAAATTGACTGGGCCTAAACAGGAGCGTGTCTCGAGCCGCGGAATCCGCGGTAAGATGGGGCATTTCACTTCTTTTTTTCAGCTACCAGCTAGCGGGAAAAAAAAGCAAGCGGATCCCATTGAAGTGAATGGGAGCCTTTTTTCCACCTGCAAAAGGCTCCATGTGAACATATCCGTAGGCTGTATTCACACAGAGCAACGCCAGGCGTTTTTTGTGTGCTTTTTGCACCGCGTTAACGCCGGGCAACGCCACCGCAAAATAGCGCGGCGTTAACGCGGCGCTATGTGCAAAAAGCACACAAAAAACGCCTGACGTTACTCTGTGTGAATACAGCCTTAGAATGTCACAGAATCAGTGAAAAGTCTACTATAATAAATAGCATTAATATTCAGATCACACAAAAGTATCCTAACCATTCATATAATATTTAAGTATAACAATGTGTAGACTAAGGGACCTTGCATATGACCAAGTCCAGTCCGTGGAAAACAGTCCGTGTTTGGTTAGTGCGATCCAAACTGAACTCGGCCATGTACATAGGAGTCACTTGACCAAAGTCAGCTATCATGCACTGAGCTACAGAACAGTCCTATCACTACAGTAATGAATTGATAGTGTTAAGTCAATTCACTACTATGGGGATCAGACTGGTCCGATGCTGCATAGGAGCATAGGAGCCACCGCATCATAGTCAACTATGACACAATGGTGTCATAGTTGACTAAGATGCGGTGGCTCCTATGCACATGGTCGAGTTCAGTCCTACTACACACATCTGGACTGCTACTTATGGACGGGACATCAGTCATGTGAAAGAGCCCTCAGGCCCCTCGCAAACGAATGTGTCCAGGTGATAGTCCGTGATAGAATGACATGGCCGGTGCACGGATATCATGATGTACATGCTTCCGTGGCCCCAGTCATTCAATAAATGGCGGCCCGGACTGCCAGTCCACACATGGCTCTGTGTAATAAACAGTCATATGCGTAGGCTGACAGAGATGAATGGGTCAGCGCGCTAGAGGGCCTTTAGTCAGTATTTTCTATGTCACTATAAGTAGTGGAACCATGGCTGTGGAGTCAGGATCAGTTTTAAGTGGAGTCAAGAGAAGAAGAAAAAAAAGTTCAAATTAAAACCAATTATTAATATTGTATAGTTAATTACATGCCTAGATTGTTGCACATTTACTTTCATAGGAATCCAATCACTAATTTTAGACAATCATTACGGCTTCTGACTGACCATGGCTGTCAGCCATTTATGAAGAAGTCGGGAGTCGGTGGTTTAGCCTTTCCACTTCACAGCCCTGACTCGAATCAAGATTGACATCTAAATGGACATAAAAAAACGACCAGTATATAAAGAAAACCTTATTGGAGCTTTATTACTGGGTGCCCATAACAAAGCAACACGAAAGCAGGGAAATGAAATTTTTCATTTTCACCCTGCAAATCCACCACACTGTACAAGCTACAATACAAGAGTCAGCTTGTACAGCGGATTTCCTGGGGGAGAGAACTGGAGTTTATGTTTATGCACCACTTTGTGTAGGAGTCATGATAGGAAATTTTTATTTATGCCAATTGAGTAATTTTTTTTTTGTATGATGCTCCACTAGGTGGCGTACCTTGTGCTCTAACAGTAGATCATTTGGCCACTATTTTGAATATGGACAATAATAAATCAGTTTTTGCAAGTGACCATAAAGTTTGGTATTACAAAAATGATATTCAGATGGTTGTCTAGCAAGAGACCCCATTACTAGCAGCACCAAGGCCAAATCCCTGCACTTAAATAGAGATCCAGGGGCATCACATACCAGGCATATGGTAAGTGGTGGTGGACCTAGTAATACACTTCAGGGCAAGGGTAGTTTGGGAAGTAGATGTCCTCACTGAGGGTAGAAGATATATTCACTACCACTAATAAACTGTGCACGAGAGAGGATTTTACAAATGTATTAAATGCTTATTCACCATCCAGATGAAGAAACTATTGCAATTTTGCAGTTTTTAATTGCGACTTGGGTGCACCTCCGTGGGTGAACATAAACCAGGAGGATTAAATAACCCATTTTTACCTCCAAGTCACTTTCTATACTTTACAAATGCAATTTTCACGTAAGAGACAGAGACAGAATTACATCCACTACTTATCTAATCCCCTCCCTGCACAGAACATGTCTTCATATAACTTTATACAAATATTAACTTATCTCTCCATATTTGTCTGAAACTGGACAACTCTTTTAATTAATTAAAAGGGAACAAAATGTAGCACTTTCCCTTTAAATGATCATAGGTATTATATGGATCCATGAGACTGACAGTAAGGCAATGTCCAATAAACACAGACACCATAATTCGCTTCCATGCACAAGCAAGATATAGTTGTTTCAACTCAAACACACATTGTTTTTAAGAGATCCTATGCATATCAACCCTCTGGCCCAGAAAAGACAATAAGGGCTCATTTGGTGATGCGTCCCTGAACAGCTCTTCCCTGACCCCTTGACAATCTCTGTGTTCCAGCCTGCAACCTTAAGGTTCCAACACTGTGATGTGTGATGTGACAGCTACAGTAATCACATCAATGGTGACAGCAGCAGCAATTACATGACTAGGTCAAAATGTCATTGCTGGAGGCCAGGACAGAGAGACTTTCAGGATACCCAGAAAACTGCATCATAGAAGCATTAGGAGTTAAAAATCTGAGCATTATTTAGTTTATTTCACGTATACTGAAAAACACCTTTGCTAAGGGTTTATAAGATCTGCCAAACAGATTTCAAACTGCATATGTATTGTAGCATTTCCCTCCAGAATAAACAAAAATGCTATACACATATTATTTGCCACATCTCAGTTTCAATCTTAAAAAGACTTACCTCCTCCATTTTCTCAGATATTGGCGTTTCATCGCCCGCCACCTGTTCCTTCACTTCTGAGTTTTCTACCTTCCTGCACGATTGACTCATCTGGTCAATAGGAGTGCCTGACCTTGAATTCTGGCAGAGAGAGGCTGTGCCAAGAATTGGCTCATCATCATCATCAGAATCTGGCAAAGGAGTAGGGCTGATATCCTCTAATCCAGTGCTAGATGGTCGTGAAGAAGGGGTTAAATCTTGGTACTGAGAGTTTGAGCTGTAAGGGGGGATTGGAGAAAGTTGGGAAGAAGATGATGATATAGGGCTTCCTTCCATCCTCAATTCATTGTCCGAACTTGGTTCATTTAGGAAAGGTAATTTGGTTCGTTGCTCCTTTAAAAGCATTTCAATTCTTGAGTCTAAACTATCGTGCTGCATTTCTGCCTCCAAAGTTGGTGTACCTGGTGTGTTCCCTCCATCTGGTGTCCGAGCGCCAGATGTGGACTTCTGCTCCATGGCACACTCTGGCTCAGGAGGAGGGGGTTCCTCTGGTTTCTCTTTAACTGGTACAAAATCAATGTTTACAGAACTACATACACCATCAGAAAATGGCTCTGAGGGTGGTGGTGGTGGGGCTGTTCTCCGAAAATCTACTTCTCTTGATGTCTGTGGGAATGGATTTTCATCAGGTAATGAGTAAACTGTAGATGCTTGGTAAGGAGTAAAGGCTGATGACAAACCAGTCTGGCTCAGTGGTGGTGTATGGGAAAACTGTGAAGCCTCTGGCTGAGATCGAGTTGCATTAAAGGTGTGATCAGAGCTCCTGTAAGCACCCGAACTGTGAACATAGTGGTGCCCAGGCCTCCGGTTATAAGCGTCCGTAAACTTTGATTCATGCCTTCGTGGTTTATAGTCCTGCCCATAGTGATATGCTGGTGTTGTTTGTCGACTTGAATAGTTAGAGTCCTGTGAAAAAGGTGTTCCGAGACGTGGGGTGTGAGGTGTCCCTTGTGATTGTGGGGTATACTGGCTGTAAGAGTTTGGGGTGTCTTGCCGACAACTTGAGTAGGCTGTGTCATGGGAAAAGGGGGTGCTGCTGTTTGGGGTAACTGACGCACTTACACTTGTTTCCTTTGTACGTTTTACAATTTCATTAACCTAAGAAAAGCAAAAAAAGAAAAACCCAAAGACACTGTTATATAAGACAGTCACACTAAAATATGGTCAAGTATTCAGAGAGAAAATACACTGAATTGAGACAGTCATTGTACTTTCCACTTTCCTGAAGGAAATGATGAATAAGAGTGACATTAGTCAAGAGTTAGCGGCTGTGAGCAATGTTAGCAATAACCGTTTAATGCTGGGTTGCACCTAGACTTGGCATTGCCTCGAATGACTGTTAGCAGTATACCATGAGCGTTACTTGCAGACACCAGTCAGACTTGTTAAAAGAGTTATGCTGGACAAAGAAAACATGGCGACTTTCTTTTAAATGCAGCACACCAGTCCACAGGTTCTATGTGGTATCGCAAAAAAAAAAAAAAAAACCCTATGTTTTTCTAATCCTGGATATCCCCATTAAGCACAGGCCAATTACATCCTAAAAGTAAAACAAGACCAGAATAAAAACATGGATTGCTGAGAACAATATAGTAACATGATAAAAACATGGAAGATGGATTGCCGAGAAAGGATCAACTGGACGACCTAATCCGCCCTTATATTGTCCTTTCCATCTTAGATCGATATAGGTCTATTGCAGGCATGTTTGCATTCACAGTGTCCATTTTATAGAAAAATAGAAGATGATATGATAACGGGATGGTGCACAATATAAGATAAAGGATTTTGATGCTCTAAATAATTAAAGAGGCACCAAGCAACAGTAACTATAGGCATAAGACAAGACATAAGGGTATCCAAAGGATATCACAGATGGGTTCCCCAGTTTTCCCTCCCACAATTATAAAAAGCATCTAGTCTGTGTACAATATAAGAGGTCCCAAAGTCATTAACAACTAACCATCATGGGTCCTGACAGCAGTCAGCTCATTGTCAGAGGACTTGTGAAGGAGAGAGCGCTCCACTGTCTTGCAATCAAATGATGCTGTGAGTACACAACAGTGGAGCCATGGTAGTTCTGAAGCTCACAGCATCATAAATCATAATACATATAGTTCAATTCAAAGGAGCTGCAAATCAGGCCAAAAATTATAGCCACACAAGGATCATATTTTATGTGCTTTATGATAACTGATGGATAGGTCATCAATTAAAGATTAGCAAAGGTCCAATACCTAAACCTTTAGCAGTTTGACGAGGCTGAAGTTTAGGCGAGTGCTGCAGCCTCTTCAGTACTTACCAAGCACAGCAATGTACATTCTTACTGCAGTTGTACTTGATATCACTGCTGAACTGTGATCAGGCCATGTGACCTCTGAATGCGGTTACAGGCCTATGAATTGGGAGCATTGATCAGAGAGCACCACTGCTGCTACAAAGAGCTGATCTGCTGAGGTCCAGGGTGTTAAATTCCCAAAAATCCTAAGGATAAGTCATCAATGAAAAAGTCCCAGAAAACCCCTTTAAAAACAAAAGTGAATTTTTCATGGGAGAATTCAGAGGCTGACTGATATACTGCTTACACTGTTGTTATTTAGTGGGGTTATCCTCATATTTTCCATCTAAAAAGCAAGTGACTTACCACTTTGACAGTGGAAAGAATAGAAATTTTTACTGGAAGCTTACCTATATGTGAACAGGGCTGCAGAAACCACATTCACATATATGGGAGTTAAACTGCACATGGATTTGGGTGCAATGTACAGTGTGCATGAAAATAAAAGCATTAACTCCACCCTTTTTAGGAGTAAGGTGCCTTGCAGATGGTCGTGAATTAGTTCAGTGTGCTATCCGGGTTTTTCCCATTCATTTCTATTGGCCCCCTTGCACGACCGTGAATTACACAGATCAATTTGCAGGCTGACAGTCCAGGCCACAAAACTCAGGACAGGTCGTACTCCTGTCTGTTTTTGCAGCCGTGATTTCTCGGCTCCTATTCATTGAATGAATGGGGCCGCAGAAGCACTGCTGAAGCACGGGCATCACGGCCAGCTCACGGCCATCTGCAAGCGGCCTGTCTGATGTAGGGATATTTCATACATAGCATTTACAAGTCAAAAATTGTTATGCGATATTTGGTACGCCTTGTAAACACACACAATTCATTTAAGGAACAGTAAACCCTGCAGTGGCAGAAAGTCAAAATAGTACACAAACCTAACTAAGACTTTGAGAAAGGATATCATCCGAAACGCGTCAGTCTGACGCCACATGCCTGTTATACGTGTATGCTATGATTATTTGGAGACTTTTAAACAATAAAGAAGTGCATGTATATTTTTCCACCACGACCTGGCTGGATTCATTTTATTTACGGATTTATAACTAAAACTTTGACTGTATAATAAGAAGAAAGCCGACATTATAGGACAGTGATGGCAAACCTATGGCACGCGAGCCAGAGAGGGCACGCAGAGCCCTCTATGCTGGCACGCATGCGGTCGCCCGGATCACTCACTAATGGGGAATCTGGTACAGGATTCCCTGTTAGTGAGTGATCGCTGCCTTCAGCTGACTGTGCAAATGCAGATGAAAGCTGTCAGTGTAGCTCCACGCGGCCTACATTGACTACAGAGTTTGACCTCTGCACCTGTGCGGGCGTGACAGAAGTTTATTAGACAAATGTATTGCAAAAAAATCCCTTCAAAATCAACGGATTTAATTATTTTTCCTAGCTACGAAACAAACTTCAGCTTAGTAGAAACTTCTAATTAGGAGTACATCAGAGATGAGCGAAAACACTAATACATCCGCTGTATAGCTCCCGGCGCCAGGGAAGGTGGGAGGGGCAGTAAAAATTTGGAAGTGTTTTTGCAACGGGAGCTATGCGGCGCAGGTATTCGATCAAGTATATTCACTCATCTCTAGTGTACATAACTCCAATTTAATAGTGATCCCTTATGCAATAGGCCAAAATACCTTTTTCATAAGGCAGTTATCCATACCCTACAAAGATGGTGTGTGTTCTTTAAGAGGTGTTACGCTAGGTTCACACTAGTGTTTGGATATCCAGCCAATTTTAGGCATAGTATCTAGAGTTGAGCGAGTACTGTTTGGATCAGCGATCCGAACAGCACGCACGCATTGAAATGAATGGAAGCACCTGGTGCTTCCGGTTTGACGGCAGCCGGCCGCTTAACCCGCCGCGTGCCGGCTGCGTGCATTGATTTCAATGCGTGCGTGCTGTTCGGATCGGCTGATCCGAACACTACTCGCTCAACTCTAATAGTATCCTATGGAGACTCCAACGCAGATGTGAACCTAGCCTTAATTGAAAAGACTTATAGGGAGTCTGTTAGCAAGAAAAATACGTATCAAACTAATGACAATATCTTGTCAGGCAATTTCTACATTTTCCAAAGAGGTCTTTCTTATTCAGCCTTGCAGCTTCATTTTCTTGAAATCCAGTGTTTTATTCTTCTGCATATAAGCAGAAAAGGGTTTTAGGGGTGTTTCTTCTCCCACTGGGGATGGTCATCTAGAACAGAGAGTAAAGCCCCCAGTAGGAAAAAAAAAGTGTCCCTAAAGCCCTTTTCAGCTAATCTGAATAAGAATAAAATGCCGAGTTTCATGAAAATGCTGCTGCAATGAAGAATAAGAAAAACGTCTTTGGAAAGTGTAGAAGCAGCCTTACAAGGTACTGTCGTTAGTATGGTGCTGGTTTTCCTGCTGGCAGATTGCCTTTAAGACGAACGGACATCACATATAGAAGATGCCCTGAATGGGAAACCCTTTCAGCCAAAATGGAGAGCTGGTAAGTCAGTCATTCTGAACTTTAGGCACAAAATTTCCCCAACTGAAGAAACTAGACTTACAGTAATTAGCCACTTCATTATTAATTATTCTGAAATCATTGTGTCCTTTTCTGTCTAATATTACATTTCATTTTAGAGAATACTTATCCTTTCCTAACTTCACATAGTTCAATTGTACAGCATGGCTGCATCAGAGATAACACCATTTCTAGTAATTTTACCACTTGTATTCTGCATTGTTCACAGTTTTGCCTAGTGCAGACATTATTTTGTTCTTAGTTCTCCCTTAGCTGATCAGTGGGGACTAGCTGCTATGATGTGTCCCACCCTGAAAGTAAAAGGTAAGCTGCTCCATAAAGCTTTTTCTATCTAACATTCAGAAGCATTAGCGAGATCACGTAGTACATTATTGACCTGTATTGATGGGAATAAAGCCCTTGGATAAAAACTCTTGCAGATTAATGTCATATCTTGACTTAAAATGAAGGGTTGTACAAAGAGGCATAAGAAAAAACCTCCTGTTCCACATTTCTGGCCAGCAAAGGTCCCTTTGGAAGTCTTTACAAATGTCTACTTCTAAATTATCCCTTCCTCCATAGACTTCTATGTAAAATTGAAACATAATAACTCTGTAAGCTACAGTTCATCTTGCTCTAGAAGACAAATTCAATAGAGATTTAGAATGAATGACAAAAATCCAAAAATGATAGATATGTCAATAAACTGTTTACCTGTGGAGTTTCATTCACGTTTGGTGAAGCATCCACGTCAGATCCAACCGGAAGAGTCTGAGGTGTGTAGAGACCATTAACTAACAGTTCATAGAACCGCATACGTGTCTCTCCTGTGGAGAGTTAAAATATATTATTGACCATAAATCACACAAAAAAAATCAACATATATTCTACAGTCAGATTCTCTTTTCCCTGTTGGTTTTTCAACCAATGTGAGAGCAACGTACTGACAATGTATTTTTACTGTATATCTTGAGTATTTGCATGTGTCCAAAGTAATCTGCTAAAAACTAAAATGATAGTTTGATATATTAAACAACTTAATATTGCATTCTAGGTTGTAAAGAGTGTGTTTTCTGCTCAGGACCCTCATCCATTAACCACAGCAGACAATGGCAAAACTAACAATTTCTTGCTCTAGATCCTGTATCCATGCATTACACTATACCGCACTGATTTGTGACATCTGTCAGGCTTCATTTTCCCTACAGTGGTGTTGCATGGGTATTACTTACTGTCAGGACCCCGTATTGTAGGTCCATTAACAAAATTAAATGACACATACATAGACCACATTACCTTATCATCAAAGCATAACATACTCTCTTACCAGGTATGGGAATTTTTCCATAAACACCCTTACTACAAGCCAATCTGAACTACTAAGACTGCTTCCTACAACCAAGCCCTCATAGTTCTCACACTGTACAAATTGATAGGCATGGGTCCCCAAGCTATTTATCTATATTAGTGCTCATTCTTGGCTTAGGAGTCCAGTGGGTGGTCCTATTCAGGAGATTAAAAATACCTGTGTATGCATAATCATACATGACGCCTGTATGTCACCGAGTAGGCCTGCCCATTGGACCCATAAGCTTAGAATGATCTGGGATTTAGGTCACTGCATGTGGCTAGTTCTGAAAACTAGCACCCCTATTAAATACATCTAATGATATCACTGCTGGAGCTAAAGGTCCCAGCTAAGACTACATTGCCACTTCACTTCATCTAATCCATTACCATCTGTTTTACTGTTACATATATCCCATAAGATCTATTTTTCCCCTTTTGCTAGTGTCAACAGACACCTATCCTTCCGCTGTTTGGGCAGGTAAAGCTTCCATAGAAAAACACATTTGTGGTGCTGTAAGCCTTGGCAACTTGTGATCAAACAAAAGAATCAGATGTGCAGCAGTCACAACCCAATCCTTTTATGAAGAGGTATACACAACAGATGTGCAGAATGCGGCCTATGAATACTTTTGCCGTAAAACATGGCCGAATTAGATAAAGGACAATTGACAAAGGAGCACACAACCAAAGTCTTTTTATAGCCATAGCCGCACTTTAAGGAGTATATTTTCAAGAAAACCAACACTGTGCACTTGTAGTGAAATATACTGACAAACATTTCAAACAAAGCAAAGCCTGCAATACAAAATAAGCTACAAAACTATTAGGTTCTATTCATACTTGTGTCAGTTCAGCACTGCCAGGTTTCCCTCGCCTCTTGACAGCCTGAATAGGGTAACATGCTGCACTCTTCTATACAGTCAGAGTATTAACTGCCAGCTCATTGTTGCACTGACAGTGCGTGCCAAATAACCTGTGTAAAAGCATGCAAGTAACAGCTCCAACTCAAACAGACAGACTTTTCTTAGCTGCTGTACGTCTGGAAAAGTGACAGCTTAAAGGAGTATTGGAAACTAGCTAAACCTAAACATCAGGTTATGTAAAAACTTCTATGGTAAGTCCTAAACTTTTGCTGGGAACTGTGAAACACTGTCTTGGCAACATAGACTATAAAAAAAGCAAATTTATATATATATATATATATATATATATATATATATATATATATATATATATATACATACACACACACACACACACACACATACTATTCTGCTCACTCTAGGACTTTCAACATTTAAAGAGGATCTGTCACATTCCATATCTGTTTTAGTAAATAACTGTATTCTCCATTAAATTCTGCAGTATTTATTTATAGACATCTTTGTTGTGTCTTTCCTCTGTTAATACTCCAGGAAATTTACAAATCAACAATTGGATGTTACCAGTAAAGTATATGTCCATACACAGTCTAACAGCATACAATCACAGTTGTGTGGGACTATGCCCCTTAGGCAAGGAGGGAAATACCCAGTTTTCAATATATTCATGAATAACAAAGGAAAAGCCTAACACAGAATCATAAACAAGTTGCTCCAGATATGCCAAATACAAGTGCTGTAGTTTCTGAAACTATGCCCCGAAAGTTAAAAAAAAACGATGATTTACTTGAACACTACTAAAATAAATATAGCAAACAACACTTGGCCATTGACACTCATTTAACTCATGTCCTAAGAGTTGAATATATGATGTTCTTCCACACAGCACCCTAATGCGGAGTCTAAAGTTGACCATACCCATTAGATTTTAGACTGCGCACTGTTGGTTGGTCATACATAAACCTACCACAGTCAACTAAAGTTGTTTAGAACCAACCAGATATTTTCTGCCGTGATCTGTTATGTATGGACTAGACTGACAGACCTGTAGGCAATTTTTGTATTGTAACACACACACAGTCCAGCATTTCCTGTTTTCAGCACTACATTAGTATTGAATGACTTTCATGTTAGTTTTCCCAGGTGCCTGGAGTATTTGGATACTTGTTGGAAGGTTCCTGGTTGTTCATGTGTTTGCCATACGACTGACCAACCACAGTTCATTTCAAACAAGAAATGGCAGTCAAAAATCTAATGTGTGTGGCCAGCTTTACTCACTAAAGACAACTTTCCATTGGGTCAAAGGACTGATAGGAAATTGAACCATCTTTTCTTATTTCAAACACCTGCTACAAGTTTGTCCTAAGAAGTTCCAAGTGATACTTGTATTTGGCCTAAAATAAGAAAGTTAAGCTATCACTGGCAGACAGTAGTGTGCAGTTCCCACCACTTCAGTACTTTTCTAAGTAAACGACAGTCACAACTTGCTCTCATTCAAGAATTTGTTCCACTCTGAACGTGACTATTACGCAATACCAAGCACAAATAGAATACTATACATAACTATATGTCATTGGGTCAACTATATGTCATTAGTCATCATTAAAATGTGTGTACTGTATATATAAGAAATACATATGGAGCAGCCCACCCATACTCACACACTACTAAAACTGTGTATGACGCACTACCATAGCCAAGTCTATAATCGAGTCATATGAAAATATAAGCAGTTCGTGTTACAACCAACATAGAACCAAATAGACTATAAACCCTTTTAACTTGGACACCTAAACCTCAAGACTATTCGCTCTCATTTTGACTCAGAAATCTGCAAGATCCATCTACAATAAGGTTATAGAATTCCCCTTGCATAAAAGACCAAAACTGTAGCATTGGGCTCTATTCACACTAATGTTTGTCTTTAGACTATTGTTTTATCCTTTTCACAGAATTAGATCACAACAAGTGTTTTCATCAACTGTCCATAATCTGTGTGTAACACAGTTTTAGGGGTTTACAGTATTGTATGATCTACTGTTTGTTTTATTATCTGTGAAAATTTATTTTTTAGAAAACAATAGGGACTGTATATTACCTGGATCTGCATACACATGAAGTCAAACAAATGCATACACTAAAATGACCTGGGGTGCAGGTAGCCATTAGCCCTGGGCTATAACACAAGTGCATGTCTTTTCAGTGTAAATACGACACATGGAAGACATAAAAGATTAATATACCATGCACTGAAGTACATTGTAATCTCTGTGGATGGAAAGCTGCTATATAGACATGCATAAATAAACAAGCATTACCACAATGCATAAACACCGCAATAACCCCAGTGAGAGCCAGCAGTATATTATAGGTTGTGTATAAGTACAGCAGTTAGCAGGTGTCATGGCTGTAGCCTCACTATACAGATGATTATAGCAGACAGGCTAGCAGTGTAACAATATCCAGCCAGGATTTGCATTTTCTAGCCTGTCACTACTTTATGAATGTATATATGCAAAGACACCTAGAAGGTGGAAGAGATCTCAGAGCTGTAGAAGAAAGTATATAGAGAGCAGAGCTGACAGCCGGCTCTGCAGTCTCCTAGCAACTGACAACACTGCTCCACGTGACGCGCAGGGGACACAACTGTCAGTGGGTTAGCAGATCGTCCTGCTGACATCCCGCGAACATCGCACCAATCTCTTACCTTTTGTGTCCAGCTCCACGTGGATGAGGTTGCCCATCACGGTGGTATTGTGCAGATGCTTTACCGCATCCCTAGCGCCTTTCACGGTGGCAAAAATGACTTTGGCAATGCCCAGGTGCTTCTTGTTCTTGGGATTGTACAAGATCTCCACCTCCTCCACTTCACCGTACTTCTTGCACATGTCGCTAAGAAAGTTTTCCCGTATATTGTCATTCAGTTTTGCAAAAGTCACTTGCTTAGGGGGCACGGGGCCGACATAAAACTCGTCGATCTGAGGGCAATAGATGGCAATTAGTGAGACCCACCGACCAGTCGTCCCCGATACATGCCGGTAATCTGCAGGGGATCTGTCAGAGCCGACAACGCAACAAGTGTCAACTTTAGTGGCCGCTCCCCCTCCCCCATAGCTACATCACCCTTGTACACAGCACATGTACACAGCACACATGTACACAGCACACATAGGATATACACCGAAGCTCTGCAGAAGCAGGTCACTACTGTTACACAGCGATGTGTGAATGCAGCTCTAAGTAACAGAACACGTATTGGGGAAGCAGCTGCCGACTAAATACCTTGAGTTTGGGAACAGGTAAATCGACCTCCTTATTTTTGGTCCATATCCTTCCGATCCGGGGATCTCTGACACAATCCACTGGAGGGACTCCCGGATTCTGCAAACACAAAAGACAAGAAGTTTATGATGATGATGATGATAGTAGTGATGATGATGATGATGATGATGATAGTGGTGATGATGATGATGATAGTGGTGGTGATGATGATTATGGGCAGGCAGCAGTACACATGGCTAGGATACTACAGGGGCCGCCTTCATCACATGCACTGACTAGTAGAGGATAATACACATGTATATGACAGCTGGAAGCAGGGCAGATGCCCCCGGGCACATACAGGCATGCTGAAGTAGAGCCCATCGTAGCGGTAGAGTTTGTGCTGCCCCTTCCTCAGGGCAGGGTCAATGATCAGCTTGTAACTCTTCCAGTGGTGACTCTTCTTCTCGCCAGAGGTGCCTGCTTGGTTGCCCGCCGCCTCCATGCCGTTGATCCAGCCTGCAAGCCATAAACAAGAAGACATGAGTAGAGGGTCTGGGGCAGCGGCACACACATGCACACAGCATCCCCCCCAGCTCACATCCCGGATCCCCGCCAGTAATACTAGGCTCCAGCCTCACTTGTAGTCGGCTTTCTGACATGGTCTTCAGGATTCCTGCTTTTCTCCCCAGGCTTGGCCTCCTTGAAAGACATGCCTGCCCGCCTTTCCCACACCCCCCAAAGCCCTGCTCCCCTGCGTACAGGGTCGTCTCCTCGCCCCGCAGGAAAGGCTAAGCCGCTTCACAGGCCCCTTCCTCGGTTACATGACATGCTGTGTAGGGCACCCTGCCTGCTCCTTTTTGGCGAGCCAACACATATTGTGTGTGTGAGCAGCTTCAGCTCGCTCTGGGGCAGCCCACAATGCACCGCGGCCTCCCTATCCTCCGCCTCCCTTCTCTGTCCCCAGCCAGCCAGTAGTGCTGGAAGCTGCCTGACTCTTCCCGCCCGCACTTTCGCCACATTTCCTCTCGTCCTCACCTAAACATTTGACACCGTCCCCGGTAATTACCGAGGTAGACTTCATGTTATTAATAATAACCATGGGCCTGGGGACACAACCCGTGTGTTTTTATACGTGCGCAGCCTTCATTTATTTATATGTTCGAAAACGTCGCCCAATAATTTCCTACTTATATCCTAGTATTATAGTCGGCTGACTACAACTGTGATGGTTTTCTGGCATCTTCATATTTTGTTCCGTGTTAGGAGGTTATTATTACTGTGTATAAGGGATTCCCCTCAGTGTGAAAGAGAAATGTGTGTGGAATCTGCGCGATAGATTTACATGGCGGTTCCAAACAGTCGCCAGACAAGATGGACCTGGCTGAGGCTCTGCTGCTGGGGGAGGGTGGGAAGGGGACACGGAATTGTGTTTATGTCACTTGTGACGGAGATTATAGGGATATGGCTGTATCCTCCATGTTATCGTGACATACAGGGATTCTGTTTACCCGCCAGTCACAAAGCGGCTTCCATTTTGTACGTTAATGAGAGGCGGGCTCACACTCCCTTACTGGCTGCTTACTACACAGTGCCAGTGCGCTATAGATAGGTCTGTGCACTGGTAGAGCGGGTTATTATTATTATGCATGTGTCCATAGGTGACTGCTTCGCACATTAGAAGGTGAGGCGGGCAGGCGCACTGCTCACAGAGGAGGGGGGAGCGCAGGGTGTCCCCCGCTTGGGTCCGGGCCACAATGACGTCATTGGCTGGCGGAGAGCCTCTCCTGCGTCTACAGCCAATCAGCGCGCAGCTCGCCGCCGCCTGTGAGTGATTACAGCGCCCCGCACTCCATCCTACCTCAGACAAGCGAGGAGAGGCCAGCAGCACGGCGGCCATTATCTTGCCAGGGAGTGACATGGGCAGCTCTGTGTGTGCAGGCTCTGGGTGTCCCTCCAGCAGCTCTCAGGACTCAGCTGTGTGTGTGCTCTTTATGTTCTCCCCACTGTGCAGGATTCTGTATGAAGAAGGAAGACTAAATGTATAAATAGCACAGCATGTCTGGATTATCTCCCTGTGACATGGAATCCATCTTGGTCACATCTAGGTCATGGCACACCCTAAGTCTGAATTGAGTAAAGCAATGCCTTCTTGTTTTTTTTACACTTGGAGACTTGCACTGCCAGCTGTCTCTGCTGATGAACAATAAATTAGAAATTTGTATCTTTTTTTTTAATTTTTCCTTATTTTTAGATAATTCCTGACCAATAAGCTTTATGTTCCTCTCTCTAGGTGCAAACTGGTAAGGTAATCTGCAAGCATACTTGTTTTTGCCAGTGTAAAATTATTCCACTTGATATTAATAGTTTTGATTTTGCACTTTTTGTGCTATATATACATGTCATAAATGTGTGTGTGTATATATAGCAAGCCATAACACCAAGTTATTACATGTGGTTGTAATAGTAAATCCAGGAAACCTAGTGTATTAGTGGTTGTCAGTGACATCTAGGCTTTGTATAATATGTAGGACGCAGTTCCTTACCATTTGCAACTTCTTTTTTTTCTTGTTTTACATTTTTGGGAAGTGGAAATCTTGTAAAAACAGAACAGATACATCTGTTGTAATACATAAGGACCCTGCACTGCACCAGGCTTGGGTTTTCAGGTAAGTACTTGCTTTTGTCCTTCAGTAGGAAAGAAGGAAGTGGCCCATGGAGTAGATCTAATGTTAACACTCACACTTGCTTCACATAGGCTAGAGAACAAGTCCCTATCTGTGATCTTCCTAATGCCTAGATTAGTGGATCTCCCAATGCATTAGTAATGGATTCATTCCCTATTTATTCAACCAGGACATGGCTTTTCTCATCCATTTTAGTCTAGCTTCTTGACTGTATACAGTTAACCCTTGGCATGGCTTCCCATCCCAGCAGCTACGTAGATATCAACTGTGACCTTGTGAGAACAGTCTTCTCTGTCTGCAGTGTTACATTGTAGCAATCCATATTGTATATAATACTTTAGGCTCTGCGCATTTAGCTCCCAGCATCATGGTGGTGTCAGCTTGCCCTGCTATAATGTGAATGCTGAGTCAGAGCTAGGCCATACTGCTCACAAAGGGAAGCAGGGCGTTGTGCTTGCTGGAAAGATCATATGCAGCATGGCTGGAAGCAGCTCACTAACCCATATGATTCTTTACTGTACAGTACACAAACAATGCTATGAACCCTCTTTATCACTGTCATTCTTATTTTGAAGGTCACAAAGAGATGAGAACGTTAGTCTGCATGGTATGCCAGGGTGCAGAAGGTGCTAGAAGATTACGTTACTAGCTGGAGTTGCCCATAGTAAGCTGCTTACTGCTCCAAAGTGCATGTACAGCATTTATCACCTAACAAAGCTTAAACCCCTTAATCGAAAACTTAAAGGGAATATGTAGTTTTTATTGGCACCTCATTTATTCTTGTGCCCAGTAAAAAATTATTTTTGGGGGGTCGGGGGAGAGGAGGAATAAGATGTTCACCAGCATGCTGTAGATCAGGAAAATATGGCCCCTGAAAACTGAAGCGGGTGGAGTATTGCTTGTTTACTTGCATAATCCATTCACCCTGCACAGGGGAAGATATGTAGAAGTCTGCAGCAGACAGACAGTGGCATTTGGATAGAGATATGCCAGCAAGACTTGTACTAGCTCACTTCTATTACTAAATATGCAATTCTGGGAAACTCTTTCAAGTTTATATAAGGTAAATTATGCTGAACCTGCATCACCAGCATAGCCATCTGAGAGTTCTTCATGACAAGGCACTGCTGCTGAGGATCATAAGTTTTAATGGCTCACATTTTATAAGATTTGTTGTAGAGCTGCTATAATCCAAAACAGAACATCATGTCCGTTCTCAGGCGACTGACATCACAGCCATGGATGTTTAACTCTTTCAGCAGGACCCTGCCTCGTTTTGTCCTGGTTTGTTTATTGTGTTTCCCACAGTATGTATAAAGTATTTTATGTTTTGGTTTTTTTGTAATTGTTGTTGTGTACAGTATACAGACAATATTGTTGTTTACATTTTCCTGTATCAGGTCACGATTTACTTTAACTACATAGCATGTTAAGACTGATACTTCTGGAGTATAAGTAGGGCTTTCATCATCCCTGGGCACTATTTAACGTTACTACCTTAGTGACATAGGTTACGTATGGACAAATGCTTAGCCAGGAGGCTACTGGAGTCTCCACTATTGCTTTTGATATCACCAAGATTTATTAGAGCATCACTGAAACTGTCCCCTATCCCCTGCACACTGTAGAGAAAGAGAAATAATCCCTTTGACAGCACACAATGGCTGTAAACAGTAATGGTAATACTACTCCCTGTCGTAGCAAGGAGATCTTAAGCGTAACCACTATTTAAGTATCACTGTGGTGCTGAGTGGCTGCCTTGGAGCAACATTACCCAGATGGGTTGCCCATTATGATTTGCAGCCCCCACGTTTTCTTGAGATGATGTTTGTTTCTTCTGTTTTGTTTTTCCTGGTGCAGATTACTGAGTACAAAATGTTATGAAACCAGAGGATGAGTCATTTTCTAGGCTGCTGTGCCTCTTGAGTACGTAGGGAGCATGCTTATAGTAGGAAAAGATAAATCTAGAATGACTCCACCCATAGAGAGTATTCAGCAGGATCAGGGGTTACTGCAGGTGATCGGTCTAATGTTTGAGTCAGATTGAAATGCGCTGTGATGGAGAGCTGCGGACTAGTAGAACCGGAAAGCTATGTTTATGGTTCCTTATTATTCCATAGCAGGAATGTGATCATTCTTTAGCAATGTAACACCATACAGCAAATTATTATTATTATTGGACAGCTTTATGACTTCACAGCTGTACCCACAGCAAGGGGAGCCAAACTGGTGTTTTACATTGTGGCAACTAAAATCCTAAATTGCCAGATAAAAATTTATTAGCTGTACCATATGTAAATATGTAAGACAAGAAATATGCTCTTAAGAGTTTAGAAATACAGAATCAATATTTTGTAGTTTAGAAACTTGAAGTCTTATATTGTACATTTGTATGAGCAGTGTGGGGAAAAATGATCACAAGCGGTGCAAAGCTGAAATTGAGGAATTGCCCAATCCGGTTTTGTGCTTTTTGAATCCGATTGTTAGCTATGGGCAACTCTTCTACGTTTCATGCAGACTGCATGATTACTCTAGGCATGCTTGTACTGCTCTTCCTATACTCTATATAGCACTGTCAGGATTTTTGAGGGTTAAACTACCGACTAACTACCCTTAAGTATCAGCTGTTAGCTATGTGGAATTTAGCTGTACTTTTTAGGATATGCAGAGTTCAGAATGCACCAACTAGATCATATTTAATAATTTAGAGCAACAGAATCTACTTTGCTGTTTTATAGTGTGACTAGTCTCTGCCCACGACTTCGTCTGCATGTTGTTGGCATCGATGATCTGCCTATATTCAGCAAATTGCTGCCGTTGATGGTTTGCCTTTTCTGGCATTTCGGCATCTCTTAAGCTGTCCTGCTGCTGAACTTGTTCCTCACATCGTGCCTGTTATTTGTTCCAGCATCTCAGCAGGTCGCTGGGATGCCATTTAATGAGCGTGGTGTTGGCGTTGATGATCCGTCTGCTCTGGTGACTCGGCAGCTGGCCTGCTGCTGAACTCGTTCCTCGCGCTGTGCCTGTGATTGTTCCGGCAGCTCGCTGGGACACTATATAATGAACGTGTTTTTGGTGCCCCCAAGCTCCGCTTCAGAAGTCTGTTGACTTCTGGCTCCTTCATAGCCATCCTTGTTTTAGAATTCTGCAGCAAATTAATTTGCTTTTTCCTGGCATGTTTAAAAGTAGCAAACTGCCAATTTGGATTAAAGGTGTTTTCCCATCCAGTGTGTCAGCACTGCCTGGAGCAGATCAGATAATATGCAAATTGAAATAAGCTGCTGCAAGAGCAGTGTAATACAGTCGTGAAGCCATGTCATTTAACGGAATAAAAAGTAGCTTGTGTTAATCGAGGTTACAAAGTATCTATGCGACAAATTTCATTCAAATCTGTTCAGCCGTTTTTGCGTGATTGAGGAACAAACATCCAAACACACTAATATAAATATTAGTAGGATAGGATGCTACATACAAATACATTGACAATTTGGGTGTTTCTCTTTGTGTCAGATTTATGCTGGCTTTATGTTAAAGGTAGATTGTCAGCTACTTCCTGTTGCCTTTTTTGAGAGCAGTAGGCATAGTGACATGCTTGCTGGTCTAAATAGTATTATGCTTGTTTAATATGTGCTTTACCTAAACGTACACTCCTGGCGCTGTGCACTCAGCACGGTGCGGAGTGTTCTGCAGCAGGGGTATAGTGCATGTCAGGAGATTTCTGGAGATATGAATGATGCATTTTGCTCTCCAGGCATTACATAGACTGGATACAACTGTTTCCGCTTTTTAGTTGAGAGAGCGAGGCTCATTGTTGGTGGAATTACAACTGTCTTCATTCACTGAAAGTGAAAAGGGATTGAAATATGAAAGAATATTAGAAAGTTGTAACGGTGCGTTCTCATCTGTTGTCACAAATAAGAAAATAATCTATACTTCCCATCCTCTCCACATTTCATTCCAGCAGAGATTTAGAGCAATAAATTACATGTTATACAGAATCTTTTCCAAAAGAACATTACAGTGTATCAATCTGCTCCATAACATACTGCCTGCAGATTGCTCTGTATTTTCATTGTGACAGGTTGCCTTTAAATATGTGTGACTCAGGCCAAATTAAAAGGGAGGGTTTGAATACTACTAAGGCCGTGTTTAAATATAAGGGTTCTGGATTGGGTTTTTACCAGGGTTGTGGATTCAATAGACCAAACCACCATCTTTGACATCTCTTTATTCCCAGACCATCCCTGACTCTGATACCTTCATATATGTCTGACAGCCATGGTCAGTCAGAAACGGTAAACCTTCTTTTAATTCTTCAAAAATCTAGTGATTGATTTCCTATGAAGTAAATACGCAACAAACTACACCTCTAATTATACAATATCAATAATTTTATAATATTATAGGCAAAATTGCGCCTGACTCTACAGCCCTGGTTTTTACAGCAAGGTGGTGTTAAGTTCTTGGTGTTAAAACCATAGCTGACTCTTGTAGTTTCCTGTTTAGAGAGCTTACATTGTCACTGCATTTAAATAACTTTTAAGTTATGAACTTGTTATATATGAACGAAACATGAAAATCTTCAGATTGTCTTATTAGATAACCTATATAAGTATTATGTATGGTAGTTGGAGTGACTAAGCTGGAGACCTATCAAACTGTTTGATATGTAGCTTTGTTTTTTTTTCAACAGTTTAAGATTTTTGGTAGTTATTTTCACTGCTTATTCCCAGTGGATAAAAGTCTGACCATGGTCATGTGATGGACACATAGGTGCACAGCTCGATACCAGACTGAGTTGTGCATCGGTGTGTTCATCACGTGACCATGGTCAGAATTTTATCCACTACCAGTAAGCAGAATGAATGACAGCAAGCAGAGCTCTAGAAAACTGTGAGGGATTAACGAAGAACCTATATTGGGAAAACTGTAACTTTTCATTGCACAAACAATAACCTTTAATTGATGAAACTGGACAACTCACTTAAAGGGTAGCTATTTTGCCTGCCATTTAAGAAGTATTTCTGTCACTGACATTTGACATATTTACAGGATATTTACCATAAATGTCTGCTAGATGTATGCTGGGCTGTTGCCGTAACGTCCTGGTGAGGTGGCAGATAGTCATCTTATCAGACAGGTCAGGGAACCCTGAACTCGCTATGCAGTTTTTAGTGGTGGAACTCTCCTCTTCCAGACATTTAGGGTATCTTTTAATAATTTGCAGTTTAATCCATTTTTGTAATGGGGTTTTCCCACAAATCTAACCATATTTAAATTTGTAGTCAAAAGTTAAAAATTTTTTGCAGATATAGGAAACTGACAATTTTGAAGATTTTTAAAGATTTCCTCTAAGGGCTCGTTCACATCTGCGTTGTCCTCTCCGTTCTGCAGGTTTCCGTTTCCTGCATAAAACAGAGCAGGAGACGGAAACCTGCAGGAGTCTTTCTCACCCATTCATTTGAATGGATGAGAAAGCTGTCCAGCGGTGAGCGTTTTACTCTCTCCGCCGCCAAATGGGGTTTTTTAATCCGGACACAAGAGTCGGATATGCAGTACTCTGTCTGGATTTAAAAAAAAAAAAAACGGTTTAGCGGCGGAAAGTATAAAACGCTCACCGCCACTCACGGCCGGACCCGGTCTGTGCTTTCCGTCTTCTTGCATGTAGAAGACGGAAAGCACAGAACGGAGTGCTGAATGCAGGTGTGAACCTAGCGTAACCATTGTAGTGGTGACAGTCTTCTGTCTTGATAGGTTGCTAGTGTATACAATCATGAACGCTGGGACTTGTTAGAAACGCAGCCATTATTTTCTTATTGTGCCCAGGATATATTCTCACACATGTCCTGGCACTGCCTGATAACCTGTTCACAGCAATGAAATAATTTCTTGGTTTCTGACAAGTCCCAGACCATAGAAAGTTCCTGCATTCATGGTAATATACATTGGCAGCTGATGAAGACAAAAGATGAATTTCTAAGCTAGATGAAGAAAATCTTTGAGGCTGAGGCCTCACATTGTGGAAAAGCTGTTTTGTGTTTTTGTTTTGTTGCAAACTTTTAAAGAGGAGCTTTCATGGGTTGGTTGGCCACAGGCAGCTCTATATACCGCTGGAAAGCCGACAGTGCACTGAATTCAGAGCACAGTCAGCTTTCCCGATCTGTGCCCCAGGTGAAGAGCTATTGGTACCGGTACAGTAGCTCTTCACAGTCAGAATGGCATTTCTGACAGTCAGTCAGGTACATCCTTCGTCACAGCAGCGCCAATAACGCTGTACAGTGTGAGCGGGGAGGAACGCCCCCTCCCTCTGCTCACAGTGCTCGTCCATAGACGAGTATTATCAGGAGGGGGAGGTTCCCCGCTCAGGGCTCATTCACATCTGCGCCCGGTCTCCGTTCTGCAGGTTTCCGTTTCCTGCATGCGTAACACTGTACAGCGCGATAGGCGCTGCTGTGAAGAAGGACGTACCTGACTGACTGTCAGAAACGACCTTCTGACTGTGAACAGCTACAGTACCGGTACCGATAGCTCTTCACCCGGGGTACAGATCGGGAAAGCCAATAGTGCTGAATTCAGCTCACTGTCGGCTTTCCAGCGGTATATAGAACTGGCTGTGCCCAAACCCATGAAAGGTCCTCCTTGCAATTTATATTTTCAAAAATATTTAACTTTGACTTGTCCATAAATTTAAATATGGAACATGGGAATACTCTTTATTAATTATTGATGAAGTAGAGGACTTTTCTTCCTGTTTGTGATTCATTTGCAACATTATGCCTAGTAACAATGAAATCTTTTGGGCCTTTTTTGTTGCACAGCTTTATTATTACACTTTTTTTCTACAATGTTATACGTTCCTTATGTTACTAATGGATTTTAGCAAACGCAGTTATCCTCCAAAATCCAGGGGACAGGCATTGAGATGGTCAACAGCTATAAGTACCGGGGTGTGCTCCACAATAATAAGTTGGACTGGGCAGATCACATGGATCACTGTACAAAAAGGGTCACAGCAGGCTCTACCTGCTCAGGAGGCTGAGTGCCTTTCGAGTCCAAGGGACACTTCTTAGGGCCTTTTTCAACTCTGTAGTGGCATCACCCATCTTCTTCAGAATGGCCTGCTGGTGTAGTAGTATATCAACCAGGGATAGGAAGAGGCTCGACAAGCTGACTAGAAGGGGCCAGCTCTATCCTGGGGAACCCCCCCGGACCAGTACTGGTGGTAGGTGACAGAAGGATACTATCTGTTGTGAGTTCCATGCTGGAGAATAACTCCCATCTCATGCATGACTCCATGATAACACTGGGCAGTACTGTCAGCGACCGACTGCTTCACCCTAAGGGTGAATTCACACTACGTAATCGCCAGCTTATTCTGAACGTAAAACATGTTCAGAATCAGCGGCGTATAAAGCAGTTCCATTAATTTCTATGGGAGCCGGCATACGAGCGCTCCCCATAGAAATGAATGGGCTGCTTTTTTCACTACGAGCAGTCCCATTGAAGTGCATGGGAAGTTCCCGCATGTACGGCTAGCTCTGCTCATGCCGAGCCGTACACGCGGGCACTTCCCATGCACTTCAATGGGACTGCTCGTAGTGAAAAAAGCAGCCCATTCATTTCTATGGGGAGCGCTCGTATGCCGGCTCCCATAGAAATGAATGGAACTGCTTTATACGCCGCTGATTCTGAACGTGTTTTACGTTCAGAATAAGCTGGCGATTACGTAGTGTGAATGCACCCTAAGTGTGAGAAGGAATGCTATTGGAGGTTTTTCCTCCCAACTGCGGTTAGGCAGTACAACCAATATCGAGCTAAGCGGAGATCAATCCATACAGAGAACTGAAAGATCTTTAAGTTGTGGTATCCTTTCAACTACCTCCTTGTTTGTTTAATTTTTTGTAATCTGTACCTACAGTCTCTGAAATGCCTCTACCTTGGAGTTTTTGTATTTGTATATTGTATTATCTATGTTGCTGTAACACATTAAATTTCCCCATGGTGGGACCAGCGGAAACTCTTGTACCACACAGACTACAATTGGGTCCGCCAGGTTTCTGCCCAGTTTCCACCAGAAAAATGTGGAGAGAAAAGTTCCTATTTGCAGGACTTTCTGGGGAGGAATACTCTATAAGGGAGCCTTCACGCAGCGTTACGGTGCGCTCATTCTGATTGTAAAAACACGTTCAGAATGAGCGCGTAAAAAGCAGCTCCCATTGACTTAATAGGGAGCCGGCATACGTGCGCTTCCCACTGAAATCAATGGGAGGCTTTTTTTCCCTATTGCTTTCAATGTGATACACGCGTAATACATTGATAGCAATAGAGGAAAAAAGCCTCCCATTGATTTCAATGGGGAGCGCATGTGTGCTGGCTCCCATTCGAGTCAATGGGAGCTGCTTTTTACACGCTCATTCTGAACGTGTTTTTACGATCAGAATGAGCGCACTGTAACGCCGTGTTAAGGCTCCCTAAGAGTGCGAGTGCTGGTGTGAATCCAGCCTTAGGGTGCATGCACACTACGTAACGCCGGGCGTGTATGAGAGCCGTACACGCCGGCGTTACAGCAGGGCTGCCGAACACTTCCCATTCACTTCAATGGGAGCGCTCGTAACAGCGGCGTTTACAAGCGCTCCCATTGAAGTGAATGGGAAGTGCTCGGCAGCCCTGCTGTAACGCCGGCGTGTACGGCTCTCATACACGCCCGGCGTTACGTAGTGTGCATGCACCCTTAGGGTGCATTCACACTGAGTAAACGCTAGCTTATTCTGAACGTAAAACACGTTCAGAATAAGCGGCGTCTAAAGCAGCTCCATTCATTTCTATGGGAGCGGGGATACGAGCGCTCCCCATAGAAATGAATGGGCTGCTTCTTTCACTCCGTGCAGTCCCATTGAAGTGAATGGGGAGTGCCGGCGTATACGGCAAGCTCTGCTCATACCGGAGCGTACACGCCGGCACTCCCCATTCACTTCAATGGGACTGCACGGAGTGAAAGAAGCAGCCCATTCATTTCTATGGGGAGCGCTCGTATCCCCGCTCCCATAGAAATGAATGGAGCTGCTTTAGACGCCGCTTATTCTGAACGTGTTTTACGTTCAGAATAAGCTAGCGTTTACTCAGTGTGAATGCACCCTTAGATGATTTTCAGGACTGTATTGACTGTAGGAAACCTTCAGTTGAGACATCAGTTCTGTGTCGTTTCAGACTCTAGATGTAAACGAGATACTTGCCATTCACTGACAACAAACACAGATTTAAAAAAACAAATATACATTATACGTTGGGGGGGGGGGTTATAAAAAGTAATAAGGTTTCATGGCCGTAACATGGTAACGTTTTTAGCATCCATATCACAGCCTGACTGCTGATTTTGGTCACTAAATCTCCAATATCACTTATTTGTAATGTTGTTGTTCTAGTCCTTAGGGCCCAGGCTTTAGGTTATGTAGTCTCTTTACAGCCCGCTGAATGATGACGATCTTGAAATTTTGAGCTTTTTGTACACTGAAGAGCCGCTCTGTATGTGTAGCTTGTATCCTGTATTCCTGTGTGTTCCATTGAGTCATGGGGTTGACCTGAATGTCTGATACTTGAATTACTAGTCTGATCTGACTTCTTTCTTTTTACATTGTCCTGCTCTATGTATTTCTGATTTCTATCGTCCCGAATGAACCCAGTATATACAAACAGAGGTGGCTAAATATTTCAGTATTCCTCATTTTGATTTCCTCATCTCCTATGCACACTAACGTATTTCTGTTCTGCTTCTTTGCAAACACAATGCACCAATAAATAATAAGATGGAAGTGAAAAGCATCTGTCGTCCTCCACTATGCTTTCCCAAAAGAGTGAGTCTAATGTTACTGTGACCAGAATCTAAAACAACTGTCCTGTTTGAAAAACCAGTTATTCAGATTTCCTATTCTATACACAAAAGAAGGTGCATAAGGTATTGAATGTAGTCCTATTGTAGTAGTACAGCCAGCTGCTTTACTGTAAGTGTTCAGCATTGCTCTCTTTTTAAATGCAAATCCATCTCTGGTAGCTGTGACTGGTAACAGAGGCTATGGGAGGGGGATGCAAAGCAAAGTCTTTTTTTTTTATTTTATATTCATGGAGAAGTTCTCAGCAGGTGCTCCAAGTCTCATATTCACTACAGCAGCTGACAAAAAAACATTGCCCCACCTGTCATACTGTAGACAAGCCAAGTACTGCAGTCTTTAGATGGTGGAAAAACAAGCACAGTGTGCCGCAAACTGATCTGGAGGGTAATAGAATAAACGCTTACATTGACTATGGGCAGTACATAGTATAGCACCTTTCATACGGCAACCAGTCAGTCACACTTACTTCACTGTCTGGTTTGTGTTTTTATGGATATGATGTTTTAAACTAGTATATGTAGCACGATATTTACAAACAACGCTATATAGAGATATCAGGAAGCAAGTACAGTAATAGGCTCATGTAAATATGCTCTTAATCTGCCAAAAACAATAATTTGTTAGCTGATCAGATATATGGGAATAAAGATGGTCACAGTTTGACATAATGTTTCTGTGCACTCCTATCATGCAGTTTGTATTGGGTGTGGAAAGGAAGGTACCTACAAGCACCGATTTGGCTTATTTATTTGGTCAGCACTTGTACCAGCTGAACATTGACCCATCTAACAGGCCTGTATAATATGTTGTTTGTACCACAATTTGACCTTTTTCTATCATTTGGCATATGTAAGCTAAATGTTCCTGCTTTCTCACTTGTAGTAGCAGCAATGTCTCTTAATATGGCTATGTGCTGACAAGTGTGTGCCAAAGAGCTATGAACAATACCTGCTAAGAAAGTATTTCTTTAGTACCATATGTCCCAACATGTGATCTGTATGACTACTATTAATGTAATGTGGTTTGTCTTGTCAATAAAAGAGATTCACTAAATCTTTTCTGTCTTTCTCATCATTCTCTGTGAACATTTTCTAGACGATTGATAGCTTTGCCAGTGCTTAGTGCTTGTATGTAAATATACCTGCATGCTGTCATGTGTAAGAGATGTATACCATGCAAATTTCAGTTGTATGGCTCACTACCACTAAGTGACAGCATCATACTACAGATGGGTATTTAATATCTGTAAACCGCTTCAATAAATTATTGCAAATATTATGTTTAATTGAAATATTGTCAACATAATAAAATAAACTTTACTTTGGAAAATCATATGAGATTTATTTATTTTTAATTTAAAATGTCCTTTTAAGAAATTGCCATGATTTACATCACATATTCCATTCCTTAGGGCGGCTTACAGTCAATTCACTAATTCATATATAATTTATAGAGATGAGCGACTAGTATTCGATCGAATACCTCCCCGCCATAGGTTTGCATGTAAGTGGCCGAACACCAAGGGGTTAAGTGTATCGAATATTCAATGCGCTTAACCCTTGGTGTTCAGCCACTTACACGCTGCGGGAAAAATAGCGGCGTTTTACAGTGCAAGCAAAGGGGACGGGAATCATGCGAATCCCATGCCCACTTTGCGGAAGAAAACGCAGTGCGGACAGGCTGCGATTTTCAAAAACGTTGTGGTTTTGAAAATCGCCGCATGTCAATTATATCTACGGAAACACCGGCAGCTTTCCCATAGATATAATTGTAACAAAGTCCGCAGAGGAAAACTTCACGCTTCGGTTCTTTCTGCAGCGCTTTATCAGTGCATTTATGGCCTGTGGGGCCTTAGCCTTAGATGTGTCTATGCCCCCGTTTGGTAGAAATCACGATTTTTCTTCGGTATGTAAATGAGTTCTCTGGGAGTGTCCCCAATGCTGTGAAACAAAATCTCCAGTGCTGCCTCCATCTTCATGTGGAACGGCCTCTCTCCGCGTCTTCTTGCGGCACTGGCTAGACACATGTGCAGTCTGCCATTGGGCAGAGCCGACTGCACATCCCCCGCAGCCATTTTTTTTTTTTTTTTTGTGGCCACGAGTGTAAGTGTAAGAGGCTGCTCCAGACGAAGATGGAGGCAGTGCTAGAGATTTCTCTCATAGCGTTGGGTACGCCCCCAGTGTTGTTTGAGGCTGGGGCCCGCCCCCAGTTCTGCAAGAGAACTCATTTGCATACCTAAGAAAACCTTGATTTCTACAGAACGGCGATGTGGAGAAGACAACTAAAGGTAGGAGAAGAATAGCCTTAGTAAGTAAAAATAGCAGTTTAATGATAGAATCCCTTTAATGCTTTAGGACATTGTGGTGACCACAATGAATGACGCCTGTATCAGTTACAAGCACCTATAGTAACCATGATGATGTAATAAATACATATGCTTATGTAATAATGTTTTTAAAAAAATCTATTAAAGGAAGGATTGTTGCCATGCAGTGTGCGTGTTTGAGGAGCTTAGGAAATGCTAACTGCTGTGTCTTGAGGAAGATTGGGTGGGCCTATCTGAACAGTGGATAATCTATAACAGACAACCTCTGCAACTGAGTATCCAATTCTTGATCTCTGTAAAATGTACAAGTGTAAAACGTGTTCCCTTGGAATATTTAGATTTGCTAAAAAAAAATTAAAAAGTTCACTTCAATTTCAAATTGAAATAATCAGCAGATTTTTCTACTTGCCTGCCAAACATGGGTTTTTTTTCTTCCTTTGTTTCCTCTAGGTGTAGCGATTGCAAATCTGCCTAGCTGGGCGTCATGACTTCTTAAATTGGCTCCCACAACTTTTTTCGTATTTACTTTTTATTAAGATTTTCTTTACAATGAGTTGATCTTACGTGGTGTCCTTTACAGTTGTTTTCATGTACGGACCAGTCACTAGATCCATTGTAAATGTCACTTTTAGCCAATGTGAAATTTGTCCAGAACAGCAACACATTTGGTTATTGGAAGCTTTAAAGAATATAGTATTGAATGGCGTTTGATTATAGGCTCTCATCTATCAGCACATTGAACCTCCCTTGGCCTTCAGAATTTTAGCAGTCCATCACGGTATACACAGATCTGAGAGGTCCCAGGGTATGCAAAAAAAAAATTCCACCAAACACCATTACTACACCTTTACCAGTCAAAATTTTTCATTGACTCGTGCTACTTGTGCCAAACTTCTGATCCTGATGCAACCTGGTATATTTGGGTTCATCTGACCAGATAACCTTTCATGATTTCTCAATGATTTCATGTTGCAATCTTTTACTCATTGGACTTTCTTCTTTCTGTTTCCCTCAGCAATGGCATTAGACATAGTCATTGGCTGTATGGCCTGTCCATGCTAAGAAATTAAAAAATGTGCATTCAGACAGTACTGAGTTCAGCTGCAATTTGCTTGACTTGTGCATGCATTGTTGTCAGAATGATTCTTCACATCCACAGGATTCCTTCTCGCTATGTTTCTCCTTGATCACCTCTTTCTTGTGGAGAAAACCCCATAAGACCAGTAGGTTTTCATATGCTGTCCCTGGTTAGTCTACTGTCAATACCGTATTTTCCGGACTATAAGGCGCACATAAAAACCTACGATTTCCTCAGAAATCGTAAGTGCGGCTTATAGTCCGGTGCGGCTTATATATGGATGGAAGCGGCGGCAAAATCTGCGTGCCGCTTCCATACATACATAAAAGGCACCGTAAGGGTGCATTCACACTACGGAACGCCGGCGTGTATCACAGCCGTACACGCCGGCGTTACAGCAGGGCTGCCGGACACTTCCTATTCATTTCTATGGGAGCCGGCATGCGAGCGCTCCCCATAGAAATGAATGGACAGACACTTCCCATTCATTTCTATGGGAGCTGGCATGCGAGCGCTCCCCATAGAAATGAATGGAAAAAAGCAGTCCATTCATTTCTATGGGGAGCGCTCGCATGCCGGCTCCCATAGAAATGAATGGGAAGTGTCCGGCAGCCCTGCTGTCACGCCGGCCTGAAACAGAACGTGAAACTTACCGAGCGGTGCAGGGCGGGCATTCAGGCCTCCTCTTCCTCCGATGTTCCGTCCTTCTCCTCCGGCGCTCGCTGATAATGGCCGGGGCGCATGCGCAATATCATAATGCTTCTGCTACGGCTACGCATGCGCCCAGGCCATTATCAGTTAGCGAGCGGCGGAGGAGGAGGACGGAACATCGGAGGAAGAGGAGGCCTGAATGCCCGCCCACCCTGCACCGCTCGGTAAGTTTCACATTCTGTTTCAGGCTTTTATTTTAAAACGGGGGGGGGGGGGTAGTTTAATATAACTTTTACGGTTGGGCTTTATCAGCATGATTTTGCTGATAGAGCCCCTCCTCGCCTGCCGAGCGCTTCCAATAGAAGCGGCTGGCACGCGGGGGGTTAAGCGGCCGCTGGCAAAGTCTGCCTGCCGCCGCTTTCAATAAGATATAATGCGCACCGGACTGCGGCTTATAGTCCGGTGCGCCTTATATATGAACCGAGACGGACTATAAGGCGCTCATGGGCAATGCGGCTTATAGTCCAGTGCGCCTTATAGTCCGTAAAATACGGTATCTCTAGCAAGATTTTTATCTTTTTTTGGGTATTAGTGCCTTAATTGTGAATGAGCAAGTGACCTTTTTAGCCATTCATATTGTGTGAGATATACTGATTTTCTTTTTTTATATCCCAATATGTATTAGGAATCCAAATGATTTATTAGAAATCATGACTATATGAGAATAGTTATTAGGAATGTAACCCAGTGAGATTACTTTTTGTATAATACAAAGCAAGTTTCTGAATTCAGGGGATAGGGCTACATTTATTCACATAATAATATTGATGCAGTTTGACTTTTTTTTTTTTTTTAAATATACTAAGGGCAGGTATAGTTAGTGGCACGCAGATTTCCTATGGGTCAGTATTTAGAAATATAAATGATTGATGGCAAAAAAGACCATGTGCTCCATCTAGTCTGCACTTATTTCTATTTTATCTTAGGGCAGACATGTTTATCCTAGATATACAGAAATTTACTTACTTTTGATTTACAAACTACATCTGCTCGATATTTGTCCAAGTCTTAACTACACTTTCAGTAAAATATTTACTGATGTTACTTCTGCTCTCTCCCCTCCGCCCAAAGTAATTTCAGATTGCGCCCCCTTGTATCATCCTGAACCTTATTTATATCTTTAACATAGTTAAAGGTGTTAGTCTTCCCTTTCATGTCTTTCTCAAGGCTATATAGATTAAGGTTTTTAAGCATCTCCTGAATTTTATGCTTCTGCTCTTTCGCCATTTTTGCCACTCCCCTTTGCACCCATTTTTTTTTATTTTATTTTTTTTTTTGCAGGGGGCGGTGGGAGGATCTCTTAAAATTGGAAACAATATTTCAGATGTGGTCTCACCAGTGGTATTTTTGTCAATGAGGGTCAATTTTAAACTTTTGCAGTGTGCATTGAAGATTTACATCAGGAGCACTACTCCAATTTATACCTCCAAATTATACAACTGGTAAAACAAAGACTGCAAGCAAAACAAGCTACCTGTAATCCAACACCATTTTGGAGGGTAGAGTTTTAGGGACCTCTCCAGAGCCTGCCACAAGACAGGTTCGGCTTTGCTTATCAGAGACCATGGATACCCTCTGAATCTAGTGTTAGAAGTAAGAGCACTTGAGAACTCAACCCAAACCAGCAACCAGCATTTAACATACAAGCCATGCCAAATGCAAAAGAGCACAGGAGTGTCCATAGCTATAGCAGAAGAATAACTTTTCACAAATAAAGCCAAACGACTGAGTAAGAAATTGGATATCCAAAAAAAAAAAGACATAATCCGCAACCAGAGAATCATCAGCTAAGTTTTCCTAACACAAACCTAACTAAAATAAATAGCAGGCATCTAAGTAGTCTCAATGCAGAGTTTAACTACTCCGCCTCTGCTCAGGATTGGACAATGAGACAGCATTCAGATTGGCGCTCAGCATCTTAAAGCATCTTCAGACCCAGCTGGAGTTTGACTTGTAGCCATAGAAAGCTTACACCAGGGGTAGGGAACCTTCGGCTCTCCAGCTGCTGTGAAACTACAACTCCCAGCATGCTCCATTCACTTCCATGGGAGTTCCAAGAACAGCAGAACAAGTATGCATGCTGGGAGTTGTAGTTTTGCAACAGCTGGAGAGCCGTACGTTCCCTACCCCTGCCTTAAACCAATAGCTGTGGGTAGCATTGCACTGAAAAGTATAGCTACAAGTAAGATTACACATATTGAGATTCCTAACAGTACCTCCCCTTGTATGAGGAGTCAACAGACTCTGAGTTCTCAAACAAGGTCTCAGAGTTCTCCTATTAAAGGTTTTAACATACAGTGTTGGCCAAAAGTATTGGCACCCCTGCAATTTTGTCAGATAATACTCATTTTCTTCCAGAATATGATTACAATCACAAATTCTTTGGTATTATTATCTTCATTTAATTTGTCTTCAATGGAAAACCACAAAAAGAATTGTCAAAAAGCCAAATGGATATAATTCCACAGCAAACATAAAAAATGGGGTGGACAAAAGTATTGGCACTGTTTGAAAAATCATGTGATGCTTCTCTAATTTGTGTAATTAACAGCACCTGTTACTTACCTGAGGCACCTAACAGGTGGTGGCAATAACTAAATCACACTTGCAGCCAGTTGAAATGGATTAAAGTTGACTAAACCTCTGTCCTGTGTCCTTGTGTGTACCACATTGAGCATGGAGAAAAGAAAGAAGACCAAAGAACTGTCTGAGGACTTAAGATGCAAAATTGTGAGGAAGCATGAGCAATCTCAAGGCTACAAGTCCATCTCCAAAGACCTGAATGTTCCTGTGTCTACTGTGTGCAGTGTCATCAAGAAGTTTAAAGCCCATGGCACTGTGGCTAACCTCCCTACATGTGGATGGAAAAGAAAAATTGACGAGAGATCTCAACGCAAGATTGTGCGGATGGTGGATAAAGAACCTCGACTAACATCCAAACAAGTTCAAGCTGCCCTGCAGTCCGAGGGTACGACAGTGTCAACCCGTACTATCCGTCGGCATCTGAAGGAAAAGGGACTGTAAGGTAGGATACCCAGGAAGACCTCACTTCTTACCCAGAGACATATAAATGCCAGGCTGGAGTTTGCCAAAACTTACCTGAGAAAGCCAAAAACATTTTGGAAGAATGTTCTCTGGTCAGATGAGACAAAAGTAGAGCTTTTTGGGAAAAGGCATCAACATAGAGTTTACAGGAAAAAAAAAAGGCCTTCAAAGAAAAGAACACGGTCCCTACAGTCAAACATGGCGGAGGTTCCCTGATGTTTTGGGTCTGCTTTGCTGCCTCTGGCACTGGACTGCTTGAATGTGTGCATGGCATTATGAAGTCTGAAGACTACCAACAAATTTTGAAGCATAATGTAGGGCCCAGTGTGAGAAAGCTGGGTCTCCCTCAGAGGTCATGGGTCTTCCAGCAGGACAATGACCCAAAACACACTTCAGGTCAGCACTAGAAAATGGTTTGAGAGAAAGCACTGGAGACTTCTAAAGTGGCCAGCAATGAGTCCAGACCTGAATCCCATAGAACACCTGTGGAGAGATCTCTTGATGGCAGTTTGGAGAAGGCACCCTTCACATCTCAGGGACCTGGAGCAGTTTGCCAAAGAAGAATGGTCTAAAATTCCAGCAGAGCATTGTAAGAAACTCATTGATGGTTACCGGAAGCGGTTGTTCGCAGTTATTTTGTCTAAAGGTTGTGCTACCAAGTATTAGGCTGAGGGGGCCAATACTTTTGTCTGGTCCATTTTTGGAGTTTTGTGTGAAATTTTCAATGATTTGACATTTTTTTCATTCTCTTTTGTGTTTTTTCATTGCAAGCAAAATAAATGAACATATTAATACCAAAGAGTTTGTGCTTGCAATCATTTTCTGGAAGAAAACGAGTATTATCTGACAGAATTGCAGGGGTGCCAATACTTTTGGCCAACACTGTATCATCAATATTCCTCCTTTTGAACAGACTGGAGTTTCTTCAGGTTAAATCCTGATCCCAAACAGTGTACATTTCCATCTCTGAATGTTGGCTGTGATACAAGAACCAAAACTAAGACTTTTAGTGCAGGTAACACCAACATAGTCATTGGCCTTATCATGAGACCCAGATGGGAGAGAGGTAAAAATTACAAATTAGAATCCTGAATATATTCACACAAGGGCAAGGCATCACATGAGTTACTAGAGAAAGGCAAGGATACACAACAATCATTACATTCCTTTTAAACAGCTCCCTTTTCCCCCAAGTAATGGATTGAGATTGTCTAACCAGGAAAGCCCCAAAACAATTTTAGTAGG
Organism: Leptodactylus fuscus; assembly: GCF_031893055.1. Taxonomy (NCBI): domain Eukaryota; kingdom Metazoa; phylum Chordata; class Amphibia; order Anura; family Leptodactylidae; genus Leptodactylus; species Leptodactylus fuscus. The sequence goes on along the minus strand of NC_134265.1, from coordinate 93,405,472 downwards.
TAAGTTTTCAAGAACAAGACAAGAAATCGCCTCAGAATGCACTGAATCTGTTTTCAGAGTCACTGGTCAAGTGGATTCACAAGTAGAAACATATGGATCCCAAAGTGCTTGTCAACCTGAGAATCCAGAGAATTATCTGTAGAACCACAAACAATAAAGGCTTTACCGGAAATCGTTTTACCGCTAACAGATATATTGGCTGACAAAATAATTTTCTTAAACAAGGAAATATGTGGTCACCGAGGTGGTCTTCTCATGAGCTCCCAAGGCTGTGAGGTCTTTCCGGATTTGGATGCTTGGAACAATTGTTGAATCAATGATTTGCATCTCCACAATAGGAAGATAATCCCTATCGTCTCTGATAATTTCTATGATTCTGTGGAGATATAGTAGACCCCAGCAGCATGTGTTAATCAAATGATTCATGGGCGAGCTCTATGGTGGGTGAGGATTGGCATGGTTTGCTCCAAGAATGTAGGTTGAAGATAAGTAGCCAAAAGATCTTTTAGTTTTCTGTCACATCTTGGTGAAACTTAGAGGGAAGAGCTGGATCACTCCACTGAGAGTTACTGACCATTTTTTAAATTGAGTAATCATCGACAGAGGACAACTTCTTTGGCAAAGTGAACGGAGGGAGATTCACTTCAGCCACAGGCACACAATTGAGCTCACCATATAAGAAACCTAAAGCTGCAAAAAAAGGTGTCCATAGAAAAAAAAGTTCAGGGGCACTGGTAGCCAAAAAAAGGCCCAGGCCAGAGGATCTCCATGTAATAGAGATGATGAGTCCCTCACATTGTTTCAAAGTCTCTGACGAGAAAGGTTTCAAATAGAAATATAGCTTGTAGATTTTACGGAAATTGACGAAATTATGATCTCCAGAAATTGATCAAGTATATTAATCTTATATTCAACTGGTGCAGAAGCAATAACAAGACTTACAGTCTTTCAGCTAGTTGTTGAACCTGCTCCCTCTGAAAGTGCATTTGATCTAGAAGGTTCTGCATCTAAGCTATATAAGAAAAAAATAAAAATTTTATTCCCTGTCCTTTTGTAATGGAATTGCCACTGTAGCAATTCCCAAGTAATGAAATCTCAATTTAAAGGGATTCTACCACTAAAACACATTTTTTTCTAGTTAACACGTCGGAATAGCCTTTAAAAAGGCTATTCGTCTCCTACCTTTGGAAGTGCTCTCCGCCGCGCCGTTCGTTCAAAATACCGGTTTGTACCGGTATGCTAATTAGTTCTCTCGCAGCGATGGGGGCGTCCCCATCGCAGGAGCAGCGATGGGGGGTGTCCCCATTGCAGCTCGAAAACTGAACACAGCGCCGCCTCTATGGTCTTCTGTGTCCTCCCCTTGCTTCTTCAGCGTCCTGTCGGACACCTGCGCAGTGCGCTCTGTTTGGCGAAGATTGCCGAACGTACTGCACATGTGCGAAATTGCGGTGCCCGCACTATGGCTGGGACTGCAATTTCGCGCATGCGCAGTACGTTCGGCAATCTTCGCCGAACAGAGCGGACTGCGCAGGCGTCCGACAGGATGCTGAAGAAGCAAGGGGAGGATACAGAAGACCATAGAGGCGGCGCTGCGGTCGGTTTTCGAGCTGCAATGGGGACGCCCCTATCGCTGCTCCTGTGATGGGGGACGCCCCCATCACTGCGAGAGAACTCATTAGCATACCGGTACAAACTGGTATTTTGAACGAACGGCGCGGCGGAGAGCACTTCCAAAGGTAGGAGACGAATAGCCTTCTAAAGGCTATTCCGACGTGTTACCTAGAAAAAATAGTTTTTTTAATGGTAGAATCCCTTTAAAAGCATTATAAATGCAGTGCAAAGTATGTATAGTAGTATGTAGCGATAATGTATGTTCTGTCAAATCACAGCATTATGCAGGCATTGTGAAACGCTCTCGTTCCTGTTCTGTAACTCTCACTTGTTTTTCAGAGAGCTGTTGAACTTTTTGTTTGCAAGCCAAAGAAGGAAACTAACTGCTTCCTGTCTTGCATCAGATGTAGCTTGATCTTTCCTCTTGGTCATGTTAAATTCATAGTTGGCTTGACAAACAGCTTCTAAGGCGAACAGCAGTCATACAGCTCTTTCAATAGTTTATTTTGCTTATATAAACTCTGCAAGACAACATGAATACAATGTTACATACTGAGCAGCAGTGGCATAAATAAAGACTTGCCCTCCATTCCCATAGCGTCCCCTTTCCTGGCCCTCATACAGTATAATGTCCCACAGTAGCCCCGCGACAGGGTGTAATGTTCTACAGTGACTTCTCCACACAGTATTATGTCCAAAACAAATGGTGTTTGTTGCAAATATTGCAAACATTTCAGGTTCAGAAGCCCCAAATTTTTGGTGTACACCACCAATGAACTATTATTATACTCTGGGGAAGGTAAAAAACATAAAAAACAGTGTTACTCTGCTGTTTTCCATCCTCTTCAATGATGTCATAGTTATGGGTGACACTGGCCCGACCCACGTGATGTCTGTGACATCACTACAGAGGTTGAAGGCAGCATGGAGTCATTCTGGAGAGGTGAGTAAGGGGGCGTTCACACTTGCACCCTGTGCAAAACTGCACAGGGGATGGCTTCCCAGCAGGCAGCTTTAAAATCCATTCATTTGAATGGGTTTTTAAAGTTAACCACCAGTGTGTGTCTGGAGCCTCTCCACAAGGAAACCATTTTATTTGTGGCTGGATACAAAGTCGGGACATGCAGCACTTTGTGTCCGGCCAGAAAACCTGTTTCCCCGCGGAGAGGCTTCAAGCGGACACCAGTGGTTACCTTTAAAAACCCATTCAAATGAATGCAAAATACGGACCACATGATGACTCCAAGGAATCAATGTAGCAGGGATAACATTCCAATGAATGTCCAATGAATGAATCCATCTTTTATTGAAATTCTCACACCATGCGTTACAGGGTACATACCCCTTTCTCAAGTGTACTATTAAAGGGGCTCTATCCGCAAAATCATGCTGATAGAGCCCCACATATGCGTGAATAGCCTTTAAAAAGGCTATTCAGGCACCGCTAAAGTTATATTAAACTACTCCCCAGTTTTAAAATAATACTCTAAAAAAGAATGTGATCAACTTACCCATCGTGCACGGTGGGCGGGCATTCAGGGTCCGCCGTCTTCTTCATCCACGCCTCCTCTTCCTGAGATGTCCTCGGGTCCCGTATTCCTCCGGCACTCACGTACTGACATTGCTAAAAAAAAAAATGGCCTGGGCGCATGTGCAGTAGCATGCTGCTTCTACTACGGCTGCTGCGCATGCGCCCAGGCCATTTTTTTTTAGCAATGTCAGTTCGCGAGCGCCGGAGGAAGACGGGACCCGAGGACATCGCTGGAAGAGGAGGCGTGGATGAAGAAGATGGCGGACCCTGAATGCCCGCCCACCGTGCACAATGCGTAAGTAGATCACATTCTTTTTTAGGGTATTATTTTAAAACTGGGGGGTAGTTTAATATAACTTTAGTGGTGCCTGAATAGCCTTTTTAAAGGCTATTCACGCATATGTGGGGCTCTATCAGCATGATTTTGCTGATAGAGCCCCTTTAAAGTACACCTTAGGGTGTTTGTGTGATACTGCTGCCTGGAGCCCAAGAGAGGAACCCTCTAGTAATTGGTTCCAATGTGATTCATGGTGAATGTAGCTATACGCACAACCCACAAAGGTGAGAGCTTTACCTTCTATACTTCATCATCATCATCGTTCATAATAGTTTCACACTATCAGCTGCTTTGCGCTCTGTTTGTGTTTTATTTGAGCACTCAAATGAATGGGTTTTAAAGCTGACTGTCGGGAAGCCATCCCCTGTCCAGTTTCGCCAGGGCTGAGGACAGAAACGCGGCGGAATGACACAGGGCGGACACGGGCGCAAGTGTGAATGCCCCCTAACACTGGTTTTTATGCTTGCTCACCACCCCTGGGGCTCCGATCATTATACTCTGGGGTCTGCAGAGACCCTCTTGTTGCCACTGGTTGAAGTTGTGAATCTTGTGCATCATGTCAAACTGAAGCTCCTTCAGTTACCTTTCAGCAGAGGAACAATCTATTTTGTGCTTTAAGAAACATACTATTCTTGTTTTCTCTAAGATTAGATCCAGGATGAACTATTTACCTGCTTGATGTCGGACTCCTGCGCAGTACGCTCTGTTCGGCGAACTTTGCCAAACGTACTGCGCATGCCCGCGGCCATAGTGCTGACACCGCAATTTCGCGCATGCGCAGTACGTTCCTCAAAGTCTTCGCCGAACAGAGCGAACAAGCTGAAGAAGGAAGGGGAGGATACAGAAGAACATAGAGGCGGCGCTGCAGTCGGTTTTCGAGCAGCAATGGGGACGCCCCCATCGCATCTCCTGCGCTGGGGGACGCCCCCATCGCTGCGAGAGAACTAATTAGCATACCGGTACAAACTGGTATTTTGAACAAACGGCGCGGCGGAGAGCACTTCCAAAGGTAGGAGACGAATAGCCTTTCTAAAGGCTATTCCGACGTGTTACCTAGAAAAATAGTTTTTTAATGGTAGAGTCCCTTTAAAGGGAGTCTGCCACTAGAATCCAGCATATTAACCAAGACCCACAGATAGGTCAGTTATTGTCACTTGAATAAAACAGAGTTTTGTGAATTGGTTCTGGTATTGCCTATATAATACTGTTTTCTCAGTATGCAAATGAACTCTTTGGAGCAATGAGGACGTTGTCATTTACCTTTACCTTTGGAGCAATGGCCCTGTTCTCATGCTCAAAAGAGCTCATTGATATATTGATCAAAACAACAATATCTTATTAAAACACTGTTTGATTTAGGTGACCCTAACCTAACCTGTCAATCCAAGGGGCTGGGTTATGCTGAGTTCTGATGACAGACTCTATTGAAGACTTTTATGCCTTGTCCTACAAGGGGACATGGCTTAAAATGTGAAAATGCGTTGCAAAATTGTTGCAAAGAAATCTGTTGCAAACTAAACCAACTAACATTGTATAATGTTTGACGTCAGTAGGTTTATCATATATTTCACATAGTTACTACTGACTTCTTCATATAACGGTAAAGTTAAAAGGAATAGTCTTATCAAAAGTGTGACACTGGTAGGTTACATAGGAGTTAGTAGTACTACTGAAGCATGTTTGTTATGTGAACTTTTCACAGTATAGCACTATTTCTGTAGTTTTAGACATTTCTTGGTTTTTTGTTGTTTTTTTTTACCTGAAATTTAAGTAAAAGTTAAAGGGGCTCTATCAGCAAAATTTTGCTGTATGAGCCACACATATAGTTTTAAAATAAAATTATAAAAACATATATGTAAATCATACCTTTGCATGCACAGGGGACGGTCGTGCACGATCCGACGTCATCTTCGGTCCTGCCTTCCTCTTCCTTCTTCTTCCAGCGACGTCCTCCTGTCCTGGCTCTTCTCCGCCTTCATCTTCTGTTCTTCTGGCGGGTTGCATTCAAATCCCGCGCGTGCGCAGTAGTGCTCCCTCCGGAGTGCTAATGTGCACGCGCCACGGCCATTTTTGTTGCAGTTCTAAGTATCCCTCAGAACTACGCGAGCATGCGTAGTACGATCGCGAACATCTTCACTCTGGAAGAAAAGAAGATGAAGGCAGAGAAGAGCCAGGACAGGAGGACATCGCTGGAAGAAGAAAGAAGAGGAAGGCGGGACCGAAGATGACGTCGGATCGTGCATGCAAAGGTATGATTTACATATCTGTTTTTATAGTTTTATTTTAAAACTGGAGCGGGGTTTAAAATAAGATTAGCGGTACCTGAATAGCCTTTTTAAAGGCTATTCATGCATATGTGGGGCTCATACAGCAAAATTTTGCTGATAGAGCCCCTTTAAGTTTATATTGGTTTATGGTGCTGTATAAGAGATCTGATTTATGAACTGTGTTTTTGAAACCAACCCCTCTGTGGCTTGGTTCATATCTAAGGATTTGCTTGATGCTTGGTATGGTGATCTCAGGCTGCTCAGATCTCAAAATCGTATCCATAAATCTTCTCCAGATAGTACTTGTGGTGATTTTGCCTCCAGTTTGGAACACATTGGTAAAAATTAATATATATTAATAATATTATTATAATAGCCATGAGGATTCAGTGGTCTTGTTCTGCTTTAAATCTCTGATATGGTATATATATATATATATATATATATATATATATATATATATATATATATATGCAGCCATGTATATACAGACAGCTTACCAAAAGTACAATCCTAAGTGTACAAAAGAGGAGAAAAAAATGGTTACCGTCTACAAGCAGATATCAGGATATTCTTTTCAAGATCAATGGCGGGGCTATTTTTCTATTAACATCAGCCTCTCTGTGGAGGAATATGGTCTAGAAATGTCTGCTTTGTTTCTGCTGATCTAGCGTTCTCTTTCAGATAGATGACAGTTTGTGAATGGTGGAACAATAGATGAACCTGCTGGACTACAACTAAGTAGACTTAGTAAAGAGCAAAAGATATAGGCGGCGGGTACACCACACATAAACCTGCTCTGGAAAAAGGTCCTCTATGTGTGCAAATTGATCCCAATAAGTCAATTCAGTCTCCTACTTCAGTCTACTGCAAAGACAAATCCAAGTTCAGGAAAATAAAAGGATTTAAAGGGGTGTTTCCAACATCCTTGCTTTGGTAAAAATAAAAATATTATATAGTACAATGTGTGTTAGACAGTGGGATCTGGGTCCTGACGGCACTATTTATCTGGACATTGTACTACACTGTCTATCAATAAGTATTATAACTAGAGATGAGCGAACACTATTCGAAACAGCTATTTCAAATAGCACGCTCCCATAGAAATGAATGGACGCAGTCGGAACGCAGGGGGTTAAGTGGCCGGCTGCCGGCAAAGTCTGCATACCGGCTGCTTCCATTCATTTCTATGGGAGCGTGCTATTCGAAACGTCTGTTTCGAATAGTGTTCGCTCATCTCTAATTAGGACACCTGTGGTCCGAGCGGCAATTATAGCCTCAACCATCCGGGGCATGCTTTCCACAAGTCCTTGTATGACATCTAGTGGTATTTTATTCCATTCGGCTTGTAGAAGACAGGTAAGTTCTTTCACCGATTTTGGACGGCTGCTGCAACCCTTAGTTTGGTGATCCAACTTGTCCCAGAGGTGCTCGATAGGGTTCAAGTCTGGGCTCTGGGCAGGCCAGTCCAGTCGATTAACCTGATTGTCACTGTACCAAGCCATGGTAGAACTTGCTACATGACATCTGGCGTTGTCAACTTGGAAGCAACATTGGTCTGACACAGAACCGCAATAATGTAGGAAGCACTCTGTTATCTAAAATAGTGCAATAGGTGTCGGCGTTGAGTTTACCATGCGCTGGGACCAAGGAAAAACACCCACAGACCATATCTCCCCCGAACTTTACTGGGTGTCCAAATACGTATTGGTAGACAGTGTATATTTTATTTTTATCAAAGCAAGGATGTTGGAAATACCCCTTTAAGGCTGGGGCCCCACGGGACGTAAACGCAGCAATTTGCACGTGACGGAACCACTGCGGGAAAAATCGCAGCATTTTACAGTGCAAGTAAAGGGGATGGGATTCATACGAATCCTATGCCCACTTTGCAGAAAAAAACGCAGTGTGGACACGCTGCGATGTGCAAAGCCGTTGTGGCTTTGCAAATCGCAGCATGTCAATTATATCTATGGAAACGCTGGCGGCTTTCCCCTAGATATAATGTTAGGAGAAAGTCTGCAGAGGAAAACTCTGTGAACTTTCTCTTAAAAGTGCTGCGGAAAGAACCGCAATGCATTCACGCCATGGATCTTTCCACAGCGATTTAGTGCTGCGATTATAGCCCGTCGGGCCTTTTCCTAAATCATTTTATTTTCCTGAACTTGGACTTGTCCTTGCAGTAGACTGAAGTAGGAGACTGAATCTAGGAAAGAATCCTTTATAAGATAGAAAATTATACATCATATGCTATGTACGTAAGTAGTATATGGAGTATCCAAAAAAAGTAGTCACAGAGCAACCAGGAGAAACAGCATACATATTTCAGATAAATAGTGACAAACACAAACTTCTCTATTATATAGTGCCCATTTATTACCATATGGTACCCAAATGTGCTATGCAGTGTCCAATAAAAAGGGTCTTGTCGCCAGCATATGAATCCAGCCATCATAGATAGATTATGGTGACTTCAATCAATGTATGAAGGAGTTGGCATTGCTCCAAAGAGGAAAGTGGCAGTACACTCTTGGCTTCAAAGAGCTCATTAGCATATTGTCAAAAAATGTCTATATCTCAACAATGGCGCCATTGACTCATAATGGGAAACACTATTTGATCCAGGTGAGCCTAACCTATCTATTTGTGGGGTCAGGGAGATATGCTGGATTCTGGTGACAGACTCCCTTTAGTTGCCCCTTCTTGTTCCAACATGGAGGTTGCTTTTTTGACTGCAAGTTTTGGGGTGGATCCATTCCCATAGGATTATAGTATTTAATTAGTTATCATATGAGAATATATATGTCCATTTAGAAGAGGTAGAATTATTTACAAAGATTGTTGCAAATATCTTGCAGTGTAAAATTCTGGAGCATTTGTTAGACTGGAGTAAAGTGATACAGTCAATACAGAATACAACATAAATAATGATGATATGTATTAAAATATACAACATGGGTTGTTTCCATTTCATAGGTAATATATTAATGCTTTGTTATTTCACATGGCGATTGTAGCCGCTGTTAGTTTTATTGGTGAGCTGCACTTTACATGTTAAATTGACACAGTAAAGTGACCCTGTAGTTATTGAATTGATTAAGGGGATATTGTCACTCCTTGGGGAGAGACCACCATAAAGGTGTGTGGAGACTTATTAAGCCTTTAGCACTCCACTTCGCAAGGGACCATGGGAAGAATATGCAAATCTGTCTTCCATGATGTAATTAGGAAGTCAGCTGCTACCGAGTGAAAAAGGAAAGGTCATCATTTCTGGCACATTTTACATACTATTGTGTGTACATTGAGCACTAGAATAAAGACCTATGGTACCAGCTTGCTGCAGAATTAGTAAACTATATTTTGTCCATTTCTATATTGGACTCTCAGTTTTTTTAAAATAAATTGTCATTATATTCTGATTTGTTATTAAATACATATACAACGACAATACAAAAGCCTTTCAGGCCGAGTATTATAAAGCAAGGATTTTCTATGAAACAAAAGGTCACAGTTGTCATCTCCGGAAGAAAGGAAGAAAAAATAGATGTAGCTAAATATTGACCTCTAGTGGACAAGTAATATTATGTGCACATTAACTATTCAGAGGAAAGAAGGTTTAAATAGTAATAAAAAAATATATATAAAAATATACATACACATCTTTGGCCCAGATTTCTTGTTGGCATTTTTGGAAATCTCAGCATACCTTTGGAAACGCCAGTGGTTTAGATATAATTGAAGCAGAAAGTATGCAGAGGAAACCTTTTTAAACTTTCTGTGCAAAGGGCTGCAGGAAGAAACGCGATGCATCACCGCCGCGGTTTGTTCTGCAGCGCTTTGTAGTTGCAGGACGCCACATGGGGCATTAGGTTTAAAAAGGACCTTTAATATCCTTGGGCAGATGTGGTTTTATATACTGAACCACATTTTATATATTGAATGCCGCGCACTGTCAGCTTTCCCGTTATGTGCCCCGGGGCAAGAGATATCGGTGCAGTTACTGATATCTCTTCACTGTCAGAAGGGCGTTCCTGACAATCTAGCCGGGCTGTGAGGAACGCCCCTCCTGACAGTAATGTCCATAGCTCTTTACTGTCAGAGGGGACGTTCCTTACCGCCCAGCCAAGACGCTAACCTGTGAGGAACGACCCCCCGCCCAGTAGTAGTCTATGGTCAAGTAATGTCAGGGGGGAAAGGAGCATTCCTCACTCTTTAGTGCCATCGCTGGTCGGTAAGGAACGCCTCCCCCGATCAGTTGTTTGAAGGAGCTATGGTGCCTGTTTATATCACACGCTGTCTTTTTATAGTGACTGTTTGATGTAATTGCAATCTTGTCATAGAGACATGTATAGGACGAGGCAGTAGTTACGTTATATGGCTGCTATGAGATGCATAATACTATATGAACAGAGAAGGGGTCACGGCGCTTACAAAAGTACCACCGTTCATTAAAACAGCTGATCTGTGGGGGTCCCGGGTATTGCAACCCCACTAATTTGTTTTACTTGTTGTTTACCTTTTAATTAGGAAACATCTATAGCATTATTAATAAGGGGAACCTTTTACGTGGGGTACACAGAGAAGTTATTAATTTAAAGATGCACTTGGGGGTATTATTTATTATGGCGGGTTATATTACATATTTTATAATTGGGGGTAGCATTAGAATGGGTGTGCAGGTAAGGACAATGTGGGTCAGGTGCCTGAAAAAGTGAGGAGCCGAAAATGTCTGTGCTGCAAATTTTACAGAGACTGGAAGACATGGTCATGGCGGTCCAGATGAAAGATGAATGTGAATGTGAACGATTAGTCAGAGATGTCAACTGTAAGTCACTAAATGTAACTGCACTGCACTGTATTTACCTAAATCATCTGCAGAGACCTGTGTAGAGCTGACATCAACCACTAAATGGTCACCATATAGTGATAATATCAGTATACCTAAGTTGGAGGCCCACTTGGATATGTTCGCTCCCCTTGTGCTGAACCCCTAGCTACTCCTCTGGCCACTGGTTTGGTTCAGGCCACTATAGGACTTTATGCTATGTGCAGGGGCCGCTATGGGACATTATACTGTTTGAAAGGGCCATTGTAGGACATTATAGTGTGTTTAAATGGGGCGTTACACTGTTTGGTGGCCAAGAAAGGGGGCGCTATGCCATGGAGGGACCCAAGTCAAAAGTATGCTATGCTATGGGGCTGAGTCTTTTCTAGTTATGTCCCTGTATAGATTTATTATACCCTGTCTATGTATATATTTATATATGAATTTATGCATCTATCTGTGGGGGCCCATTCAGTCTCTGCATTGAGCACTTCCATTAATACAGATGAAAGTGTTCATTGCACTGTTAACAGAATCAGGCCCAGTTCACATGCTGGAATCTGGCACTGATTTTGCAGCAGATATCACCCCCAAATCAGAAGCAGATTCTTTCCTCATTCTGCCTCCCACTGGAAACAATTAGTGCAGGAGGCGGAAAACAAAGATATTGCTGCGGATTCTGCAGCTGATTCGTAGGCCACGGCTTGAGACTCCGCATTGATGAAACCCATTTATTTGGGCCTAATCAGCACTGGAAAGCTGCAAGGGTCTGCTGATGCTCTGTATCTACCACCATGAGCTGGGGCAGAAGCTAAAGAGCTGTCTGTCCAAAATTCCTCTTTACTTACTGATGTCTGAACAGGTTCTATCTACTTGTATGGAATGGGCTATATCACACTCCACACCAGTAGGTCCACCTCAGAAAAGAAAAACAAACCTGGAGCCGGTCACACCTACATTCAAACTGACGGCAAGAAAGAACCTCCCATTCTGGCCATGTGGCATAACCACTCTAACTCTGAAGTCAACAGGGTCCTCTGGGATAATCATGAATATCACTGCAGGCCACATGTGACACCTATCCTGTCCTCAGATCATGACTCCCTTCTCCTATCCTGCTGTGCACAAACTGCCTGAATCAGAAGTCCAGAGAGTCAGGTGACTGTAGCTAATCTCTGACCTCAGTGGTCAAATGTTTGGTACCAGCAATGTCACTGCTGATATATTACCAGTACCCATACCTCCCAACAGTCTCAGATTCCGGTTTGTGTCACGTAGTCCCGGTCGGTGGGAGGGATGTCCCGGATTCAACTCATCTGCTTCCGAAGAGGAGGCAGACGAGTTGTATACATTGGTGAAGCTGGAACAGACAGCCCCTGCCTCACCACTGTGCCCCTGTGTGCTCCAGATTCAGGAGCTGCAAGCGGGATGGGATGACATCACTCACATAGCGCCTGCAGCTCCCTCAACACTGCGGGACAAGAGACCTGAGAGGGAGCAGCAGGGAAGCAAGGAGAGGTGACTAAAGTGTTTGTTTTTTTTATGTTAAATGTTGGTAGATGAAGAGGGTCATTAAACTGTGGGAGCAGATGGAGAGAGGACAATAAACTGGGGAGAAATTTGAGGGGGACATTAAAAACTGAGGGGGAATATAAAGAGAGACATTAAACTTGGGGGGAATATGAGGGGGGAATTAAACCTTGGGGTCAGTAGAGGAGGATGTTAAACTTTGGGGACAGATAAAGGGGGCATTAAACTGTGGGTACAGATGGAAGGGGGACAAACTGGGGGACATTAAACTGGGGGGCATAGAAGTAGAACATTAAACTTTGGTGGTAGATAGAGTAAGACATTAAACTTTTGGGACAGATAGAGGGGGCATTTAACTGTGGGGACAGATGAAAAAGGACATTAAACTGGGGGCAGATGGAAGGGGCATTAAACTGGGGGGAACATTAAACCCAAGGGGGTAGCTGGAGGAGAACATTATAATTGGGGGCAACTAGAGGGGGACATTAAACTGAGTGCAACTGGAGCAGGAGATTAAACATTAATGTCCCCCCTCTAGTTGTCCTCAGTTTAATGTCCCCATCCAGCTGCCTCCCACAGTTTAATGTCCCCCTCCAGTTGTGCTCACAATTTAATGTACCACTCTAGTTAACCCAATTTAATGTCCCCACCAGCTAACCCCACAGTTTAATGCCCCCCTCTAGTTGCCCCTAGCTTAAACTGGGGCAGCTGGAGGAGGGCATTAAACTGTGGAGCAGTTGGAGGGTGACATTAACCTGCTGGTGCATTAGGAGAGAGACTTTATACTGTGGGGTCAATTTGAGGAGAACATTATAATGTGGGGGCATATAATATTAGATTTATTGTGTGAGGAGCACAAAGAGAAATGGATCGGAATGGCGGAGTCAATTTAGTAGTGTGTTGGGTTAAATTTGCTGCTATGCACTATGCTGCAGCATGCCACATATTTTGCCCTTCTTTCTGTCCTTTGAACGTTGGAAAATATGCCAAAATCCAACATGTGATTTCTTAGGCCAGTGGTTAGTCACCTGTTAGTCACAGAGGACTGGGGCAATATGAAATCGATGCACTTGAGAAAGGGCTTTTCAGCCAGAAATGCGTTGTGTGTGTGTTTTCAATAAAGAAGATTTACATTCATCTCTATGGGCGAGCGCTGTCTATCTTTGGCCCAATCCTGTTAGGAGGCCGGTCCGTGTTTTCCCAGTATCTCCACGTCTCTGTGATGTCCACAGCTGCTGCCCTGGCCTGTATCTCCAGGCCATTATATGCATTAGGGTGTTGTGTCATCACACAACCCCACCAGGTGAGAAGGCATTTGACTTATCCTTTACTAGCCTGGTACTTTGGTTAATGCACGAGGATTCGCTCGGTGTGGTTTTCTTCTTTAAGTTTAGAAAACACTTTAGGGATATTTTGATGCCATTTACACCAGTTGTAACCACAATAGTAAATTGACCCTAATGGGGTGTTTCAGCTCCAGTTGTAATTTCTGCAGAAAGCTCACTGAGGACCCCTTAGCCACTGATTAGCTGACAAGCTCACTGAGGACCCCTTAGCCACTGATTGGCTGATATGCTCACTGAGGACGCCTTAGCCACTGATTGGCTGACGAGCTCACTGAGGACCCCTTAGCCACTGATTGGCTGATATGCTCACTGAGGACACCTTAGCCACTGGTTGGCTGACGAGCTCACTGAGGACCCCTTAGCCACTGATTGGCTGATATGCTCATTGGGGACTGCTTAGCCACTGATCACTCAGCCGAGCAAAGAATCCCTGTTGGATCTCAGCTGAATGTAGAGGTGAGTACGCATTGGTTGCTACTTTACAGGGGGGGGGGGGGATAGGAACTTTAACACCCTTTTAACTTTAAACTTGGCACATCTAGTTTGAGATATTTTTTTATCTGATTTGCTCTAAAAGTGGGAGTGGTTTTGATGGGAGAAGTGTGTGTGGCTTAAATGCTGCAAAATGCAACAAATTGTTCTAAATTATGGCTTACATTTCTGGTCTAAAGTAAGCCATCTATTCAATGGTATATTGGTAGACTTAGATAGTCTAAAGCTGCACCATATTCTTCATCCATCATCAGTCATTGTGATAAGTGTGGTGTATTTTGAAACTGCCTGTCTAAGATTACACTGTTTAAGTATTAGTAAATGGGGCCATTCTTACCAAACAAGTTCTGATAATCCCATTATTGTATTTGATAAGGCTTATATAGCTTAACAAGACTATATGCAGCAGACTCACTAAATCATCATGTCACATAGCTGGCATAGCTCTCCTCTTGTATGATTTCTAGTATATTCACATTCTTCTATATAAAAGCTTTTCTTAAACTATGTTTAACAGGTTAAGGGACTCTTTTAGCTTTGGGTAGGAGGATCATTAAGATATAACTTTTTTCAAATATTATTTTTTTAGCCGAATATACAAGGATTTACTCACCATTGACTTACTGGTGCCTTTAGGTTACAAAGCTCATTGATAGTAAACAAATGAATATGTCAATTTTGTTATTATAAGTTTGCTCTCTTATTTTGTATCATCACAGATGAATTAATGTATAATTGCTTGAAAATATTTTTGCTATAGGAACACACATAGTTAAAGATCTGTTTGATATGTCCTATAAGACTATGGTGGCAATACCCATATGGTTGTAATGGAAATGACAGGCATAATATGGCAATTGCTGAGAACAGGAGGTGGATATAGAAGAGAACAAGTGGTTTCTCATAGCCAGAGACTCCCATTGTGTGCACACAGTGAGATGAATGTAATTCTTCTATTTTGTCACATCAAGGAGAGACATAATAAGGGTTTTCAAGTTTATTAATTTGTATGTGTTGCTTGTAGTTGGATGAATCATGCATATTATTTGCTATCTAGACACTAGATGGCAGAAACACTTAGGGTTCTTCTTGCCACAGATGCATGTGATGACCAACATACTGATACTGCTGACTTATCCACAGCGTACGACATCTGTACTTGTTTGGTGACTCCACACCCATCAGATGAACCAACCACTTTCCAGCACTAGAATCAGTATTGATGGTATACGGTCAGAAGCAGTTCTACTCCTATTCAAGTAAATGGGAACAGAGCTGCAGTTCCCTGGTTCCACTGCTACTGGCTATAGTTCTATAGTGGTGCTGCCAGGGAGCTTCAGCCCTGCTCCTATTTAGTTTGAATAGGAGCAGAGTTGCTTCTGGCTGTATACCTTGTACCATGTATACGGTTTCTGGCACTGATCATCTGACCAGTGTGGGGTCCAGGTGTTAGACCCCCAACTATGAGATACTGATGACCTATCCTGTGATGAAAATAGAATAAATACAGGGTATGAAGACAACCATTTGTAGCTTTGGCTCAACTGCTACTTTCTTCGAGTGGCCCCCCGTTGTTTTGGAAATGGGCGAAGGACATAGTTTTCATTAGACCTGTTACCTGTAATGGAATTGCCACTAAAGCAATTGCAAAGTAGAATTGCTGATTAAGCTGGACAATCAAAGACAGCAAGCAAAACAAGCTACCTATAATGAAACACTGTGCTGGTAGGTACAGTCTACGGCATCCCTGAGGTTTTCACTAGAACTCTCCGCAAGGTAGGGGCTTTGCAGATTAGAGACCCAAGTTGACCTCTGAATCATGTGTCGGAAAACAGGTGCACTTGTAGGTTCAAGACCAAACTAGCAAATTTACAGCAGAGTATAACATACAAGCTGGGTCAAAACTACGAAAGCACAGTGTAGGCAAATGGGTTTTTAAAACAGGTCAATTATAACATGGTCAATGAATGACTATAAGCACACTATTGTATAATAAAAAATAGGTGCTTAAATAGATAATACTTAACTGCATTTACAAATAATGAAATAGTTAATAGGAAATGGGGCCCATTGTATATTCATCAATCACAATCATATTGTTAATATTTATTTATTTTGCTTACTTATTTATTTTGATGGTAAAGTTTGATAGTTCCTTTGGAGGAAGGTTTCCAAAATGTGTATACTTAATCAACCAATAACATGACAATTTATAGTACAGAAATATGTACAGAGAAAGTGGTATAACCAAAGCAAGAAAATTATGCTATGTAGATGTACAATAGCACTGAAATGAGGCATAGTATAAGAGAAAACAGATCAATTACAGAAGAACATCAATAAGAGGGACAACAAAGAATGTATACAGACTGATCAGTAAAGGGCCATTCACACTAAAGTTGTAATGTTTGTTTCTGTCTGCCATCGAAGGATGACAGCAACGGACATTAAACTGCTGCAGAGAACAGTAACAGACTCATTCTGTGTCTGTTCCAATTGACACTAATGTAAACAACATGACTGAAGTTATCTTCCATCATGTTTGATTACTTTTGTAAAAGAAGATAAAGTCCTGAATGCACTTGTCAGTGGTGTTATTTATATTAGTGGCAATGGGACAGGACACAGAATCAACCTGTGACCACTGTCTGCAACAGTTTAATGTCCATTGCTGTCATCCTATGACAGAAGAGAGCAATGGACATTAACAATGGTAGTGTGAATGCTCCCTAAGACATTAACCCTGTCATATCACATCAATAAGAGTCTGATTTTGTGGAAAAATACGTCCTATTACACACAGGAGTATAGAAATTGATAGAAGAATAACAGTATTCATGCCAGGGCTGTGTCCAGGCACTCAAGGATAAAGCCAAATTAGTCAGAAATCAGATAACTGGTAATATAAGCCAAAATCAGTTACAAGGGAATCAGCAGATATACTGGTAAGCTTTGAGAACACCGCCTAAGTCCTATTAATAGCAAGTATCTGAGTAGTCTCAATGCAGAGTTTAAATGGACTAGATAATGAGGTGGCAGGTCTAATTTAACTTGTAGGCATAGCAGCCTGAAGAAATGGCTGTAAGCAGTGCTGCACTGAAAAGTATGACTGACTTTAATATGATTACACATAGTGAGATACCTAACATTACCTAGATATTCTTATACCATTGGCAGATTGCTACACTGCCTAGCCAAAAAAAGAGTTGCGAGTGTTAATATTTAGTTGGGCCACCATGAGCACAAATAACAGCACGCATCCATCTCGGCATGGAGTCTATAATGTTCTGTAGTGTAGACTCAGGGATTTTGATCCAATTCTCGAGTATCAGGGAGCCCAGGTTTTGCAGATTCTTTGGGGGTGGTGAGTGACAGCGCAGGTTCCTTTCCAGCACATTCCAGTGTTTCGTGTGCTTCTCGTCGCACCCGGACACGATCATCACTCTGGAACAATGTGAAATGTGATTCATATGACCACATGACCTTTCTCCACTGCTCTAGGGTCCAATCCTTGTGGCCTCTTGCAAATGACAGGCGCCGACATCTCTGTCACCAATGGCTTTCGTGTGGCGGCACAACTGTTGAGACCCATTCCTTTGAGTTCTGGTCGCATTGTTCGCTCCGAAATGTGTCGCTCCGTCGAGTTGAACATCTGTGTGAGCTCAAAGGTGGTTTTCCGGCGGTTATTCTTCACCAGTCGCTTTAGGGACCTCGAGTTTCGAGTATAGTCTTACGCCCACACTTTCCACAGTTGGAGGGGGGTTCTCCACCATTTCGCCATGCTTGTATGATACGCTGAACAGTTCTCTGTCCGATACCAGTTACTTTGGCTATCTCCTTGGTCGATTTGTTGGCCTGATGCAATCCAATAACCTGCCCCTTCTTGAAGGCACTAACATCTCTTCCTCTGGTAGCTCTTCCGTTGGTAGACATCGCTTCACACCTTTAATTATGATCTGCACTTGACAGGCTACAGCTCAATTATATATATTCAAGAATATCAGCAAATTCCTGTCATGAACAGTTCATAATTATGTCAGGGGTGGAACGGTACCTTGTTGCAAAGGCGACTTTTTTTTTTGGCCAGGCAGTGTATCTTGCGGTAAAAGTTTACTGAAAAACACAGGGAAGAAAAATACTTATAATGTGAATTAAATAAAAATACACAATGAAGGCAGCATCTGCAGCTTCTGCTCAACTGCCCCTTTGTTGTGAGGAGCCCCTCAATGTTTAGGAAATTGGCAGAGGACATTGTCTTCATTAGAATGGGCCCCACTGTGGTGCTGATGCAGTTTGGACTCTGCCACGACTTGAAGCTGTGGAGAGATGGTGATTTTCCTGAACCTAAACTGTGGATTTGTGCATTAGCACTTCATTGATGAACTGTATGTATAAGCTGATGTGAGTGATGACAATCTTTACGGTGCTGCGAAATATGTTGGTCACATAAACAAATATTGGTTGATCTATATTTGAGTCAACAAGAGTTGGAACTTGATTGTGATTGGCTTACAATGTACTTATGTACATGTCAGATTAAATCATAAGGTCTTGAGTGTGAGCTCACTGTTCACACCTAATGTGTCTTGAAATAATATCACACACATTCTCTGCATATATGATGTTAGAAAAAATGCTGTAACACTAAGGATAGGCACTGTTATATCCTGAAACAGTGATAATTTTAAACAATGTTTGGCAGATAGAGGCTATGTGGACACAAAAAAATTATTTTTTTCCTTTGTTAGACAGTGAGTGAAATTTTTGTAAAAAATTATAGGATATTTACTTGCTATTTCATGAACTATATTATATAAAATATGTATGCTACACATTGAAATCAACAGGAGGCTTTTTAACCCATTGATTTCAATGTGTTATGCGCGTTAAATGGAACCCATTGAAGTCAATGGGATTATGTTTTGAAGCGCTCACTCTGACACGTGTTTACGTGTCAGAATGAGTGCCGCGTTACTCCATGGGAACAGGCCCCAAGGCCTCGTTCACATCTGCGTTGGTATTCCGTTCGGGGAAGTCTGCATGGGGACACCCTGAATGGACTACCGAACTCATTTACAAGCAGGGGCGTAACTATCGTAGAGGCAGCGGAGGCGGCTGCCACAGGGCCCAGGCCATTAGGGGGCCCGGTGACAGCCGCTACCGCTGCGGTTTTTTTTAAATAGGCCGTTACGGGCCCTATTCACTTGCTGATCCTGGCTGGGCTGGGATTGGCAAGTGACACCACGGGCCCCACAAAGACTAGGCGGACCAAAAAACTGTTACTTACCTCTCCGCGATCCTGCCAGGCCTTCGTCCTACTTTGTCTGACGTCTCTGACGTCACATGAACCCGGCATGCTTCCCGGGTCATGTGACGTCCGATGTCATTAAAGAAGGACGTGAGCGACGGTCGACAGCATAGGAGCTGGGGACAGGTAAGCAACCGTTGTTTTTTTAAAATGTTTTTATTCCCCGGGTCTCCGATTATTATACTCTGGGGTCTGAAAAGACCCCAGAGTATAATAATTGTTTATGGGTGTCCACAGAGGGTCATAATAGTGTTTGCAGGGGCCACTATAGGGGATAATACTGTGTGCAGGGGCCACTATTGGGGTTAATATTGTGTGCAGGGGACACTATTGGGGTTAATACTGTGTGCAGGGGCCACTATTGGAGTTAATACTGTGTGCAGGGGACAATATTGGTGTTAATACTTTGTGCAGGGGCCACTATTGGGGTTAATACTGTGTGCAGGGGACACTATTGGAGTTAATACTGTGTGCAGGGGCCACTATTGGGGATAATACGGTGTGCAGGGGACACTATTGGGGATAATACTGTGTGCAGGGGACACTATTGGGGATAATACGGTGTGCAGGGGACACTATTGGGGATAATACTGTTTGCAGGGGACACTATTGGGGATAATACTGTTTGCAGGGGACACTATTGGGGATAATACTGTGTGCAGGGGCCAGTAAGGGACATAATACTGTGTGCAGGGGCCACTATTGGGGATAATACGGTGTGCAGGGGACACTATTGGGGATAATACTGTTTGCAGGGGACACTATTGGGGATAATACTGTGTGTAGGGGCCAGTAAGGGACATAATACTGTGTGCAGGGGCCACTAAGGGACATAATACTGTGTGCAGGGCTTACTAAGGGACATAATAGAGTGCGGAGGAGGGGGTTGGTCGAGGTCTTCGGCGTCAGTTGGGATGGGGGGGGCCCCATGTCAAAAGTTCGCCACGGGGCCCCGCCATTCCTAGTTACGCCACTGTTTACAAGCGGTGTGCAGTGAAAACACACGGACCCTATTAGACTATAATGGGGTCCGTGCGCTTGCTGCGAGATCTCCGCAGGGAACTTGCAGACAGGAAAGTACTTCACAATCTACTTTTCTGTCCGCATGTTCCCTGCGGAGATCTCGCTGCAAGCACACGGAGCCCATTATAGTCTATGGGGATCCGTGTGCTTTCACTGCACACTGCTTGCAAATGCGTTCGGTATTCCATTTGGGGGGTCCCCATGTGGACTCCCTGAACAGATTACCAAACACAGATGTGAAATAAAGGTAACACTGTTTTATAAACTCAAGTAATATATACGAGATCACTGCATAGGTACTCATGCTGATTCCTGTTAGAAACTGACTTTTCCTGCATTCCCTGCCCTACCAAGATCCTAAATAGGAAGCTAATTTTGGGAGAGCACACATTGGAAACAGGTAAAACTGGTAAAAGTAATTAGACAATGATTGTTCTAATAACAAATAGTAAGTAGCTGTTCCTGGTATCACACAGAACTAGGCCTCATTTTCAGAACTATGTAAGTGGGTGAGAGTAAAGCTGCAACTATACAATATACTGTAATATATTATGCTTTTGGATTCAGTGGGGCCATTTATCTTCTGTTCTATTTTTGGTCATACTTTTCACAGATGCAGTTACTGCGCTGATAGGCGCACATTCTTGTTGTGCACATGTGTTGGATTAGATTCGCCTTTTTAACCTATGTGTACTTTGCCCCTTTTTTTGTTTAAAATGGCACCTTTTTTATGCTGTCTGACAAGATAGATTTTTTATGCTGCCCTTGTACTGGAGAGCATGTGGGCCTTTTTAGCCCTATTAAAAAAAAAAAAAATTGAATACAAATAATATAATTGAAATTTTTACAAGTTGCACATACATTTTCTGCTTAATAATCATGATGTATTAATAGTCAATAACTTATCAGGTATAAAGGTATAAAGTAGTTTTATATTGTAACAGCAGAAGATAGGACACCGTGATTCAGAAGTTGTAGTTTCTGTACAAAGGTCAGTTTTTGTTTGTTTTGTAAAGTAAGAGCCTAAATATGCCAAGTGAGTCCTAAAAGTGTAAAGGGAACATTCCACGGTTATTCAATTCTGATAAAAGTCTTTATCAAAAATGAGTCAGACTCTTTAATCAGGGATACTTTCAAAATCTAAAAACCAAGTCCTTTGTAGGCATTGTTTAACACAAAGTCTGAAAGAGAATATTTTTACACAATAGGACATAGTAATATGAAGATGAATAAGACAAAAGTAAAGATCATACACCTTCAATAGCTGCCCCTCAAAGACTCATCTGGCCAACAGTTATTTCTCCCTCCTGCATACACACTTGCTTTGGCATTTATGTGTTTACAATGGAGAAAATGGAGTAAGTCACTGACACCTCTGATTCAGGCAAAAAAACAAACAAACAAATACCTAGTTTGTTTATTTTTATTTGAGATCTTCATTTTTTAAGACTTTCTATTTTTTTGCTGTTTTATTTACCATCCAGGGGAATTGAACCTGTGGTTATTAGATTGCTTGTCCTATAGACGGCGATACAACTGGTCTGCCTTTCCGTTGTTCAGGTCTGAGGGAACCTGAATAACGGAGATGTAATGCTAGTGTGACCTAGCGTATGGGTTACAATTTTCAAAAACATTTCCAAAACCCATTTCTCAAGGGACTAATTCAGTTCTGAAGGGGTTCTGAAATGCCTCTGCATTAGAAACCCCCATAAATCACCCCATTGTTCAAAATTGCACCTGTTAAATAAGTCAAAACAGCAGTTAGGAATTTACTTAGACTTGTTGGGGGGGGGGGGGGGAGCGTTCCTTGCAGCCCAGCAATGACACTGGGTTGTAAAGCCCACCATTCTGACACTATGGAGATATCAGTGCCGAAATTATTGGCACAGATATCTCAAGCACTGGGGCACATACCAGGAAAGTTGAGAGTGCGCTGAATTCTGCGGTATATAATATCGTATATCGATGAGGATATCAAATGTTCTCTTTAAGCATTTCACAGAATTAAACCAAACTGCAAATTGCACATAAATGTTCATTTTTCCAGAACTCCAGCTTCCAACAGCGGAAAGCTAAAGCAGAGTTATAGCTTTCTGCCATGGCTATCCCTTACTGATTATGCTCTTATGAATCCATTCAGCAAGGCGTCTTGTGCCACGGACTCTGTGGCTGAATCAGCCATGGAATCAGCAGCAAGATAGTGCAGGGCACTTACAGTACATATTCAGCAGACTACTTCGATCTCTGAGTCCCGTTGAAAACAATGGCAGGTAGAATTATGGCAGAATCTAGCACTAATTTTGAGGTGAATCATGCAGTATACTGTCCCCTATATAGTGGGGCCTATACATTATAATGTTCCCCATGTAGTGGCCCCCATACAGTAATGTCCCTATATAGTGGCCCCATACAGTATAATGTCCTCAACATACAAGATGATGTGCTTAGTAGTTACCTGTCTTTTCCCCGGCTACACTGCTGTGACGTCATGTGTGCCCAAAGCAGATCAGAGGGAGAGGGGCCAGGGATAAGACAGGTAAGTACACTAACATACTTACCTTTTGATTTTTTGCAGCTTGTAGGCTACAGACCTTACGTGGCCTACAGCTTACAAGTCAAAAAGTGGTAGGGCAAGAAGCCTATGGCTTCTTATTCACAGAATCAGGTTGGCGCCCCTCTTCTCCACAGTTCTGTGATCTGGTTGTAATTTTAACAAGCGGATCGGCAGAGCCAGGAAGGATTTGCTGAATCCCACCACCGTAGATTGGTTGGGGTCAGCTGTTTCAAATTGTGTTTTCATTTTGTTAATTGGTGCCTATGTTGCTAAAACATTGCTTTTTTGTCAATACACAAATGAACTCATTGAAGCAGTGAGGGAATTGTCATTGCTCCAAAGAGCTAATTTACATATTCATAAAACTGCTGATATTGTGTCAATGGAGGCAATGAGTCACAAAAGGGAAAACAGGTGACCCCAACTTATCTGTGGGGTTGTGATCGTACACTGGGTCCTGGTGACAGACTCCTTTTAAAACAACAGATGGTGCATAGATCAAAATATACTGTTGTGTATTAAGTCTTAGATTTTATTAAAGTAGTTGTCCGGGATAAATAAAAATTTAACACTAAGCTAAGCCCCTCCCCCTGCCTAACTTCTAATTTACTCCCTTTAAAAAAATGTATATTTACCCATATCCCTGGGGTGGTCACGTGACCGCCCTACACACATTTTCTGATTTCCCAGTGACGTTCTGTTTCTCCATTTCCGGAAATAGAACATCACCAATACTCCTCCCCAACCCCCCTCCTGCCGACGCCATCACACTTACCTGTTTTCATGTCCTCTTCTACTAGGCTTCACTTCATTCAGGGGAGCCGGTGCCTGCGCAATAGAATGCTGGAAGAAGTGGATAGGAGAAACAGCAGCCTCCCACGCATGTGCAATAGAACGGCTCTATTGCAGAGATGCGGGCAGAAGAGGAGACAGTGGCACAAAAGATAATGAGCTAAAGGACAAGAAGACAGATTAGTATTATGGGGTGGGGAGGAGGTTGGAGGACTAAGTTAGTTAGTTGGGGCTAGTAGTCCGCGTGCTAGCTAGGGAAAAGGAGGGGGGTGAGGGAGGGACCTGAGTGAATTGCAATGCATCATGGAAGTTGTAAGCTAAGACAGCAGAAATCTACCCATGTAAACAAATGCAGAGGATGCTAGGAGCTCCCAGAGAACCCCAGAAATCACTGGGTTCACACCTGTGTGCAGTGGCAGATCCAGGCCTTGCGGGGCTCTGGGTAATTGACTTTGGAGGGGCCCTACTTACAGGGGGGTGCACGTGCAGTAGCATGCTGCTTCTACTACTGCTACTGCGCATGCGCCATTTTTTTTTATCAATGTCAGTTCGTGAGTTAGACGGGACACGAGGACATCGCTGGAAGAGGAGCCATGGCTGAAGATGACGTCGGACCCTGAATGCCCACCCCCCGTGCACGTTCGTTAAGTTGAACATATTCTGTTTTAGGGTTTTATTTTATAACAGGGGGTTTGGGTAGTTTAATATAACATTACCGGTGCCTGAATAGCCTTTTTAAAGGCTATTCACGCATATGTGGGGCTCTATCAGCATGATTTTGCTGAAAGAGCCATTTTAAGGGCCTCGTGCTTCTAACCGACCAACCCGACCTGGATCCGCCCCTGCCTGTGCGTCTTCTGCCTCTCCATAGCGAAACCGTTTTTTATAACCGGACACAAAGTCAGACATGCAAGACTTTGTGTCCGGTTAAAAAAACCTGATTTTGCCACGGAGAGACAAAAGACACTCACAGGCGGTCACTTTACAAACCCATTCAAGTGAATGGGTTTTAAATCTGACCGCTGGGTTTCGGTTTCCATCCCCTGTCCAGTTTCTCGGGCAGAAGACGGAAACGGATTGGCCTAAGAATTATTTTGCTTCATACAGCCTTTTCCATCAATAGGATAATCTGAGTCTCTCTTCTCCATTCATTTAAAGGGGGATAATGTGAAGGAAGTCTCAGGAAACTGATTTTCTTAACCAATTAAATTGCACTTCAAACAGCAATAGCGCCCTCTACAGATACCTCGGCGACTTACATCCTGACTCAGTCTTAGAGCCTGTACATGTAAAGTTTCACCAAAGTCCAAGTGATATTAGCAGGCGGGCGTGTCTGCCACCGTCACGTGGTCTCACTCGCAGCCAATTACTCACGTCTGTTTCGATTCCTCAGCTGCAGCTTGTAGAGAGCGGTGAGACCCGGCGCTCTGCTGCGGACGAGAGGTCGTGTGTGAGGTCCGGGCTCATGGACTGAGCTCCAGCACTATGACACAACAACCCAACGGGACTGTCAGCAATGGCATCAGAGGGCAGAGCAAGGGCCACGACAAGGGCAAGAAAGAGGTCAAAATTGTCATAGTTGGAGATGGAGGCTGCGGGAAAACTTCTCTGCTCATGGTTTATGCCAAGGGCTCCTTCCCTGAGGTGGGTACTAGCCTGGCACTGCCCAGTAACTAATACTGCATGTGTAGGCAATGAGGAAGACACTGCTGCTGACTGTATACATTGGCTGACATTGTGGATTAACCCTTTAGCGGTGCATGAATTTCACTAATATGATTATAGCATAGATTAATATATACTGTACAATAAGACACCTGTATGAGGTACCTGGCTCACTGCGCCTCGCTCCCTACAATAGCGTGAATGTGCTGGGAATGGCGGCAGTAGATGGTTCTCTGTAATAGCTAGTATGCATTTGTCTACAAAGATTCAAAAGTGTTTCTATTCATCGATATGAAACTTTTTATTGACAATACAAGGGAAAGACTCCGGAGTTCCCAAATAGTGATCCTTTACTATGCTGATGCTAGGTTCACTTCTGCGTTCAGGTTACCATTTGGGGGGTCCGCTCAGGGATGGAGTCCACCAGGTTTCTGCCCAGTTTCCGCCTGAAAAGGGTGAAAATCGCTTTTCTCTGCATTTTTTAAACGGGTTTGGGGACAGAATCCTGAATGTAGTAAAAGCGCTGGTGTGAACCCGGCCTTAGTTATATATGGCTTATTTATAATATATTGGCCACCTCTGCTTCATTCCCTTATAAGATGCCCAAGTAGATGTGTCAGCGTTTCTTTGTATCGTTTACGCCAGGTTCACAGTAGTATTTTCAGGTGTTTCTGCCCTTTGGGTCCGTATAGGGATCTGGAAGACAGAAACCCTATCCGCTTAAAAAGAGGTTACACATGGAAAACGTTAATCTATAATGGGGTCCGCTGGGTTTCTGCCGACTTTATACTGAAAAGTTTTCCTTGCAGGACTTTTCTCTCTGCTAATTTTAAGTAGAATCTTTGGTGGAGTCTTGCATGAAGACTCCAACGCATATGTGAACCTAGCCTGGTTATCAGACCACTCTCTTTAAGGCTATGTCGGAGACTGCATCACAATGTCTGCCTGAAATGCACGCACATATTTTTGGTCTGGTCTGTCAGTTTAAGAACTGACCCCTGATGGACCCTATTATGTTGTTGTGCTCATGTATGTCTGTTTGTTTCTGTATGTAGCTACTATTTTAGCGGTCCGTCAGTCTGTTGTACAGAGAGATGTCACTAGTGTGAACCCAGCGTAAATTAGCTGCTATGGTTTTTTGAGCCAAAGACAGACGTGTATCCAGCATGAAGGAGTAGTATAAGACGTCTTCACAAATTGAGGCTTATTTTCAAAGAACAAACTATGGGGAATATTTATTATCTCCCAATGCCAGAAAACTGTTGTTAAAAAGTCGCAAACCTTCATTTTATGTCTTTTTAAAGAAGACCTTTCATGTCCTCAGGCACATGCTGTATTTTATACCGCTAAAAAGCCGACAGTGCGCTGAATTCAGTGCACTATTGGTTTTCCTGTTGTGTCAGAAGGGAGTTTCTGACAGTCTGTGGGGAACGCCCCTCCTGACAGTAGAGTCTATAGCGCTGTACTGTCAGAGGGGGCGTTCCGTACCGACCAGCGATGACGCTGAGTGGTGAGGAACGCCCCCCCCCAGTACTAGTCTATGGACGAGTACTGTCAGGTGCTTTACATTTGAGGGTTTACATACAGTAAACAAAATATACAAAGGAAAAATATAATACTAACGGTGACCAACTGGCATAGTTGGCTAGAGTGCCCTGCCCGCAAGGGTTTACAATTTCTGCATGTGTGTGTTAAACCTGGGAGATTAAATTCACTTTCCTTATCCGGAAAATAATGATGATGGAATCGAGGTTCCCCTGGTCACGTGATCAGAAGCAGAGCTCAGTCTCCTCCCTCCTTCCCTGATCTCACTGGTATCTGTACTCACTAGCCCCCATAGCACAGGAAATTATTTACCTGTGAGACAATGGAGTGCTTCATCTGATAACATGACCTGGGGGTCGTGACAAGGTAAGATCCCCTGGCTTCATCATTGTCATCAGCCGCTTGATTAGGCAAGTAAACTTAAGCTCCCTGGTCAACCCCTTTAACAAAAATTTCAATGTGCAAGGCTGGACATTTAAAGGGAGTGTGCCACTACTGAAATAAATTCTAACTTCATGTACATATGGATAACCGGTGATGGTATGTTTCATATTCAACTAAAATCCTCCACAACAGCATATACCGTAAGTGGTTTTGGTAGTGGTAGACAGCCCATATAAACCAGAAATGGAAACATTTGTTGACCTGATAAAGTCCACAACAGTCTCTGTTTACTGTCCTGCAGCTATGATGTGCTGGATAGCAAGGCTGCTGTAAAGTCACTGGACTCAGTGGTGGTGTTGGCATGTATGGGTCACTCTATTCTTACATAGATGCATTTCGGTCAAACATACTATATTTAAAGGTGGGCTCTGCAAATAATATGTGTGTGGGAACAGTCATACTGTTCCCCATCAGCTCCTTCTATAAAAAAAAAATGTTTCTCCTGCAGACAAGCAGCAACATGGGTCAGCCATCTCCTCTTTTTGCCATTTTAATGTTTGTGAGGCTGTAGAGGCGTATCCTTTTATGTAAGCCAACAGGCATCTTTTATATCTCATCTGTTCCTCTCTAATTTAATTGCACAGAATTAGATAAAATGTTATATTGTTAACTTTATATTTCCTTTACTTGGCTACGTTGTTGCTACAAGTTCTGAGACAGGTTCTGAGACAGGAAGTACAAGAAGCAATGGGATGAAATTAAAGGGAAGGAGATACAGATTAGACATTAGGAAAAACTTTCTGACAGTGAGGGTAGTGAGAGAGTGGAATAGGCTGCCACGGGAGGTGGTGGGCGCTCCATCAATGGAAATCTTCAAGCGGAATCTGGATAAACATATAGCTGGGATGATTTAGGAAAACCTGCACTCGCAGGGGGTTGGACCCGATGGCCCTTGAGGTCCCTTCCAACTCTACCATAAGAAAAAATAAGGTTCCTCTGGAGTCTCCATCTTATTTGGGGAAATTTATCAATCCATCTATGCAGTTTTCTGATGTAAATGGCTGTTAATCTTGGCACATATTTGGTACACGGCCCTATATTGAGCCAAAGTTGCACCATATTCCCTGTTCTGCACCTTGCATACCACTTTTCTTTAATGTGGGAGGATTGCCAGGATGCCTTGACCTGACATTTAGTACTAGTTCACACGGGGGCAATGAGGCAGATTTTAACAGATTTCGCCTCAAAATCTGCCTCCATACAATGGTGGTCTATGGAGACTGCTAGCTTTTTTTTTTTTTGTCTGCTAGCAGTTTTTTTCTGCTAGCAGAAAAAAGAAGCGACATGACCTTTCTTCAGGTGGATTCAACCTGAGGAAAGCAATAGGAGTGAATGGGAGGCGAAAAACGCCTCAAGGTAAAAAAAAAAAAAAAGCTTGCTAATTAGGAAGATATTTTTTTTCTGGACCAAAATAAGCCAGGCAGTTTTTGTGTGAACTAGCCCAAAATCTTCCTCTAGCTCAATTGTGGCGCGTGGGCGTACACTTGGCTTATTAAGAAGCTGGAGCCTCCGGATAATTCAGGCCCATCTGACACCAGTCAGGGCCTTTATTAATACTGATGTAGGAAATAAATTACACCAATTGTGTATAACATACATATTGTCAGTGGTTAGTTCTTCTTAATGTCATGTGTATAGCTACTCCTTTAAATGTTGTCCCTGAGAATAGAATGCTGTGGGCCGCAGCCAAAAAACACTGCAGGAGAAACCATGGCGGAAATGCATTGTGGTTTTTCCCGCAATGCTTTTCACAGAAAGTCTACAGAGTTTTCCCCCTGTGGACTTTCTGCTTCCATTATACCTATATGGAAACCGCCAGCGTTTCCGTATGTATAATTGACATGCTGTGATTTGCACAACCACAAGCTAATTTGCATACCGAGAAAAACTGGGATTGTAGGCGAACGGCGGCACAGAGAAGACGACAAAACGTAGGAGAAGAATAGCCTTTCTTAAAGCTATTCTAATGTGGTACCTAGAAAAAAAATGTGTGTGTGAGTGATAGGATCCCTTTAAAGTTAGGAAATCTAGCTTCTCAACAGTTGTTTCCACTGAAAAACAGTGTACATGTTATTTAACAGACTAGACCAGTCAAACAAGCTTCAAGCTTTAGAAAACGCACTTCAATATTTCACTTGTATGTGTATATATAAAATATGCAGCTTGTGGAGTGTAAATTTTGCATCCACCTTTCCAATTGGTTTCTGTGGGCAGCAAAAAAAAAAACAACCCAAAAAAACCCCCAACTTTTAGGCTAAAGCTGTACATACAGATTAGATTTTAGACTGCCGTTGCTGTGGTTGATTGTATGGGCAACTGTCCCAAACAAGTGGACCTGCATGTGGCAATTTAAAAAAAAAAAATCAACTTAACGCACAGTAATAATTGACCTGCTGCTTGTTCAGAACTCCTAGCACAAGACACACAGGTTTTTTTCTGCAGTGTGTGGGTAGAGTTTGTATAAAGAGGTTATGTGGGGCTTCAGAGGTATTTACAGTGCATGCACTGCTCTGTATAAACATACTTGCTGTATAGAAGGTCCTATGGCGCCGAGTACTAGCTTTGGAAGTCTCTGTTCTCAGTCTCCCATGTCGCTGCTTAGTCTGTTTTAACACCTTGGTGGGCTCAGTGGAAAGGTTTGATAAGTGGGCCCCCACCATCACCACCACTCAGACATACAGTACCTCCCAACCTTTACAGGACATAAGCAAGGATTAGTGTAGCAGCAATTTTTGTGTAAAGTTGTTCCCCTAATCCTATCATAGTTGTTCCCCTATGTCTCTTTTGACCCCACCCATTACTATCATGTTCCTTTGTTCCCTAACACAGTAATAGTGTCCTTCAATTTATAGCATACAGTGATGATTCCTCTCCCTCTAAGTTGTTCATCAGACAATAAAATGTCACCCCAATGACCCATCACACATTAACAATTCCCTGCGGTGGTTTGTCTGCACCCTAGGGAGACCCTTAATTATCCTGTCGTGTGACTAATATTGCCCATTCCAAACAATCATAACCTCATATTTTTGCTTCATATTTTTTTCCATGCACAGTGCTGCTACTTAGATAACCTTGTTTGGTGTGGTTCACTGATATGTTATATGTAATAAGAAGACTGTTACTATGAGAAGTGACAATGCTAGTATGTTGTAGTGCCGGGCCTAAATAAAAATTGTAATGAATTAATTAAAACCCGCCCCTTTTAAAGTATGTTTGGTGAACCTTGCAAGATTCTCACATCAGTTTAGTGAGCTCCCCCTCCCCCATTGTCCTCCGCTAATTGTACTCTTGTGTCTGAAGAGTCCCCAGACTATAATAAGAGCAGTTACAGTTTGGGCATTTTTGGAAATTACGGGTAAAAGCTTGCAAATATGGTAATAACTGACCTGCACAAAATCACATTGGTTATCTGGATTGACGCTCGGTTTTGGTTATTCTTCATTGAATTGCCCAGCCCTAGTATATTATATCTTATCTATGATGTCAGGCTGCTCTGTTCCCTCTGTATAGGATATAGAGTCACTGAGTCACTATTTACAGTCACAGATACCAAAAATCTTGTATATGAGCAATAACAGTTACCAGGTTACAGTTGTGCTTCAGCTACCTATGGGGGACACATTTTGTAAAGTCCCAAACTGCTCCGCATCAATGATGGCATTGTCACTATAGGGTGCCTTCACACTAAGTACTTTTTTGTCACTGTTGTTTGTGAAGCTTCTTGAGCCAAAGGGGATTTCAATGGTTGGAATGGAGAATATAACAGAAGGGCTTCTACTTCTCCTTCCTGTTGGATCCCTTTCTGACACTGACTCAAAAAAAAAATTAAAAAAAAAAAATGCAGTGATGGTTTTTCCTAAAAATGCTGCAAATGAAACCTCTTTCAGAGGTGTTATAGGGAATTTTTAATGTGTTTATTCAACTTTTAAAAATGGATGGCTTATCCTTATGATTTTAGATCAGTGGGGTCCAACTCTGACCCCTGCAGATCAGCTCTTTACAAGATGGTTCGTATTTGCAAATGTCAAACGTGTTGTAGCGCTAGTACACGGTATTGCAGTATTGTCTAGTTACAGTAGCAGGTTTTGGTAAGGATTCCTACTCATTATGAATACAAGAACTAAAACTAAACCCCCCTCTCCACAGAACTGAGCACCACTTCATGTACGCTTCAAGTATACAGCAGGAGTATGCGTGCTCCATAGATTATATATGCCTGGAAGGAGGGGAAAGGGGATTTGCAGACTTCATGTTGCTTTAGATGTATTGTGTGGCCTGGTAACTGGGCCATGGGCTAAAACAGGAGCAGGGCATGTTTGCTTGTTCTCCAAGTGGGGTCTTGTCTGTTGTGGTTTCTTTTCATACTCCAAAAATATTCTGGTCAGCTGGCTTACTGTTATCTAGGCCCAAAATCCTTGTGAGGGTGTCAGAGACAGAAGAATTCGATTAGCCTCACCAAGACCAACCAATTTCGGTACGTTTCTAAGCTATGGATGAGTACTTTAAATGTGAGACGTAACTTCAGCTAGTCATGTAGCCTTAAAGAGGACCTTTCACCACTTTTGGGCACATGCAGTGTTATATACTGCTGGAAAGCTGACAGTGCGCTGAATTCAGCGCACTGTCGGCTTTCCCGATCTGTGCCCGGTGTGAAGAGCTTACGGCCCGGTACCGTAGCTCTTCTATGGTCAGAAGGGCGTTTCTGACCATTAGCCAGGAACGTCCTTCTGCCTCGCGGCGCCTATCGCGCTGTGCTGTAGAGCGGGCAGGAACGCCCCCTCCCTCTGCTCACAGCGCTCGTCCATAGACGAGCATTATCAGGAGCGGGAGGGGGGGAGTTCCTCCCCGCTCCACAGCACAGCGCGATTGGCGCCGCGAGGCAGAAGGACGTTCCTGGCTAATGGTCAGAAACGCCCTTCTGACTGTAAAGCGCTACGGTACCGGGACCGATAGCGCTTTACACCGGGCACAGATCGGGAAAGCCGACAGTGCGCTGAATTCAGCACACTGTCAGCTTTCTGGCAGTATATAACACTGCATGTGCCCAGATATGGTGAAAGGTCCTCTTTAAGAATAACAGGATTCCTAAATATAAACATCTTGCTGTTCTACCTCCTCGGCGCAGTTTTACATTTGTGTCATGTGAGCGAGCACTGAAGCCAGAAAATGAAACTTCACAGCAGCATGTGACATGATTGAAGACACACCCACCCTCTTTCTCTCCCCGGCCCAATCGGATCACGTGCTATTGTTACATTTTGTTTGCTGGCCTCAGTGCTCACAGGGATGGGTACTGAGCTTGCAAACCAAATGTCATGATATGTGGTCATGTAATATGAATGTAAACCAGCAAAATGGCACCAAATTTAAGAGATGTATATTAGTAAGTTATTTTGTATTGTGGAATCCCCTTTATTATCTCTGATGTGATCTATAATATGGCACTCATAGACTTGAACCTTAAAGGGATTGGCCTGGAAACTGTGTTGTTTTTTTTTTTTTTTAAATGATCTGCTTTTTGACATAAAATAATAAAAGGATTTTTTTTTTTAAATGCTTGTATAGCGGCATCATATTCTGCAGCGCTTTACAGACATTGTCCGTTGCTGTTCCATACGGGGCTCACAATCTATGTGGCTATGACTAAGGCACGTGTATGTGTCCTGAAACGCGTAAGCTCCATCATGATCATGTATCCTGAATGGGTGATGTAATATCCCTTTTTACCTTTTTTTGATATGAAGTAAAGGTTACATTTTAGACACAGGGATATCTAATGTGTATGTGTTTCACAGTCATTTTCTACTTTTATACTGTATGTATTCTAGGGAAAGGAGTAATTTAGAACTTTTATTTATTTTCTTTAAAGCTTTTTTCCCCACTATTTTATGGGCGATTGTATACATTATTATTGCGGCTGGTCATAGACACCCCCCCCCCTTGCTTGACTCGAGTATAAGCTGATGTGGGCTTTTTCAGCACAAAAACTGTACTGAAAAACTCGGC
Source organism: Leptodactylus fuscus (assembly GCF_031893055.1). NCBI lineage: Eukaryota > Metazoa > Chordata > Amphibia > Anura > Leptodactylidae > Leptodactylus > Leptodactylus fuscus. The sequence continues at coordinate 93,372,193 of NC_134265.1, read as the reverse complement.
TTATACTCGAGTATTTACGGTATATTCCCTATAAGTATGTCTTTGGAGTGTGGGAAACCGGAATACCCGCTGGAAACTCGCACAAATATGGAGAGAACATACACTTACCAATTTCTCCCCCTTCTCCATTGCGTCCATTCTGCACTTCTTCAATCCTTCATGCTCTAATGACATTGTCCTGACAATATAGCACAACAAAGTAGCAAACGTCCTTCAGAATTACCGCTATGACAACACCATGTGTACAGATACCCTTACAGAACTGTTCATGCAACAAATGTTAAATGTTTTTTTTAAATATCATTTCATTTGTGACCATATTGCACAAAAAGGGCGTATAACACAATTGGGTGTCAAGCTGTGATATTTTATGTGAATTCTGCCTTTTGATGTATGGACTCCAAATGTATCCTCTGCAGTGCTTGGGTGCCCTCCATACCTCACAGCTATGTAGTTATACATAAGCAAATCTGTTTATGAAGTCAGAATTTCTTTTCTTAAATTGTAGGCTATCACTGAATCCCAGTCCTGTCACCGTGTCTTAAACACCTCCTTCTAGTAGTTGTAATGAGCCATGTTATAGGGCACATTGCATGACCTCGAAAGAGTTAAACAGGGCTTGGCTTTTTGATGGTTAACTGCAAGGCACAGCCAAACACCTAGAGAATTACGGGTGTTTGGGAGAACACTGCAATTTGTCTGCCTTCTTTTCCTTCCTCAGGAATGTCTTCTATATACACTTATAGCAGCGGTGTTGGTTTAGCGTCATGCTACATTCTGCACATGTCTTGCTGTAGGTCGTGCAGGGCTTTGTATTATGTGTGGTTAGTGAAGCTTAGTCTTTGGTTATAGACACATAGCTCACACACAGTCAGGGTTCTACTTCTTCCTAAAAACCTGGCATTGTCAGAACTGCAAAGGAGGGTTTTGTACAGGGTTTTATTATGTGAAATGTACTGTACTTTATGTAGAAGACAAGTGCTTTTTGCTTTCAGATTTCCCAGCATGATACGTAATTGTGTTTCATTTCTTGTGTGCTAGAACAGCATCTGATCTGCCACCTTATTTCATATATACATGTACTTTAACCTATTGTGAACATATATTAATGTATGCAATATGATATACAGTATTTTATCTGTAAATCCAGTTAAAGTTGTCATACAGGTGGTTTGTGGCAATGTGCATTTCGTACAATTCTGTTTTCTGCTGAGGCGATGTAAGATTTGTTATGTCATTATAGCTTTGTTGTGTGTTAGTGTAGATTTTCCAGGGGCAAACCTTGTCTCTGAAACGTATAGAAAAAATGTTGTATCCACAGGACTGTGAATCACAATCTTATCTTGTTACTCATTTAAAGACCCATATTTATCCCTCCCTCGGAGGCATGTAAACATACTTGTGACATCCCATAACCTGTGAAGGGGCATTTAGTGCATAGCTATGAAGTTACAGGTTCTTTGGCAGGCTAGTAGATCCATAGACCCACAGCTGAGAAATCAGTCAGCAGAAATATGAATTCCATCTCTGGCTTCAAAATAAAAATATGAAATATTATTATTGTATGATTTATTAAATGGATTGCTTGTTGCACACTCCTTTCCACCATCTGGTCCCTCTTTCCCTTCTGTGCCAATACTGCATGGACCAGAGGTGGAGCAGGTCATGTGAGCACAGCAGCCAATCACTTTCCTCAGCAGTCATATTTTGGATATTGTGAATGTCTCCAATATGTGACTACTGAACACAGTGACTAGCAGCAGCAGTAGTCACTTTACCCTCCTCTTTTTTGGCCCAGCCACTGCCTGGATGGGGGATCAAATGTTATTTCATTAATAATTTATAGCACTTATTATACATGAGCAATTTATGGAGGATTTGGAGTTAAAGTTTGAGTGTGGAACTAAAGTGGCGTTGGACGTTTGGCTTATTGACGCTACAACCACAAAACTACCATTGGGTGGGCCAAGTAATGTTTTGGTTCTACTGATATTACAGACTCTTTGTGCATCATGTGCTGCAGCCTGGTATATTTGCATGGACACCTGCTTACATGGGTTACTGATTGAGACTTGTAGGAGACAAAGTTCAATGCTGGTAGAGATAAGGTTCTTATCACAACTTGCACTCATTGAAGTTTTGGCCTCAGGTGTTGGAGCTTCCAATATCAGTTATACAAATAAGAATTTGAGGAATGTGAATTTCAGTACTTTGCCTGGTGCAGTAAATTTATTTCTACCATCTATTACCAACTAGCTTCTGCCTGCGACTTCCTCTGTGGGTTGTTGGCGTTGATGATCTGCCTATATTCAGTAATATAGTATGAGAACATAAATTCATAACAGTCATGAAACCATGTCTATACTTTAATCGAGGTTACAATCTATCTATGTGCCAAATTTCATTCAAAGCCGTTTTTGCGTGATTGAGGAACAAACATCCAAACTTACAAACTTTCACATTTATAATATTAGTAGTATTTACTCATAGCTTGTATCTGAAGCAGGTTGTCAGTACTGCTGCTATATCCTGCATAGTCTATTACCGTATTTTTCGGACTATAAGACGCACTTTTTTTCCCCCAAATTTTTGGGGAAAAGAAGGGTGCGTCTTATAGGCAGAATGTGGCGCCTGGCATCCGCTGTAATAGAGAGACGGAAGCCGGCAAGTGATAGACGCCATTACAGGTGCCGGGGCCTGCGACATCGCTGCGCTCCTCTGCCCTGCATGAAGCCAGCAGCAGCTCCTCCGTCCCCCCGCCGCTGGCTTCATGCAGGGCAGGGCAGCGATGTCTCAGGCCCCGGCGTCTATCCCTCCCCGGCATCCGCCTCTCTAGTACAGCGGATGCCGGGTCAGTATCGGTAGCCCCTTCTCCCCCGGGGTCGGTCCCCACCGGCTCCGTACCTGTAAAGTTGCAGGCCGGCTCCTGCGCGGCGGTATCGCAGGAGCCGACCTGTTCGGGTGACAGCCGGGAGCCTAATGAGGCTCCCGGGTCTGTCACTGCTATATATTAGTACTGCGGCTGGGTCTATGACCAGCCGTAATACTAATACACAGAATGTCCCATAGACGGCAATACAGTTGTATTGCCGTCTATGGGACTTGCAATCAAGTGACCGCAGGTTCAAGCCCCGGGGGGAAAATAAAATAGTTTAAAAAAAAAAAAAAAAAAGCTTTAAAAATATGAAATAAATAAGTTATAAATCACCTCCTGTCCCTAGAATATATATATAAAAGTAGAAAATCATATATAATAAACCACCGGGTTTTTTTTTCAATAAAAGGTGATCTAAGCAATAGATATTCCCCAAAATGGTATACCGTATATACTCGAGTATAAGCCGACCCGAATATAAGCCGACCCCCCTAATTTTACCACAAAAAAATGGGAAAACTTATTGACTCGAGTATAAGCCTAGGGGGAAATGCAGCAGCTACTGGAAAATTTCAAAAATTAAAATGGCCGAGTTCTTGGGTGCAGTAAGTTTTGGTTGTCTGTCTGCCCCTTCCCTGAGCTTGAGGACTGTGTTTTTTACCCCCACTTGGAATTCAGCCTGGCTGAATATAGGGTATCTGCAGTGCTCCTATTAACCCCTTCCCGACGGAACAGGAGCACTGCAGATCCCCTATATTCAGTAGACCGGGCACTGTCAGACACAGGGAGACCTAATGTGTATGTGTTTGACAGTCATTTTCTACTTTGAGGGCAGGTTCACACCAGCGCCCAATCTCAGTTATGCAGGTTTCCGTTTCCTGCCCGAGAAACATTCATGGGTTTGAAAAGTGTCCGCCGGTGAGCGTCTTCTCCGCATTGAAACCGTTTTTGTTTTTTTTTAGTGGGACATGCAGGACTTTGTGTCCAGTAAAAAAACAAAACGGTTTCGCCATGGGCAGCAGAAGACGGCTCACCCACAGACACTGAATGTCGGTTTCTGTCTTCTGCTGACAGAAAACGGAAACCTGCATAACTGAGATCAGGTGCTGGTGTGAACCCGCTGTGAACTTTTATTTATTTTATTTTTTATTTTTTTTAAACTTTTTTTTAGCCCCCCTGGGGGACTTGAACCTGCAGTCATTTGATTGCAAGTTCCATAGACGGCAATACAAGTGTATTGCCGTCTATGGGAGATTCTCTACATTACTATTACGGCTGGTCATAGACCAGCCGTAATAGTAATATAGCGATGACAGGCCTGGGAGCCTTCATTAGGCTCTCAGCTGTCGTCGGAACAGGTCGGCTACTGCGAGCTCGCTGCGCAGGAGCCGGCCTGCAACTTTAAAGGTATGGGGCCGGTGGGGACTGGCCCCGGGGGCTAATTTTGAACTAGGAGGGGGGGAGGACATCTCCGGAGGGCACCTCCGCTGTAACACTTACAGCGGAGATGCCATAGCTTATGCCTACAATCAGAGATCTCAGGCATAAGCTTCAGCATCTCTGCTGTAAGCATTACAGCGGAGGTGCTGGTTTCTATGGCGATCGCTCTGCAGAGCGGCGCCATTACGTTTACAGCCCGGCATCCGGACCCGGCATCCAGACACTGCGGCAGGTGCCGGGGCCCACAGCATCGCCACGCTCCTGCCAGGAGCGCGGCGATGCTGTACATTAAAATCTGCAGAAGTACTTACGGTACTTCTGCTAGTGCTAGCAGGGCAGGAAGCAGACATGCCGGGTGCGGGCCTGAGTTTACGTGGCTACGTCACCCGGCGTGTGATAGAGCGGTGGGTGGGGGGGGGGGCGGAGTCTGCTATCCTGGCCTGCTAGCAGAAAATTACCGTAATGACCCGAATATAAGCCGAGGAGCACTTTTTCAGCACAAAAACTGTGCTGAAAAACTCGGCTTATACTCGAGTATATACGGTAACTAAAAAGTACTTCTGGACCGCAAAAAAAAACACTCTATGCATCCCCGTACAGCTGCAGGGTCACCTGTCAATGTGGCCTTGCAGCTGTTGCAAAACTACAACTCCCATATATTAAATATTTTACCAGTTTTTGCTTCAAAATTTTTTTTCCCTATTTTCCTCCTCTAAAACCTGGGTGCGGGGGCAGGTTTAAATGACAAGTGAACTTGTACTTTCTGAGAATACAATTACTTGCATGTCCTTCTGATCCATTATACAGTTTTTATGCAATATCTTTTGCTGATATTTTTGTTACTCTTTCTGCACATTTATTGCAATTTATGTATTTTCAGCATTGCTAAATAAATGTTTCGGATATATATATATATATATATATATATATATATATATATATATATATATATATATGACATTGCTTGAGATGATCTATATATGTCAACACTGTTCCAGTGGGACTCAAAATCTATATATTCTGTAATTAGCATATGGGAGGAAACATACAAACTCCTTGCAGATGTTGTTCTTTTCTGGATTCGAACCTAGAACTCCAGTGCTACAAGACAACAGAGCAAACCTCTGAGTCACTGTGCTGCTAAACCATCAGTAGGACTACAAAAAGTCACAGTGTAGCCCTAGAATTGAGAGGCACTGTGGTGCCTGAAATTCAATAAAATAACAAAACTGGGTAAATTCACCTATTTAATCCCAAGTTGCTTCCAGTGCCACTGCTCTGGTCCTCCCTATTGGGCTTCATGAAAAATAATACATTTTATTTTATATCGCCAGCATATTCTGCAGCACTGCACAAATCGTAGGGCTAAAGTACACACAATAAAACATTACAGAGTAATAAGCCAATTAACACAATGGGATTGAGGTCCCTTCTCGCAAGAATTTACAATCTGAGGTAGAGGGGGTGACGCAAGAGGTAGCAGGGGCGGCATTTAAGGTAGCATTGCTTATACAGTCGTGCAACTGTTTTATGATAAAAGGTTATTCTAATTACACATGTAAATAAATCTGTATGAATTGTTACCAGTCAGTGTCCTTTTGTGCGCAGATAGTGCCAGGACATATAAAGTTACTGTCTGATAAGGCTTCATGTCCTGTGGGGTGTAATATGGGAGTATTAGTGTTAGAAATTCTAACTGTGGAATGGTTTAGACTAGGTATTGTGACAGGCCTGTTTGAAGAGATGTTTCTTAAAGGGGTTGTCCCACGTCGCATACTCACCAGTCTTCGTTTCTTTGAAATCTTCTGTCTTCCAGCTTTGTTTCATCATTGGTGGGCGGGGTCACATATGCAAAGCCAAGCGGCAAGATGCCCCCGGCCCTGCGTGTGCGCTCATAGACCAGTCTAGCCTTCACAATGCAAATACAGACCCGACAGGATGCCGGGTCTGTATTCGCATTGTGAAGGCTAGACTGGTGTATGAGCATGCACGCTGGGCCGGGGAATCTCGCCGCTTGGCTTTGCATATGTGACCCCGGAGCGGAATAACAGCATCGCTTCTGCCGCTGTCGCTCCCGTGCACTTAGCCCATCCTCCCTCCCCCTGAGAGCAGGCTGATACATCACTTGACTCAGGAGCAGCTAGGTCAGGGCTGTGGCCACAGAAAAATGAATAAAGTAAGATAGTGGCCAAACAAAGCAGTTTTGCTGAAGCAGTGTATTTAGGAAAAGTCTTACATTCACATTAACAAGCATTATAGATAGGATCCTTGTGACGGGACAACCCCTTTAAGGATATGGTTGAAGCTGTAGAAATTGAGTCAATCTGAATGTCCGGGGTAGAGCATTCCAGAAAAGGGGTGCAACGCGGAAGAAGTCTTGGATATGGGAGTGGGAAGTTCTGATACGGACCTAACATAGAGCACTGGTTGGGTTATGGAGGGTGCAGCATTATGGAGAGCCTTGTGGATGAGGGTGATACGTTTATATTGTATTCTACAATGAATAGGCAGCCAATGTAGTGACTGGCACAGGCCAGAGGCATCAGTATAGTGGTTGTAATACCTGTTTAATGGTATGTTACGGATAAGCTCGACATATGCTCTTATATATGGTTAATATAGCAAATGGACACTGCAAAACGCAGTATGTGTAAGCAGTCTAACACTGCTGTATATGAAATAAAATTCTCTGGTGAGAAGTGATCTAGTTTATGACCAATAATCATCAGACTATTGCATTATTATTATTATCATTATTATTATTATAGACTTTACAGAAGGAACTATATACCAGCCAAAAGCATCTTATACCTCATTCTTCATCATAGAACGATACTGAATCTGGCATTATTCAGTACGTTACAATATTATGTCAAGGACTTGGCATTTCATGAGTGAATTTTTTTTAAGTTTTGGTTGTGATAAACCAGAAGACGTTCATCTGACGTGACACAAAGTTGTAAGAACTTCCTGTGACTGTCGGTAGCCGTGACCACAGAGTTGTCTGCAGACTTGTATACAGAGATGCTCGTATGTAGGCAGCTGCTCTTCCCACACCCTAGACAATATTTGTCGAACAACCAGAAATGTCACTACGGAAATCTAACCATAGCATTGTTCTGAATCCACCCTGCTCAGTAAGCATCTTCTATCTGACCTCTTGTTTTCTGGCCAAGTTAAGGCCATTCCTTACCCTGCTGGTTTCTAGCCCTCTCTGTCTGAATCCCATTACACTGACTGCGGCTTTGACCTATTTGCTAGCACTTGCTTCGTGAAATGGAAATAAAACCAACAAGATTTCTGTGCTGAATAGCTGTTGTTCACACACAAGCTTACTTTGTCTCCTCATTGGCGGTAGCAACGGAAATACTTGTGTCCCTAGTGTTAGTTTCCTTGTCAGTAAAACTGGCTTATTGCATCTTAGACAAAACTTCTTGATGATCTATCCTTGGGACCCCCACAAATTAACTAATCGAAGCAACAGTGGCGCATCAGTGATAGCCGCTTCACACGGATTGTGTGACTTCACATTCGTCAGTCGTGGACTATTTGCAGCTTGGTTCTAGTGAAGTGAATGGAGCTGGGCTGCAGTACCGCTATATAGCTGTGTTTTCCACAAAGCATGCTCAGTATCAGTATGCTTCCACAAAGCATGTTCACAAAATATCTCAGGAGCTATGTCTCGAGCTAGATACCCTGCTGGGTGGCTCAGATGTCAACTCTGAGTTAGGTTGCATTCAGTTGTAAGGTGTATACATTTTAGCCTCTGTATTATAACCACAAATCCTATTCTGTCTATTGCTCTAATGACCTGAATTTAGTGTCATAGATTCCTATGAGCTGCTAGTTCAGACTAGTGGTAAGAGCAGTATCTGCAGCCATGATACTGATAGTGGATGCATAACGCTAGGTTCACACCTGCGTTCTACTCTCCGTTCTGTGCTTTCCGTCTTCTGCATGCCAGAAGATGGAAAGCACAGACTGGGTCCGGCCGTGAGCGGCGGTGAGCGTTTTATGCTCTCCACCGCGAAATCGGATTTTTTAATCCGGACACAGAGTACTGCATGTCCGACTCTGTGTCCGGATTATAAAACCCGGTTTCGCGGCGGAGAGCATAAAACGCTCACCGCCTCTCACGGCCGGACAGCTTTCTCACCCATTCAAATGAATGGGTGAGAGAGACTCCTGCAGGTTTCCGTCTCCTGCCTCTGTTTTATGCAGGAAACGGAAACCTGCATAATGGACACCTGGGCGCAGATGTGAACGAGCCCTTACAGCCATGTGAATGTGATTTTATGACAATATATACTGGCAAACTGACTTTATTGCGGATATAAACAAAACAAAAAGTGTCAATTCAGATGGTATAAAACTAGTATCAAATTTACCAGAATATTTATCAAAAAAATTTCAGGATTTCTGGCTTCATCTCCTCAATTTTGAGCTGAGTGTGGCTTCTGACCATAACTTAAAGGTAAACGTGGTTCACAAGGTACGAAAGGATGGGTAGTCTCGTCTCAACGCATAGTAATTACCATTCTCTTAAAAACAATCATGGAGAACCTACAGTAGAAGCTGTGGGGTTTTTTGTTTTGGTTTTTTTGGCAGATTTTTCTACAGTTCTCTGAGCCACAGCCAAGATTGGCTTCAAAGGAATGGAAAATATGAAGGAAGCACTTATAATCTTCTGCAAAATCCACTCCTGGCTTTTTGGATCAAAATGCAGCAAGTTGCAGCACAAAAAATGTCAGCAGTTTTTCAAACCTTTTCAGGCTTGGAACATCCGTAGAAGAAAAAAAAACATGGAGGGAACCCTACTAAATTTGTAACAAAAGGGTTTTTTTGTATTTTTTTTGTATTTTTTTTTTTTTTTTAACCCAAGCTCAGTTTTTGAATTTACAACTGGAACATACAATTGTATCACTTCGCCAAAAAAACACATCAAAGCTGCTTGCATTTTTTTTCCTAATGTAACGTTAATGCAATTGTAACTGCACCGTGTGAGTGCACTCTTAAAGTTATGCCATCCTATACTTCCCATCCAGCAAAAATGAAAATTCACATTTCACTGGCTCCCTTTAGTGGTTCACACAGTGTCATGCTCCACATTTGTCCCCATATTGTTGTTGTGACATAAAGATTAAAAAACAAGTAACTCTTACCATCCTGTGCTGCTCTTGTCTGCAGCTCCATGCATTAGGTCTTCACCAGACAATTGCCTGAGTGGTAGAGTAAGAAGCATTAAAGCTTCCTGCTCCACCATTCTGCTCAAATACAGTTAGGGCCAGAAATATTTGGACAGTGACACAAGTTTTGTTATTTTAGCTGTTTACTAAAACATGTTGAGAAATACAATTATATATATAATATTGGCTGAAAGTGCACACTCCCAGCTGCAATATGAGAGTTTCCACATCCAAATCGGAGAAAGGGTTTAGGAATCATAGCTCTGTAATGCATAGCCTCCTCTTTTTCAAGGGACCAAAAGTAATTGGACAATGGACTCTAAGGGCTGCAATTAACTCTGAAGGCATCTCCCTCGTAAACCTGTAATCAATGAAGTAGTTAAAAGGTCTGGGGTTGATTCCAGGTGTGTGGTTTTGCATTTGGAAGCTGTTGCTGTGACCAGACAACATGCGGTCAAAGGAACTCTCAATTGAGGTGAAGCAGAACATCCTGAGGCTGAAAAAAAAGAAAAAATCCATCAGAGAGATAGCAGACATGCTTGGAGTAGCAAAATCAACAGTCGGGTACATTCTAAGAAAAAAGGAATTGACTGGTGAGCTTGGGAACTCAAAAAGGCCTGGGCGTCCACGGATGACAACAGTGGTGGATGATCGCCGCATACTTTCTTTGGTCAAGAAGAACCCGTTCACAACATCAACTGAAGTCCAGAACACTCTCGGTGAAGTAGGTGTATCTGTCTCTAAGTCAACAGTAAAGAGAAGACTCCATGAAAGTAAATACAAAGGGTTCACATCTAGATGCAAACCATTCATCAATTCCAAAAATAGACAGGCCAGAGTTAAATTTGCTGAAAAACACCTCAAGAAGCCAGCTCAGTTCTGGAAAAGTATTCTATGGACAGATGAGACAAAGATCAACCTGTACCAGAATGATGGGAAGAAAAAAGTTTGGAGAAGAAAGGGAACGGCACATGATCCAAGGCACACCACATCCTCTGTAAAACATGGTGGAGGCAACGTGATGGCATGGGCATGCATGGCTTTCAGTGGCACTGGGTCACTTGTGTTTATTGATGACGTAACAGCAGACAAGAGTAGCCGGATGAATTCTGAAGTGTACCGGGATATACTTTCAGCCCAGATTCAGCCAAATGCTGCCAAGTTGATCGGATGGCGCTTCATAGTACAGATGGACAATGACCCCAAGCATACAGCCAAAGCTACCCAGGAGTTCATGAGTGCAAAAAAGTGGAACATTCTGCAATGGCCAAGTCAATCACCAGATCTTAACCCAATTGAGCATGCATTTCACTTTCTCAAATCCAGACTTAGGGTGAATTCACACTGAGTAAACGCTAGCTTATTCTGAACGTAAAACCCGTTCAGAATAAGCGGCGTCTAAAGCAGCTCCATTCAGTTCTATGGGAGCGGGGATACGAGCGCTCCCCATAGAAATGAATGGGCTGCTTCTTTCACTCCGTGCAGTCCCATTGAAGTGAATGGGAAGTGCCGGCGTATACGGCAAGCTCTGCTCATGCCGGAGCGTACACGCCGGCACTCCCCATTCACTTCAATGGGACTGCACGGAGTGAAAGAAGCAGCCCATTCATTTCTATGGGGAGCGCTCGTATCCCCGCTCCCATAGAAATGAATGGAGCTGCTTTAGACGCCGCTTATTCTGAACGTGTTTTACGTTCAGAATAAGCTAGCGTTTACTCAGTGTGAATGCACCCTTAAGACGGAAAGACCCACAAACAAGCAAGACCTGAAGGCTGCGGCTGTAAAGGCCTGGCAAAGCATTAAGAAGGAGGAAACCCAGCGTTTGGTGATGTCCATGGGTTCCAGACTTAAGGCAGTGATTGCCTCCAAAGGATTCGCAACAAAATATTGAAAATAAAAATATTTTGTTTGGGTTATGTTTATCTGTCCAATTACTTTTGAGCTCCTAAAATGTGGAGTGTTTGTAAAGAAATGTGTACAATTCCTACATTTTCTATCAGAAATTTTTGTTCAACCCTTTAAATTAAACGTTACAATCTGCACTTGAATTCTGTTGTAGAGGTTTCATTTCAAAACCAATGTGGTGGCATGCAGAGCCCAACTCGCGAAAATTGTGTCACTGTCCAAATATTTCTGGCCCTAACTGTATGGGCATCCTAAGGATGCTTATGTAGTGGAGAGGATATGCGACCATTTCCCCTCTGTATTATCCTGACAACTCTTGTGGGTCTTCATGGCAACCTAGTTGGAAATCTTTGTTGGGGTTTAAAAGTCTTTTGTTTCCTTTTGCTCTATTATCACCCTGACCATTAAAATGGCTTATATATGGCTACTTGTGTGCCTATACTTTGGATCCAGCCTGAATAACTAGGCTCTCTGACCCACAAGTGAATCCCCCAATAGGCCCCAGACTCATCCTGGCATGGCACAGTATATTCTTTGTACTTTATACAGACTCATCATGCAGCAGTTTTCCAGGCTATACATCACTGTAACATACTTGGTAGATTATTTAAGAAACTATCCAGTTTATTTTTATATACTGTAGAGTCTACAGTGTAGACATACTGGGAGGCAGAGATGACATCTAAGTGCAGTGTCAGGCCAACTAGTATTCTTCCACATGGGCCTCATATTCCTAATCACTTGCGAGGCCCCAATTAACACTCATTTTGTAGCATCTTGCTGCTGCATGGGCTCTGCTGGTGTGTGGACACATTCATCCCTGGCTCACATATCTAAGAAGGCCCTAGTTCAAGGTAAGAGCCAGGCAGAAGACTACTGACAGGGCCCTACTGTAGAGCATATAATACTGTGTGGGCACCACTGTGGGGCAGATCATACTGTGTGGGGGCCCTTCACTATTTATATCACACAGTATCTGTTTTATAGCCGACATTACATTAGTACAGGCTGTAATAACATTGCCGGTCACTATAAAACAGATCCTGTGCAATCTAAATAGTGAACATTAATTGATCAAAAGTACCAAATGCAGAGACTTTTATCTCTCAGTACAAACTTGTTTGTATTGGTGAAAGCTCTTTAACACCCCATTAACACGACTATTTAGTGGGTCCGTAACTGTCTGCAATTGTGGATCCGCAGGGCCGCCGATAGGCCAGTACTACTGGTACTGGCGTCAGGGGCCTGGCCAAATTGAAAAATGGGGGGGGGCCCGGTTTTGGCCCGCCACCGTGTGCCGGCCCCCTGGCGCCCGTAGCAGTCATTGTGTATGTCCTATTTCAACTCAGATCTGCATCCAGAGGACGCAGATCTGAGTTGAAGTCATACGCGGCTGAAGCAAGGAGCTGACACAGGTCAGCTCCTCGCTTCGCCGCTGCGTGCCTCTCTTGCTGACACATATGCGGCTGAAGCGAGGAGCTGACATGTGTCAGCTCCTCGCTTCGCCGCCGCCGCTACTGGCTTGTAGACACGATGTGATCACATCGCGTCTACAGTAGCCGGCGGCAGCAGCGAAGCGAGGAGCTGACACAGGTCAGCTCCTCGCTTCAGCCATCGCGTCTACAAGCCAGTAGCCGGCGGCGAAGCGAGGAGCTGACACAGGTCAGCTCCTTGCTTCGCCGCTGTGCGCCTCTCTCGCTGTCACATATGTGGCTGGAGCGAGGAGCTGACCTGTGTCAGCTACTCGCTTCGCCGCCTCCGCTACTGGCTTGTAGACGCGATGTGATGACGTCACATCGCGTCTATAACTGTGCGCCAGTGAGAGAGAGGCGCGCAGAGAGCTGCGAGGGAACGAAGGAGAAGGTAAGTCAGTCAGTGTAATGTGGAACGTGAAACTGGGGGCAGAGAGAGGACGGCATGACACTGGGGGCAGAGATGGAGAGGACGGTATGACAATGGGGGCAGAGATGGAGAGGACGGCATGACAATGGGGGCAGAGATGGAGGGACATGAATATGGGGGCAGAGATGGAGAGGACGGCATGACAATGGGGGCAGAGATGGAGGGGACGTGAATCTGGGGGCAGAGATGGAGGGGACATGAATCTGGGGGGCAGAGATGGAGGGCATGAATCTGGGGGTAGGGATGGGGACATGAAACAGGACAGAGATGGAGGGGACATGAAACTGGGGGCAGAGATGGAGGGGGGGACATGAAACTGGGGGCAGAAATGGATGGGCGGACATGAATCTGGGGGCAGAGATTGGGTGGGAGACATGAAACTGGGGGCAGAAATGGATGGGCGGACATGAATCTGGGGGCAGAGATTGGGTGGGAGACATGAAACTGGGGGCAGATGAAGGGTGTATATGAAGCTGGGGGAGAGATAGAGGGGGGACATATAATTTACGAGTGACTGTAGGAGGATTATACTGTGTGCGGGCACATGAAAAATTAATGAGAGTGGGTGGAGTCAACATAACAGTGGGTGGGGCTAAATTTGCCGCGGCGCGCAAAGCATTTTGTCCCTCTTGTGGTTCTTCAAAAGTTGGGAGGTATGGGTACAGGGGGCAATGGAAAGATGTTAGAAGGTGGACGGGGGGAAGGGGGATTGTGGGGGCATCGGGTGTGCGGCACTGGAGAGGGAACTGGGGCAATAATATATGTTTTTAGCTGGAGAACTACAAAGCACACAATAGCTCCAAAGGTATGTGTGCTTTGTATTAATAATGATGTAGGCTATGCTACTAGCATAGCAGCCTGTTTGGGGGTGGGACTTTCACGTTAAAGGAGTGTTCACATTGCGTTTTTGGCCTCCCTTGCCGGTATACGTTGGTAACCAGTCACAATCAGCTCCTCACTTATCCCTGCACGGAGAACTGCAGGCCCCCCTTTTTTTAATGGCCAGTTCTTCGTGCAGGGATAAGTTGACAGCTGATTCTGACTGGTTACCAACATATCCCGGCAAGGGAGGCCAAAAACGCAATGTGAATAAGCCTTGAGGATTTATTAGGAGGGCTTTTATAGATGGTGTTGGCTCCCTATAGGCGCTGTCACACGTAGCAGATTTTACCTGAAAATAGAATCTGATTAAGCCTTGTAAAGCTGCTAAATAAAGGGAAATGTAATACAGAATTGGTATGTCGCAAAATAAAGTAGTTTTAAAACGGCGGCGGGGGGGGGGGGGGCAGACACTTAGGCTGTATGGGGCCCCAAAATTCCTGATGGCGGCCCTGTGGATCCGCACAGGTTAAATTGCCATGTTCGCACTTTGAGTGCTCCAAATACAACCCAAAAGCCACTAAATTATCACAGTTTCTAAAAGGTTTGCCATCACTTCTCTATACTGTGGTAGAGCTACAATAGGTTTTTGTACTACTATATTTTCTACACTGAGCATTTTTTATATACTTTCCTCCTACGTATCAAACTGGTATGACATATTGTTTGCATCTTTGTGTAGTAGGTGTTGCTGTGCTTGGTATTGAGCCATCAACACTGGCATACTTGAAAGCACTTGAAGAAAACCTTCTATTCTGTCCAAAGCAAACTGAGATGTGTTACAAGTCTGTTTGCTTATGGAACAACTGAGCATGTTTTATATGAGAATCGCATTCTTTCTGTATAGCAAGTGTTGGTGTGTCTTGCTTTCGTGTGGATATTGTTGTGGATTGCTTCCCTATTTAGAATTGGTCTTTCCTGACCTCTTCTATGCACAGGTTTTATTTTCTGATCTTGGTCAGGGATTACCTGTGGGAAATGGATTCTTGACTGTTTACTTGTATGTTCATTGCTGCGGCTGTTTGAGCCATCTGAATGGGGCTTGTAGAAATATATGTGCATTCTACATAAACCTCCTCATTCAAATGAATGGAACAGATCTTCACTTGCAGAAATTCCCCCCACTAGAAGGTCAGCTGGTTCATGTTTATAGCATCTTAAAAGGGGTTATCCAAGGTAATAAGGTCCTATTCCCTGTTTTGTGCACAGTGTATTGAGCAGGAGGGCTTTATACATTGCACAATCACTGAGATGTTGGAGCACACTCATAGCTATCTTTTAAGAATTTAAGACCTTATACACACACTTGTTTTATGGCTCCATTTTGTACAGCAAGTCCGTGCCCTAAAACACTGGGCACAACAACTTGAAAAATGCTGTTCTTGTAGCAAAAGTAATTGTATTTTTCCATAATGTAATTTTTGACTGACCTAGAAACACAGTGATTAGATTATCGTACACAGAATGAAGACAAATGCTGCTATTCTTTAAACCATGTCAAGTGCTCATGGTACTGAAATGTAACTCTAGAGGCTAAATGAGAGATGAGGTAGAAACCTTGGGCCAGTCATTCTAGTTTTGGTAGGACTGAGGTTATATGGCTGCTATCATCCGGAGACTGCATAATACCTGCTCTTGAGCTATGTGAGTGTTATTGCAGCTCAGCATCATTGACATATGGAATTGTTTATAGAAAAAGCCGCCTAATCTTGTATGACCCCCTTTAACAACGTACCTAATGTTTCTAGCTCTCCTGGAATGTCTGGAAGGCTTCTGAAAAAAACCCAGTGACCTCATACACTCATGGAAATGCTGACATATCTCCAGGCCCCAGCATTTGTCATGTGACTTGACTTTATGTTCCGATCATGTCCGAAAAAGTATACGTGACCAGCACATTTTGTGCATACACCACAAGAGGTGTGGGAGGCTATATCCACAGGATGTCGTGTATAAGTGGGAGGGGGACACGTAACCATGAGCCCAAAATTACCACTGCACATGCCTGTCTCTCAGATCAAAAGGCTAACATGTTGGCAAGTATGAGTTTGGTGCCCAATGCTAGGGAGTCCCAAAAATTATATATTAGTCCTCTGAATTCAGTTAGCAGCAGCAAAAAAGGCTTAAACCACTTTACCTTATTTGTTACTTTTACATTTTTATGACTTTCATAGATTAAGGTTTTGCATATCGTGTTTCTCTTGACAGCAATATGCCCCATCTGTCTTTGAAAAATATTCTACAAGCATCACAATTGGAAACAAGGAAATCAGTCTGCATTTATATGACACTGCAGGTAAGAGATGTTTATTACTTATTTTTATGATTTATTTAACTGAATCATTAATAAGATTAACTTAATTTGTACCATGTCTGGTTGAATTAAAGTGGTTACCTAGCCAAATAAAATTGATGTCCTGGCCTCAAGATAGGCCATCAGCATTAGGTGTGTCTCTCGGCATCTTGGCTTATTAGGTTATAGAAGGGTCCCAGTCCATAGTGGTTGTGCACACTATCACACATTCCCCATTTAAATGAATAGGGAAACTGTAGTACCACTCACTGCTGCTACTTGTGTTTTGCAAGAGTGAGCATTGAATAGGTCGCTGCACTCAAGCAAGCATTATGGGCCACAAATTGAAAAAAAGAAATCCTGAAAAGCATATCACTGAATAGAGTACAGGAGAACCTCAAGCGAGATAGACACCCTCCATAATCATGTACAGAAAGTACATGAAAAATAAGATGACACTGTATTTTATGTTTTGGTTTTATTGGTTTCTTGGATCTTGCTTGCAGTCATCAGCTTTCTTTGCTATTTAAACATAAGGGGTTTGCTTTTTGTTACTTACTCCTCTATGTGGAAGCTCAGTGTGGTAGATGTTAGCAAGTAACATGCGCTCCTACTACTTATAGCAATGCTGCTTGGTGGTAATCTGACGTTGCATTGATGCAGTTAATAAAGTCATAAATATACTGTTATTCTGTATTTCCTGGCTTTTTCACTGCATAGCTGATCTTCCATTTCAGAGCTTGCTTGTCTAGTCAGTACTTTACCCCTGACAAGACATTTCCTTGAATTAGAGGGTGTAACAATACACGCACTGTAACTAGCAAGTAGGTCAAGAGATATGTTTGAAAGATGGGGAGGAACATGGTGATTATGGTGTAAAGTCTTCTGTCTGACATCTACATTCTGCTCATAGCTCTGTCAGTCTTGTTAAGCCTACAAGATTTCCTACAGAGACGAGCCAGATCTTCATGCTCGGTACATTTTTATTCTTTACTTCTGTTCTGTTTTAACCTTCACAGAGTTTATCTTGAGTGGGAAAAAGTCTGCAACTATTCTGTACAATAAATGGTTTTTCTCCAGAAACTTGAAATAAAACTTGCCTGGATCAGCAAAGGCTTGGATTCATAAAGATATAACCTAGATCCAGAACGTAAACATTTGTGCTATTGATATTACCAAAGATATTGTGACCATTCTTATCCATCATGCTGGGATTAATGGTATTCGCTTGTCACGGTTTAAACCCTGATGGTTACTAAGCCTACATTCAGAGGACCAGTGGTGAAAATAGCCTGGAAAAATGACCAATTTGGACTTCGTTTATGGAGGAATCCATGAAAATGAACAAAAATAGAACATAACGTGGACTTTGACAGTCTATTACAATGGACTGTCAAAATATCGGTCATATGGCTAGCACCCATTCACATGCATTGAAATTAACGTGCCCATAAAACGGCCAATATTCACTGCTGTGTGAAAGTAGGGTTAAGGTGAACATTTAACTAAAGCCCTATTACTCTAGCGTATGATCAGGAACAAGAATTTTCTTGAACCCTTGTTCACCCTATAGTACACCTGTGTTATTGTAAGACTACAAATAAGCAAACACTTGTTTCTTCGCAGAATGCATCTTTTATGCTTTTCAGTAGCTCATCGACCTTTGTAAAGAGGGATGTGCTGATGAGTATAATGAAGCTGCATGTGCCCAAAGGAATATAGAAATGATCTTGTGGGCACAGTTCTGATCATTGTGCTATGTACATAGAGCTTATATGTGCTAACTGACATGCTTCTACATCGGATGGCACCATTTAACGCCAGATAAATGGCTCATGTAATAGGGTCTTTAAAATTAGAAAGCTGTCCTGCTGACATCCACCCACATCCTCCATAGATATGGATTACTACTTCTGCTGAGTGTGCATGTATTCCTAATATATAGAGGGGAATAAGTCACTGCTAGACACCTCTGGTGGTGGTTTTATCCCCTTTTAGAACAAGGATCAGACATGCTGAAACGCTCTATGCTCTGATTCTTTGCCTTAACTTCTGGTGTTGGTGAAAAGTCAAGACACCCCTTACATGTGTTTGCTGCATGACTAGAGTTGGCTCGCCCAACTCAGATTCCTGCTCTAACTCAGAAGGAATAAAGTTCCTCTAATTCATCAAAAATCTAGTGACCGAATTAAGTAAGTAACAAACCATGCATCTAATGATATAATGTTAAGAATTGTACAGTGTTCCTTTGAAGCGGAAAAATTGGTCTCTCCTTGACTCTAACTCCACAGCTCTAGTATGGTCAACATTAATCTTCAGTCCTTTATCTTCTTCTAGGCATTAAGAATGCTTTCTGGTAAGCCACCTTTACGAATGTTGGTGGTGGAATTTTTGTTTGAACATAAGTTATGGTGATAAGAAGTCTATAGAAAAAAACAGTAGGAAAACACTCCATATCCATGATTTTCTGTGAGTCTCCAAAAAAACCCAAAAACTTTAAGGCTGAGGCCCCACGTTGCATAAACGCAGTTGTTTTTGTTGCAGATTTTGCTGCGTTTTTTTGAGCCAAAGCCAAGAATAGCTACGAAGGGAATATATAGTAAGCACTTTTCCCTTCTGCTCAATCCACCCCCAGCTTTGGCTCAAAAAACCGCTGAAAAATTTGCAACGAAAAAAGCTGCATTTCTGCAATGTGCGGCTTCAGCCTAAAGCTGAGGCGACACGTCACGGAAGTTTTTTTTTTGTTTTTGTTTTGTTTTTTGCAGATTTTCCTGCAGTTTCTTGAGCCAAATCTAGGAGTGGCTACAAAGAAGGAATGGGAAATATAAAGGAAGCTCTTAGGGCTCGTTCACACGTGGGCAAAGGGGCAGATTTTGACAGCGGATTTTGCTTCAAAATCCGCCCCTTTACAATGGTGGTCTATGCAGACCACCGGGCTTCTTTTTTCTGCTAGTGGCGGGCTGCTGGTAGCGGAGAAAAGAAGCAACATGTCCTATCTTCAGGCGGAAACTGCGGCGCGCTGGTCCGCGGCTTCCGCTTAGCGGCAGCACCCTCCTGTGTCAGCTCATTCATTTGAGCCGACATAGGAGGGGAAAGCCGCGACCACGATGGTCGAGGCAGGCGGGTTTTGACCAGGGAGAGACGCGGCTTGCCGCGTCTCTCTCTGTGTCAAAACCCGCGCGGACGGTGCACATGTGAACTGACCCTTATGCTTCTGCTCAACTTGCTACTGGCTTTGACTCAAAAAAATGCAGCAAAATCTGCAACAAAAAAAGCTGCGTTTCGGCAGTGTGGGGCCTCAGCCTTAGAGAACCTTTCATGTCCTCAGAGATGAGTGGTAGAGCGCCGACACTGAATTCGTCCCACTGTAAGCTTTCCCAGTATGCACTTTTGTGCTGGAGATATCGGTGCCATTAGTTTCAGGAACCGCTATCTCACCACTGTCAGAAAGGTGGAACTTAAAGCCTAGTTATCTGTGGGCTGTTATGAACGTCCTCCCCCCTCCAAATGATAGTACAAGGCTAAGGAAGAATACTGTCGTGGAGGGGAATGTTAAAACTAAACACAGGAGTGCATACTGGGAAAGCTGACACCACGCTGAATTCAACGCACTGTCACCTTTCTAGCGGTATGTAATGCCTCACATCCCTGAGGACATGAAAGTTCTTCTCTAAAGCCAAAAAGCAGTCAGTCTAGTTTCACATGGCCAAGTTCAGCCAAGAAACACAGTTTGTGTCCCTCCTTATATTCATCAAATGAACATTTATATATGGAGCTTGTTACATGCTCCTCCTTTATATATTATGGCCGAACAATACTCTGTCAGGTTACTTGGCACAAAGGTAAAAGTACTTAATTTGTTCTATCAGATCTAATCTATCTATATATATATATTTATAATAGAAAAGCTTGTTCAGCAATCATAGGCATAAATATCAATAAAAGTGTGTGTGTGTGTGTGTGTATATATGTGTGTGTGTGTATATATATATATATATATATATATATATATATATATATATAATATATATATATATATATATATATATATATATATATATATATATATATATATATATATATATATTCCAACATGTTTTCATGGAATGCCATCAGAGTTGAGGTGATAGAGCTGAACAGGCGGTGGAGGCACCTAAGGGACAGGAAAGGGACAAAAGGGTGGGGGGGGGGGCAAACATGGGTAAATGACTTGCATATACCTCTATCTATAAGCAACTTTTCATAAATGAATAGTGCATTAGAATAAAACAAACTTTGTAATATATCTCATTAAGCTGTTCTGCTGCTGCTCTTGCGTAACTAAAATTCCATCTCTGTATTCAGCCTCACACACAGAAATTTATGGAGAAGGGAAGAGTGGAGTATGAGGCTGCTGCTGGCTACCAGGGCCTTATTCTGTGCACTGGTAGACTCTTATATACAAACTAGCAGTGTTAAGAGTTCAGAGTAGCCGTAATAATTGACTCTTTGCAGCCTCTTCCTCCTCCTCTCTTACTCATAGAGAAACATGAATAATAGAAAGTAACTCCGCCTGAAAAGTGGAGAACAAAACCTACTTCTTTGATAAAGATATATAAAGTTTCTTATATTCTCCTGCGTTATTAATTTATGCAAATCTGCTTAGAACTTGTGTTTTTAAAGTGATTTCTTGCAGAGGGCAGATATCAGTCACTTTGCACAGCCATTCTGGAGTTGATGGGTTTTGTCTCCCTGGCCTAATACAACAGAATTGATGACTTTGCTATCTGTAGCTATAAATATTAGAAGAGGTGAGAGGTATGGACATAAGTGGGTGGTAGGTTAAAGGGTTTTCAGGGATTTATGTATTGATGACCAATCCTTAGGCTAGGTCAGCAATATATGATCAGTTCCAATTCACTTACGGTACATATCATGTACCTAATGAAGGTGATTTCATTCGCTCACTGAAGAGGCTATGGCTATTGGACTTCCATTAATCGCATGTTGTTGATTTATTCTAAAGATAGGCTGCCAATATATAAGTCCAGGAAAACTAATTCAAGAAAAATTTGGGTGGAGGAAAGAGCGTAGTATGCATTCTCTCCAATTATCTTCTGCACATCCTCCCTGTAGTTTGTGGTAGTTACCACATTTGTGGATATAAGCCCACATCCAAAAAACGCCACCATGTGGAAAGAATCTCTGGTTTGGTCATATGTCCTTAGGTGTTTTGTACCCATTTCTTCTCTTGTAATGTATATTTCAGTCCATTACTGCAAATACTTAAATGACTTTACAAGTGGTGGTCGATGTAAAACAGCTATAACATACACAATTGGTATTTGTATCTTTTCTACTATGAGTTCACTTTGCATGTAAAATGAGTAATGCCTTTGAGGTTGACAGCACACAGACCAACATTACTTAGCAATACGCTTCCTTCTTATGCTACAGGAAGTCTATGGTCAGCTTGATGAGTGTAGCAAGTTCTTGCAAAATGCTTCTTGCATTTCGGCAAAGTAACAGTAAGGAAGATTTAATTTTTATGACAAATTCTGCTTTTTTTGTTTTTACCATTTGGGAATGCTTAATGCCACCTCATGTAAATACTAACCAATTACAATGTATGCCTTACCATCTAGTGTGGTTTTTTTTTTTTTTTATTTTTTTTTTTAAAGAGAGTTGCTTTACAATTTCTACATGGGTCATTGGCAGCAACAGTTAGGGGAAGACTCTTTGACTTCTATCATGTACAGAATGCCTCCCTATCCAAGATTAGGTTGGTGTAAGGAACTTTAAAGAAATTAATTATTCAGTTATCAATAGTGGGTCCAGTTCTCGGGCCCTCCGGTGATTGAGGGAGTGAGAAGCTAAGTGTTCCATACACTATGTAGTGATCTGGCTCTGCTGTTGCAGCTCTGCTTCCATTCAAATCAATGGGTATAAAGTGGTCGGCTTTGCACTAATCTCCAAATAAAGTGGCTTTCTAGACTTCATTACTTGATGACCAATCCCTGATCAGTTCTACTTCACAAGCCATATGTCATCACGTTCATTGATCAGATGGCTTATTCCCTGCTTAGTTTCATTCTAGTAAATGGGCTCAGCTGTGATACCAAGCACAAATGCCATACAATTGTAGGGCACTGTGCTTGGTTTTCTGTAGAGAGTCTGCAGTACTCACCACAATGCCTCTGTCTGTTCAAACAACTGATCGGCATGCTTCCTGGACGTCCGGCAACACCGATCTTCATTTGACGACCTATGCAAGGGGTGGATCTTAAATTAATAAGGCTTAACAACCCCTTTAATGGTCTTGAAGGTCAGGACTTATCAGTACGTGAGGGACTATGTTGCAGACAACTGATGGTAATTGTTTGGACTTCAGCTGTAGATAGATTTCGAAAGTGGCACTAAAGTCTGAATGGAAGACTACTTGCTCTGGTATTGACTGACTGGATATTTATAGAGCAAATACATTAAAAATGTTTACTAGGGTTTTATCTTTTTTGTAATATTTATTTTGCTTACTTATATAGCGCCATATTCCACAGTGCTTTTACAGATCGTGTCAACACTGTCCCATATAGGGCTCACAATCTAAATTCCCTATCAGGATATCTTTGGAGTCTTTATTTTACTTCCTTATCAAGGATTGTTTAATATTTGAAGGCTATGTAAAGAATGGGACTGGCTTTTGAAATATCTTTAATATTTATTTTCTCAGCTTTACCAAAGTGTTCCTTCATGTCTAAATTGTGGTTAGCAACCAGACCATGTGCGCCTCACCCTTCCAAGCTTTGATTGCAGCACCATATCTTAATAATATGGTGGATCAGAAGGCACAGACCTCTCCATAGGCGCACTCAGTAAATAGATCTGTGAGTGGGGTCATAACTGCTCTGCTCTGTATGCTGCTGTTATAAGTGGCGATGAGTTCATCCATTCTTTATTGTTGATCGGTATTGGGTTGGTGCAGTCCACATTGTCTTATTCAGTGCTCATAAAGAAGGAAGTTAATATACTACCTGGAAGAAGACTGTGATCCCGCTATACAACAAGTGAACAGAAAAGACACTGTAAAAGATTAGTCACCAAAGTCTACAATTGCACTACGCCTTTTTGTTGTTAGCTGATCTGTGGATTAATTCTAGGTGAACTCTGAGTTGGGGAGGGGGAAGTTACTGACTCCGGCTTCAGACTAAAATGATTCATTATTGTTGATTTATATTCTACAGTCATCTTTATTGTATAATTATAGTGTGTGGTATGTTACATATGTAGTAGTACATTCAATCACTTGCTTTAGACTGAATTAGAGAAGCTTCAACACTTCTGTCTGACAATGGCTGTTGGCAATTTATGAAGTAGTTGGAGCAGGAGTCCAACTGGTGGAAAAAAATTGAGTCAGAATTGATCGTTTGGCCTACTGACATCACCGCCCTTGTTATTAGTCATATTGTCCAGATGGTTATCACCTATCCTGAACAATACGACTAGATCCTTTATAAAGTAACAAAAGAACACAATACTTACATGTTACAAATCACACCTTTCCAGGGCTTTGTAAGTATTATGGTGGTGTTTGTTTTTGCATATTCTACAGCTATCTTTAAATTCATTAACAACCCCTTTAACCGTTTATTGCCCTCTATTGTTTTTGTTTGTTTGTTTTTTCTTCATGTCAAGTGCAGCATCCCTTTTAAAAAAAATAAAATAAAATTACTTGCCTGGAAAACCCCTTTAGAGTCCATTACTACTGTTAATAGGATAATAAGTGCATCCAAATATCTTTAGCAATCTTTAAAGTGATTTCCGGTTTTCTCCTGGAGCTCCTGGCATCTTCTGCATTTGTTTACATGTGTAGTTTACAACTACCATGATGCCTTGCTCTTCACTCAGATCTCCCTCACTATCCCCCCTCCCGCTCTAACTCCCTCAGACCCCCTCACTGTTTCCCTAGCTAGCTTGACCTTCCGAACTAACTCAGCCTACCCCCCACTCCATCATACTTGCCTGCTGTCATGTCCTGAAGATCACTTTCTTCTGTTCCTTTGGCTCTGTGTTGGTAAAAGTCAAGAGAAGGAATGCTGCCTATTGTGCAGGCGTGGGAAGCCAGCTCCTTTGCCTCCTCACGTCTCGTGCTTCTATGGCGCAGTCGTTGGAGGCCAGCAAACCTGAGAGAAGAGGCTGGCCCTCTTGAATGAGGTGACGTTTCGTGTCCAGACAGGAAGACATGTAAGTATGATGGGATGGGGAGGGTGGCATTAGTGACGTTCAGTTTCCGGAAATAGGAAAACTGAATGTCACCGTAAAATCTGAAAATGTGTTGGGTGGTCACATGACCTCCTTGGGGATCTGGGTAAATATACATCTTTGGTTAAGTTATAAATTAGGTTGGGGTGGGGGGGGAGTGTTTAACTTACTGTGGCAAGATCATCTTATCCCAAACAACCCCTTTAAGTCTATGTGTCAGTGGGATTCAGTACATAATCCTCCCAAGTTATTGTGTGCTAGCGGCATCGGAAAGGTCTTGTTTCCTTGCAACTGGGGTCACATCACTAGCAGTTAACCTTGGGGTACAATTCTGGTATGACAACCAACTGTTCCTCCCCACAATGGGCTTTCTGGGTTAAAGATGCTATTGACTGATCTTTAGCATAAATCGCCAATTAACCTGATAAACCACTTAAAGAACAAAAGAACTGAGCATGTTAAAATCCAACAAACCGATCCTACTTTCCCTCTGCCATTGAAGAGGAGCCAGGACATGACCCTGCGCAATAGACTGTTGGCCAGTTCAACTGAAAATGCTGATTATGTCTGGCATTCATCTGAAGCTTTTTTCACGCTAAGGTTTGTATCTTGACAATCTGCACAATCCCAAATTAATACATGGAGATAAAATCTAGACATTAACCTTTAATCTAGTTTTCATTGTCATAGACATTAATGCTGCTGTTGCATCCAGCTGGGGTAACCTCTCAAGAGAAAATTCTCACTGGATTACAGTCTATTGTGTAGAAATGGTAATTGGTGGACAGAATACAGAAGTGTTGAAAGACGAAGGTGCACCACCCTGTGCTATTTTTACTATGCGGATACTTGGGGAGGAGTTGGTCTACATACCTACAATATCTCATCTACATTCTATGTGACAGAATGACATATTTGTCAAAGAAGAAACAAGGTTTTACATAACGCTGACTCAAACATGTATGGCTATTAAATTACATAATAAAATGTACTTTTATTTTAAATAGAGGTGATCAAACTGTCTAAGATCAACTTGGATTCATCCTGAATTTTCCAAACTTATCCTGAACCTTTTGGCTTTTGACACCTACAAATCTCCATTATACTCTGGGGTCTCTTCAGTAAAGTTTTCTGATGTCTAGTTGTAAATGATTCTTAATAGATAGATCATGCAGCCAGCACACTAGAGGGTGCAGAAAAAGACCAATGGGTATTCTGGTAACTCAGTTATCCCATATCCACTGTTTGATCATTGGAGGTCTGACCTCTGCAAACCCCACAGTCACGAAAATGGTAGTTCTTTTCCTCCTCTCAATAGGGTGGCAGGCAGAGGGTGTGCTGCGTCTTTATGGGACCAAGTCCAGAGTTCTAGGAGAGCGCTATTCTTAGCTACTTCCAGGAGTGACATAGAAGTGTATGAAGTTGCTTGTTCTTTTATCAATGGTGGTCTCACCAATCTAAAGGGAATGGGTTGTTTGGAGTACAAAAAGATATCAAACTTGGGGTTATTCAGTTTGTAAATTCCGCAAAGTTGACAATTTCTGAAGCCCTTGTGCCAGCCAGTCTAGCACCAATGGGTATGTCTAGTTCAGTCTCTGAGGTCACTCAATTTTCTCATTCTAATATGGCTTCACAATGAAATGGAGTTTGATTTTGGGCTGAATGTCCTTCTACTTTTCATTCAGAGAAGCTTAAGCCGTGAAAGGGCTTAAACCCTACACCTAGGCCTATCACCATGACAAGGGGGCGTTCTCTTTGTCCCGGAGAAAGAATGTTTTACCATCATCATAGAAAAATATAATTTTATAAGTTATGGATATTAAATATTATTAGATGGGACATTGATCCAGGCACCTATTCTTATTGCCTTATTTGGCATTGGATACTATTTTTTTTTTTTTCAGTAACATGGGCCTATTTGATGTAATATTCACTATTGAGGAACTATCTGCTGTTACATCCTTCCCTGAAAATACTTGTCATTTAAAGCAGAGAGGACAATAAGCTCATGTTCACATTTATGTTTGATCAAACACAGACCGTATAGCAGGACATTGGTCATTGGCTGTCGACCTGACAAGTAAAAAATCCACCCTCACTTGGGCACCTAGTGGTAATTCTTTCTATGTGATTGCTGAAATGACCTGGATGTCCTTGGTATGTAGTTTTTAGACCTCACTGAGCACATTTTACATGGTAGTCGGTATACGCTGTGTGACATTTTATATAATAGATGTTTCAAAGCACAATATGCAGCTTTTTTCCATATCCCCACCGCACTAACTTATTGTTATTCAGACTGTAAGTGTTTGGGTATAAGTAGTGCTTAAAATTCCTCTACATCTGTGAAGCAAGAACCTTGAAGGACATTGTGCACCAGACTGGTAATTACGCAAACCCAGGCAGGGGATATGTAACCTGCCATTAGCGGTGAACTATGCTGAGGGTCCTTGTGGGTGAATGAAGGTTAAAAGGACATCACCTGGAAAAAAGCTTTTTTTTTTTTTGTCTCTGTTCTCAGGTGTAAGATAGTGTGCTGTGATTCACTGGTCTATGTGCCAAAAACATAACTGTAATTGGTTCTGGACCATTGCTCCTTTCTCACAATGTGCCATTAGTGTCACTTTGTGAAACTTGCATAATCTTTATTGCGGTACTTAATGAACTATTCCCCTCCTCCACCTCACAATCCCCATTCCTCCCTCTCACCTGGTCCCAGTGTCAGCTAAAATTTGGTGGCTATCAAAGGGGCTACTGCATATCGTCTCCCATACCCACGAACCAAAAAAATAAATAAATATAAATATGTATATATATATATATATATATATATATATATATATATATATATATATATATATATATATAATGCTCACCTTTCCTTGGTCCAGTGTTAATTTAAAAATTAGGCCATTGACATAGAGTAACTTAAAACTACATGATTCAAA
This sequence comes from Leptodactylus fuscus, assembly GCF_031893055.1. Lineage (NCBI taxonomy): Eukaryota > Metazoa > Chordata > Amphibia > Anura > Leptodactylidae > Leptodactylus > Leptodactylus fuscus. The sequence continues at coordinate 93,344,527 of NC_134265.1, read as the reverse complement.
GAGGTTATGCCATGAATAATATTTATCCATAGGATAAATATCTGATTGGTGGGGGTCTGGCTGCTGAGACCTCCACTGGTTCTGAAATTGAGGGTGTTTTATTCCTGCTGTGCATTAGGACAGCCTGCACCCGTCACCTGAATGTAGTCGTGCGCATGCTGGACTGGACTCAATCCATCCTTGCTTTTATGAATATTGCTAGCATGAAGTGAATAGTAGCATGGATGTGTCCCATCCAGCATGGGCATGAATATATTCAAGTGGCGTCTGCAGGCTGTTCGAATACACAGCAGGATAAAACACCCTGTTCTTAGGATCAATGGGGGTCTCCGTGGTCAAAATTGGGAAAAAAATATTTCCTAATGTGGCATTATACCGTGTGCAGGGAGCACTAATCTGGCATTATAAAGTTCAGGGGGCAACTTACCTGGCATAATAATGTGGGTGGGGACAGTAAGGAGCTTTATACTGTAGCGGGTACAAATTGAACCTTAGTGCCCCTACACAGTATAATTTCCCTTTAGTATCTGTTCTTAGCATGTGTTAATAGCTTCAACTCCACTGATTCCAGCACAGTTGGAATTTTCTCTCTAGCCCCCAGCATTGCCGAACAACAAGCGCAGTTAGGTTTGGTGCCCATTGTGCTATGTAAGCTTTGTAATGTCGGGTGGGCAGTGTCAAGCAGGACGCGTTTATAGTTCCAGTCAGAGGTAGTCATTGTCCGAGCTCACTATCACACCCCTTGTCTGCTGGTTACAACGTCTGACTGACAGTACAGAGCCTAAATAGTATATCAGGCACCAAAACTAACAGCATTGATTGCTCAGGAACAGTTGGAGGCTACAGAAAAATTCCAACTGTGACAGAATCACAGGCAGCAACACTTTTTGTTTTTTTAAATAAGAACTTTATTCATTCACACAGTATATAATAGGGTAAATTTCGTATGTATTGTCTTTAAGGGCAAGTGGCTCCAAATCTGCTATAAATGGGCTACCTCCTGTTTGACCTTGTTGACTCGCCCTTCTTGTCCGAACCTGGGCTCAGCGAAGAGTCCTCTGTTGGGCCAGTAGCACACTCTTCTGTATTATGATGCTTTCTCTTGGTTCTATGCTTTTTATTAATGTAATTTCATCCTCCATCCTACTTTTCTGAATAATGGTATTCTAAAATAACAAGGCTATGTATAGCGGCACCCTTAGGCTCGGCTCACGCTGGCACTAAGGCTCCTGTTTTACAGATGCATTTTAATGGGATCAGATTTTCACTTCTTTTATTGGGTGTAAAAGCATAGAAATATACTATTTTTGTTCTGCAATAGAAGAATGACACTACAAAACCTAGGTGATGGCACAAAAATTCCAGTGAAGTCAACAGACTTGTTAAAATAAATGAAGATTTATGGTTTTCTGTAAAACTGACTTTTCTGAACTGCAGTGTGAACATGGCCTCAATGATGCTGATCTCTGCAATGGCACTAGAATTAACAAAAGGATTACGACTTACTAAAGGACAATGACAAATTATTCTGCCCTACAAATAAGCAACTTGTCTTCCATTTTCAAAAGTGCACAAATTGTTGGCTTGTAACCAGGGTCACATATGTGGCAGAAGGTTTCTGGATCTTGCAGACCTCACATGTCACATGCCAGCACACAGGGAAGGGGAGGACATTCACTATCACAGCTTACCTGAAAGCTGCCAAACTTCTGTGTGCTCAAGAAGTTACCTTTATTACATTTTCATATGACTGCTTAGAAATTGTAGGCACTGGGTAACCCTTTATCTATATTAATGTAATCCAATAGACCTAAAAATCTGCTCTGCTCTGTTTACTGTGAGGAGAGCCCTGTTTTATATATGCAATGTCCTATAACCTATGTCTTCTATTACAGGACAGGAAGATTATGACAGACTGCGTCCTCTTTCTTATCAAGATGTAAATTTGGTTTTAATCTGTTTTGACGTTACAAATCCTACAAGTTTTGACAATGTTTTAATAAAGGTGAGTTTTCAGAACATTGTTGCCTGTTTGCCCTGTGTACACTCACTACAGCTGGTCTGCAATAAAGGGCCTTCAACAAACCCTCTTAAAGGGGTTGTTCATGGTTAGAAAATATTGCAGCACAGCCCCCATTTAAATGACAACAAGACCTTTAACTGCTATCCACAGGAGATGGCGCTGGTCACAGAAATGATGCTTCATTAACATGGAGAAAGGATTGGGGGGGAGGGTGGGGGGCACATTTAGTCCACAATACTGCAGATTCCTGGAGGTCCTGTCACTTATCCACAGTCCTTTTCATACTGTCTTAGAAGTGTCTGTCCAAGGATCCTAGTAAAAAATTTTCTCTGGAGCAGTGAAGGCATTGCTGCTTACCTTTTTTGAAGCAATGGCAACACCCTCATAGCGCCAAAGAGCTCATTTGACAAATACAACAATATCTCTGCAACAGGGGTGGAACCTGCCTTTTTCGCCGCCCGAGGCGGACGACAGAAGGCCGCCCCCCCTTCCCGGGGAGAGGGGGTGGGGCGGAGTGAAGGGGGTGTGGCAGAGCGGCGTTAGCAGGTACAGAGAGGACCTGCTCTCTGCCTAAGCGTGAGGGGAGGCCGCTGGAGCATCGCTGCTCCAGCGGCCTCCCCTATCCACTGCTCGGTGACGTTAAGCTGGCTTAGGTAAGCAAAAATGCCGCCCTCCCCAGTGCCCTGGAATAGCGCCGCCTGAAGCGGTCGCTTCAGGTCGCCTCATGGGAGGTGCGGTGCTGCTCTGCAACAAAGTTGCAGTTTCAGAAGTGGTGATCGGGAGAGCTTTGTCCTGAATGGAGCAGTGGTAAGGTAGCACTTGAGAGCACCAGAGATGGGCAGCAGTGTGAAAAGACCCTTACTTGTCTACCCCAGTAGCTGCTGCAGGTGATGTAGCATTCTGTGCTCACCATCTAATACATTGGTAGGTCAGGTCTGCCAGAGCAGGAGTGGCTGTCTAGTCTGACTTTATATAGGGAGTTCTGTCCTGAAAACCATAAACAAATAAACTAAAACCCCCATATCTATATTTTTTTCTATATGCCATAGCCCTGAGATCCAAGTGATTCCCCCGGGTCTCTTCTACCCTTTGGTTCTCCTAGCAGCTGTTCTCTTGACATGTATATGGAATTTATACGTGTGACAGTCATATACAGCTATCTTTATTAGAACTTGGTGTTTATTTTTAGATACAATACCAATGATCGATCTTTTAAGGTTATGACTTATTGTACAGCTGGAAGTGTGCCCTGCTTATCATTGTCAATACTGATAAGTCCCAGGAAGAATATAAGGTGTGTAGTCTGGAGACTTTGCTATGGTATGCAGACTGCTATTTTTACCATGAAATAAAACTTTGACCAGGGTTTGTCAGACATGGCACATACCATAATCTGTATTAATGTATAGTTAAGCATGCCGATAGATGACTAAGTAATAATCTCTGGATATGTATCCTACTGTAGCCCTTCTAGTGCAGTTATAGTCTTCAAAGGATTATCTTTGGCCATGGCAGTAGAATATAGGTTACTGTTTTTGTACAGGTAGCCATTTTGTTGTCTTTTTCTTAGCCATGTGGAAAGCATTCTATGTTTGATGTACTAAAATCCACGTTTTAGAAGTTTATGGTTTAGAAATTCTGGATTTGTGATTCTGACTTGTAATGTATATCCCTGGTTGTGCTGTGTCTCAGTGGTATCCTGAAGTGCATCACTTCTGTCGAGGCGTGCCCATTGTGCTGATAGGATGTAAAACAGATCTGCGCATGGATAAAGAGCGACTGCGCAAGCTGAAAACATCACAGCAGGAACCAGTCACGTATTTCCAGGTAAGACTACTAATACTATCTATGGCTTTCTCACATATCCTTTAAGTTCTGAATATGGAAAAGTGCACTAGACAGAATATTTACTTATTTGAGGAGAGCTCATTTGTATACTTTTTCCAATGGAGTATTGCCTGTAAAAATTCTAACACTTAACTGCCAAGCGCTGGAAATGTTCAAGAATATAAAATATAATATATGGAATCCCAGAATACAGAAGGTGTACCAGGGACATCAAACACACGCAGTACAGTGTGAACTGGACCATGCTTACCAGCTATCCAGACCTCTGCCTCGTGGCCCTTTCTTTGACAGCGGTTTGGAGAAATGCATCTCCTGACTGCCGTCCCCTAAACCCTAATACTTTACATTAGTGGAAGCGAGTGTGGTTACTGATACATTCTTTGTGGGGGGCAGTAGTGGGAAATTATACTGTGTGTTTGGGGGGCACTAAGGAGTATTATACCATGAAGGGTAATGTTACTACGTTGGTGCTCCACACACAGTATAATGTCACCTTGGTGGCCCTCAATAGTTAGTGACATTGACCCAATACTCCGTTTTACCACCAGGGAAGGTTAAATTAATGTGAAATTTGTTTGAGCATTCATTTGCAGCTTGAAGCACTATGCAGTAAACACAACAAAAAGACGCTTGCGTAGCTCTAGCTTTACTCATATGTCACAAATCCGAGGAGAGACAAGTCCAGACTCTTTATAAAGCACTCATCTGGGTTTATGGGAGGTGCAAGCAAATTTAAGATCTTAAGTTTTGTGTTAGTTGTGTATCTTGTAAAAATTTCTCATACTTCAAGGGTATGTTGAAGCGAAGAGTATTATTCAGAAGCTATGTAAGCCTGTCTGTTAGCTGTATGAGTGAGATTGAGATCCCTAGTGAAATTACAATTGTTTGTCTGTAAATTGCTTGCCACCTTAAACAACACTGAAACCAATCAAAGAAACAAGAAGTTAACCCAGACATTAAACTTTTATTGTGTTCCAAATACAAATAAACTGCCAAAAAAATCCCACACAAAATCCATGATAGAAATACAAGTCTTTATTTAAATGGTCACTATTAACTTTTTAAACAACTTAGTCTCATTTCATAGGGTATGAGATTCTCGACCAAAATTCCTGTTGCAAGCCAAGGTCTATCCAAAGATACATTAGATAAGAAAGAGGTCTTGACCGTGAGTGGAAGGGAAGGTTCTGTTCTGTCTTCACACAGTGCTCTGTGCAAAGGACTTAAGATTCTGCAAAATTCACAGCTTACAATGTAAGGCTAGGTTCACACCTGCGACTGATCTACGTTCATGGGTTTCAGGAATCCACTTAGAAAAATGCAGAGAGAAAAGTCCTGCTTGCAAGACTTTTCTCTGCATTTTGTGCCTTTTTTTGGGGAAACCCAGCAGACCCCATTACAATCTATGGGTTTTCACGGGTAACTGCTTTTTTTTAAGTGGATTAGGTTTCTATTTGTTGGGTCCCCAAGCAGACCTGATGAATGGAAACCCAAGTGTAGGTGTGAACCTAGCAAAGAAAGGTCTTCTATGTACTTGTATCTACTTCTGGCTGCTTGTGTACTTATGGATGGGATATTATTCAGATAGCAGCAACTATTGTAATCATAAACTTATTTCCTGTGTTTTGGCTGCTTAACTGTCTGTATTTGTAGTACAGTGATTCTGGATCCCCCTATATTATGATGCCTTAGGCTTTTCTATTTGTTTGCTGTTGTACAGTTACTCCTGGCAGAACCATGTGAAGAATCTGGTAGTATCAGTAATGGATAGTGGAGGGGGTGGACTGCTCCTTATTGTACATGCCCACAGACTGAGAGAAATGCACAATATGCTACAACCATAATGTGATTATTAGCAGCAGAAAAGTGATAGGAAAACAATGTATCCTGTATACTCTGCAGAACTTGTGACAGTGCTGAAGAGTGTTCCACTATGTTGCTCATATTATCAAGCTTCATGTAAATGTCAATCCTAATCTTGACTTTGATGCAATCCTAAATGATCTGGAAGCAAAAAGCAGTATGTCGCTTGCTCCATGTATACGGGAGGGAGTTACTGCCAGATTATTAAACACAATGCCAGCATTGAAAGTAACTTGCAGGAATACTGTAAGGAACCTCCCTCTTCACCTGGGGCCTCGATGTTTTACTTAGAAACTGCATGGAATCTGTTATATAAAGTAAATTACATGGGAGGATCCTAAAGAGAGTTTGTGTGTGTGTCACAAGTCTGACCACTGTGTAAATACCAGCAATCTATAAATCCAGGGGTTCCATAACTGTTTAGTTGTAATATTTTTTAGTGAAATTTAATTTTTTTTATTTTTTTTGCTTAAAGGGTGAAGCAACATGTAAGAATATACAAGCGGTGGAATACCTTGAATGTTCAGCAAAGTTTCAGGAGAACGTAGATAATGTTTTTAGAGAAGCCACAATGATCGCTCTCAATGGCATGAAAAAGGAACAGAGAATGAGAAAGAAAAAGAGCTGCTCGCTTCTCTAAGGGGTTTTTCTCACGTGAACTTCTAATCCAATGATTTATACACATCGTGACATGATCATTCCCCGGATTACGGTTTTATGATGGACCTGGACTGTTTTATTGTAAATAGATTGTTTTACCACTTCTAGCCATGTATATTATATAGAGTCATTCTCATTGCGCCTCAGGTTAAAAGGTTTTAAAGTTTGCCAAGTTTCCTGGTGGAAAGTGACTGCACAAACTGAGAGCAATGCCGATGTTCTCCATCTTGTTAACCCACATACTCATGGGCAAGGAAAGTAAGAGCGGGAACGTTCCAGTGTCGCAGCCTTCACACATCATTGTTTTAAGCTCTCTGTAAGACACTGGCGTTACTGTCTATTTGTACCACAAAATCAAGAAAAGTATACTTTACATTTGTGAAGGCTTCAGCTTACTAAAAAAAAAAATGCATTCACAAGTCCCCTTCATCCAGTAATTTATGTTTTCTACACGAAGTGCCATAAAGCTTAGCCATACATCATTCTTTGGACTCCCTAATTTATTATCTCTCTTTGGTTACTGTTCTGGCATTGCCAGGGGACTGGTATTCTTTTAATTGTGGTTCAGTCATCTGATGGCAGCAAGACAATAAATACTGTACTTTGCATATACTTACCAGTCAAAGTCTGGACCTTCTCTCTGAAAAATTCAGCAAAAATCTACATTATATCAATATACCGGTGTTCAAACAGTGCGGACCTTATTAAAGGCTGCTGTCAGACAACTCTAAAGCCTAACTAAACTTAGACAACATTTCATTCCCTGTCAACGTTTGTGACATCAATACATTTTGGCTCCTTTCTGTGAAATCATTTTTTTTTTTTTTTTTTGGTTTACTTTGACTCTTCTCTATGGGATATATCCCCTGCATACATCTCATGGTGTACAGAGCTGTGTGAAGTGAGAAAAAAAACTGAGTTTGAGGAGGGTCACTTCAAATGGCTATCTCTCTGGCATTATAAAACATGGAAAATAAGCTGCAAATGAATTACCTAATCCTGAGTGTTTTAAAACATATAGGTTAAACTGCACCTACTCTTTCATATGACTCCAAATGCCTGAGAGAGAGCAGTTTGAAGTCTCCCTCCCCCACCCTTTCTCTTCATTTCACACAGCCCATACACGATGACAAGCAAGGGAGAGAGTAAAAACAGCAGGATTTCACAGAAAGGAGACAGTGTGTTAATAAAGTATATTACAAAATATATTGACTCAAAACATGGCCCCACAGCTACTTCCCATTCTACCATGGGGTTATCACTGACCACAGCGCTACTACAGTGATGGATTATCTGCTGTGGAGTAGTAATTACACAGCCTGGGGGTAAAGAAGTATTATGCTGGCAGGAGCTCTCCGCCTCTGGGAGTCCTTGCAGGGATGCACACAGCAGGAGCTCATCACTGTAGCAGGCAGAGTCCTTGTGCTTTACAGTGATGAGCTCCTCCTCCTGAGCTTCAGTCATCCTTCTCATTGGTTGGCAGAGAGGGAAGCCAGAGAAGGCGCGGAGTCCTAGATTAGTCTCTTCTTTTAATACCTGCAGGTCCTGTGCTGGCTGCCGTGCCAGTAAAATATGCCTAGTGTGCCACTCTCGGTACAGGTGCCAGGGGTTGCCAAGCCTCTCCTACTCTATTCGTAGGATAGTGAATAACTTTCAGTTCATTGGGGTTCCAATCACTTTGACCACCACTGCATTCAAAAACATTCTCCTCATCAGTGAAGTCTGACAGGCGTTCCATTAATTTCAATGTCACTGCTGTACTTAGGCTGTCTCTGGCACTGCCTTTGAAGTTAATAGATTGGTACATATGCTTGACCACCACTCCATTCAAAATACAACCCCTGACAAAAATGATGGAATTATCAGTCCCTGAGGATGTTCCTTCAGAATCAAGAATAATTGTGGTAGCCAGTAACAGTTAGATTTTTAGAACAAGCACATGGAATAAATTGTGGAATCACTCAAATTCTGAGGAAAAAATTATGGAATCATGAAAAACAAACTACTTTGTTGCACCACCTCTGGCTTTTCTAACTGCTTGTAGTCTCTGAGGCATTGACTTACTGAATGATAAACAGTACTCTTCAAAAATAGGATTTACATACAGAAAAGCTAAAATAAAGCCATCACTAACGCCTAAACAGAAAAAAATCAAGGTTACAATGGGCTAAGGAAAGGCAATCGTAGACTGTGGATGAAAGTCATATTCAGTGATGAATCTGGAATCTGCATTGGGCAAGGTGATGTTTGGGGCCCTTCCAATGAGATTTATGCAGACGACTGAGTTAAAAACAAAACAAAAAACATGCAAATTTCCAGAGTCATTGAGAGATGGCTGTCAGTAAATCTTCAATAAATACACAGATTTACATTTTAATTTTGGACACTTATCTTATCCCATCTATCGAAAGGATGTTTGGGGATGATTTTTTTTTCATTTAAGTATGTCTTTGTAGAATGGGAGGAAATACACACAAACACGGGGAGAACATACAAGCTCCTTGCAGATGTTGTTCCTGGCAGGATTCAAACTCGGGACTCCAGCGCTGCAAGGCTGCAGTGCTAACCACTGAGCCACCGTGTTACCCCCTGATGAAATCATTTTTCAAAATGATAATGTATCTTGCCAGAAACTGTGAAAACATTCCTTGAAGAAAGACACATAAGGTCAATGTCATGGCCTGCAAACAGTCCGGATCTCAATCCAATTGAAAATCTGTGGTGGAAGCTAAAGAAAATGGTCCATAACAAGGCTCCAACCTGCAAAGCTGATCTGGCCACAGAAATGAGAAGGCTGAACCAAATTAATGAAGAGTACTGTTTGTCACTCATGAAGTCAATGCCTCAGAGACTGCAAGCAGTTATAAAAGCCAGAAGTGGTGCAACAAAGTACTAGTGATGTGTTGGATTATTTTGTTTGTTTTTTCATGATTCCATAATTTTTTCCTCAGAATTGAGTAATTCTACAATTTATTCCATGTGTGTGGTCTAAAAATCTAACTGTTACTGGCTAGCACAATTATTTTTCTTGATTTCTTTTAATGTTTCTTAAAGGGGCTCTATCACTGGGAAAAGTCATTTTTAACTAATCATATGCTTGCATAGGCTTTAGAAAGTCTATTTCACACCTACCTTTAGTATGTAGATTGCCTCAGTGGTCTCTGAATAAGTCCGTTTTTATTCATATGCTAATGAGCCTCCAGCCAGCTCAGGATGTTCCCAGCAGCCTCCTATCTCCTATGTGTGTGAGGCAAACAGGAAGCTGAGTCATCATCATCAGCAGTCTCCCATAGAAAACAACAGGGAAAGGTGTGCACCATCAATCGTGCACCAGTCTAATTAGCATATGAATAAAATCTCATTATTATGCGAATCCCATGCTCACTTTGCGGAAGAAATCGCAGTGCGGACACGCTGCGATTTGCAAGGCCATTGCGGCTTTGCAAATCGCAGAATGTCAATTATATCTACGGAAACGCCAGCGGCTTTCCTGTAGATATCATGTTAAGAGAAAGTCCACAGCGGAAAACTCTAAACTTTCTCTTAAAAGCGCTGCGGAAAGAACTGCAATGCATTCACGCCGCGGTTCTTTCCGCAGTGCTTTAGCGTTGCGATTACGGCCCATGGGGCCTTAGCATTGAAGTGAGCCACATTGCATACTATATCCATTCCAGGCATCTGGTCTATGGCTGCAGGATAGAATTTAGAGACATAAGACAATATCATTTTCAATTTATTCACCATTTCCCCCATCGCCCATACATTAATAACATGTATTTTGTCTCTGTAAACATCAGCACTGAGTACTCGGCCTCGCTGAAGGCAAGTCTCCCTTTTCACATATTCCACATAATTTCAGTTGTCAAGTATTGAAAGTGTGAATTGCCATAATTATAGAAAGAAATTAAAACCTAAAGCAAAAGTGGCCGGCTCTTTGTATGGCTGATCAGCTGAAGCTCTGCTAGGAAGTCACATATGCCACAAAGCCTGTCCAGATAACATGGCCTCCTATTTCAGATGTTCCAAGAATGGTCAGTTCTGTGCAGTAAATGCTGAAAGCAGCTCATGGTGTGAGTGGTGACAGTGGATCCTGCTCTCCATCATGGCACATTAGATGGAGCCCCACTGCTATAAAAGCTCAAGGTATCTTATACTTTGGAAACATCAGCATCTCTCCCAAAGAAATGGGGAGCAGCACAAGAGGATTACTGGTACAGGTGGAGGCGGCTGGAAGAGAAGTCAATCCACAGGTCAGTTTTTTCTGTTGTAGTGTATTTCATTGGTTATGTAACAGTCAGTAGGTCCAGGTTCTCAATCATCAAGGCTTCTTCTCTTTGTTTTTTTGAAACTTGGCATGGACCACCTTTAAAGTTGTCAGGAAGTTACCCAGGAAAAGTACCAGAAATGTGAGCGCCAGCACAAAAACCTAGAAAATGAATAGAAAGAAATGAATATAACACAGGCAAACCTTGGATAAGTGAAGTGATATATATGCTGTATGTACATCACTCACAAAACATACCATGTAATATGACTAAAATCTTATTCCTGTGTGATGTTCCGAATGAAACCACTTCCTGTCTCAGCGACCAGAGTCTCGTCTACTAACACACCTGACTTCTGTGGTCACACTTTATATAGCCTGGGCGGCTCCGCCCATACAGTAGTTATGGTCGCTACCAAAATTTGCCTACAGCCATGACTAATTTGTATTTTTTTTTTTTCTTTAGAATAAAACAGACATTCATGAAAAATTTATATCTCTGAAAGGTCTATGGTATAGCCTGAAGGTATACCATACAGGTATAAGATGAGGTTACCCCTTTATCTGCTCTTATTAAAGTGATTGCCAATGCATAAGTAGAGCGTTCTGCTGCCCATAAGGCTACTTTCACACTCAGCCTTAAAGGAAATCTGTTCCTATATCATCATACAAGTACAAACCGCATTGTGATTCTTCCCTGACCATCTGTTTTAGAGAAATTTGTATTTCTTAAGGCAAATGAACTTTTCTGTGCACCTATTTTTTCCGTCTACACCTCTACAAGATGATTGACAATATGGTGCATAACACAATGCTGGTTTTCTGGTATGGTGATCTGGGAGTTGAAGGACTACATTTAGGTGTAATCAAATTTTATTGAAAGATTTTTTAACAAGAAATAAGAAACAAACAAATCAAGCAAACAATGAGGATAGGAGAACCCCAAAATGAAACAGGGGGCCACGCAGGGCCCCAGGGTAAAGTATATGTAAGGGGGATGTCCTTTCAGGGATGAAGGACTACTTTTAAAGGGATTCTACCATCAAAAACCTTTTTTTCTCGTTGACACGACGGAATAGCCTTAAGAAAGGCTATTCTTCTCCTACTTTTAGATGTCTTCTCCGCCCCGCTGTTCGGTTAAAACCCCTTTTTTTTTGTCGGTATGCAAATGTTCTCTTGCAGCACTGGGGGCGTCACCAATGTTGCAAGAGAACTCCCTCCAGCGCTGCCTCCATCTTATTTAGGAATGGAGTCTTCATGCTTCTTCTTCCGGGGGTTGGCTTCAAACTTCTAGGCCTCGGGCAAAGCAGACTGCGCATGCCCGCTGGCCACAAGAAAATGGCCGCTTACAATACTGTGTAAGCGGCTATTTTGAAGTTTGAAGCCAACACCCGGAAGAAGACGAATGAAGACCCCATTCCTGAAGACGGAGGCAACGCTGGAGAGAATTCTCTCGCAGCATTGAGGACGTCCCCAGTGCTTTGAGAGAACTCATTACCATACTGGCGAAAAACGGGATTTTAACCGAACGGCAGGGCGGAGAAGACATCGAAAGGTAGAAGAATAGCCTTTCTTAAAGAGGACCTTTCACCACTTTTGGGCACATGCAGTGTTATATACTGCTGGAAAGCTGACAGTGCGCTGAATTCAGCGCACTGTCGGCTTTCCCGATCTGTGCCCGGTGTAAAGAGCTTACGGTGACGGTACCGTAGTGCTCTATGGTCAGAAGGGCGTTTCTGACCATTAGCCAGAGACGTCCTTCTGCCTCGCGGCGCCTAACGCGCTGTGCTGTGAGAGCCGGGAGGAACGCCCCCTCCCTCTGCTCACACAGCTCGTCCATAGACGAGTATTATCAGGAGGGGAGGGGGCATTCCTCCCCGCTCACACAGCACAGCGCGATTGGCGCCGCGAGGCAGAAGGACGTCTCTGGCTAATGGTCAGAAACGCCCTTCTGACCATAGAGCACTACGGTACCGGCACCGTAAGCTCTTTACACCGGGCACAGATCGGGAAAGCCGACAGTGCGCTGAATTCAGCGCACTGTCAGCTTTCCAGCAGTATATAACACTGCATGTGCCCAAAAGTGGTGAAAGGTCCTCTTTAAGGCTATTCTGTCATGTCAACGAGAAAAAAAAAAGGTTTTTAATGGTAGAATCCCTTTAAGCAAAAATCCCATAGCTGTCCGTAAACAAAGTGATGACTGTAAAACATCTGTATGCCCATAACCTATGCTAGGAGACAAGACATTACACTGTACATTGTACTGAAAATCCCTACTTAAATCCAGAGATAAGTGCAGCAGTCTCTTACAAGGACTATGCACAGAATACTGTTAATGTACAAAATATCCTTTATTATCAATGGATTAGAAATGGACTTACTATAAAGAACCAATTTGTACTAAATCATCCAGGGCTTACCAGACACGCCTGGTTGTAGCTGTGTTAGCAGTGTCATCCTGAGTGTTTGTACTAGCTAGGTGTGCCCCAAGCACTCTCATAATCTAGAGCCCCTGCTATCTCCACCCTTGATAAACTCCGCACCACCAGCAGCTAATAGTGATTCATGGTGGTTAGAATAGTATCCAGTGAAGTTTTTATGGAGTGGGATGAATCTGAGTCCTCGCACCTCTCGCCTTTGATAATCAATAGACTCTCGGTGTTTGTGGGTTTTTTCATGTCAACCAGTGAATGACAAGTGACTTAATGTATGGGGCCACACGGTGGCTCAGTGGTTAGCACTGCAGCGTTGCAATGTTGGAGTCCTGGTGTTCAAATCCCACCAAGGTCAAAAAACCATCTACAAGGAGTTTGTATGTTCTCCCCGTGTTTGCATGGATTTTCATCCCATATTCCAAAGACATACTGATAGGGAACAATGTACATTGTGAGCTGTATGTGGGGCTCACAATCTACATTAAGGAAAAAAAAAAAAAAAAGTTAATATCTAAAATAACCAAATTGTCAGGTATATAACAATGTTACATTATCACAGGAAGTAAAGTGAAAGAATAATATTCCCTGTAACCATATATGTATGCTCATCTTAATCTGTACAGAACAAAGATTATTACATTACCTGCCACTCTTTGCATGCTTCATGTCTTGACAGTTCAAATAGTGTTATTGAATTATACAGCTGCCAAAACTGGGGAAAAGCAAACCCAATATATGTAACCACAAGTCAACAGCACACAAACCATACAATAAGCATAGCACATAGATACTAGTTGTTCTGTGACTCTCTGCTGCACCCTGCTGTCTTCAGAGGAAATCATAAATGCATTGTGGCTGTAACACCACAAACTGAAGTAAGGCCTGCTTCACATCTGCGCCATTTGAGCAGAAGAAAGGTGGCACCGGAATGGATGATGATGCTGTGCTCAGAGTACAGGGGGGAATGCTTTCTGAGCTCAGTGAAGAAAAATTCAAAAACAGTGACGCGGACCTTCAAGATACAGGCCATTCCTACGTGCTTTAAGTTTAAATGTGTTTTTTAATGATAGGATCCCTTTAAGCAATCTATAGTGTAACTGCCATGTAAGGCTGGGGACACACGTGGCGTAAGCGCTGTGGTAGAAACCACAGTGTTACAGTCACAGCAAATTGGATGGGATTCTAGCAAATCCCATGCACACTTTGTGGTTAGAAGAAAAAAAAATGCACTGCAGACATGCAGCAATTTCCAAAACTGTTGCTGTTATGGAAATCACAGCATGTCAATTATACCTAAGAAAAAGCCGACTGTTTCCCTATAAGTATAATGGAAGCAGAAAACTTTTTGTCCAAAGCGCTGTGGGAAAAACTGCGATATGTTGCCACTGCGGTTTTTCCCACAGCATTTTTTTGCTGCAGGACTCCATATGGGTCCTTAGCCTATTAGTACTCTCTCAATGGAGGAGGAGATCTGTAGGTTGTAAAACCTTTGCAAATAAAGTAGAGTTTAAAAATAGGAAAAAAAACTACTTACATGGCCAAAAAAGAGGAAGGGGAGTAGAAATGTGAGTCCTCGCCACATCCAAGACTGAAACCCCTCTGGAATATTAAGGATAAATTATAAAAATTATACAATGATAAACTATAGAACATGGCAACACCATTTTAGCAAAAGTGACAACCAGATCTGCCGAACTTGCTGGCATTTTTGTAGCAATATTCAATGAACGAGTTTTCTTTACCATAGAGAGGCCTTGCCAGAAAGGCGAGATCAGTCAGACTTTTACCTTTCATAGTAAATTGCTCTTTTACTGAATAAAATATTTCATTCAATCAGTAACTAAGGAATATTACGCTGGTTACCCATCAGGAGGAAATCTCTGCACAATGCTATATGACAGACAAAGGTCACCTATAAAGGAGACCTGTAGACAAGGTGCAGACTGGTGACATTTCTGTGGTCCTGGTCCATTCATGTATTACTGGGCAGACGTTCAGTTGAATGGAAGCAAATAATAGTAACATCTCCCCTGCGGGGGCCACATCTGGTGATCAATAGAAATAAAGATAATGGGCTTGTAGCAAACCACAGACTCATCCTGCCTTCTATTTAGTTGTAAGTTGTCTTTATAAATAACCTTTTAAAAGGCATTGTCTGGGATAAAATAAGAATTCTAATTTAAGCTAAACAACCCACCCCTTCCCTGCCTACCTTCTAAATTACTGTACCAAAAAACTATAACTACCTAGATCACTGGAACGTCGCCAATACTAACCTCGTCCCCACCATTATACTTACCTGTCTTCCTGTCCAAATCATCTGGGCATGGGATGTCACTTGTTCTGGGTGGCCAGCGCCACCTCTTCTGCCAGCTGCCGACACCTACACAGTAGAACCAGAGTGCCGGCTACTGCCCAAACTAAGTGAAGTCCAGTGCCCAGAAGATCCTGCCGACAGACAGGAAGGTTTGATGTGGTGGAGGGGTGTTGAGTTAGTTAGGAAGGGCGTGTGAGTGAAAATAGGAGGGAGTCAGCTCTGAGTGAAGCGTAAGGCATCATGATAGTTTTAGCAAAACAGAAGCTCCCCGTGTAAACAAATGCAGAAGCTGCCAGGATCTCACAGAGAAACCCAGAAATCACTCAAAACACTGCTAAAGGTATTTGGATGTACTTATTAACCTATTAATAGCACTAACAGACCTTTTTAAAAATGTATTTTTGCCCAAAACCCCCTGTGATTTAAGGTATAAAATATTCCATCACATGACTTACTGAATCCAGACTACCCTTTCATTCACTTACCTACTGTAAGGTCTAAATGGTTTCGCTCTCCTAGTGCACGTAGCCTGTATAGACACCCACTTTGATAGTAATATTGAAGAAACTGTACACAACCTGCAGAAAACACAAAAGAATAGATTTATAGTCACATTAATACGAACATTCTGTCTGTGCTCAGAAATTAGTGAAAAATTAGACAAGAAAATAATTTCTATAAGCCATGACCAGTTTAATTCCAAACCACAGAGAAAAAATGCGCAAGTTGTACCCAAAATATAGCAGAGAAGACGTCACCTCTCCTGACATTTCTGCTTTAGTAAATAATTGTATTTCTTGAGAGAGAAAAATTCTGGAGCATCTTCTCTTATAGTTGTGTACTAAAGGTGGTAGGCAGCTGAGGGTCCCTGTCCACAAACAGAGTCCCCTTGTTCTTCAATAGCTAAGCATAGAGAACTCTTGTATGTCTCTCTAAAACTGGGTTCACACTACTGTTAATGTCCATTGCTGTCTTTCATTATAGGACTTTCCTTCTGTTACGAAAGTAAACAAATATGACAGAAGAGAGCATCCCTCATGTTACTAACATTAGTGTCAATGGGAACGGACACTATATCAGTCTGTGACCATACTCTGCAAAAGTTTAACATCCATTGCGGTCATCTTATGATGGAAGACAGCAACGGACATTAACAACAGTAGTGTGAACCCAGTCTAATAGTCCCCAGTAATGGACAGTAAGGTTATAGGGCCCCTTGATCTACTGGGTCCCTGTACATACATGTCAACTCGTCCAGGAGTATTCTGGTTTTCAGGTCCACACAACCCTATGAATAGTCTCTTTCACCCAGGTCATCAGTATTCATTGCAGTGTAATATCACTTCAGTGAAGTGAATATTAAAGGGGAGGTTGCCAGAAGATCCCCCATAAAAAAAGTATTAAAATAAGGCTTTATAGCAGGGGTCCTCAAACTTTTTAAACAGGGGACCAGTGCCTCAGACCATTGGAGGGCTGAAATATAGTTTAAAAAAACTACTATATGCTCCCCCCCTTGGAATCTTGTGCACTGGTTAGGGCCCTGCTGTGACTTATTACCTGAAGCAGTACTATAGTGTAGTTGGGCCCCTCTCTGTTCTGGGCCCCTGTGCAGCAGCATACACTGCACAGGATATATGTCCTCTCCTGCTCTGTACTGTACTGTTGTTATCCCTACATAAAATGTATGAATAGACTGATATCATAGGCTTATTCCTCTTGTAAAATGGGTGTATCTCTATATAGCAGTGATGGCGAACCTATGGCATGCGTGCCAGAGAGGGCATGCAGAGCCCTCTATGCTGGCACGCGTGCGGTCGCCCGGATCGCTCAGTAACGGGGAATCTGGTACAGGATTTCCCGTTAGTGAGCGATCACTGCTTTCAGCTGGATGTGCAAATGCACATCCAGCTGACAGCTGTCAGTGTAGGCCGCGCTGTACTCACAGCCTACATTGATTATACAGAGTGTGACCTCTGCACCAGCGCGGACGTGATGACGTAAGTCATCAGCGCCCGCAGTGAATAGGAGAGAGAGGACGCCCAGCGGCCCTTCAGGCAAGTATATTTGTGTATGTGTACTGTCTGGGGAGGGGGCTACTGTGGACCATTTTGTGCTGTTTGGGGAAGGGGAACTACTGTGGAATATTTCATGCTGTGTGGGGAAGGGGCTACTGTGGAACACTTCATGCTGTGTGGGGAGAGAGCTACTTTGGAGTATACAGGTATAATCCTTTGTGGGGGGGGGCACTGCGGGGCAGATTGTACTGTGTGTGTGGGTGGCCACTGCGGGGCAGATTGTACTGTGTGTAGCGGCCACTGCAGGGCAGATTGTACTGTCTGAGGGGGCCACTGCGGGGCAGATTGTACTGTGTGTTGGGGCCACTGTGGGGCAGATTGTAGTGTGTACAGACCTTTCAGTACAAGCTCTGTAAAGCCCAATTCACACGACTGTAATTTGTGGGTCCGCAATTTTGGATCCAAAGAGTTTTAAGGTTAAATTGCCGTGTTGGCACTCCGCGATAATTCATTGGGTTTTGGGTTACAGTTTGGGCACTCGGTCTCAAAAAGGTTCGCCATCACTGTTATATAGCCTGATACAGTCAGTACTGATTGGATAATGACAACGTCTAGAGACACCAACCCAACTGATAACACCCATTCATACATTTCCGTGAGGAATAACAGAGGAACAACTCAACAGAGTTCTAATAAGAGATTCTCATGAATTGCTATTTTAGGGATAATACAAGTAATACTGAAACAAGACATGTCAGGATAGCAGTCAGGTCCTCTTTAAAAAGCAACCTGTACCATAATTACAATATAACTATATAATATGCTCCATTTTATTTAGGGGGTGTTCACACTACCATTGGTGTCCGCTCAGCAGTGTTCATAGCTATTGTCTGTACAAGATTTTAGCAACGGACACTCGCTGGTCCGTTTGCAATTTCCATTCATTTCAATTGGATTTTATCTTGTGTCTGTTTGTGCCTTTAGTATTCGTTTACAACCCATGTTTGTTTTTTCAAGCGGACAAAAAAATCCTACATGCAGGACTTTTCTGTCCGTTTGAAAAAATGGATAGCAAGTGTCCATTATTTTTTTTAACATTGAGATCTATGGGCAACAGATATATAATGGACAGTAACCGATAGCCATCACTTACTGTCCGTTTGTGTCCGTTATGATAGGTGTCCTTTTTTCTAAACGGACACCTTCTGAGTGGACACCAATGGTAGTGTGAACCCTACCTTAGATATCGATATATAACCATTTCACATGTACCAATTTCGTTTCTTACTTTGATATATTGAAAATGCGAGAAATTGATTGCGGAACATCTGATACATAAGTCCATCTGGCCTATGGAGAGACAGAAGTGAAAATGTAACATAATATAGAGATACAATAACTTCATGGACTTGACATGGTTGCACTGAGTTTAATGGACTTACCATGTTAGCATCACACCAGATAGAAATGTGGATACATAATGATGCGAAACCCACCAGCCTTTTATCCTGTGGATAAAGAGAAGGAAAGCAAACATGCACAGTAAGAACATATCAAGGCTTTTCAAGAAGTGTAATAGTAATACTTCAATTCTACACTTAAAAGGGGTTTTCCAGGTCCAAATGAAGTTTCTAAACTAATGACCTATCCATAGGATAGCCCAACAGTATCTGATGTGTGGTGGTCTGACACTTGGATCCCGCACAGATCAGCTGAGGTGGCAGCCTCTGGGTGCCAGAAGTTACATCAGTGAATGAGGAGCTCTTGCCAATTCGTCTATTCAAGTAATAGTGGTTTAGTAGCAACTCTGTCCTGTCCACTGTATAGCAGTGGTTCTGGGGAAGTGCCGCACCGCTCCTATTACTTGTATAGGAGGTCTGGCATGCACTCCTTATCCAGTGTTATAACTTTCGCTGCATAAAGGCTGCCAGTACAGCTGATCTGTGCAGGGTCTGAATGTTGGACCTCCACACATCAGATACAGATGACCTATCCTGTGGACACTGTTTTTTCTGGTTTAGCAGGAGTGTCACTCCTATTACTGGAAGACTTCCATCACAGATATTTATGGTATATCTACAGGATAACAGATGTGGACCCCACAACTAGGACCTTACCCATCTCAAATATGTGGGTCTTCAATCCCCATGGTCACTGTGATTAAAAAGATGGCCACGCATGTGCAGCTATCTCCATTTAGTCAAAACAGACGAGAAAACTAGTGATGAACGGAGAGTGCACACATGCAAAGACCTGCTTGTTGGACATTTTTGGCATATTTTGTGAATATTCTGGAGATTTCAACAAATGACTGGCAGGAGATTGACGGTAACTGGATAAACAGCTGTTTATAGCTGCTGGCAATAGACTCACCTTGATCCATTGCTTATGAGGATACTTTCTCGTATAGTCAATGTGCAGTAGTACCAAACCAGTAAGAAGTTAAACACTTCATCAGTCACTCTAGGAGGCAACCATGACAGCAATATGAATATTTAAGGTTACATCTGAAAAAGCTACTACAATATTACACTATATAATTTCCCAACTCCAAAATTCACATTGGTAAGGTCTTTCAGTGCAAGTTATGACAATGACATAATGATGACATCTGTCCCTTATACCGTTACAACTTTTTGTTTAAGACTCCATGCACAGGTTTGGAAGCTTTATCAAGTGGGTTAGCCGTGCCTTCATAGAGTAGCATGCTGGCCTATTATATTCTAATGGCCCCATACACATGACATGTTCTGTAAATGGGACCATAAGCAAAACTCAGGACAGGTCCGTATTTCAGCCCAAGCTCAGTAATGTAATTTATGACTCCACATGGACGTGGATATCATCTAGGTGCCATGTGAGCGGTTTTCTCATGGACCACGCTGCCCACCTTAATGATGTCTTAGTCTATACGGCCTAGCATTCACATATCAGTTCATTTTAGGCACATTTGAGTGCACTAGAGTCATGTTATGAACTTTCCCTGCAATGGTGTTTGTCATGTTGGTTTGGAGGCAATGGGGATAGAAGCCAAAGTACGGTAGAATAAAGCAAGGGCATTAGCAGAATCCTGAGCTGTGAAGTATAAGAAAGGAAACTAACTTAAAATGGCTGTATACCACCTACCAAAATGGTTCTCATATCACAAGAAAGCTGACAAGAAGTACTAGATGTAAATGAATTACAAATATCACTAGTTAAAAAACACACTTTTCTAGGTGGTATAAAACCAAAGAAACAGACATTTGAAGTGAACAACCCCCACTTTCAGCTCTGCATATTTACAATACAACTATGTCCAGGCTTTCCTTAGTAACAGGTCAGTTAGGGCAAGTTCACACAGGGTTTTTTGGACCGGACTTAGACACGGAATCCACCTCAAAAAACCAACTCCCATTGACTTCAATGAGAGCTGTTCCCTTCCTTTTTCCGCGAGCGGGAAGAAACCAGGAGCAGGAAAAAAGAAGCGAGCTGCCCTTTCTTGCCGCTGAATGAGCTGCTGGCGTCCACGGCGCGACAAACCCTCCCAACTAGGTTCATTCATTTGGGTCAAATCAGGAGCGGAATGCAGCGATTGTCGAAATGCCACGACAGTCGCGGCTAGCCGTGGGAGGCGGTTTTTAGACCAGATTCTAAGGCGGATTCCCGTATTAAAATCCGATCCAAAAAACCCCATGTGAACATACCCTTAGAGGGATGCTAGGGAGAATGTTACAGTCTTTTTTCTATTAGAAAGGAAATTAGCTTTACATTCTAGCCATTACAAATTCAATGTGGACTATTCTGCCAAGGGGGTTTGAAGTTAGTTGTAAATAGGATGGAGACAGTAGGGGTTACATGGATCGCAAGATAATGAATTCTGTCTGCCTTCAAGCTGAATGCAAAATTCAGCTGGAGAAGTTTCACCATATGGTGGGGGACAGTGATACTGAGAACCTCAGATTCATCATGATTGATAATAAGGCCAGAGATATGAAATGTTATCTAGGTTGTAATAAAGATTAGGAAAGGAATTCCAGGGTAAGGACATTCTAAGTATGATGTCATCTGCAAATAGAGCACACCTATGGATCTGGTGATCACCTTGATGTCTGGGTTCATCCTGATCAGGTGGGCCAATACAAACAAAATAGGGGAAGAGGGGGCAGCCTGACAGGTAACACAACTTATAGGGAAGGTAGGGTATTCAAAAACCTCTGATGTTTATGTCTCCACTAGGAGTGGAATAAATACTTTTACGTAGTCACAAACTTCAGTGCAAACTATGCATTTTTCCACTTTGATGTATTCTCTTACAGGAAAGCACAGCATATTATAAAGACATATGCCACAATACACCTATGCAGAACTAGACATTGGAGGCTTCCAGTAAGAGAAACGACTGATCTAGTCAACAGAAAATTAATCTTAGGCATCAGAATTTTTCACTGAACAGAATAAATCCCTCAAGATAAGGCTGACATCTTGGAACCTTAGAAGAATTCTCAAGTAAATATTCACATGATGAAAAGAGATTTCTCACCTGTAGTGAAGCACAAACCTACAAGCTATGGCTCCAAGTAACAAAATAATTGTTAAGTAAAGCTTGAATTTTTCATATTCATCCTTGTAAGCAAACCTGAAAGCAAAAAAGATAAGACTCAAACAGTGGTATTGCAGTATTGTAACCTCATAGGATTTGAAATAACCCATAAGGACAAGCTCTGCTGCAGAAGGGTAGTATTACATGGTATGATACTGAGCAATAGTGAGCAGTGACGGATATGCAGGTCTATCAAAGGAAGAGAGGGAGAGTTATACCCGCTTAACCATCAGCCAAAGCTCCAACACTGTATTCAACCTTATGTGCTTGCAGGACACAGAGTTATAACTGCGACCCGCCTCCCAGAATACTAGGACAGGACCTGAGAGGGGGGGATTGTCCTACTGAAGCCAGGTCAGCTGAAGGGACCCCACTACCATAGCACCCAGTGCAGATGCAATAGTACCCTAATACTCCTTTTCAGGTTGCATTACTTTGCAGCATATTCCCAGATTACATGCGGAGATGTGCTGAGATTAGTGATTTTTTTTTTCACCACATAAGAGATGCGACCAGCTGACAAATGAGCATCTGCTTCTTTATCTGCTGATTTCTACCCTAAGTACACAAGGCAACAAACCGGGAACAAGCTCTAAACTTTAACGATGGCTCAAAACAAAATTCTACCTTTTGTAAAGTTGTATTTTAAAATGCAATATTTTATTTAGAAGACTATCCCATATTTTTTGCAGACTCTTAGGACTTTCATTATTATTTGATACCGGAGCAGATTTATCAATCTTTGCTTCAAGGTCCTTTGTCCAAATGCGAATATTTACCCCAAATAATAATTCTCTAATTATCCACTGCATAACGATGTCAAACGTGCACATAATGCACAAACACTCTCCCTTAGCCCTAGACACAAAAAGAAGTTTGTTTGTTTATTTATTTTAAAGATAAAAGGTCCAAAAATATATAGGGAAGGGTAGAACAAACTAAAACTGGTGATTGGGGTAATCATTTCATGTTTGAGGTAATGTACAATCTGGGGCAATACCCAACACCCATGCACAAGGCATTCCTGTCACATGTCCAAAATCGGACAGATTTTTCAGATTTTCTTTTACATTTTACTAGATAGATAAATATTTTATTTAAAGGCACAAGTAAGTAGGAAATACATAATCAATGTGTTACCTGCTGTCCCATATACAGATGACCGATAACAGTAACCTAATGGTACCAGCCTGAAGCCACTATTGGCGTCATAGGGTTTGCTACCAATCACCCAAATGCAAAAGCACCGGCTTCTGCATTCAGGAACACATTTCTCAGAGTAAGCAATGTGTGCAAGTGCTAGATTGAGCAGTAAGTGGGCCGGATCTGGCTGAGGACATTATGTGCAGGAGTGCACAGACCCATCAAAAATAGCATGTAAACTAATGGCTTCTGGACCATGACAATATACAGTGGCGGCCAAAAAAACTGCACCACCAGTGGATTTTGTCAAATGTATGTGATGCGTATAAATTAAGTCCCTGCAGATGATATGTATACCTCCTACTACGAAATCGACTGAAAAATGTCACGTAACATGTACAAAATTGCCAAATACTCGTCATCCAGGAAAGAAGAGGATAGAAATGGAAAAAGATCATGATACCATTTTCGCTACAATCATTACATTTTGTGAAATGGTGCGGTTTTTTTGTCCGCCACTGTAGCAGGTGAATTAATGAGGAGTGGGTGGGAAGCTGATCAATGGTATAAATGGTATAAAGCTGTTTAACTGTATGAAGGGTATAAAGTTGTTCAGTGGTATAAATAGATACATGTACTTGGGGTATTCTGCATTAATACTTACTTTGCTTGATTACTAAGAAGTGTGACGTTCACATTTCCAAGGACAAGGTTTAGATACAGACTAAAAGAGAAGTCAGAATTAGCCAGTTAGACGTCACCTTTACAGACAAAGTATTTCCACCATGATCTAGCCAGTGTAATTTATCAGATATCAAAGGAAACAAAGGAACATGAAGTCTTTGCCTGCCATGAGCATCATGCCTTGTTACACACGGCAGGCATAGATTACAACTTCTGACGTAAGGACAACCAAAGAAGCACTGATTTTATTCAAACTTGTTATAAAAGGAAGTGGCAGGAAAGCGCCATTCACCAATCACCTGAATATACGTCTTTACTGCAACTCAATGCTACATGTTACTGAAAGTAAGAAACTGTTCACAAGTAGGGCAACAGCCAATATGAGTCTCGTGCACTTCTCACATAGAACATGAAATATTGAGCTTGAATAAAGAAGTAGTTTAAGAGGAATGGCGAGGCCTGCTTTCCTTCTTTTATGACTAAGTATATACTACCCAACCTCATGTAAAGCTTGGTTCCTGGCCATACTACAAATAAAAAACAAACAAATAGCAAGTAGTGCTAATGGCCTTTGTTTTCTGCTAATTTACTAAGAGGTGTGTATTTTATGCCAATCTTAGGTGAATTCAGACTAATGTGCAAAAAGCCAGAAAGGGGTAATATCAAGTTTCTACCTATCCATTGCATAGCGAATAACTGAAATTGGTGGCGCTGGGACCTTCACCATGTTGTCGTAGCGTAAAGCCGCAGCCTTTCAAGCTAATACTCTATTCAGCTCTATGGGACTACTGAAGAGAAGTCAAGTACAGGACTCAACCATATCTGGCAGTGCCATACATATGAACAGAGTGGCACCATGCATGGGCAGCTCCATTCACTTCCTTGTAGCCACAGTCTTGCTGCTGCTGCTAACTTGATAAAACCAGAATACCCCTTTAATAAACCTGTCCACACTAGGTTTCCCCTTAATTGATTTAGCTGCCATAAACACTTATCTGTAAAGGTCACCTTCACAGTAAGACACTGTCCTTGGCAGACACACAGCCAGCAGTAAGAATAATGAGCAGGCTAACACTGTGCACACTGTTTGTCTTCACTACATGTGTATGACACATTTCAAGAAGTTATCAATTTATACTATTATGGGACTATTATAGTCCCTCATAGTGAGAAGGTTTCAGTTCGCTATATAAAGCTGCTGTACATATCTACCATTGTTTAATCATTTAAACAAATGATAAGGGTATGTCCCTTATTTCACTTTTTGCAATGCTTGTTGCAAATCTGCAGCAAAATTTTGACATTGATTGACATGATATGTCAGGGGCATAGCCAAGAGTCAGATGCATCTAGACATTGGTATTTGAGAAGAGGATGGGGGTGAAGTTATATTTGAAGATACACTTACAAAACATGTCTGACATGGAAGTTAAGTGAAACAATACTGTAATGAACTCTTCCCATACTAGGCACTCTCCCAGCTTATCTGAACTTGACAATGACCTTTGACACATGTCAGATTCACACAGTGCATTATCTTCACTCAAGCTTAATAAAAATTTATAGAAAGTGTGCATGAAAAGCTAGGTCAGAGCAGTTTATATTTTCTCAATTATGTAAATGAGTGAAAACTGCAAGTGTATACGATCTGGATATTCACCATCCCTGGTGCTTGCGGACACCCTAGACATGCCCACTCAACCAGTCACTGGTCATAGTGGTGACCCATCTATGACAGGATGAGCAGGCATTTCTTATCTGTTGAGACGGGGCCAGATATTAGAGAACAGCAGTAACCTGGTAAGTGTCAGAATGGGACAGAAGGAGGATCTGTAGAGGGGAATGTTTGTTTTCCAAAAAAAAAAAGTTTGAAAAAAATGCAAAAAAAAAATAAATCAGACAAACTACCACTTTGATGCAATTAATCTGTTGTCAATACAAGAAAACAAAAGCATGAAAGTGAAGTCAGTTCTCAACACTGTATTAGGGAATAGCTGACAACACAATTCATAATAAAATTCCTTCATATAATATTTAATGTGAATTCCCTTCTAATAACTATGCAATAAACATTTAATAGTGTCGAAGCTCCAAACAAATCCCAAGTGATCAGGGAAATTAACAGTGAAATCCAGCCCATCACACTTTTATGGCAAATGAAGATAAATGCAATGACTCTCCAAAATTATTAAATGCAAAACCTACCCATTTTTCTTTGGCAAATAGGCCTCCATGTCAAAAAACACATTGTGTCTCTCTTTAATAGTGCCATCTATTTGTTGGATGAGGTCGGTCTCTCCGAGGCTTGCTGACTGTTTATGTCTTCATGGAAAAATAAAAAAATAAAAACCAAGTTAAAATGAACATTGAAGAAACACGTAACACTGCAGTATAAAGAAGCTAAATATGCTATTTATTATTGCAATATTCAGAATAATAAAAGAAATTCATTACTTCCATCAAAAAAAGATGGACACTCCCTGGAGATTCAGAACATAGTAAAGGTGATACAGAGGAGATGAATACAATGTGGTCTGGCAAAGTCCTATCCCCCATCTCCCTATTTTTTTTTTTTCCCCCTTCCTTGAAGTAGTCTCATTGGATTGTGATTGCTGTACCTGCTTTCTAGAACCTCTATTTTGCCATCTTTATCTTTCCACTCTTGAACATTGATGTGTAATGGCAGAGTATGTAGCGGGTGTGATGTGCACATATGGCAGTTCATGACTCTATATATTGCGTTTCAATGTCCTGTTTGTATCAATAATGTTGTTGAGGTACTCTTTGGCGACCATTATTAGGGGGCGTTCACCCTTGCGCCCGTGTCCGCCTGCCGGGTCTCTGTCCTATTCCATAGAGAAACTGGATAGGGGACGGCTTCCCGGTCAAAAAAAAATAAATGGTTTCACCGCGGAGAGGCTGTATGTGGACTCCGGCAGTTTGCTTGTAAAACCCATTCAAATGAATGGGTTTTAAAACTAACCACTGGGAAGCCGTCCCCCAATGCACTCTCTCTGGGGACTAAGATGGAGACCTGGCGGGCGGACACAGGCACAAGTGTGACTGCTACCTAACTTTGTATATTTTTTCCTTTTTTGTTTGCATTAATGTACAGGTTCAGTAAAATGTTTGTCAAAAATAAATAAATGACAGATAGAAAACTAAAGAATCAGTACTCACCTCCCAGTTCTGTTTACATGCGGACAGAAAGTGACCGCTGCAATGGACAAGTGCTATCATCAATATGTAAGGTACCAAAAAAGCCTTTTAAGCCAGATGCACAATCACAAAGAAATGGACGCTCAAGAGAGAAGACAGAAGTGGTTTATGACCACTACTTCATAGTTACATACACAATGCAAAATGAGCTGCGTGTGTGTACAACAAGGGCATCATCTATGACAAGAGGAACTACAGAATCTATGTAACTTAACACAGTATAGCATTAACAAATGACATTGTAACATGGCTGGTTCCCCTGTAACTGAGGCTGAAGCTTGTGGTCAAAAAGTTCTGTTAGCTCTCCTGACATGTCCATGTTAGTAAATACTTGTATATTACAACTAACTGTGCTGTTCCTTTGTTACTCTCCCTCCCAGAAAATACTGACAACAATGTTTTACCAGTAGGGAATGAGTCCCTACACACAGTGCCATACTATGTAGGGGCACACTCCTTGTAAATGGGGATGGTAACAACCAGTTGCCAATGAGAAGTGCAGATAGGTAGAACAACAGAAGAATGGCACAAAACAGGATTGTAAGAATAGATACTCCAGAATTCTCATCTTATGGGTAATACAAGTATTTGCTAGAACAGGTATGTCCCTTTATCTCTCTAGGCGTTTTATACACTAGTCTTAACAAAGGTTCCGACAGGCGCAAGACACTTCTACTTTATCAAGAGGCTTTGACCTAAATCAGGTGCATGCCACTGCGCTGGCATGGAAATCTACACCAGTCAGGAACTGGCCTACATTTCCTATTCAACTCATGCCGTAAAACTTGTGTGAATTATAATAAATATGTCTGGCCGAGGCATCTCTGCCCCATGCACCACCCCACATTAGTCAAAAATGGTGAGCGAAGTACAAAATGGGGAGTGTGGCAGACAAAGGGCCTTGCACCAAGTATGGGCCACAATACTGGTTTAGAGGGGTTGATAAATATCCCCCCCATAGTTCATTTTAAAGAGGAAGTCTGTTAGGATGCTGACAGGTTCACCAGGAGAGCGATTACTGTACATGCAGTGTTTCTTCATTCTCATTATATCCACTCCTAACTTTGGATAAAGAACTGCACCCCTGATTCTAACCCATGCAGTCTATCGTGCAGTTTTTTTCAGCTAAAGCTAGAAGTGTATTCTGCATGAAGGAGAAGTAGAAGACCTTTTATAATTTCAGTACATTTTGAAATCACTTATAGCCTTGGCCTTAAGAAAATAAACAGGAAAAAAAACTGCATGTGTTATACAGCTTAAAGTAGTTTGTCCTGGTGACATCATCCCATGATCCCTTTACTCTTAGTCAGCATGACTATATTAATACGATGTGCCCAAAATACCCATTCTCCTAAAGAGACAATTATTCCTTCCATCAACCCTCACACAGAAGCAGCTGCGGCTTCTTCTTTATGTGAACTAAAACTGTATCAGAGCATGCATGTACTTGTGGACCTCAGGAGAATTCAGTCTACAAGTAACAACATGACAAACACAGAGACACACTGAGCTTTGCCCACACAGTATTACACAGCAATATACACTGAACTCCATTAATTACAATGCAAGCTAATTGTCTGACTTCTACATAAACAGAACACGGATATCGCAATCCAATCATAAACGGTTAAAGTGACCTCTAGTTATAAAAGCTTTTCTTTAACGAACAGTACATGTGAATATAGCAAACTACATAATATATCCCATTAAAGAAACGTGTTTGCTTCTCCACTTATCAGCCCAAGATAGAAGTCTACGGACATAGAAGGAGGAGGCTGAAGGAAGAGACACTCAAATGGCTCTTGCTGTTAAGCTCTTTTGACAGTACTATATGTTTCTAAGTAAGACACTCTGAAGTACTGGGGCACACCATCAGTGCCCTAGGAATTGCACATCGTTGGTAGTGCTAGAATAAGTATAGGAAGGTCATTGCGCCCAGCAATAGTGTATCTAGCTCCTGATGAGTCTGTTAGTTTGCTGGCGAAATGCGTTGAGCTTAAAGAATTAGGTCATAGCGCTCACAGAACGTCGGGGTGTGAAAATTGTAATCCTGATAAGACCTGGGGTGCTACTTTACATAGGGGGTTAATTCACTGTTGCCCATTGTCCCGCTGGGTATACATTCACAATTTGGAGTTTGGCGTACAAACATAGGCTACACTTATAAAGTGTAGGGAGGCTGTATACGGGCTGTCCTATCTGATATGCTTGTTATATGATACCCATGCGGGACTTGTGGGGTTAAATCGGGAGTATAGGCTGCTGTGAGACTGACTACATATATCCTAGGGACGCCTCACTTATGCTGCTTTATACCGCTGTAGCAGGGCCGTTTGCTTAATATGGCCGTACTTAGCACTGATTTTATTGAAGAGTTGTAATGCTCTTTCTATTTTCACCCATAAAATATGTTACAGGACAAATACAGGGCTCGCAATAGGTATCAGTATTGAGCCAGAATAATATTAGTATCACTCACTAGTGGTTTTTAGGCTGGGTGATTAAATCTTGGGGCATATATGTAACGGAATTGCTCATACATTCAACCTTTATTAGTTTTGTGAAGGAGTGATCTTCGATGTCTTTACTGAGAGGGTGGGGGTTAAGCCTGATCCTGTTCAGTATACGCAACAGACACGGTGTCATAGGTTCTATGGGTGGGGACGTTTTTAGCCTATTGGGCAAGTAATAAAAGTTATATTTTAATTATTATCAGTCTTGATGTCAATCAGCCAGTCTGTGTATCCTAAGTAAGACTCTACTGCTGAACCGAAAAAGACAATAAATCAGTCGGCAACCGTCTCTTTCCACCTCTCCATAGACTTCTGAATGTGTAAGAAGAAAGAGCATCCTAATAAGTGGAGAAGGAAACAGATTTCATGAATAAGATACATCACAAAGTTTCTTATATTCACATGTACTATTCATTTATGAAAAGTTGTTTATAGATGGCGGTACACCTCAGTGATACACACTAGGGGAAGCCTTATTAGAACTGAAATGAAAAGTTATTTCTTTCTTTTTTCAGTCCTCTTGATACTGATTGGTTAATATAGGTGACGACGCCATTTTTCATCAGATCAATCCCGCCAATTGTACAAAAATAATCATATCTATAAAATATTTGTCTGTCAACTTCCAATACTTTTTAATAATTGATTATCAATTGACGATTAGGTTTAGGCCAAAAATAATGGTTACAAATTTCACCACAATGTGGTCCTTCCACAAATCTGGCAGTTTTCTACAGTTTATGTTGGAGTGGTATCACCACACGCAGATGTTGTTTTCAGTACTCTTCTTCAGGCTGGTGGACACTACATGTAGACTTACTCTAACAAGTATTTGAGGGTTTCCACCATAGCAATGAGTCACATTGAACAGAATGGTTGCTTAGTCTCAGTTCATCATAAAATTAGATCACAATGGACCTTCATTTATTAGTAAATGATTAAATATTAATGCACTATTCATTGTAACTGTTAAAGTTTTCCATAAAAAGTAAGACAATAGTATAATATCTTACACTTTCAGGCTGCTTTTCAAGTCTGCCAGGCGCCGCTTATGTTTGTTTATGTAGCCAGTGCACACACTTTGAAGGGTGTTCAGTTCTTCCAACTTCTGTTTGTATACTTTGTGCGTTTCCTAATGAAGAAGCACATACAATAAATTGAAGGTTTTGTGAATTTAAAGATGCTCAAACACATTAGACAGATGTAGGTAGATGATTTAGATGGTTTAACAAACTTCTAAATTAACAATTTTGCCATACACAGTCCATATGGGCAGATACAATTGTTGCAACTGGCCATACATTGTTCATTAGACTGTGTTCATGAACGAAAGAACGTTCCTAAGTTTACCTGCTCCCTATTCCTTCTGTTTCATTCCTTTCCTGCCCCCTCCCTTCTTTTCCCACTCCTTATTGTCTTCGCTCGTACTTTCACTATATTACATGCTATGGCTCGCTCTAGTGGTCACAGGGTATGGAGATATACTGCTACCTCCTATGGACCGGGCTCCCTCTAATGGCGACGGCAGCCAGTGGTATGTTACTAAATTTCATGGCATAGGCACCCTCTAGTTATGATGGTGGGATATTACTATATATTATGGAATACTAGCTGGTACCCGCGACTTCGTCTGCGGTGATTGTAGAAGTGGGTATATACAGGTGTGGGTAAGGTTTTTGTACTGTGTATAAGGGATGGGATATGAAATGTAAGTAACTTTGTATCTTGTTGTTTCTGTAATTCAGAGAATCCGTGAGACTTTTGTGTTGCAGTTACTTTGTATTTGAGCTGCTATACGGTGTTGTGAGAAACTTTACATAGTGTCTTTGGGACAGAAGTATTTGAAGTTAACCCTTTCCCGCCGATGGCATTTTTTGATTTTGGTTTTTTCGTTTTTGACTCCCCTCCTTCTAAACCCCATAACTTTTTTATTTCTCCGCTCCCAGAGTCATATGAGGTCTTAATTTTTTTGGGACAAATTTTTCTTCATGATGCCACCATTGTTTATTCTATATAATGTACTGGGAAGCAGGGAAAAAATTCTGAATGGGGTGGATTTGAAGAAAAAATGCATTTCTGCGACTTTCTTACGGGCTTTGGTTTTACGGCGTTGACTGTGCAACCAAAATGACATGTCCCCTGTATTCTGTGTTTCGTTACGATGCTGGGGATACCAAAGTTATATGGTTTTATTTACATTTTGACCCATTAAAAAAATCCCAAACTATGTTAAAATTTTTTTTTTAAAAAAGTCGCCATATTCTGACAGCTGTAACTTTTTTATACGTGCGTGTACGGGGATGCATAGGGTGTCTTTTTTTGCGGGACCGGGTGTACTTTGTAGTTCTACCATTTTCGGGAAATGTTATTGCTTTGATCACTTTTTATTCAAATTTTTATCAGAATCAAAACAGTGAAAAAACGGCGGTTTGGCACTTTTGACCATTTTTCCCGCTACGGCGTTTACCGAACAGGAAAAATATTTGTATAGCTTTGTAGAGCGGGCGATTTGGGGGTCGGCAAACATGGCTGCTCCGGAGGGTTATAGAGCGCCTCCTGAAGTATGGTTAAGGTGAGGGGCAAAGTGGTAAAGTATATGTATATGTGAGTGTGTGGGGTTAGAGGCGAGGCTGGAGAGGGCAATATGAATTTTGTGGCTTGCTATGGTCCAAAGTGTGTGAGATTGCAGAGATGGTGGTGTGAGTTTGGGTTTTGTGGGGTTCCTGGCACAAACGTATGTGCGCTATTGTGACGAAAAGTAGCCTATTGCGCAATCGGGTGTATTAACTATGCTTGTGGAAAATTTCAGCCAAATCGGTCGAGCGGGTTTTGCGTGATTGAGGAACAAACATCCGAACATCCAAACTCACAAACCCACAAACTTTCACATTTATAATATTAATAGGATAATCCCTTTATTGGTGACTGCAGCCGACAGTATGTCACTGTATAAAAACCCTGCATGCAGGGTTCTTCTGTCCGCTTGAGAAGTCGGACATCTTCACTTGCGGACAGGGAAGGACGGGCACGGAGTGCAAAAGAACGCACCCGATGCCCATTGAGATGAACGACAGGTGTTACGGACACAGCTAGTGTCCGCTCCTAATGTCCGTGACAGATTTTGAGCGGACACTACATGTCGGACACCGACGGTAGTGTGAACGCCCCCTAACAAATTTATATAGGTTTTGATTTTATTTTAACACCTCAAAAAAAAAAATATTGTACTCTTTGAAAAAATAAATGTATAACAAAATATATATATATATATATATATATATATATATATATATATATATATATATATATATATTTCTTCGAATCGCCATATTCTTCCACCGGAAGTACCAGATGTACTTTTTATTTATACCATTCTGGACAATGCCTGATAGTTTTTTTTAGCCTTTGCTTATTTACTTGTATCTGTGTTCTAGGGAAAGGGAGAGATTTGAATTTTTAGTTCTTTTAATGACATACCGTATATACTCGAGTATAAGCCGACCCGAATATAAGCCGACCCCCCTAATTTTACCACAAAAAACTGGGAAAACTTATTGACTCGAGTATAAGCCGAGGGGGGGGGGGGGGGGGGGAAATGCAGCAGCTACTGGAAAATTTCAAAAATTAAAATGGTCGGAGTTTTTGGGTGCAGTAGATGCTGGGGGAGGGGGTGTTTTGGTTGTCTGTCTGCCCCTTCCCTGAGCTTGTGGACTGGGTTTTTTCTTCCCCCACTTGGAATTCAGTCTGGCTGAATATAGGGTATCTGCAATGCTCCTATTAACCCCTTCCCAACGGAACAGGAGCACTGCAGATACCCTATATTCAGTAGACCGGGCACTGTCAGACACAGGGATACCTAATGTATGTGTTTCACAGTCATTTTCTACTTTTATATGTATTCTAGGGAAAGGAGGGATTAAGAAAAAGAACTTTTTTTCTTTTTTTTTTTTGCATTATTTTATGGGAGATTCTATACATTGATATTGTGGCTGGTCATAAACCACCCTCACCCTCCTAAAAAAAAAAAAAAAAAAAAAAAAATTATATATATATATATATATATATATATATATATATATATATATATTTTTTTTTTTTTGCTGACTCGAGTATAAGCCTAGGGGGGCTTTTTCAGCACAAAAACTGGGCTGAAAAATTCGACTTATACTCCAGTATATACGGTACATTATATAGCAAAATCTCTAGTTTTCAATGAACTGTCACCCGGACCTCACTCAAAGGAGTGGCAAATCTATTCAAAGTTGTGGCGCCATGCACAGAAAATGTTGCTCAAAGTACAAAGTATTTTCATTTAAGGGCTCGTTCACATCTGCGTTGCCCTCTCCGTACTTGAGGTTTCTGTTTCCTGCCTAAAACAGAGGCAGGAGACGGAAACCTGCAGGAGACTCTCTCACCCATTCATTTGAATGGGTGAGAAAGCTGTTTGGCCGTGAGCGGCGGTGAGCGTTTTATGCTCTCCACCGCGAAACCGGGTTTTATAATCAGGACACAGAGTCGGACATGCAGTACTCTGTGTCCGGACAAAAAAAATCCGGTTTCACGGCGGAGAGCCTAAAACGCTCACCGCCGCTCACGGCAGGACCCAGTCTATGGTTTCCGTCTTCTGGCATGCAGAAGACGGAAACCATAGAACGGAGACCCTGAACGCAGGTGTGAACCTAGCGTAACAGAGCCATATTTGGAAACTGCAGAATCGCCTGTAGACCCTTTAATTTGGCCATATAAATGAGAAAACTGTGATCCAAACCTGTCATTGTATTTAATTAACTTATTAATTGGTGAGGGGGGCGCTGGACAATCATCAAATGATTTTAGGGGTGCCCCAATTTTCACTCAATGGCAGATGTCACGGTTAAAAAGGTTATTATCATTCAACATGCCTAATCCTTTTGCTTTCAGGAGAGAAAACACAAGTGCTTATGTATGGTGGGGTCAGGGGTATAGCTGGCCATACACAGTAATGATGTTTGAGCCTGCAAATTTTATCTGGTAGTCGGTAGGCCAAACTGGACTTGTACACGAAAGGCTGATAGCCATGATCAATAAGAAGCAGTAAACCTCCTCCAATTCATAAAAAGCTGTGCATCTATACAATTCGATAGTTTATAACTAAAAAAAAAAAAGTCAGAGGGACGTGCAAGCCATCAAGGTAGTTGTAGGAACACCGAACAGGAATCTACCCATGTAAACAAATGCAGAAAATGTCAGGAGCTTCCAGAGAAACCAAGACATCTCTCAAAAAACTGCTAAAGGTATTAACCTATTAATAACACTAACAGACATTTTTTAGAATTTTTTTTTTTGGCCTGGAAAACCCCTTTAAGAGCACATGCATGCTTAGCTGAGTTGGCATGTTCATGGTGGAGTTGGGAGGAATATCACATAGATTAAAGTGATCTTCAGTAGAGATGAGCGAACAGTGTTCTATCGAACTCATGTTCGATCGGATATTAGGCTGTTCGGCATGTTCGAATCGAATCGAACACCGCGTGGTAAAGTGCGCCATTACTCGATTCCCCTCCCACCTTCCCTGGCGCCTTTTTTGCTCCAATAACAGCGCAGGGTAGGTGGGACAGGAACTACGACACCGGTGACGTTGAAAAAAGTAGGCAAAACCCATTGGCTGCCGAAAACATGTGACCTCTAATTTAAAAGAACAGCGACGCCCAGCTTCGCGTCATTCTGAGCTTGCAATTCACCGAGGACGGAGGTTTCCGTCCAGCTAGCTAGGGCTTAGATTCTGGGTAGGCAGGGACAGGCTAGGATAGGAAGGAGAAGACAACCAACAGCTCTTGTAAGAGCTAAATTCCAGGGAGAAGCTTGTCAGTGTAACGTGGCACTGACGGGCTCAATCGCCGCAACCCAGCTTTCCCAGGATCCTGAATGGAATACACTGTCAGTGTATTCCCGTATACCCGATATATACCCCGATACCCGTTCCAACGGTGTGCCCCCCCACCTTCACCCCAGAAATACCCTGCAAGTCCCCTAGCAATAGAATTGGGGCTATATACACCCACAATTTTTACTACTGGTATACAGTGCCATTGTCTGACTGGGAATTCAAAGAATATATTGGGAATACAAATACCCTCATTTCTTGCTACTGCCATATAGTGCCAGTTTCTGACTGGTAATTCAAAGAATATATTGGGGTTACGTGCACCCACAATTTTTACTACTGGTATACAGTGCCATTGTCTGACTGGGAATTCAAAGAATATATTGGGAATACAAATACCCTCATTTCTTGCTACTGCCATATAGTGCCAGTGTCTGACTGGTAATTCAAAGAATATATTGGGGTTACGTGCACCCACAATTTTTACTACTGGTATACAGTGCCATTGTCTGACTGGGAATTCAAAGAATATATTGGGAATACAAATACCCTCATTTCTTGCTACTGCCATATAGTGCCAGTTTCTGACTTGGAATTCAAAGAATATATTGGGGTTACGTGCACCCACAATTTTTACTACTGGTATACAGTGCCATTGTCTGACTGGGAATTCAAAGAGTATATTGGGAATACAAATACCCTCATTTCTTGCTACTGCCATATAGTGCCAGTTTCTGACTGGTAATTCAAAGAATATATTGGGGTTACGTGCACCCACAATTTTTACTACTGGTATACAGTGCCATTGTCTGACTGGGAATTCAAAGAATATATTGGGGTTATAAATACCCTCATTTCTTGCTACTGCCATATAGTGCCAGTTTCTGACTGGTAATTCAAAGAATATATTGGGGTTACGTGCACCCACAATTTTTACTACTGGTATACAGTGCCATTGTCTGACTGGGAATTCAAAGAATATATTGGGGTTATAAATACCCTCATTTCTTGCTACTGCCATATAGTGCCAGTTTCTGACTGGGAATTCAAAGAATATATTGGGGTTACGTGCACCCTCAATTTTTACTACTGGTATACAGTGCCATTGTCTGACTGGGAATTCAAAGAATATATTGGGAATACAAATACCCTCATTTCTTGCTACTGCCATATAGTGCCAGTTTCTGACTGGTAATTCAAAGAATATATTGGGGTTACGTGCACCCACAATTTTTACTACTGGTATACAGTGCCATTGTCTGACTGGGAATTCAAAGAGTATATTGGGAATACAAATACCCTCATTTCTTGCTACTGCCATATAGTGCCAGTGTCTGACTGGGAATTCAAAGAATATATTGGGGTTACGTGCACCCACAATTTTTACTACTGGTATACAGTGCCAATTTCTAACTAGGAATTCAAAATGCGCAAGGCTCCCGGAAAGGGACGTGGACGAGGCCGTGGGCGAGGTCGGGGGAATGGTTCTGGGGAGCAAGGTAGCAGTGAAGCCACAGGGCGTCCCGTGCCTACTCCTGTGGGGCAGCAAGCATTGCGCCACTCCACAGTGCCAGGGTTGCTTGCCACATTAACTAAACTGCAGGGTACAAACCTTAGTAGGCCCGAGAACCAGGAACAGGTCTTGCAATGGCTGTCAGAGAACGCTTACAGCACATTGTCCAGCAGCCAGTCAGACTCTGCCTCCTCTCCTCCTATTACCCAACAGTCTTGTCTTCCTTCCTCCCAAAATTCCGAAGCTTTACAGAACAATAACCCAAACTGTCCCTGCTCCCCAGAGCTGTTCTCTGCTCCTTTCATTGTCCCTCAACCTGCCTCTCCACGTCACGATTCCACGAACCTAACAGAGGAGCATCTGTGTCCAGATGCTCAAACACTAGAGTCTCCTCCATCTCCGTTCGATTTGGTGGTGGATGACCAGCAACCCACCCTCATCGACGATGATGTGACGCAGTTGCCGTCAGGGCATCCAGTTGACTGGCGCATTGTGCGGGAGGAGGAGATGAGACAGGAGTTGGAAGAGGAAGTGGTGGATGATGAGGACACTGACCCGACCTGGACAGGGGGGATGTCAAGCGGGGAAAGTAGTGTGGATGTTGAGGCAGGTGCAGCACCAAAAAGGGTAGCTAGAGGCAGAGGCAGAGGTCAGCAGCTTAGGCGAAGCCAGGCCACACCCGGAATCTCCCAAGATGTTCCAGTTCGTACCCAGCCCCGAAAAACTCCCACCTCGAGGGCACGTTTCTCGAAGGTGTGGAGTTTTTTCAAGGAATGCGCCGAGGACAGATATAGTGTTGTCTGCACAATTTGCCTCTCGAAATTGATTAGGGGCTCTGAGAAGAGCAACCTGTCCACCACTTCAATGCGCCGTCATTTGGAATCCAAGCACTGGAATCAGTGGCAGGCAGCAACGGCAGGACAAAGGCCGCCTGCCGTTCACGCCACTGCCACTGCCTCTGCCTCTGCCACTGCCACTGCTGACTGTGCTGGCGATGCACTCCAGAGGACGAGCCAGGACACCACTTCATCTGCCTCCGCCACTTTGTTGACTTCTACCTCATCCTCCCCTGGTCCTGTCTTATCTCCTTCTCCTGCACCATCAAAGGCACCATCAGGCGTTTCTTTACAACAACCCACCATCTCTCAGACATTGGAGCGGCGGCAGAAATACACTGCTAACCACCCACACGCGCAAGCCTTGAACGCCAACATCGCTAAACTGCTGGCCCAGGAGATGTTGGCGTTCCGGCTTGTTGAAACTCCCGCCTTCCTGGACCTGATGGCAACTGCGGCACCTCGCTATGCCGTCCCTAGCCGTCACTACTTCTCCCGGTGTGCCGTCCCCGCCTTGCACCAGCACGTGTCACTCAACATCAGGCGGGCCCTTAGTTCCGCGCTTTGCACAAAGGTCCACTTGACCACCGACGCGTGGACAAGTGCATGCGGACAGGGACGCTACATTTCACTGACGGCACACTGGGTGAATGTAGTTGAGGCTGGGACTGCTTCCCAAACTGGCCCGGTGTACCTCGTCTCCCCGCCTAACATTCCTGGCAGGGACACGAGAAGAACACCCCCCTCCTCCTCTACCGCCTCCTCCTCCGCCACCGCCTCCTCCTCCGCCACCGCCTCCTCCTCCGCCACCGCCTCCTCCTCCGCTGTTAGATTGACCCCAGCTACGAGTTGGAAACGTTGCAGCACTGGCGTTGGTAGACGTCAGCAGGCTGTGCTGAAGCTGATCAGCTTGGGGGACAGACAGCACACTGCCTCCGAGGTGAGGGATGCCCTCCTCGATGAGACGGCAATATGGTTTGAGCCGCTGCACCTGGGCCCAGGCATGGTCGTTTGTGATAACGGCCGGAACCTGGTAGCAGCTCTGGAGCTTGCCGGACTCCAACATGTTCCATGCCTGGCCCACGTCTTCAACCTAGTGGTGCAACGTTTCCTAAAGAGCTACCCCAATGTTCCAGAGCTACTGGTGAAAGTGCGGCGCATGTGCGCCCACTTTCGCAAGTCGACAGTAGCCGCTGCTAGCTTAA
This sequence comes from Leptodactylus fuscus, assembly GCF_031893055.1. Lineage (NCBI taxonomy): Eukaryota > Metazoa > Chordata > Amphibia > Anura > Leptodactylidae > Leptodactylus > Leptodactylus fuscus. The sequence continues at coordinate 93,305,544 of NC_134265.1, read as the reverse complement.
AATCTCTCCAGCAACGCCTGCATGTGCCACAACACCGGCTTTTGTGCGACGTCCCCACACGCTGGAACTCAACGTTTCAGATGTTGAATAGAGTGGTTGAGCAGCAGAGACCTTTGATGGAATACCAGCTACAAAACCCTAGGGTGCCACAAAGTCAGCTGCCTCAGTTTCACATCCATGAGTGGCCATGGATGAGAGACCTTTGTGACATCCTACGGGTCTTTGAGGAGTCCACAAGGAGGGTGAGCTCTGAGGATGCGATGGTGAGCCTTACAATCCCGCTCTTGTGTGTTCTGAGAGAATCCCTGATTGACATCAGGGATAACTCAGATCACACAGAGGAGTTAGGGATAGCATCCGATCCGTCACAGCTGGAGAGTAGGTCCACACATCTGTCCGCTTCACTGCGTTTAATGGAGGAGGAGGAGGAAGAAGAGTTGTCCGATGATGTGATGGTGATACAGGAGGCTTCCGGGCAACTTCGAATCGTCCCATTGTTGCAGCGCGGATGGGTAGACATGGAGGATGAGGAGGAAATGGAGATTGAACTTTCCGGTGGGGCCAGAGGAGTCATGCCAACTAACACTGTGGCAGACATGGCTGAGTTCATGTTGGGGTGCTTTACAACCGACAAGCGTATTGTCAAAATCATGGAGGACAACCAGTACTGGATCTTTGCTATCCTTGACCCCCGGTATAAAAACAACATCTCGTCTTTTATTCCGGTAGAGGGGAGGGCCAATCGCATCAATGCTTGCCACAGGCAATTGGTGCAGAATATGATGGAGATGTTTCCAGCATGTGACAGTGGCGGCAGGGAGGGCAGTTCCTCCAGTAGGCAACCAAGTTCTCACCGGTCCACACAAACGAGGGGCACACTGTCTAAGGTCTGGGACACCTTGATGGCACCCCCTCGCCAAAGTGCCGCCACGGAGGGTCCTAGTGTCACCAGGCGTGAGAAGTATAGGCGCATGTTGCGGGAATACCTTTCCGACCACAGCCCTGTCCTCTCCGACCCCTCTGCGCCCTACACGTATTGGGTGTCGAAGTTGGACCTGTGGCTTGAACTTGCCCTATATGCCTTGGAGGTGCTGTCCTGTCCTGCCGCCAGCGTCCTATCTGAGAGGGTGTTCAGTGCAGCCGGTGGCATCATCACTGACAAGCGCACCCGTCTGTCAGCTGAGAGTGCCGACCGGCTCACTTTGATAAAAATGAACCACCACTGGATAGAGCCTTCATTTTTGTGCCCACCTGTGTAAAGCACCCCAACATGAAACTCCATGTCTGTACTCAACCTCTCCAATTCCTCCGCATCCTCATACTCATCCACCATAAGCGTTGCACAATTCTGCTAATACTAGGCTCCCTCCAACATGATTTCCCCCAACTCTGCTGGTTAGAGGCTCCCTCCACCCTGATTTCCACCAACTCTGCTGGTTAGAGGCTCCCTCCACCCTGCTTTCCCACAACTCTGCTGGTTAGAGGCTCCTTCCACCATGAATTTGCCCAAACTGGGCTGTTTAGAGGCTCCCTCCACCATGAATTGGTCCAAACTGGGCTGGTTAGAGGCTCCCTCCACCATTAATTGGTCCAAACTGGGCTGGTTAGAGGCTCCCTCCACCATGAATTTGCCCAAACTGGGCTGTTTAGAGGCTCCCTCCACCATGAATTTGCCCAAACTGGGCTGTTTAGAGGCTCCCTCCACCATGAATTGGTCCAAACTGGGTTTTTTAGAGGCTCCCTCCACCATGAATTTGTCCAAACTGGGGTGGTTAGAGGCTCCCTCCACCATTAATTGGTCCAAACTGGGCTGGTTAGAGGCTCCCTCCACCATTAATTGGTCCAAACTGGGCTGGTTAGAGGCTCCCTCCACCATTAATTGGTCCAAACTGGGCTGGTTAGAGGCTCCCTCCACCATGAATTTGCCCAAACTGGGCTGTTTAGAGGCTCCCTCCACCATGATTTTGCCCAAACTGGGCTGTTTAGAGGCTCCCTCCACCATGAATTGGTCCAAACTGGGTTTTTTAGAGGCTCCCTCCACCATGAATTTGTCCAAACTGGGGTGGTTAGAGGCTCCCTCCACCATTAATTGGTCCAAACTGGGCTGGTTAGAGGCTCCCTCCACCATTAATTGGTCCAAACTGGGCTGGTTAGAGGCTCCCTCCACCATTAATTGGTCCAAACTGGGCTGGTTAGAGGCTCCCTCCACCATGAATTTGCCCAAACTGGGCTGTTTAGAGGCTCCCTCCACCATGAATTTGCCCAAACTGGGCTGGTTAGAGGCTCCCTCCACCATGAATTGGTCCAAACTGGGGTTTTTAGAGGCTCCCTCCACCATTAATTGGTCCAAACTGGGCTGGTTAGAGGCTCCCTCCACCATTAATTGGTCCAAACTGGGCTGGTTAGAGGCTCCCTCCACCATGAATTTGCCCAAACTGGGCTGTTTAGAGGCTCCCTCCACCATGAATTTGCCCAAACTGGGCTGGTTAGAGGCTCCCTCCACCATGAATTGGTCCAAACTGGGGTTTTTAGAGGCTCCCTCCACCATGAATTGGTCCAAACTGGGGTGGTTAGAGGCTCCCTCCACCATTAATTGGTCCAAACTGGGCTGGTTAGAGGCTCCCTCCACCATTAATTGGTCCAAACTGGGCTGGTTAGAGGCTCCCTCCACCATTAATTGGTCCAAACTGGGCTGGTTAGAGGCTCCCTCCACCATGAATTTGCCCAAACTGGGCTGTTTAGAGGCTCCCTCCACCATGAATTTGCCCAAACTGGGCTGGTTAGAGGCTCCCTCCACCATGAATTGGTCCAAACTGGGGTTTTTAGAGGCTCCCTCCACCATGAATTGGTCCAAACTTGGCTGTTTAGAGGCTCCCTCCACCATGAATTGGTCCAAACTGGGGTGGTTAGAGGCTCCCTCCACCATTAATTGGTCCAAACTGGGCTGGTTAGAGGCTCCCTCCACCATTAATTGGTCCAAACTGGGCTGTTTAGAGGCTCCCTCCACCATGAATTTGCCCAAACTGGGCTGGTTAGAGGCTCCCTCCACCATGAATTGGTCCAAACTGGGGTTTTTAGAGGCTCCCTCCACCATGAATTGGTCCAAACTTGGCTGTTTAGAGGCTCCCTCCACCATGAATTGGTCCAAACTGGGGTGGTTAGAGGCTCCCTCCACCATTAATTGGTCCAAACTGGGCTGGTTAGAGGCTCCCTCCACCATTAATTGGTCCAAACTGGGCTGGTTAGAGGCTCCCTCCACCATGAATTTGCCCAAACTGGGCTGTTTAGAGGCTCCCTCCACCATGAATTTGCCCAAACTGGGCTGGTTAGAGGCTCCCTCCACCATGAATTGGTCCAAACTGGGGTTTTTAGAGGCTCCCTCCACCATGAATTGGTCCAAACTGGGGTGGTTAGAGGCTCCCTCCACCATTAATTGGTCCAAACTGGGCTGGTTAGAGGCTCCCTCCACCATTAATTGGTCCAAACTGGGCTGGTTAGAGGCTCCCTCCACCATGAATTTGCCCAAACTGGGCTGTTTAGAGGCTCCCTCCACCATGAATTTGCCCAAACTGGGCTGGTTAGAGGCTCCCTCCACCATGAATTGGTCCAAACTGGGGTTTTTAGAGGCTCCCTCCACCATGAATTGGTCCAAACTTGGCTGTTTAGAGGCTCCCTCCACCATGAATTGGTCCAAACTGGGGTGGTTAGAGGCTCCCTCCACCATTAATTGGTCCAAACTGGGCTGGTTAGAGGCTCCCTCCACCATTAATTGGTCCAAACTGGGCTGGTTAGAGGCTCCCTCCACCATGAATTTGCCCAAACTGGGCTGTTTAGAGGCTCCCTCCACCATGAATTTGCCCAAACTGGGCTGGTTAGAGGCTCCCTCCACCATGAATTGGTCCAAACTGGGTTTTTTAGAGGCTCCCTCCACCATGAATTTGTCCAAACTGGGGTGGTTAGAGGCTCCCTCCACCATTAATTGGTCCAAACTGGGCTGGTTAGAGGCTCCCTCCACCATTAATTGGTCCAAACTGGGCTGGTTAGAGGCTCCCTCCACCATTAATTGGTCCAAACTGGGCTGGTTAGAGGCTCCCTCCACCATGAATTTGCCCAAACTGGGCTGTTTAGAGGCTCCCTCCACCATGAATTTGCCCAAACTGGGCTGGTTAGAGGCTCCCTCCACCATGAATTGGTCCAAACTGGGGTTTTTAGAGGCTCCCTCCACCATGAATTGGTCCAAACTTGGCTGTTTAGAGGCTCCCTCCACCATGAATTGGTCCAAACTGGGGTGGTTAGAGGCTCCCTCCACCATTAATTGGTCCAAACTGGGCTGGTTAGAGGCTCCCTCCACCATTAATTGGTCCAAACTGGGCTGGTTAGAGGCTCCCTCCACCATGAATTTGCCCAAACTGGGCTGTTTAGAGGCTCCCTCCACCATGAATTTGCCCAAACTGGGCTGGTTAGAGGCTCCCTCCACCATGAATTGGTCCAAACTGGGGTTTTTAGAGGCTCCCTCCACCATGAATTGGTCCAAACTGGGGTGGTTAGAGGCTCCCTCCACCATTAATTGGTCCAAACTGGGCTGGTTAGAGGCTCCCTCCACCATTAATTGGTCCAAACTGGGCTGGTTAGAGGCTCCCTCCACCATGAATTTGCCCAAACTGGGCTGTTTAGAGGCTCCCTCCACCATGAATTTGCCCAAACTGGGCTGGTTAGAGGCTCCCTCCACCATGAATTGGTCCAAACTGGGGTTTTTAGAGGCTCCCTCCACCATGAATTGGTCCAAACTTGGCTGTTTAGAGGCTCCCTCCACCATGAATTGGTCCAAACTGGGGTGGTTAGAGGCTCCCTCCACCATTAATTGGTCCAAACTGGGCTGGTTAGAGGCTCCCTCCACCATTAATTGGTCCAAACTGGGCTGGTTAGAGGCTCCCTCCACCATGAATTTGCCCAAACTGGGCTGTTTAGAGGCTCCCTCCACCATGAATTTGCCCAAACTGGGCTGGTTAGAGGCTCCCTCCACCATGAATTGGTCCAAACTGGGGTTTTTAGAGGCTCCCTCCACCATGAATTGGTCCAAACTGGGGTGGTTAGAGGCTCCCTCCACCATTAATTGGTCCAAACTGGGCTGGTTAGAGGCTCCCTCCACCATTAATTGGTCCAAACTGGGCTGGTTAGAGGCTCCCTCCACCATGAATTTGCCCAAACTGGGCTGTTTAGAGGCTCCCTCCACCATGAATTTGCCCAAACTGGGCTGGTTAGAGGCTCCCTCCACCATGAATTGGTCCAAACTGGGGTTTTTAGAGGCTCCCTCCACCATGAATTGGTCCAAACTTGGCTGTTTAGAGGCTCCCTCCACCATGAATTGGTCCAAACTGGGGTGGTTAGAGGCTCCCTCCACCATTAATTGGTCCAAACTGGGCTGGTTAGAGGCTCCCTCCACCATTAATTGGTCCAAACTGGGCTGGTTAGAGGCTCCCTCCACCATGAATTTGCCCAAACTGGGCTGTTTAGAGGCTCCCTCCACCATGAATTTGCCCAAACTGGGCTGGTTAGAGGCTCCCTCCACCATGAATTGGTCCAAACTGGGGTGGTTAGAGGCTCCCTCCACCATTAATTGGTCCAAACTGGGCTGGTTAGAGGCTCCCTCCACCATGAATTGGTCCAAACTGGGGTTTTTAGAGGCTCCCTCCACCATGAATTGGTCCAAACTTGGCTGTTTAGAGGCTCCCTCCACCATTAATTGGTCCAAACTGGGCTGGTTAGAGGCTCCCTCCACCATGAATTGGTCCAAACTGGGTTTTTTAGAGGCTCCCTCCACCATGAATTTGCCCAAACTGGGCTGTTTAGAGGCTCCCTCCACCATGAATTGGTCCAAACTGGGTTTTTTAGAGGCTCCCTCCACCATTAATTGGTCCAAACTGGGCTGGTTAGAGGCTCCCTCCACCATTAATTGGTCCAAACTGGGCTGGTTAGAGGCTCCCTCCACCATGAATTTGCCCAAACTGGGCTGGTTAGAGGCTCCCTCCACCATGAATTGGTCCAAACTGGGTTTTTTAGAGGCACCCTCCACCATGAATTTGCCCAAACTGGGCTGGTTAGAGGCTCCCTCCACCATGAATTGGTCCAAACTGGGGTTTTTAGAGGCTCCCTCCACCATGAATTTGCCCAAACTCTGCTGGTTAGAGGCTCAATCCACCCTGATTTTCAAAACAAATGTTGGTGCCAACCTCAACTTACTACAAGGGCCAAATTCACTGCTGGTGACAAGCTCTCCTCACTGCAAGTGCCAAATACACATGTTTCAAGGTGTTTTCCTACTGTCAGAGAGGTGGTATTGAGTGTGTAAAGTGTGTAGTTGTTAGGCTGTGATGTTGGGGTAATAGAGGGTCTTTGGTGTGTTAGATGCCCCCAGACATGCTTCCCCTGCTGTCCCAGTGTCATTCCAGAGGTGTTGGCATCATTTCCTGGGGTGTCATAGTGGACTTGGTGACCCTCCAGACACGGATTTGGGTTTCCCCCTTAACGAGTATCTGTTCCCCATAGACTATAATGGGGTTCGAAACCCGTTCGAACACACGAACATTGAGCGGCTGTTCGAATCGAATTTCGAACCTCGAACATTTTAGTGTTCGCTCATCTCTAATCTTCAGAAACATTCACCTAGACAAACACAATATGTAAGAACGCACAGTTTCACTGAAATAGAACGTCCTGTTCTCAGTAACCTTGATCTCATTTGGGTTATTCGGCTGTATGTAGACGCACTCCGACAACCTTATTCAGCTCTAAACAATGACGTGTTTAGTCAACTGTATTTACACTATACATATTCATGATTAGCAAAGAAAAGTATATCCCACAACAAAGACCTAAAAATGAGTAGTCTATGTCACATATAACACAGTAATGTCCCTCAAATTCCTTGTATATATATTTGTTCCCTCTGTCCCAATTACCATACATTGGTCTGTATTTATATTACAGTATACAGCAGGGGTCAGCAACCCCTGGCACGCGTGCCAAGAGTGGCACGCGAGGCATATTTTGCTGGCACGCCAGCCAGTCCGCAACCTTCATACACTAAATTGAGAGAGAGCGTTCTTTCAGTGCTCTGCTAAAGCTGAGGTGTAGGACATGCCCCCTTCTCTCCCTGCCACCAATCAGAGGTGAGCCTCTCACTGCAAACAGCAAAACCTACATGTCGGGTTTTTCTGTCCGCTTGAAAAGTTGGACATCTTTACAAACGGACAGTTAAGGACAGGTACGGAGTGCAAAAGAACGCACCCGATCGCCATTTAAATGAATGAAAAGTGTCATGGACACAGCTAGTGTCCGCTCCTAATGTCCATGCGAGATTTTGAATGGACACTAGCAGCAGACACTACCTGTCGGACTATGACGGTAGTGTGAACGCTCCCTAAGAAGCTTCCTATATATTTCCCATTCCTTCTGTAGCCATTCTTGGCTTTGACGGAAAAAAACGCAGCTAAATCTGCAACAGAAAAAGCTGCATTTTTGTAATGTGGGGCCTCAGCCTTAGTGTGATTCTATTGGGTGGTGACGCTGTAACTAGATGCAATTATAGCCAGTTCCTGGGCACCAGTGCGGTCACTTTGGTGTAAGTGTGACACCCATTAATTCCTGGCTGGGGTTTTGCGGTTACTGCACCGCCAGTGTTGGTCAAAAGTATTGGCACCCCTGCAATTCTGTCAGATAATACTCGTTTTCTTCCAGAAAATGATTGCAATCACAAATTCTTTGGTATTATTATCTTCATTTAATTTGTCTTCAATGGAAAACCACAAAAAAAATTGTCAAAAAGCCAAATTGGATATAATTCCACACTAAACATAAAAAAGGGGGTGGACAAATGTATTGGCACTGTTTGAAAAATCACGTGATGCTTCTCTAATTTGTGTAATTAACAGCACCTGTTACTTACCTGAGGCACCTAATAGGTGGTGGCAATAACTAAATCACACTTGCAGCCAGTTGAAATTGATTAAAGTTGACTCAACCTCTGCCCTGTGTCCTTGTGTGTACCACATTGAGCATGGAGAAAAGAAAGAAGGCCAAAGAACTGTCTGAGGACTTGAGAAGCAAAATTGTGAGGAAGCATGAGCAATCTCAAGGCTACAAGTCCATCTCCAAAGACCTGAATGTTCCTGTGTCTACTGTGCGCAGTGTCATCAAGAAGTTTAAAGCCCATGGCACTGTGGCTAACCTCCCTAGATGTGGACGGAAAAGAAAAATTGACGAGAGATTTCAATGAAAGATTGTGCGGATGGTGGATAAAGAACCTCAACCAACATCCAAACAAGTTCAAGCTGCCCTGCAGTCCAAGGGTACAACAGTGTCACCCCCTACTATCCGTCAGCGTCTGAATGAAAAGGGACTGTATGGTAGGATACCCAGGAAGACCCCACTTCTTACCCAGAGACATAAAAAAGCCAGGCTGGAGTTTGCCAAAACTTACCTGAGAAAGCCAAAAACGTTTTGGAAGAATGTTCTCTGGTCAGATGAGACAAAAATAGAGCTTTTTGGGAAAAGGCATCAACATAGAGTTTACAGGGAAAAAAAAGAGGCCTTCAAGGAAAAGAACACGGTCCCTACAGTCAAACATGGCGGAGGTTCCCTGAGGTTTTGGGGTTGCTTTGCTGCCTCTGGCACTGGACTGCTTGACCATGTGCATGGCATTATGAAGTCTGAAGACTACCAACAAATTTTGCAGCATAATGTAGGGCCCAGTGTGAGAAAGCTGGGTCTCCCTCAGAGGTCATGGGTCTTCCAGCAGGACAATGACCCAAAACACACTTCAGGTCAGCACTAGAAAATGGTTTGAGAGAAAGCACTGGAGACTTCTAAAGTGGCCAGCAATGAGTCCAGACCTGAATCCCATAGAACACCTGTGGAGAGATCTCTTGATGGCAGTTTGGAGAAGACACCCTTCAAATCTCAGGGACCTGGAGCAGTTTGCCAAAGAAGAATGGTCTAAAATTCCAGCAGAGCATTGTAAGAAACTCATTGATGGTTACCGGAAGCGGCTGTTCGCAGTTATTTTGTCTACAGGTTGTGCTACCAAGTATTAGGCTGAGGGGGCCAATACTTTTGTCCAGCCCATTTTTGGAGTTTTGTGTAATATGATCAATGACTTGACTTTTTTTTCATTCTCTTTTGTGTTTTTTCATTGCAAGCAAAATAAATGAAGATATTAATACCAAAGAGTTTGTGCTTGCAATTATTTTCTGGAGGAACATGAGTATTATCTGACAGAATTGCAGGGGTGCCAATACTTTTGGACAACACTGTAGTTACAGACCATCTATATAGTTTCGGGGCCTGGTGTTTTATATGAGTAAAATGTAATGCGCCATTTGGTGTTTTGTTACTTGGATTTGAATAAAGAGGTTTACTACATTTTTTACATGAGGTATTCTGTGTTTTTCTTTTTGGCGTACATTGGTTCAATCGTATACAAGTTGAGGGGCAACTCGGTGGCTCAGTGGTTAGCACTGTAGCCTTGTAGCGCTGGAGTCCAGGGTTTGAATCCTGCCAGGAACAACATCTGTAAGGAGTTTATATGTTCTCCCTGTGTTTGCATGGATTTCCTCCCATACTACAAAGATATACTGATATGAAAAAAAAAAAAAAAAAAAAAAAAAAAAAGTACACTGTGATCCCTGTATGGGACTCACAATCTACATAAAAAAATTGTATACAAGTTGACCACAGTATATATAAGCCCACTGGTTTGTTTCGGTGTACCTTCCCTGTTACTGACATGGCTCTGCACTTTGTTGACACCAGGCACAGTTTTTCTGGTCCTCTGTAATCCTGAATACTCTGTAATCTTTCATGACACCACTGTTTTAGTGGTGTCATGACTGTCTGAAGTGATTGCCCCTTTAGACTCCACTTCCCTGCATTATACATGAGCCTACCCAACAGTACTGGATTTCAGCAAAGGATTGTGGATATGTTTTAAGGCTGGGTTCATACAGCACTTTTTGTTGCAGTTTGTAACTAACGTTTTGCATTTTTAGTCAATAAGATAGATATATTAATAATGAAAAACACAGGATAAAAAAGTGTGTTTTGCATTTAATTTCAAGGTATTTTTCCTGCTTTTCAAACTCCAGAAATAAATCCAAAAGAAAATAATATGCATTGTGTGAACACAGTTTTATTACAGTTGAAGGGATTCTATCATTAGAAAATGACCTTTTGAAGCAATGGCACGTTTCAATAGTGTTTAAAAAGGCTATTCTACTCTTACCTCCCATTCTCTTGTGCTCCCCACCATTGCTGTAAAATTGTGTTTCTTCTGATATGCAAATTATGCTCAGGGAGTGTTTCCTCTCTTCTCCGCGCACACCAGCGTCATCAACTGCTCGCTGCCCCTTCGTGCCTCTTGTTCACCACCCCCCCCCCCCCATGCATTTTCTTGTGTAGGCATCCGACACAGCGCTATACGCAGTTGAAATCCTGAGCATGCGCAGTCAGCTCTACCAGTCCGGGTTCAGGCAGAGGCAGTTGACACCGGTGTGCTCAGAGCAGAGGGGGAACACCCGCTGTACTCGCTAGGCAAAATTTGCATATCAGAAGAAACGCATTTTTACAGAAACGGCGGGGAGAACAAGAGAATGAGAGGTAGGAGCAGAATAGCAATTACTTCAAAACATTATTTTCTAATGTTAGACTCCCTTTAAATCTCAAGTGTATAGCCCACTTTAGGGCAGGAAACCTTTTCATACAGTAGACCTATAACAGACATTACTATCTGCCTTGTTATTGTTGTTTTTACCTAGTTTTCTGAACTGATGCAAGTAAATGCAGTTGTAGCAGTAACTTGGTCAGATCTGAGAATAATACCGAAAGAGCATACAAAAGTTCCAAGTAGCTACTGTCTCTACAATCTGACATTCTTGGTCACAATGATGGCAACTATAATTGCTATGCCGTAGGGTTAGTCATTAGCAGGTGCATAGCTCCAACATTTTAGAAAATCTCTGTGTATATTACAATGTGCACACTTTATGCCTCCAACAGAGTCTGGGTCTAGTACAGGGGTCTCAAACTTGCGGCCCGCGGGCCATCTGCGGCCCTCGGGACAATAGTTTGTGGCCCCCACCTCAATACATAGCTCCCAACTATCCCGCTGTTATACTCCTGTCCCACATAGCTCCCTGCATGTCCCATTAGTGTTGTACTTAAACTTTCCTCCAATCACACACCCCCACACCCGGTCTTATAACAGCAATAAAAGCGATGGGTGATGGAAGCTTGTACTGTGGAAAGCTTGTACTACTGTAAACTGAAGGACCTGTGTGTGACGTCAGACGTTACGTGACTAGAGAGACGTATCTTAGTGTGTCGGCCGGAAGATGAAGGGATGTGCTGTCTAAAGTTACTGAAAGGGGAGGGGAATGTAAGATGCAGGGTGAAGAGTGTGTCTGTGTGTGCGTCTGTATGTGTGTCTCAGTAACCTAGGGGCAGAGATGGAGGGGGAGACATGAAACTAGGGCCACAGATGGAAGGGAAACATGAAACTGGGGCAGAGATTAGGAGGGGGGCATGAAAATGGGGGCAGATGGAGGGAGCACATGAAACTGGGGGCAGATGGAGGGGGGACATAAAAAGGGGCAGATGAAGGGGGTTATGAAACGGGGGGGAAATGGTGTGGGGAGATGATACTGGGGGTAGATGAAGGGGGCAGTTAAACTGGGGACAACTGGAAGGGGCATTAAACCGTGGGAGTAGCTGTAGGGGGACCTATCTGCCTCTAGTTGCCCCCAGTTTAATGTCACCGTCCAGCTACCCCTACGGATTGATGTCTGCTTCTAGCTGCCTGAGTTTAATGTCCCCCTCTAGTTGCCGCCAGTTTAATGTCCCACTTCAGCTGCCATTAAATTATTGCCCCCCTCCAACTACCCCCACTGTTTAATGTCCCCATCCAGCTGCCCCAGTTTCATGTCCCCTCTAGTTTCCCCCAGTTTAAACTGGGGCACCAGGAGAGGGACTTAATACTGTGGGACAGTTGGAAGGGAACATTATAATGTGGGGACATATAATGTATGGGTGACTGTAGGAGGATTATCCTACCGGTATGTGGGGGCACATAAAAAATGAATAAGAATGGGCGGAGTCAACATAAAAGTGGATGAGGCTAAATTTGCTGCGGTGTGCATAGCTTGTGGAAAACCTGATGCGGCCCAGCCTCACCCAGACTCTACCTCCAGCGGCCCCCAGGTAAATTGAGTTTGAGACCCCTGGTCTAGTATGATCTAAACTTCACTAGTAGACATCAGCTGTGTACAGCCATCCTCATACAACACAGATCTTGTTTATGAGCAGGTTCAATGTTATTAGCTGGGCAATGTCCACAGAAGACGCTCGGATACTAAAAATAGCAATATACTTGGATAACTTCCCAACACTGGACTTCTATTGTCATCCCTGGCAGAAGCCAGGAAGTCACTGTACCTAGTAATTTGCTGTCAGTGCCTACATTTTGGGTTTATTCTCCATAATTTTTATTTTAGCAAAAAAGGCTATAAAGAGAAGAAAAAAACTCCTGACTTGTCCGAATCACTACAGCATACACTAATCTGTCTGTTGACAATGGCCATCAATCCATGTTGTCAAATGGGACTGAAGCCCCAGGTTGCAGTTTTTTTGGTTGCAGATTTTGTAACGGTTTATTGAGACAAAACCTAGAATGGCTATAAAAGGAATGGGAACTCTATAAAAAGTACTTATACTTCTACCTCTTTCTCAATCCACTCCTGATTTGGCTCAAAAAACCACAACAAAATCTGCAACAAAAAAAGTTGTGTTTCCGCAGCGCAGGGCCTTCACCTTACACTGCATTTAGACACGTAACTAAAGATTTTTAAAATGAAGAACACAAACGCAAAAAATAAATTAAAATTGGCTAAATCCACAATTACCCATTAAATTATATCTCAGATGACTAAATTTGACTTAAAAGGTTCTTTGTCTCCTACACGTCATTGTTTATCAATCAGGTCCAGTGACTCCTTTTCTTGAGTCAGTACTTTAGTACAGTACTTACTATCCTTCTCACCAGTGACTGACAGGCTGCTGGGTATCTGCATGTATGTAAACATAGATAGTGCCAGTGATCAACTGGAGAGTGTAGGGGCAGGGCTGGACTAATAATTGTGACCCCACTGTATTAGGCCATTAGCCAAAAGGCACAATGGGGCGAATTATATCCTGGTCTTGATGCTCCCTGTGACAGCACAAGATTTGCCTAATTCATGATGAGGCACATAGCTTGCATATACTATATTGCTGCCATTGGTCACAATCAATTCCCTTTTTGAAAAATAGCAAGGCCAGCTGAAGAAATTAATCTTGTGATTATTCCATTCATAAATGGCATTTAAAAGTGGCAAGTGCAGGTTTGCAACTCTGTTACCAAAATAGCGCCACAGGTTCTTAAAGGGGTTATTTCATTATAGACACTATCATCAGGATGTGACATTTATAAGGAAAAGCATCTGTAATGACATAACACCTTTAAAGGCGTATTCTCACCTCACAAACTCATCAGTCTTTACTGCTGTAAAATCTTCTTTCTTCCTGGTTTCTTGCATCATTTGGTGGGCGGGGTTTCACATGCAACCTGCTGTTTAGCTCCGCCCCCAAATTCCTGTGTAGCTCCGCACACCCATAGTGGACTATGAAGTACAGGCAGCAGCAACTCCATTCTGTGTTACAGTGTTACTGCCTGTCTCTGCCATAATGAACACAATTGAATTAGCTAGCCTGATAACTGGGAGAACAGAAGAAATGAAAGCAGCTCCTCTTCCCTATCTGATAGCAGGAAGGTCATGTGGTGTAGACACAGGAATAGCTAGAGACACAGGCTCGCTCCCTGCACTTAGCCCCTCCTCCCTCCCCCCTGAGAGCAGCAGATACATCACTGGACTCATGAGCAGCTAAGTCAGGGCTGTGGCCACAAAGAATTGAATAAAGTAAGATAGTGGACAAACAAAGCAGTTTTGCTGAAGAAGTGTATTTAGGAAAAGTCTTACATCCACAGTAACAAGCAGTATAGATAGGATCCTTGTGATGGGACAACCTCTTTAATGAGTCTGCCCACCAATTTTAGTTTTTCTGATTTTGGTGCTAATAGTATAGTGAGTATGTCCACATAATAGAACAAAATAAGTAGAATAATATGTCAGATCTGTTTTAAATTACCCAAAATTTCAGGTACCCACATCTGAATCCTTTACAGTATATGACAACCAAGTGGTGTTGTCATACTTCAGCCTAGAGTTTTTATAGCACATTAATCTATATTAGATATACTGGGGACATTCTTTTACAACAAATTTGAAAATGGAAGAAGTGATGCAAGACTAACACCATACAAGCATCAATCCATTTGTATCTATGACAAATGGGATAACGTGGCAGGAAAGATTTGGGTGGAAAAGGAACCCATTAAGCTGCAGGGCATTCTAGTGTTAACCAAATACACCAAAGCAATTATTAAAGGGGAACAGGAATTAAAGTGAACAGTCATCTAAGATCATTTCCATCCTGCACTCGGGCATGTGCCACTCACTGCATGGCAGAGAACAATATTGTGTCAGTGTTACAGGTAGGTTGAGAAAAAAAAAAAAAAAAAAAAAAAAGTGTGTCTGAGATTTTACATTGCTGTAGGCTGTGTACACAATCTACTAACAAAGGACTGTTACATAAATGTACCTGCAGTGTCACACAGTAAGCTGATCTGCAGCATCTACATTTGGTGCAAAACAACACTGGGCCGGCCTGTTAACCCGGTCACCCTTCTCTAAAACTGTGCATAAACTGGCCATGGAGGTGTTTTATTATTATCTTCAATTCAAATCTCAGTGATAATAGAGTAATGTCTGGTCTCGTTCATACTGGTGGTCTTCAGCACTATTGCTGCTGCCAAAAATACTAGAACCCCAAATAAAAGATGACCTTGTTATAAATCAGTGGGATCCAAGATCTGTTTGAAAAATGATCTGTTGTTCCAGTCATGGCTCTGTTAAGAACAAATATCTATAGTGCATGGGGACTGAATAGAGGTTCTGGATTTATCAGGAGCAGTGATCCAGTCCAGGACATAGATGAATGAATGTAGCTTATAATCAATGAGGAGAGGTCCTGGATCTATCAGGAGCAGTGATCCAGTCCTGGGTATAGATGAATGACTGTAGCTTATGATCAATGAAGAGATGCCCTGGATCTATCAGGAGCAGTGATCCAGTCCTGGGTATAAATGAATGACTGCAGCTTATGATCAATGAGGAGAGGTCCTGGATCTATCAGGAGCAGTGATCCAGTCCTGGGTATAAATGAATGACTGCAGCTTATGATCAATGAGGAGAGGTCCTGGATCTATCAGGAGCAGTGATCCAGTCCTGGGTATAGATGAATGACTGTAGCTTATGAAGAGAGGTCCTGGATCTATAAGGAGCAGTGATCCAGTCCTGGGTATAGATGAATGACTGTAGCTTATGATCAATGAAGAGATGCCCTGGATCTATCAGGAACAGTGATCCAGTCCTGGGTATAAATGAATGACTGCAGCTTATGATCAATGAGGAGAGGTCCTGGATCTATCAGGAGCAGTGATCCAGTCCTGGGTATAAATGAATGACTGCAGCTTATGATCAATGAGGAGATGCCCGGGATCTATCAGGAGCAGTGATCCAGTCCTGGGTATAGATGAATGACTGTAGCTTATGATCAATGAGGAGAGGTCCTGGATCTATCAGGAGCAGTGATCCAGTCCTGGGTATAGATGAATGACTGTAGCTTATGATCAATGAAGAGATGCCCTGGATCTATCAGGAGCAGTGATCCAGTCCTGGGTATAAATGAATGACTGCAGCTTATGATCAATGAGGAGAGGTCCTGGATCTATCAGGAGCAGTGATCCAGTCCTGGGTATAGGAGATGAATGACTATATATTTTGAGGAGATGCCCTGGATCTATAAGGAGCAGTGATCTAGTCCTGGGTATAGATGAATGACTGTAGCTTATTATCAATGAGGAGAGGTCCTGGATCTATCAGGAGCAGTGATCCAGTCCTGGGTATAGGAGATGAATGACTATATATTTTGAGGAGATGCCTTGGATCTATAAGGAGCAGTGATCCAGTCCTGGGTATAGATGAATGACTGCAGCTTATGATCAATGAGGAGAGGTCCTGGATCTATCAGGAGAAGTGATCCAGTCCTGGGTATAGATGAATGACTGCAGCTTATGATCAATGAGGAGAGGTCCTGGATCTATCTGGAGCAGTGATCCAGTCCTGGGTATAGATGAATGACTGTAGCTTATGATCAATGAGGAGAGGTCCTGGATCTATCAGAAGCAGTGATCCAGTCCTGGGTATAGATGAATGACTGCAGCTTATGATCAATGAGGAGAGGTCCTGGATCTATCAGAAGCAGTGATCCAGTCCTGGGTATAGATGAATGACTGCAGCTTATGATCAATGAGGAGAGGTCCTGGATCTATCAGGAGCAGTGATCCAGTCCTGGGTATAGATGAATGACTGCAGCTTATGATCAATGAGGAGAGGTCCTGGATCTATCAGAAGCAGTGATCCAGTCCTGGGTATAGATGAATGACTGCAGCTTATGATCAATGAGGAGAGGTCCTGGATCTATCAGGAGCAGTGATCCAGTCCTGGGTATAGATGAATGACTGTAGCTTATGATCAATGAAGAGATGCCCTGGATCTATCAGGAGCAGTGATCCAGTCCTGGGTATAAATGAATGACTGCAGCTTATGATCAATGAGGAGAGGTCCTGGATCTATCAGGAGCAGTGATCCAGTCCTGGGTATAGGAGATGAATGACTATATATTTTGAGGAGATGCCCTGGATCTATAAGGAGCAGTGATCTAGTCCTGGGTATAGATGAATGACTGTAGCTTATTATCAATGAGGAGAGGTCCTGGATCTATCAGGAGCAGTGATCCAGTCCTGGGTATAGGAGATGAATGACTATATATTTTGAGGAGATGCCTTGGATCTATAAGGAGCAGTGATCCAGTCCTGGGTATAGATGAATGACTGCAGCTTATGATCAATGAGGAGAGGTCCTGGATCTATCAGGAGAAGTGATCCAGTCCTGGGTATAGATGAATGACTGCAGCTTATGATCAATGAGGAGAGGTCCTGGATCTATCTGGAGCAGTGATCCAGTCCTGGGTATAGATGAATGACTGCAGCTTATGATCAATGAGGAGAGGTCCTGGATCTATCAGGAGCAGTGATCCAGTCCTGGGTATAGATGAATGACTGCAGCTTATGATCAATGAGGAGAGGTCCTGGATCTATCAGGAGCAGTGATCCAGTCCTGGGTATAGATGAATGACTGCAGCTTATGATCAATGAGGAGAGGTCCTGGATCTATCAGGAGCAGTGATCCAGTCCTGGGTATAGATGAATGACTGTAGTTTAGCACTAAGGATACTACACAGATTGATAGCGCACAGGCAGCTTCACACGGGAAGGTGCTGGAGAAGAAGATCCTGTCACTAAACCGGACAAAGCCCCGCATCACACACAGGACCCGTCTGCAGTATTCAGCCCAGGGACCCCCGGGGGGCGGGAGTCGCGGCACTGTGCTCCCACCCTGCACCTCACACTCCGCAGTCACTGCTCTATCTCCTTGTCTTACCTGCAGCTGCTTGAATTCTTTCTCCAGTTCTCCCCATTCTTCCTGGCACTTGTGCAAGGACATGTTAGGAGACGAGCACAGTCCCGGCCTCCGCAGCCACGCTCGCACCTGACGTCAGCTCTCCAGCTTCAGCAGACCAGGCTGAAAGGAGGAGCTTGCGCATGCGCACTGGAGCCGTGCCGGGTGCTGGCGGGGAGGTAGAGAACGCGGTGAAGGGATTCCCGCTGTTCCCTTGTCACCCACAGACACTTTGGGCTGTGGGAACCGCCATGTCGGGACGTATCTCTGGCTAGCAGGGATATTACACACTGCTGACGACGTCACTATTCATGTTCATGACAACATATGATATGCAAATGATATGCAAATAGGTGAATAATTAACCGAGTGGGCGGTCAGTGTGTGAAAGGGGCACGAGTCTCAGCTGCTCGGACACTGTCCAATCAAAGAGGACCAGTAACGTAATCTCGCGAGATTTGTATCATCTCGCGGGTAAAAGCTGAGTTCCCACATACAGGAAGCGAGCGGCAGGCAGGCAGGAGCGGGGGCGATCGCGAGACCACAGAGAGGAGCTTGTGTGCAGGCCTGTCTACGGTAAGTATGGCGGAGCCGGGCTGTCAGCATCTATATCATATAGCATCAGGCTACGGAAAGTTATGGCGTGACAACTCCAGGCAATGGGCGATTGTTCTTGGGCATCGTGCGGGATCCTTAGGGCGTACAACAACAGCCTCGGTCCATTAGCAAACCGCAAAGCCCAGGGGGCAATTTGTCCAGGTGCCCGGGGCATTAACCCTGTATTGGAAACAGTGTTTTGGTCTAAAAATAGCCAGACCAAATGAAAGTTCCCAACTATGTGGCTCTCACCAGCCATGTCTCTGAGTCTGGTGCAAGAGATTTGTTTAGTGTCTTCAATGGCAATAATAATGGTTGGTAAAAAGTATTTATAACTGTGTCCATGTCCTTTAGGATACAGATACATAGTATGGAGGTGCGCGCCCTGGGGCAGACAAGACCCCGCATCATCATGTGTCATGCAACAGAAAGGAACCTTGTGCAGGAATTGGAGTAACCTGTCCTTGGTGCTCTGTCCATTGTCATTTGCCATCTATGATTATGCTGGTGATTTGTTGCTGCAAGGCCTGCTCCTATAGCTCGCTGAAACCACTAATTCACTTCTCATTGGCTAGACAGACCGCTACAATAGCTGTCCCATACGGAGCCCGACAGATCCCATTGACTATAATGGGATCCTTCGGGTGTCCATTCATTTACACTGAAATCTCCAGATGAAAAAGTCTGACTTACAGGACATTTTTGTCTGGACGTTTTTGGATGCACACTGCAATGTAGATTCAGTAACACAGATGTGAACATAGCCTTAGCGGTCACATGGGCCACAGGATGTCTGACGTAAGCCTGAATATGCAAATCCCCAGATTACTGGAAAACCTCAATAACCAAAAAAATTGTGCGCCTGTTTTAGAGCTCAGATTTGGCTATGATGGCAAAATTGTGTACGGCTTGCAACCTGTGAGCAAAAATCCAACAAGTATGGATATTTTTCTCTGTTTGCAGATATGGTTGTTTCTGACCATATCTTCTTGTTTTGTTTGTTTTTTTTTCCCTCCAGAACTCCTAGCACTATTGTTACATACTTTTTCCATATTTTTTTTTTTTGGCTTTTAATAGAGGTAAATTATACAAAAGTAATCATCCATCTTCAAAAAAATCACCTGCAAAAACACATCCACAGTAGTGCTTAAAGGGATTCTATCATTAAAATTGTATTTTTTCTGCCTTCAGATGTCGTCTTCACCGTTCAGTAGAAATCCCGGATTTCGTCGGTAGGCAAATGAG